>NC_073408.1:10884530-11484530 GCF_028641065.1 Leucoraja erinaceus
CGTTCAGACTAAATGCCTGTTACATAGGTTCATAAGTGATAGGAGCAGAATTAGGCCATTTGGTCCATCAAGTCTACTCAGCCATTCAATCATGGCCGATCTGTCCTAACCCCATTCTCCTCCCCATAACCTATGATAGAGCAAAGAGTGGAGGAGGAGAAAAGGCTCCATTCTGCATGGAAGCGAGAACTCAAAGGAGAAATTTGTAATGAGGGTTTTCAAATAGGACCACAGTGGTACGGGAAGCTAATGGAAGTAAGAAAACGTGATGGGATTGTAGGAGTTTGGTTATTTTGGAACTAGTTTTGAATGAAATTGAGGAGACTAAAGGGGAATTCTGGAAAACCAACAAAGTAAAAATCCCCCCAAAAATTACTCACAGCAAGGACAAACTCTCCCCAAAATATTAATGCAGATTTAAGAAGTGTATAGAAATAATCATGTTCTATTTACAACAAAAGGGTACATTATGCATTTCCACAGCTTCTTGTAATTCAAATGTAAGAAATATTTTTGCACCAGAGCAAATTATAAATGATGCACCCCAATATTGCTACATCTTTTGAGGCTGCATTATTATGTGTATCACAGAATGCTTATTTAGTTATAGGGTCTACATAATGTATGAAATAAAATTCACAAGCTTTGTGGCTGTAAACAGTGCATTCACAGAGCTGTGGTGCCTGTTTGTCCTCTTATTTTCAGTCAGAAGGGCTTTACCTAGCCAATGAGCGCAATTGGAAGAGTAGGTAAAATACTCTTGTACATTATATTATTAATTTTCAACATTGTCTTCATTTTTGCTGTAAGTAGCAAAAAGTACACATGAAGTAAATGCTGAATGAAAAATTACATTTTTTTAAAGAATGACAATCAAAGATTTCCTCAAGAAAATTACATTCATTGATTTTTCAATAGTGTAACTGTTTCGCTAAGGTTTTTTAAAAACCATGATTCTGAATCACTGCACTAAATCTTGATGCTCAATAAAGTGCTGACAATGCCTGCAGAGCCAACATACTTCAATGCTATTGCTTTTATGTTGAAGATTATTTCTCTTCTATTTAATCTTTCTCTCCAACTGGTGTATCAAGAAATTAGTATTTAGATCTTTATTTCCTTAGTTTGCTTTCTGGCAGATGCCACTAATGATAGAGCCCAAGTCCCGAGCATCTAACAGCTCTTAAATGGCTATCACTCATGTACGTTGTCAGAATAATCAACTGCAGAGGCAACATAATAGGTTGAGTCTCTACAAATAATACTAAATTATTAATCGCCATCAAACATGATCATTCTGGTTAGTGAGAGAATAATAGGCGTACTCGATAAAGCAAGACAATTAAAAATGGACAGCAATTGTATATGGAACCTCCCAGTCTCCACAGCTCAGTTGTATACCTGCCTATCAGGATTATTGAATTGCATGACAATTGTGTGAAATGAAAAATCTTCCACTAATGTATTCTCAAAAGTGTGCAAGGCTGATTAACACAAAACTGATGACACCAGACATTGTCAGGCCATGTATGGGCAGGATCAGCTCCAGCATTGTCATCTCTGTGAAAAACCAAAGAAAAGGCACTTGTACCATATGCCATATTATGTAAACCTATTACTATGGTCACAAATCCAAGCAGAATTTTGTTTGAAGGCCACTCTAGAACGCTGTCATACATTGATTTCACAAAATAATAAAGCATGCTCGGCACCAGAAATACCCACTGCAATCTCATGATTTCACTGAAGTAGTTTGCTATGGTTGCTAAATTATCCTTTTTACTTGTGAGACATATGCTGCATGTATCCATCTTAACTATTATTTTGCTTTTGATAAAGAGCAAGAGAAGAATTGAGGAGAGTTTTAAATCCAGCAATAACATTATTTTCAAATAGAATGAAAATTGAAGTCTAGGCAGAGTACTGATAAAATGGTGCAGGGAGTGGTATATAATTCTGAGGTATAGTCTAATCTTAGCTGCTTCTAATTCTACGTAATCCTGTACAGTATGGTGACATCATGAAAACAGATTGCACCATTGTACCTATGCGAATATGGGATATTTTCGGTCTGGTACAGCAGGGAACATTGGACTTTACATTTGTATGATTTTTACTGGCATTTGTAATTGGGTTCTAAACATTGGGCAAAATAATATTTTTAATACATCAATAAAAATAATGCTGATTAAACTGATATTTTTCTTATAATTATAACAACGTAAGAGGTAATTCAGCCCATCAGGTCAGGTTAGCTACCAATGAAGCAATCCGATTAGTTCCATTCCTTCTCATGTTTGTTGTAATCATGCAATTTATTCTCCCTCACACATGCCTAACTATTTTATTTATTTTTTTGTTTGCTGTCAGTTAAGGGATAACTTGCAGTAGTGATTAACCTACCAGCATATCTTTGTGATGTGGGAGGATGCTGGAGCCCATGCGATCACAGAGAGGATGTGGCATTATCACAGTGAGCATCCCAGGTCAGAATTCAACCCTGAATCCGGGTGCTGTGGGGTGCAGCACTTACTGTTGTAGTTTTATGTTATTTTTGTTAAACATATTGTGACTGAGCATTTATTTAGAGCTGTCCAGAACAACATCCAGCCTGGCTTCTGCGTTGTGAATATTGACTATTGACTATTTAATGTATTCCAAAAGACCCTAGATCAATCAATCATTTATCTTACCTTTATTCTTTCCTCCTTTTGTTTCTTGATTAAATCCAAGATCTCTATTCGTTTCTGTGCCTGCAAGAAGAGGGAACATTAAGTAGTTATTCATTTAGTCATACAGCATAAAAACAAGCCCACACGTACACACCAACCAGTGGGCACCCATCTGTATTAATCCCATCTTCCAGTATCTGGCCAATAGCCTTTTATGCAGAGGTGATTTTATGTGCTCATCTAAACACTTAATTACCTTCAGCAAGCTCTACTTTCACTACTCTCCCCGGCAGTGGCGGCGCTGTTGAACAGCTGCGGCTCGCCTGCAGTCCTTCTGTTTTTACTTTTTTTTAAATGTTTTTTTGTCTTGTTTAGTTACATTTTTGGTTATTAGGTTGTGTTATGTGTGGGGGGGGGGGGGGGGGGGCTGAAACATGGTTTTCTGTCTCTCCCTTCGGGGGAATGCGACTCTTTTTGTCGTATCCCCCCTTCTCTGCCTCCGTCTGCGCTGAGGCCTAATGGCGGAGCTGGCGGCCTCCAACCTGCGACCGACCTTGAGGCTCCGGAGGCAGAGCCAGCCAGGACTCACCAACGCGAGGCTGGCAGTCTTCGAGCTGTGGCTTCGTTCGGGCTCTCCAGTGGCAGTGGCATGACTCGGGGCTGAGACGGCGCTCCGGTGAGGGCGGCCCGGTGCGGGGCTAAGACGGTGCTCCGGTAGCTGAGGCGGCATTCTGGCGGCGGCGACCTGAATCCGGGGCTCGGCCGCGGGCCAGTGAACGACATCGTCGGGAGCTCGCGGGTCACAGGCTGGTGCCTGTTTTCCGGAGCTCCCGCGGCAACAGCTGCGTCCGCAGGACTGGAGGACGGCAGCTTCGACCACCCCGGGCCGCGGAGCTTGAACCGGCCCTTTCGCGGAGCTCGGTGAGCCGCGGGACTGACTTACCATCGCCCGGTGGGGTAACAACATATCGCCTTAGCGCAGAGGGAGAATGAGGAGGGAAGAGACAGTAACCCTAAGATTTTTGCCTCCATCACAGTGAGGAGGTGCCTGGTGAACTCACTGTGGTGAATGTTAATTTGTGTTTATTGGGTGTTTTGTTGTTTAATATTATATGTATGGCTGCAGGCCATACAAATAAAGGATCTAAGTCTAAGTCTAAGTCAGTGCATTCACAGCACTCACAATTCTCTGAGTAATAAAGGACCCCTCAGATCCCCTCTAAATCACTTACCGCTTTCCCTAAAACCTATGTGTTCTGATTTCATCTACCTCTAATATGGAATGTTTCCTGTCATCTATTTTATTTATACCTAGTTTAGTTTACTTTAGTTTGAAGATAGAGCATAGACACAGGCCCTTTGCCCACCGAGTCCATGTCAACCATCAATCACCCCTTCACACTAGTTCTATATTATCCCACTTCCCCACTCCCTACATACTAGGGACAATTTAAAGAGGCCCTACAACCTACAAACCTGTACATTTTTAGAATATGGGAGGAATCCGGAGCATCCGGAGGAGACGCATACAGTCATAAGGAGAACGTGCAAACTCTGCACAGACAGTACACGAGGTAGAAATCAAACCTGGGTCTCCAGTGCTGTGAGGCACAGCTCTACCAGATATGCCACCCTCTCATAATTTTATATACCTCTATATACCTCTATAATGTCCAGTCGTAACCTCCTCCACTCAGGGAAAAAAAAATTAGTTTCTCCTCATAACTGAATCTCCTCTGCATCCTCTCATCAAAGCTATCACATCTTTCCTATAGTTCAAGTGTTTAATTGCCATCTTTACTGACAATGGAACAATGAAGTTCTAACTTGCAGCAGCATAGCATGAGTGTAAACACACCAGTGACCAGAACTGCAAGCAATACTCCAGATGTGGTCTAACTTCCTTGCTCTTGTTCTCGATGCCCTGACTAATGAAGGTCTGTATCCCATATTCCTTCTTTGCTATGTCATCCATCTGCTGCCACTTACACGGATCATTAGACTTGCACCTCAATATCCCCTGGGAACTTACTATTCATACTGTATCTTTCAGCCTCATTCGTGTTCTCAAAATGCCTCACCTCACATTTATCAGGATTAAACTCCGTCTGCCACTTCTCAGTCCATTTCACCAATACATCAATATCAACCTGTAGCCTAAGACTATCAACAACTCCACCATTCTTTGCATCATCTTGCAATTTTACTGATCATAGCTCCTCCATCCATATTCAAATAATTCTCAAACATTACAAAGAGCGAAATAAAAGTAATTGCTCTGTTTATCCCCCATTTCAAAAAATAATTCCACAGACGATATTTATACTTTCCTTGCTCAATTTCTGCTTTGACAGTGAAGTAATTAATAAATCCTTCTATCCATTCAGCATCTTAGCTCAATATTTCACTCAATCAATAACTTTCAATCATCAGTGAGCTGTGTGGAGACATAAGTACAGCCTATACTAAGTAAAACTATACTCGCTGTCATGGAGATAAATGACCAATTAACCTGTTTTGGGTTGAGAAATCATGATTCAGCTAAACAAGGAAATGCATGGTCCATCTAAAACAATAAAACACAGTTTAAGACCTCATCCAAAGGATAGCAGCTTTGACAGTTCATCTTTAGAGTGCCCTGAAATATCAACCCAATTATGGTTACATTCCCGGAGTTCAATCCTGGCCTCTGGTGCAGTCCACGTGGAGTTGTATGTGCTTTGTGTGACCATTGGGTTTCCTCTGGGTGCTCCATATTTCCCCCGCATTGCGTTTATAAGTTAATGGGCAACTGTATTTTGTCCCCTAGTTTGTCGAAATGTGATTGTAATGAAAAATGTGTTTATACTAAACAAAGGATATGGGGAGAAAGCAGGAAAATGGGGGACTGATTTTGGATGATCAGCCATAATCATCTTGAATGGCGGTGCTGGGTCCAAGGGTCGAATGGCCTACTCCGACCTGTACCTATTTTCAATGTTTCTATGTAAGAGTGAAAAAGCTTGAGTCAAGTGAGCACAGTAGATTCTTATTTACTACATTGGAAACAATTAAGTTCCAGATAATATTAGATACTGCAAACAGACTATTCCCTTTAACACCAGTGAACCACTGTGATAAATAATATTTATCAGGGTAGAGATAATTTACATAGCACATTGTCAGCGCCAGTTATAATATGATTACCAGGAATTACACTTTTATTTATGTCTGGAGAGTCAAGGGGCGGCCGAATAAAAGGCTGCCGCTGCCTACAGTCTGTCCGTTTTTTCCATAATTTTTAAATATTTAATTTTGTTTAAAAGTATGTTGAGGAGGTTTCTTTAGTTTTTCTATGTGGGGAAGGGGGGTAGGGTAAGGGGGAAACCGTCTCCCAGTCGCCTCCTGGTGAGGATGCGACTATTCTCTGAGTTGCATCCTCGCCCCCCCCCTCCTCGCGGCCTACCAACTGGATTGGTGCGGGCCTTTCCTATCAGGGACCGGACCATAGCTCCAGCAGCGGCAGCGCAGCGCTGGATACATCGCGGAGCGGGCGATGCCTCACCCGGGATCGCCATTGGAAGCTCCGAGTGCTGGGCCTGCTGCAACAACATCGCGGGGCTGTGGTTTGAAGAGCTTCCAGCGCGGGCGGCGCTGACTTCAACATCGCGGTGCCCTGGGGCCCTTTGCCGAGGGCCGCCAGCGTGGGTCTCCGCTCAGTGCGGCCTGTGGACTTCGGGAGCCGCGAACTCCGGTAGGAAGTGGCTGAATCGGAGGTCCAAGCTGCTGAGATTGTTTTCCTGTTCCAACATCGGAGTTCCATCATCCCGGTGAGAGGGCCTGAGCACCGGGCCATCCGTAGCGGCGACTGAGGAGAGCTCGGGAGGCCCCGACCACGAGTGTACATCAAAGAACATCAAAGAGGAGGATGACTGAACTTTGGGCCTTCCCTCACAGTAGGAAACTTTGATTCCGCTGGGCAGAGAATGTTTATGTTAAAATACTATCGTGTTTCGTTCTTTTTTTATTCGTAGGGCTGTATAGTGCCCCAAATTTCACTGTACCGATAGGTACATGTGACAATAAATGTCTCTTGAATCTCTTGAAGAACCCAGAAATTCGAAGGTATAAAAACATTTTTTACCTCAATTGCATTTTAAGAATGTAATGTTTGATTTGTGCTCTGGTTTCTTTCTGAAGGATTGACTGAGAATGAGTGCTGGTGATGTGCAACACAAAGCCATTTTATAATGAACAATCAAAAAGTCAGAGTTATACAGTAGAGAATCAGGCACTGCAGGTGACCCAGTTGGTGTCAACCATCAATCTTCTTTTTACATTAATATTATTTTATTTTCTCTCATATTCCTATCGGCTCTCCCCAGATTCCACTGCACACCCACAAACTGGGGGGGGGGGGGGGGGGCAATTTTCAGTGACCAATTGACCTATCAACATATGGGGCAAGCAAGAACATCCAGAGCAAATGAAGAACATGCAAACTCCATACAGACAGTACCAGAAGTCAGGATTGAACCCCAGTCACTGGAACTGTGAGGCAATAGCTCTACTAGCTGTACCAAAGTGTTTGGACTGTTCAAATTATTGAAGTGAAAAGTTAAATTTAGTAGAACTTTGACCAGAGTATTCAATGTAGTCTAGATGTTCTGTAATTTCTTCTTATAAATGTTATCTAAAGTACTCATATCAGATCATTGACATGAGATTAATTCAGCCCAACACTTATCTAATATACTGTACTTTGTTCTAAAATAAACCAAAAGCATGTCTTATTTTAAACAATATATGATTAAAGTGAATAAATGGCTCTAATTGAATGATACCTCAATTTTTTATGGTTTATAATGCAATCCAAATCCATCAATTAAATATCTAATTCTAATTAACTCGTTATCTGTGCTGATTTTCATGTATTTACTGAAATCAGCTAATTGAAAATATAATACAATTTAAACCTTAAAATTGTTTAAGTAATTAGAAATTATGCAAGTTTAAATTTATGATTATTTTAATCCAAATTGCTAATCTGGAAGTGCTTTCAATCATTGCTGTTTATTTAATATATTTATCTAATTTCTCTTGAATATAAAATTTCATGTGATGACATCAACCTATAACATTCATCGCAATCACTCAATTTATGTTACCCTTCATTATTGATACGCCATTGATCATTAGAATTTTGTCCTCTCAACTCTTAAAATGACACATTTCTTCAGGGATTTAGTCTCACTGTCCCACATACACTTTGCCAACTCATGCAAGTGCCTGTTCTTTATGTAAACTTTGCCAGTTAATGGTGCCAATTACAGACAAGACAAACATTTATGACATTCATAAATGTGCATTCTGCAGCAGCAACGTTTAAAAATAAGTAGGAGCAAGTAAACTGGGTTGAATTCACCCATCCGTCCCCCATAATCAGAAGTTATTCATTTGAACTACTGAGATGCAAAGGAATCTGGATAGCTCAGTGCTGAATTCACAAAAAGCTAATACTGAGATACAGCAGGTAATTAGTAAAGCCAATAGACTGTTATCTGTTGTAGGGTCTGAAGGGTCTCGACCTGAAATGTCACCAATTCCTTTTCTCCTGAGATGTTGCCTGACCCACTCTCCAGCATTTTGTATCTATCTTTGGTGTAAACCAGCATCTGTAGTTCTTTCTTACTCTCGTCCTGGACTTTCCCACGACTGGAAACACCCACTTCACACCCATCCTTGTCAGAGACAAGGGTACTGTAATAAAGTTGACTGATCTCATTCTTGAGCCCAGCCAAATAGAGGCTCTTCCTCTGACAATGCCAGACTTGGACATCTGCCAAGTAATTGCTAACCTCCATGCTTTGAAGACTGCAACCCCTCCCCATTCCCCCAGCAACATGCTCAATCTCATAACCAGCCAAGACCCAAGTGATTACACCATGATTTCCCCAACCTGAATCGCCATCTTTGAAAGTTCTGCTCGCTGGTCATCAACAGCCACCTCTCACCACCACAAATTCCCTCAACCACATTCACCATTCCCAGTGACAGCACCAGCCTGATTCCTCCTAAGGTAGACAACCTTCTGGTGCCAGTTTCAGAAGAATTCTGGCTGTCACATTTTCAATGGAGGATTAGCATCCTGTTCACCCTGCAATGGAGGATTAGCACACATCTGCCACATCCATTTACAATGAACTAGAAATTTTCAACATCTTTCTTCCCATATTTTAAATGTGCTTTTACATGTGTCACAGTTGCCAATTTGTATTATTTTCTTGGTATATTTTGACATGCAAGTCTTGATTTGTTATATCCATAGTTTATATTTTGGCTGATTTCTAGCTGCTCTGGATTGTTTTACGTTTAATAATCCATGAAAATTGTGTCATAGGCTGAAAGTTATGAAAATACATGATTGTGTTTCTAGCTTTTGGATAGAAAAATTGAAGATTGATGTTTGGGATGTATAATCATCAGATATGATGAAGTTGTACACCACAAGTGTTAACTAATCTATTTATCTTTCTTTCTTTTATTTCATCATCTACCTGCTAGATATTTCCTCAATTTTTTTCATCTTTCCTCAATAATCACATTTCTCAAAGGGCCTGTCCCACGAGCATGCGACCTGCATGTGGCAAGCGCGACCAAACCGGAAGCGGGGACCGTGCGGAGGTCGAGTGAGTGACGTGAAGTTCGAGCGTAGTCCGCGGGAAGTTCGCGTGTGACGTACGGCGTCGAGACGCTGCGCACGCCCGTCGAGGCGGTGCGTACGGTGTCGGGGCGGCTGCGGACCGGCAGGCCATTGCCGCGCGGAATTTTTGAACACGGTCAGTTTTTCGGAGTCCCGCACGTTGTCAGGACCAGCTCCACACAACTCCATACGGTTTCAGCGATCGAAGTGGGACCGGCTCCGGCGATCAAAGTGGGACCGGCCCCGCGAGGCCATACGGCTCAAGCGCCCACGTTAGGTCGCGCTTGTCGCATGGAGTCGCATGCCCGTGGGACAGACCCTTAAGTTGTGTCAGTTGATATTCCCAGACTCAGCAGGATTGTATCATTTTCTGTAAATTTGGTCAGCAATCCTGAAGAGCTCTGACTTCTGCTACCAAAGGATTAAGTCCACCATTCAATCACTGTTCTTCGTTCACATGCTCAGAAAGGTTTTTAAGGTTAATTAGTCAGAGTTTCTGAGTGAGACTGATCCTTGACTCTCTTGCTGCTGTTAATTGCTGAGTATGTTCTGTACTGTGCCCCCTCTGGGAACTGCATCCTCTCTAGGTACTATAAATCCTTGAAATTGTAGCTAAGTGCAAACCTCAAGTCAATCAGATATTTGACAGCATCGTGGAGCATTTATGCAAACTGTTCCAATTCTTAGATTGCGATCACCAGAAACCTGAGTGATAGCGTAATGGCCTAAACCAAAATGACACAATTGCCAGCACAAAGCTGGTTCACAGTTCATCTGCTGTAGTGAAACTGTACACACACACTCCGAAGCACTGACAGATACATTCAACAAAACAGCCTATGCACATTTTATGCTAGTAGATTGCTGACTAAGGATGGGATTAGTGAGCACTAACGATCCGCAAACTAGAGAAGCAGCCATTTAGCAGATGAAATGCTGTTTAGTTTAACTGAATAACACGTATTCCTGCATTTCATCTCCTATTCCAGTGCAGGTTGCATCTGAGGTGCTGTTGTAGCCCTCAATGTTCCAGTTGAAGCAGAAGGAAGTGATTTGGAGTGAGATAGTGGAGTGGTTAGTGGGGTGTGGGAGGCAGGGGGAGCAAGGTGAGCAGGGTCCATGGTCAAGTTTACAACCCAGTATGTTCAATTTGAAATGTCTTTAATTTGTCCTACAAAGGCAGGCAGAAAGTGCATTATGAAAAGAACGTAAATATAAAGCTGGCATCAGGTCATTTCTAGAGGCAAACACTGGACAGTGCATGTTTGAGGTCGCCCATTGGTCCTGGGCAATATCCCTATGCTACCAGTTATGGAAGAGTACACATTTTTGAAGTTTACTCATCTAAAACAAACCCCCAAAAATGCACATACCAGAATGTATGCCAAGTTGTATTGGACATCAGATGATCCTTCTGATGAGAATCTATTTTCTTTCATGATTACTCGTCTGTCTCTCAGTTTCAATCACATGAAACACTTGCAAAAGTTTACCAAATGCATATTATGAAGGGAGAAAATAAAACTAATATCATTTTTACCAATCACTTGCAACTCCGGGCATTTAAATATATGGTCCTTCACCAACACGAATTCAGCACAGTATCACACAGATATTCATTTCCATCCTCCACCTTTCAAACTATTTCAAATATAACCACCAAGGCCATGTAAATTGGTTTCTTCAGCCTCTGTTACTCTATGTAATTTTAAGTTGAGCTCCGCGTTGTGAGATTCCTTGACTTCATCGTGCAAGTGGCGAGGATCCTCCATGCCGAGGTGGGTCATTTGGTTCACACTTAAAATGTTTTGCTTTTGAAAGCATAAAATGAAAGTTTACATTTAGTGTTCTCTTAAAATCAATGGAATTCATAAAAAAGTGTTATTTTTGAATATTTCACTATAAATCTTTTTCATGGGACAATATTTTACAGTTCAGTTGCACCGTGGAAGTTGTAAATCGATTGTCCATATTGTCATGAAATTTGAGAAATGAAATGATTATTTCACCAAAAATGGTGACCTAACTCCTAATCAGATTGCTATGGAAGATGTAATGGATGCTAATGGACGATACGCAGTGTATTGCCTTATTAATCAGAAGCACAGTACTGCTGACGAGGGTGCTTCTAGTGTCGGCAAGCTGCAAGTCTCAGCAGCTTTCTACATTCATCCAGGAAGAATGCTTGTGCCTGGCACCATTCCCAGAAGAAGGAAGCTTTTCTGCAAATGAGGCACTGTAGTGTTAAAAAGCAGTTACTTCTTTCAGGATGTAAATATATTTATAGCACATTTTTGAATTCCAAAATTTTCTTTTACTTGAAAGATATTACCAAAAACAAATTTACATCATTCTACAATTTATAGAATAAAAACATTGGATTAATATTATTATTTTCAAAATTGTCCTTAGAGTTGTTATTAAAACGGCTTCTACCATCATATCCTTTTTCTTAATCACTTTGATACCAGACTGCAGAGAGCCAAGGCAGGCCTGTTGTCAATACAGTTTCATTTAAATATTGAACAAATTGAGGTGATGTGGATTGGTGCTTATTGCTAGCATCCACTATTGCTATTAAAGAGATATGTGGTCCATGCTCCTGGGATCTCCCTACCTTTAGTCCATTAGAGATACTGCTTCCTCCCCTGCACTTCTGTTGCAACTGTCTGCAGTCTTTCCAACCCCATCTTTTGTTTCTATACATATCCTATTACCATCACGTTTGCCTTGCAGCATCTTTTGCCCTATCACAGATTCTCCCACTGATTCGCTTAAAGCTAACAACATTCGGTTCCAGTTAATTCAGTAAGCGGATTGTAAACTCTATTTACCTCTCTATCGCCTAACTGGATTTCTTGAGGATTTGCAGGAATTTAGGTTTTTTAATTTAGAATGCCACGCATCTACAATATTTAGACTCTACTAGACTAAGTGGGCCCCTTTGGGTCCCAGCTTCACATGGGAGGGCTGGTCCCCCAACGCAATATTCCACCTCTCCACAATTCCAATATACACACACACACACACTCACACACATACACATACACATACCCTCCACCTCATACACACACCCTCCATCTCTCACACACACACACACACACACACAATCTCCACCTCACACACACACACACACACACACACACATACACACACACACACACATACACTCACACATACACACACTCACACACTCACAAACACACACTCACTCACTTGCTCACTCACACTCACACACATTCACACTCACACACACACACACTCACACACATCACACTCCACACACACACACACACACATACAATCACACACATACACTCACACACACACACACGCACACTCATACATACACTTATACACACACACACACTCATACATACACTCATACACACACACACACATACTCACTCACACACACACTCAATCACACACATACACTCACGCACACACATACACTCACACACACATGCACTCACGCACACATACACTCACGCGCACACTCACACACACACACACATACACAGACTCACACACATACATACACTCACACACTCACACACACTGACTCACACACTATATATGACAGTAAACTTTCTTGAATCTACTCACACAGCTGAGCGCAGCCTCTCCATTGTGGGGCTTCCGCAGTCAGCGGCACTTCCGTAATCAGCATGACCTCTGCACTTACCAGAAATTAGGCAATCAGCACGACCTCTGCACTCAACGGAAATTACGCAATCAGCGCGACCTGTCCACTTACTCCAGCATTTTGTGTCTACCTTTGATTTAAACCAGCATCTGCAGTTCTTTCCTACACTAATGTAAAATGTTCTCCTATTTGGCTTGAATGTATATCCCCTCAGACCTCGTAATTTGAATGTCTTTTATTGTCATTCAAACAAACAAAAGTTTGTACGAAATTTTATTCCCTGCCGTCATAACAGCAAAAAAAAAACAAACAAAACACACAAAGTGCTGAAGTAACTCAGCGGGCCAGGCAGCATCTCTGGAGCAAAAGGGTGGGTGACGTTTTAGGTCGGGACCCTTCTTCACACCCCACAATACCAAAGATTTATTTTAAAAATAGTAAATGAAGAATAATTCCAAACTGTACCAAATTTCACAACTTCTAATACTATAAATATTTGGGACAAACAGTGGCTGCCATTGATGGCAGATTCAGAAAATATTTCATGGGCAATAAATATCTCATTATAGAAGGAAGAGGTATTATATATTTAAGACAGGGCTTTATGTGAGAATCCTACTTATGCTCACACAAATTTATAATTTGTAGCCACAGATACCTGGAAGAATGCCTAAATCCCATTTACAGCGGTTTTGTAGTTTATTTGGCACAAAGGTTAAAGTGACTAAGGTAGACCCCAGCTTCCAACACACACTCATCACTGATGTGGCAGCTAACACTATGGGACTAGAAATTCATTCACACAGCTCCCATCAAAATAAGCACTCTGCTGGTATAAATTGTGTTATTGCAGATAAAACCATTTTCTAGCCATTTCTGGGCACATTTTAGATGAGAACTTCACATTCAGTGGATCTCATTGTTTCGATTGTGAAATTCAGTCAAATGACATAAATGCAGTGCCCAAGAGTCCCCATTAGAGATATTTCAACCACATTCATCTGAAAAAACATCTGTCATCATTCACTCACAAATCAATCAGCTTTTAGAAATGCCTATTGTTCAGAAACAGCACTATTTAAAAGATTAATTACAAACAAAGTACTTTCAAGCCAGACAGCTGGCAACTTACTCTGCACATTGCTTACATTGAAGACTGAAACATTCTGAAGTCTGTAACAATGAGGATTTATCTAAACGACAAGTTCCTTTTGACAGATGGCATGGACCTGCAACAGAGGCTTCCCTGCAATACACTGCAAGTGTATATAAGGCTCACTAATGAAAACTCCATTCAGCCGGGAACATGGGTCCAATGTTCTTTTCTGCACTTCTCAAAGGAGCAATATTTACACAGAATACACTTCCACAAGTTATTGTTGCGAACTCTAATCTCGTAAAATTTAAAAAGAAAACGAACTCACACACAAGCCTGGATTGATCTCATATTTAAAATCAAAATGACCCATCTCAACTTCCTATCTAAAGATCATTCCAGGTGGTAGCTCTTGATATGTGCCACATCTTACCGTTTACTGATTGACACTGCATTAGGGAGGTTATTGACAAATTCTGTTCTAGAAGGGGAGGATTCATCTTTTTGTCTTTCAGCACATCGAATCAGGTTCCCACCGTTCAGTCTACTTAACAACTCACCTTCACCATTCCACATGTAAAGCCCTACTGTGTTTATGAGACCTGTGCCTGTTGTGTAGCTTCTAGTCCCTCACTGCTACCTTTATGAGATGCACCAATATTGTGTGCAGGTCCTGAAACCTTCCAGAACAACAAGTTCAGAAGAAGGGAATGGTGCACTGACTGGGTGTGTGGTCGAGAGATACAGGAAAAGTGACAAATAAGGAGACGGTCACCACGAGGAGGAAAGACAGAGAAGAGGGAGAGAGACACGGGCAGCTCTGCAGTGCAACAGTAGTCGAATCATGGCAGAATACCAAAGACATGGTGGAGACACAAAGAGCCAGGAACAGTGGCTGGAAGTACAAGCAGAGGAGCAATGACAATAGATAGGTAAAGAGCAGAAGGGAGGTAGAAGAAATTTGTGTGCACACGCAAGAGTTGTGTGTAAAGGTTTTGGCAGAGTATGATTGAAAGCAAGAGCTTAGAGGACTGAAGATGTCTTAAATTGCAAGGAAACATCTTGATAAATCTTATGAGATCATTAACACTATAGCAGATGTTGTTCCTAATTGAGACCTGCAAAGTAAATTCCTGCGCGTGTCTTTTGCATCCAGTTCTGGTGTAAGATTGATGCCGTAACAAACAGAGATATCCCCCTATGCGTGATATAGTTTCTCTCAATATCTGCAATTTCTCTGATTTCCTATGACTTAAATAGATTGTTGTTCCTTCCACACTCCTCTACCTAAATGCTAAACTTCCATGCAGCACTGTGGCAGTAGTCATCAGGAAGATTGCGGCAGTTTAAGGAAGTGGCACACTGCCACCTTCTCAAGGCAAACGCTGGTAATGCCCATACACTGAAAAATGAATAAATACAAATAATGGCTCCCTAAAGTTGCGTGAAGTTAACATTATTCCCCTAATAATAGTTTGTATATTAATTCTTCTGCTGGATATTACACAATATAGACATTTCTTACAAAAGAATGAACCACTGAAAAGTCCGCTTGCAGGCAGTGGTGTACACTGGCCAATTTGGACTATACTTTACCTTCAATTAAAAGCCTTCCAGCTCTTGCCAAAAGGACCTGGATTCTAGAGACTTACACCATTCCTCTCTATGCTGACAGCACAAGTGGTGAAAATAATAGAAGAAAAACGATCAGACTCCCAAACAAGATAAGTTTGGATAAAATAAAAAACAAGATAGAATGACGTTACAATTAGAAATCTGTTTATCCCTCCAATGCTATGTTCCTATATCTTGCTTGGATCGCATTCACAAGTGCAGAAGGGAACTGGTTTTGTTAGCAACTTGCCTACATCCATTTGTATTCCAATCAGCCAAACACTTGAATAGCTAAGGCATAAACGGCCAGGGAAATAGTTGCTGGTAAATAGTATTCGTACTGGATAGTTGGAATGTATACAGTGTGTCGATGGGCCAGTTTCTCTACAGTACATGTCTGTGAATCATTTTTCCAGCATCTGTATATCCATAGGCAGCTTCTCTGAAGAGGATAATACAAAATTTTAAGAACAGTATGCAACAGATGCTTGAGAACAGACAATGATGACAGAAGAATCCAATAGAGTTCCTGCCATCTGCTTCCTGTGCACTGCTCAGCTCCTCTGTACATTGAGATATCCACATCTCATATTTTAGAATAGAGGGAAAAAACACTATCCTTTGCTCTCAAATGGAATAATTCCTGAAATTATTAATTCACAAAATAACCATACCTTAACTATTAAAATCAACAAAGGCAGTATTTGACCAACACTTGTTTCTGTTTTTAATTTGTTTCGCGTTGAATATTGCTTCATCCCATTCCAATGATTGAAGCCATAATCAAAGTAGACATACCAGAACATCATCACAAAATGCCATTCTGTCAAGTTGCTCCGCTTGACTTTCAGGTGAGAATAACAAATTCCTTGGCACCATTTTGAAGAGAACCAAGGGAGATCTTGTTAATATTTATAACTCAACCAACAACTCCACTGCAGATTATCCAGTCATTACCATGGCTATGTGGATACTTAGTGCGTGCAAATGGGTCATCATGCTTCTTGTATTACACCAGTAACCTACTCTGCAAAAGCACTTTCTTTGGAAGAGGTCAATAAATGTTCTAGAACAAGATACATTTGTTCATTTGTATTTTTTTTTTTACTAATACTTTTAGTTTATGAGGAACTATTACATCCTTGGTTTGTCGTTGTGGTTCTTCTGCCACAAAACGATAGTTTAAAATAAATACTATATCAACTAGAGAAAGCCCAAGGGCTGAAATCAGGAAGTCAACGTTTACAAACACTGCAACATTGGAATTTTATTTCAGTGAAGCCTGCTGGGTGGCTTGAAATCAGTGAAAAAATACTGGAGGATCATGAAATTTAACTCTTTCATTGCCTGGAGAATTACATTTTGGTGGGCTTGGCAATATAATTTAATAATCCAACATACCACAGTTGAAATAAGCACAGGGAATGAAGTAAGTACTTAATGATCAGAAATAAATGTTCTGCCTCTTCTTTACTTTGTACAGTAGTCCATTTTGGATCTTGTCCTATTATTAAAGTAAGGACTCATTTGGTGTAAGCTTCTTCCAAATTGGATTATGAGAATAAGCTGGGTTCCTGCGTCATTCGTTGTTCAACCAATGACCAATTTTACAACCCCTTTATCCTTAAGTTATCCAATGGTCAGATAGACAAAATAAGAACAAATTTTTGAGACCTGTGAATGTTCAAAGCACTTTACATTCAATTAATTACTTTTGAGGGATTGTGACCATTGTTACAATCCATCATCTGTCCACGTTCCACAAATACTAATTGCAGGAGTTCCTTCACCAGAACTACTACAATCGGTTAAGGGGGTGCACCGACACCTGTTCAAGGGCTATTAGGGATGAGTAATAAATGTTGGCCTTACCAGTTATGCCCTACTTCTAAAAATGAATTTAAATAAATCAATGAGAAAAAAATATTTTGTTTTTATGGCTTTGAATGAGATACTTGCCAATAGTAGAGAACCCGAACTGACAAAAGGGGCTGCAGTTTAATATTCCTTTTGAAACAGCAGCATCTCAGAGAATGCAGCGACCCTCAGTGCCCAAAACATCACCCTAAATTATAACCTTATTAGCTGAAACAGTACTGGTGTCTATGACCTTTGACTCAGAATCCCATGAAACTCTGCCAAACTAATATTTGAAAGTGAACAGATTTTCTTGTTCTTAGTTTCACACATGATGTCATCTTTTAAGAGCAAAGAAACCCAATTTATTCTAATAGTAACTATCGACCAAACTAGGGTGAATCTCTATAGCCAGGAACCAAAACCAGCATTTGCATTTAATTGAACAAATGCTTATTCTGCCTCAGAACTGATGGATGCACTAAAGGTTAAGAATTGGACCTTTAATGCAGTCAAACAGCACGATCAGAAAACCAGCACAATGCTTGTTGTTGCAATTAAATGTTAAATCAGCTCTCTTGAGTTATCCATTTAATGATTACCAATGAAATCCAATTATGTTTAATTAATTTAAGAAACACTTTGGATTAAATAGACAATCTCATCAAAATCCTCCTTAGTGTGATCATAAGCGAGCACCAGGCTATTCCTATTGATCCAAATCGACTTTTATGCAGCACGGATAATTTAATTCCTGCCTTGCTGCAGTAGAGGATATATTAATTACCTTAAGCTTCCATACCATCAGCATAGTTTAAAATATGCAATGAGTACCCTGACACATTCTTCAGGCTGTGTGTTAAGAATACAAAGGAAAGGCAAGAACTTCAAAGTATCTATGTAATAAGCCTCCAATAAACCAGTCATCTTGTCTCCTCACTCAGGGTCTGCATGTGCCACAGAATATGCATAATAATTTAGGAATGGAGTCAAAAATAATTTTGTGCCAGATTTTAAGATTACATGAAAAAAAGTGCTAATTCTAATTAAATGTTTTAAGTCTGGATATCATAATTGTACAGTGTTTTAGATTAAATCGAGAGCAGATGTCAGGAAGTGGTCCGCTTCCTAGTGTTTTGGGGATCTCAGGACCAGTTGGCAGTTTATGCGTTGGATGCCAGGTTGATAAATTTCTACAAGCAGGATATGAGTGTATTTCTAGCTGGAGTAAAATTTACATCAGAAAAAATTAAGCTGGTATTCAAGTGTACTCCTGAAACAACATTGATCATCTAGGGAGAATAGAAAGGAATTTCCTGGATTTTCTTTTTTCCATTCTGGCCATGGTTTTTACCTTTCCTGGAAGATCCCACAGGTTTTGATGCGGGTGGAGAATTTATACATTTTCACCAATTTATGGGATCCGGTTGGATAGATCATCGCATGTGACCTATCTTTTTTTTTAATTGAACTTAATAACAAAAACTATTTAATTGAGAACTGCTGGACATACGTACACACAAATAAGGAAAAGGGACCAAATAAAAATATTCATCACTTCTTTCAGCTACACTGAAGAATTAAAGCTGGCTCGGAAGATAAGTTCCATAAACATACAGATGGATGACACACATTAAAACTCAGTGTCCATAAAAAGATAACTGACAGGCTTCACACAAGGGCAGGGAGAAATGTGCTTGCAGGAACTGTTATTTTGGTCTAGTGGCCAATACAACCGTTAATCCCTGAAGATGAAAAGCCATATACAAAGAGGAAAGTTTGCTGATGGCTATGTTCTGTTCTCTCTTCTCCTCATCTCCGAATGAAATTTCTAATCGTCAAGCGGAAATAAATCGGTGACAGACTAAGTGCAGTCAAAGCATTTCTGTTTTACGTTTCTCATATATTAGTACCACGCAGAAAAAAACAGACCAGTAGATGTAGTTGCAAAGGGGAAAATGCTTGAATTTATATTATATTTTTTCTATTGTAAAATGTCCCAAAGAGCTTCAGAGAAGCATAACCAGACAAAAATTAAAACAGAGCCAAAAGAGAAGATACATGAAAGAGCAAGTTAATGATTTGTCAAATGCATAGGTTTTAAGCATACTCAAGCTCTTGGTGGTTAAAGTAAGTTATGGAAAGGTCATGGAAAAGATTTGAATGCAAGAATACTATTTTTTTTTAATGTTTTGGGTGACCTCAAGTTTATGAAGAGGAGCTATGAATGGAAGATGGGTGGTTTTCTCAGAAGTGCAATAGATGCCCAAACCACAACATCTAACTTCCTGTTAAGTAATGCATCAGTACAGAAATATATACCATCAGCTATAACTATTCAGGCTGTAATAGCTGTGGTATATCATACAAATTGGGCCAAAAAGATACTCCCACTACATCACATACTCACTTTCTCCAAATATCTTGCTTTTTCATCTTCTTTCTCATGCATGTAGGCTTCAATCAGTAGCTGCTTGGATTCTGAAAGGAGAGAGAATTGTTAGAAAGGGTTCATCACTATTATCTCATTCAGTATCTAAATATGTCAAAGCACTTGACAAATCATTACTCATTTTTTAATTCTGGTGATTACTAGAAACAATTATTTTGTTGGTGTAGGTTAAAGAAAAAAAATCTCATGATATTGAGACAACTCATTTATGATTCGGAGGTGGTGAAGGGAGATTGTTGCCAGGACAACAGAAGAACACATACAATTCTTCAGACAATACCAAACATCAAAACAATCAGGCAGAAATGTTGCTTAACATCTTATAAATACAATTCCTCCAACAACATCCCAGTTCCACACTGGCATATCAATCTTAAAGGCCTGACCCCACAACCTACTAATAAGGAAAAAATGAGCTTAACAACCAATCCAAACTGACACATGAATATTCTACTTCAGATTGATAACGTGATCATAGGCACCATGTAATAATAGAATGAGATTACATGTACGATCTGTCACAAAATGATTTTTGGCCTGAATTGTTTTATACTGGGGATGTAGTCATGAGATTTATGAGTGTTTAATTGTCATATGTACCAAAAACGCAACAATGACATTCTTAGCACATGCCAATTGTGCCAAATTGGATTATGATTCCATAAGCATTCTGTAACTACTTAAGATTCATAATTCAGAGTCTCGAAGCTCGAGGTTAGAAAAGTTTCGAATTGTGAAGCCAGAAGAAGGAATGTAGGGGAAGGATTCAGGATTCAGGGGAGGGGAATTACGATGTGTGTGTGTGTGTGGCACGGGGGTGGTGGGAGAAAAGGAAAAAGGAAAAAGGAAATGGGGGGGGGTGTTTGTGGAAGTTACCGAAAATTGGAGAATTCAATGTCAGTTGAATGAAGGAGCATGTCTAAAGAGCCTGAAAGGGGCCAAACCAAAATATCAACTGTCCATAGATACTGCCAAACCTGCCGGGTTCCTTCATCTGCTCTCCTTTTTCGGTAGGCGGTGCGACTCTCGTCAGCAGCGGCCTCTGCAGCCCGTCTGCGTTTTTATTATTTTCTGTCTATGTTTTTATGTAGTTTTTGTTATTTTTTGTTGGGGTTGTGTGTATGGGCGGGGGTGGGGAGGGAGGGGGTAACTTTTAAATCTCTCCCTGCATGGGAGACCCGACCTTTTCTTTGTCGGGTTTCCGTTGTCGTTGGGGCTGCAACGAGGAGCGGCCTCCAACAGGAAGACCGGGGGCTCTGGTGCCGACTACTCACCTCACCGTCGCGGAGCTGGCCGCGTCCAGAGCGGGTGGAGCGGTGGTGGAGCGCTGCTGCGGCCCGACCTCCGGAGATTCGGAGGCTGCAACTGCGGGTCTGGCGGACGGCGGCACCGGGAGCCCGCGGGTCCCTGGAGGGAGACCGCTTTTCAGGGCTCCCGCAACGGCGACTTCTCCCGCCCGAGTTGCGGGGTCGAAGAGCTCCTGGAGTGGGGCCTTACAGCACCGCCCCGCGCGGCTTGGAATGGCCGCGGGACTCTGCGAGCGCATGCCGGGGGCTCTAACATCAAGAACCCGGTGCGCGACCTTGCATCACCCGGCGTGGCTTTAATGGCCGCGGGACAATCGCCATCGCCAGCCGGGGGCTTTGACTTTGACTATGACATCGGGGGGGGGGGGGGGGGGGGGGAGTGCAGTGGAGAGATACGTTTTTTTGGCCTTTGGATGTTTATGTAAATTATGTTGTGTCTTGGGTCTATTTGTTTGTAATGTATGGCTGCAGAAACGTCATTTCGTTTGGACCTCAAGGGGTCCAAATGACAAATAAATTGAATCTTGAATCTTGATCTTTTTATTTAACCTGCAGATTCCAGCATCTGGAGTTTCTCAAGCCTCATTTTTTAATATTAAATTTTAGAGATAACAAAATAATAGTAAGGGTCACAGCATGGGAAATTGCAACTTCACTTGCTTTTTGGAAAAGTTAAGTGGAAAATTCCAAGGATTTGCCATTCTGAAAATCCTGCTTCCAATTCAAAGCGGCAGCTATTAAGCCCAAAATCAGTTTAGTAATTATTGCACAGCGTTGTATACAAGTTGGATTTCAGACTACACCCTCTGGTGGTGTTTTTGTCAAATTCACAATTTGGTGCCCAAACAGATTTCAAAAATACATGAATGGATATATGTTGTGAAATTTATAACTCCAAGAGTCTCCAGTTCTCATGGTATCTGTGCAGAAATTCTTCCAGGTTTCTTGTTAAGGTTATAAAATAAATATTTGGCATCATGGAGGCCATCCTGACACAAGCAGGTCTCTCAAAGTCAGTCTTGTAATTACCAAGACATGGGAAAAATAATCTGTTCATAAATTGGAGCTCAATACTCAAAACAAAACTATCATAGAAAATTAAAGTCAAGCTGTATCATGCAGATTCCTTTTTTCTTAAATCACACTCTTTCAATATTCAGGTTGTTTGGATCACAATAAGTAATTTTTATACAAATGCATAGTTCCAGGGAGCACACATCACACAGGAGGATGTCCAAATTG
This sequence comes from Leucoraja erinaceus, assembly GCF_028641065.1. Lineage (NCBI taxonomy): Eukaryota > Metazoa > Chordata > Chondrichthyes > Rajiformes > Rajidae > Leucoraja > Leucoraja erinaceus. The sequence goes on from NC_073408.1 coordinate 10,907,102, forward strand.
CTGAAAATTTCCCTATGATGACCCCAAGAAATGAATCCACGAGAGGTTGGGGGAGCAGGAGGGGTGGAACATACAAGGGCTATTGCCTACATCTCTGGCTTCCTACGCCAGCTGTCAAACTACAACAGTTGAATGCAGCTACAAGTGCCATGCAAGTACTGGGATCATACAGAAAATGTCACAGGTGTCCAGAAGATAAACTTTTATTACCTGCATCATTCTGTGATTGCCTTGCTATATATGCTAAGTATGTATGCAGACTTCATGGTCATCTACTCAATGCTACACAACCCCACCAATCAATGATTTCCAGTGCTCCATGAAGGATCAAGGAGGTCTCATCAGCAGCAGGGCTCAAATATATTTCAAAGTTCACAGTATATCACAGATAGTATTTCTCTAGAATCTAAACTCTGTAACACTCATTCCACAAATGCCTCAGTAACTATTCTGCTGGTAGTACTCCATTATTCAAAGCAGCATAAAAGCCATGATTGATCACAGAGTGGATCAACAACTCTCAGTCCGGGGACATTTATTCCTGAACAGCCTATTCGCTCAAAGTCTTTAGAGCTACTACATCCGGGGTTCCCAAGCTTTTTCGTCCTGTTTACCCCTGACAACTTTAATAGCACATACAATATTATTTCACTTATTTATGAACAACTAATGATGAACTAGATACCGGTATACCAGAACCAAACACAGTCAGTCAATGAGAAAAAATATGTACAAATCCAGAATCAACAAATTTACCACCTGGGTAGGCAAAATTTAGCCCCTGGGGATAAATTTACCCCAGGTTGGGAACCCTTGCACTACATCCAACCTGGACCTCTCTGATGAACAAAATATCGACAGGCTCAGATTTTCCATTTCTATTATTATTAAAATGTGTGATTTTCTGCAGGAAGATGCAGACAGAACATTAATTGGCTACTGTAAATTGCCCTAGTGTATGAAGATTCAGGGGTAAGTTACAGGAAAAGGTGTGGAAATGCAATTGATAGGAAGGCTCTGAGAGCCAAATGGCTGTTTCTACATTGTAAGAAAATAATGAATCTCCAACCCCATGTGTCTGCGATGCTCTCTGTATGGAGACTTGATGCTCAACTTCCTCACCACAGAATTGTTCCAAGCTGTCAAGCAGGTGTACAGACTTGCCACCTGGATTGTGCACATTGTACATCCTTACCGATTGGAGACTTGTTGTGCTGGAGGAAGAGAATGATGTTCCTCACCTGTTTTAAATAATGCAACATGTAAGGCGGAACAGTGGCAAATATGCTGCCTTACATCGCCAGGGACCCCGGTTCGATCCTGACTATGGGTGCTGTCTGTACGGAATTTGTACATTCTCCCTATGACCACATTTTTTTTTCTCCGGGTGCTCCGGTTTCCTCCCACATTCTAAAGGTGTGCAGGTTTAGAGGTTATTTGGGTTCTGTAAATAGCCCTAAGTGTGTCGAATGTGGAGTGTCCAGTCTACACTAGATATTATGAGCAGTGCCTGTTCCAGGCAAGCCCCAGGATGCTGCTGGTCTCCAGCCATTGCCTTCTTTTGGACATGCAGGTCGACCTGCAAAACAACATCCCTCTCCTTGCCCGTCCGCCTTTGTACCCGAGGGGTGCGTCCCACAGTCGACCTTGAAGGTGCAGGAGGCCAGACCACGGTTCACTCTCCTCGCCTACCAGTCTCGCTCCTCACATTCGTCAGCGCCGGCTCCATCCTCCAGGTCCTCGAGGGGCGAGCACGGGTCAGCTCAGCAAGCTCCCTCCTCCAGTCCAGGGTCCGTCAGGGTCTCCAAGCATGGGTCAGCTCAGCGGCTACCACCTGCAGACGGTGGTCCGCAGAGTCTTGCATTCAGCCGCGGAGGACTTACTTGGTGGCTCTGCCCTGAAGGCCATGTCACTCTGGGAGCTTCTGCCGTCGCGCGCGACGTCCGGGAACTTCTGGGAAAATATTGTTCTCAACATTGCAGTGCATCAGTTCCATAGACAAAGTCCAATGTTCACAAAGAATGCAGGTGAATTGGACAGTACCCTAACTTATGGAAGTGTTGTTTAGAAGCCTGATAACAGAGGGAAAAAACAGCAGTTACCGAGTCTGGTAGAGAGTGCTTTCAGGCTTCTGTACTTTCTGCCAGAGTGGAGCAGAGAGGAGGAGGACTGAGGCAAGTCTTTGATTATGTTTAGTGCTTTTCTGAGGCAGAGTGAACTATACTACAATGCTACAAAGTCTGGTCTGTGTGACGGATTGGGCTACTTCTCTGGTGACAGTGCTCTGCAATTTCCTGTGGTCATATTCAGAACTATTCCCAAACCAAGCTGTGATGCAACCTGCAGAGGTTTGAAAGAGTTACTGGAGACATACAAATTTCCTCAGTCACCTCAGGAAGTAGAGGCATTGGTGTGCCTTCTTGGCTATGGCATCAATGTGTCGGTATAAACATCAAGGAAATTGAACTTCTTCCCCCCACCCCTCCCCCACTTTGAGTCTTCCCTCTTGCTCAACAGGTGGTGTTCTGGCGAGAGGGACACAAAGGGCACATCCTGATATGATACAAAGACAAAAATGGGACGTTGCACTCATCGAGTGTGCCCAAAACTGCCCTATGGTGGTGCAGCAACATAAATGATAAAAAGGCGTCTCCTGCGGACCAGTAAGGATGCAGTTAAGACAATAACAATGTAGATAGAGGAAGCAAGTTGTACATGGATGCTCGTTAAAGTGACCATGAAATTTCCTTCTACATTGGTCCTGGATGCAGGCCTTTTCACTACTGGTGCAGCCAAATGCTTATAACATCTACATGTATGGGCTATCATGGTGAGACTGCTCTAATCACCTAGCCTGACCACTCAAGACCTCCACACGGATATGCATTTTATGAACCAGGACGGTCAAATCCCTTTGAGAAAATCTACAATTTCTTCACTGCAGTCTTATTTTCCCCTTAATAGCAATCTGTTGCTGCTGGCTGGCTACTATGGAGGACTGGATCCTCATAAATGTGATATTTAATTGCTTGGCAGGTGCACTATACTCAGTGTGCTTCATTAGGAATTCCTCAAGTCACATTTCCATATTTAATTCTGATATAATGAGAATAGTCAATTCTCAATTGGACCAATTTTAGGATTGCTTCAGTGGTCCTACTTGCCATTACCACTAAGCACTAACACCAGAGGTCAGTGAAATTAAATTCCTGGACATGGCAGTCGGTTTGGGTGGTCAAAGTATACAGAACTCCAGGCTGCACATGCACAACAGCAAAGTGGTGCGAAAGTACTTATGAGACACACTGAGGCTAATGACATCAATGAGAAACAGGCTTTATATACAAAAGGATAAGATCATTAAGGGTGAATATACTTACTGATGTCTGCCTCGCTCGGATGACAGTGACAACATTGATCTGGAAAACAAAAACATAAGCTATTTCAGGCAAGAGTTGAAACAGGGGAGTGAAGTGGGCGGCTGGGATGGATGGACCTCCGGCCCGTCCCCATCTTCCTTCACACGCCCATCCCTTCGTCCTCCTTCTCATCCATCCCTGCATCCTCCCTTTCCTTAGTCCTCCCTTCAGTCCCCCTCTCTCCGCATCCCTTCGTCCTCCTCCCCTCCTCTTCCATCACCTTTGGAGGGCTTGCACCCTGCGGGCGGCGCCGCCTTCAGCCGCTGCTTGATGTCTCCAGACACCAGACGGGACTCGAGTGGCGGCTGCAGCGACAGCGAGCTCCAGAACACTTTGGCGTAGGCAACGTCCTCCGGCGAGGACCCGGCGAACACGGTGTAGAGGGAGCGAGAGTCGGCCTCGGCCTCGGCCTCCGGCTCCAGCTTGGGCCCGGCATCGGCCGGCAGCTGAACGTCGGCCATCGCTCGCCGCCGCTCCTCACCATGGCAACCCATGGCAACCCGGGGGCGCGCGGCCGCTCCTCACCATGGCAACCCGGGGGCGCGCGGCCGCTCCTCACCATGGCAACCCGGGGGCGCGCGGCCGCTCCTCACCATGGCAACCCGGGGGCGCGCGGTCTCTCCTCACCATGGCAACCCGGGGGCGCGCGGCCGCTCCTCACCATGGCAACCCGGGGGCGCGCGGCCGCTCCTCACCATGGCAACTATGGCGGGCCGTTCCCGTGGCAACGGTCTCCCGTGGTGATGGCGTTCCGGCGCGCACGTGACCGGGGTACCCGGGCCGCTGTCTCGAGGCAGGAACTCACTGCAGATGGTGGTTGACACCAAAGAGTCGAAACGTCGCCTATTCCTTTTGTCCAGAGATGCTGTTTGATCCTCTGTGTTACTGCAACCATTTATGTCTGTACTGGAGCCTCTGCCGTTTGTGCAAATGTCCAGTCTCTACCTCCATAGATCTGCACAGACTTTTCAACCATGTATCAGGGTGCCGGTAGGCAGGCGATGAGAGTTCAGTTCCTTGGAGACACCTGTCGTTTGGGTTATTTTGCTCAGTGCAAAGTTAATTTTGCAAAGGTATGGAAAGAGAGTCGGAGAATGAATAGAGCGGCGACACAAGGAACAGCAGATGCCGGAATATTGAGCAAAACACAAAATGATGGAGGAACTCAGCGGGCCAGGCAGGATCTGCAGATGAAATGAAGAGGCGAATTTTCGGGACGGGACCTTTCTTCGGGCACATTGAATAGGATGAAGGGATGGGAGGAGGTGGGATTGGGAATAGACGCTGGGACACGATAACTGATTTGACTACGCACATACGCAATGGGTGTAGTCCCGATCTCCCAATTTATCACGATGCGATCATTTTTAAAACATCTGCAATTTATCCGTAGCTGCGACACTGTAACGTCGTAGCACAATATTCTGCCACAGAACAAGAGTCTGAAGAAGGGATCCGGCCCGAAACGTTGCCTATTTCCTTCGCTCCATAGATGCTGCTGCACCCGCTGAATTTCTCTAGCATTTGTCTAACACAATATTCTCTGATTGTTTATTTTTTTGCAAAACCTTGTGCATTAAAGATGGTAGAATTGGAAACACAAATACGCGAGTTTGGCCGATTAGACATCAAAATACCATAGAAATATTTTGGCAAAATATGAAAATGTCTTTATTTTCCATGTGCACTGGATATGAACCGGGCCAATTAAATTCTTATTTGCGGCAACATGTAAGACACGCCTACAACATTAAGAATACAAAATCAGTTATTCTACGTTAAGTTGAAAAAGGCGAGGGAAGCTTAGTAGTACTAAGTCGCTAGTGCGTCGGTATGGTTAGATTGGGTGAGGTAGGGTTGTGCAGAACGGGAAGAAGCTATTCTTCAACCTCGGAGTAGCGGCTCTCAGTACTTTCTTCCCCATTGTAGCAGCGATGAGAGGGTGTGGCCAGAATGGCGTGGGCTCAGGAAACTAACTCCAGGAAAGAACATACAGTATTTTGTTTGTGCGACGCCGCGTAATTTTAGCAGTAATAGATATTTTCATATAAATGACATTTCAGTGAACATTGTGTTCCATTATTTTACTCACTGTTTGATGTACATAGTTTACCTCTTTATCACCGAGGGCCCTCTGAATTATAAAATATAGAAACTGGTTTTATTGAAGGGTTTGTTCTCGAGGTTTAGCTTCGTGGAGAACACGCGAGTTAGTATGGGGGAAGGATAAACTGGTTCAAATAAATGTATATATAACGAGTGCATTTTTCGCCACTTGCGCTGTGTAATATTGACACGTTCTGTGCTTGAGCAGTCCGTGAACTTGCACTAATACAATGAGGGCCATGAAAAGGAAGGAATGAGGGGAACCCGCCGGTCAGGCAGCATCGGTGGAGCGAGAAGCATTGTTAGTTTTAAGCAGGAAAACTTTCACCAGGAAAGAGTAATGGGGTTCGCTTTTCTTTGTCTCTGGTGTAAGCAGGGCTCAGCCACAATGTATCCTTTTACAGGAGACGTAAAAAGTACATTGGCATTAAAGTGGCGCACTTATGAAGTTGGGAATAGTTAGGACAGAATCAAGACTTTTTGTTTACATTTAAACCGTCCCAGTCGCTCGGCGAATACTTGATCTTGATAATGGGGAAAATGAAAACAATTTTATTTCATTCCCAGACTGATTCCCGACACGTGCAAAAAAAAAAGATAGATACAAAATACTGGAGTCTGAAGAAGGATTTCGAGCCGAACCGGCACCCAATCCTTCACTCCAGTGATGCTGCCTGTCCCGCTGAGTTACTCCAGCATTTTGTGTCTATATTCGGTTTAAACCAGCATCTGCAGTTCCTTCCTACACACGCACAAAAAAAAATAAATAATCAGCGCAGTGGTTGAGCTCGGCCGTTTGATATAAGAACTCGAGGGTTGCATGTTAGCCCGTACAGTTTCGCCGATTCGCTTCCAATATTTCCTGAAGGAGCAGGAACATTTGTCGGGTACCGCTGCTAACTGTATTCGTCATATAATCTCAGGGTCGACGGCGTTCAAGTCATGCAACATGTGTCCTTGGTTTTGTTTTTAGGGTAGGTTGCCAGTTTACGGTTTGTCCGGAGCACGAGCACACCGCACTAAAATACGATCAATAGACAACAGGTGCAGGAGTAGGCCATTCGGCCCTTCGAGCCAGCACCGCCATTCAATGTGACCATGGCTGATCATTCCACAATCAGTACCCCGTTCCTGCCTTCTCCCCATATCCCCTGACTCCGCTATTTTTAAGAGCCCTATCTAGCTCTCTCTTGAAAGCGTCCAGAGAACCTGCCTCCACCGCCCTCTGAGGCAGAGAATTCCACACTCACCACTATCTGTGAGAAAAAGTGTTTCCTCGTCTCCGTTCTAAATGGCTTACTCCTTATTCTTAAACAGTGGCCCCTGGTTCTGGACTCTCCCAACATCGGGAACATGTTTCCTGCCTCTAAGGTGTCCAAGCCCTTAACAATCGTATACGTTTGAATGAGATCTCCTCTCATCCTTCTAAACTCCAGAGTGTACAAGCCCTGTCGAGCTATGCAAAGAAATGTTTCCAAAAGCCCCGACCCGAAGCGTCCCTCCATAGATGCTGCCTCAACAGCTGAATTTATAGTTTGTTTGGTTGTTTGTTTGTTTTTCTTTTTGCACAAAGTCCGCGAGCATTGCCATTTTTCATTTCACATCTCGTATGTGTATGTGACGAATAAACTTGACTTGAATTCCTTCAGCAATTTGTTTTTTTTGCTCAAGATTCCAGTATCGACAGTTTCGTATGCATCCAAAAGAATGGATGCACCCCACCCCCTGCAATCTGCAATGGTGGTGGTCTGGAAGACATTGGCCTCGAGAACAATCAGAGAAACAAGTCCAAAAAATGTTTTATTTAATATACAGAAACTCAACATGCATCGAAACATTAAATGTGCTAATTACGATGGTCCGGGTATTAATAGAAAGCACGTAATCGTAAAGTACCGTGATTTCAATTTTTATCAAAAGCCACGTTAAGATTTAACAAGTTAAAATGTCCACCGTGTTCAGTTCCTGGAACCCGGCATTAAGTCTTTCACAATCCCTCCATTCCCCCTTGGTCCTTGTTGTACCCAATTCAAGATGCAATTCTGACCTTTTTGCCTGGCCGTGTGGTTAGTGATTGCTTAGTTATCAGTTACCAATCAGCTAACTACACTGCCTAGCAACCAGGCGTGTAACAAATACAAACGATATTCGATTTCAGCACACGATGCCGAGAATTCAACGTGGCCAGAAAATAAACTGACAACAACAGACATTAAAAAAAAATCACACCAAAAAGATATCCTGTAATAAACGTTTTGTTATCATTTATGAACGGACTCCAGTTAAACGTAATGAATATTTAAAACAATTTTGGAATAACAATTTGCGTTTGATCAAAAAAGCTGTGAACGAACATTGAGTGAATGCGGTGTTAACAGATTCCAACAAGTCACCCATTCCTTCTCTCCAGAGATGCTGCCTGGCCCTCCTCCGAGTTCCTCCAGCATTTTGTCTACCAACAAGTTATTTAATTAGTCAGAAGTTCACCAAAAAGGCCGATGAAGCTTAACATGCACACTATTTCAAGCATTTGCACCTTACATCTATTAAATATTATTTGTTCTAAATCGCAAAATAAGCCAAATTGGAATCTGAGAGAATGCATATTGAAGGATTTGGTCATGATTATTTGAGAAAGTTAGAGCGTTGGGATCTCGCAGCTGAGGAAGGACCACCAATGGCGAATATCAGATGAGGTGCCGGAGCAGCCTGGGTGCTGTAAATGCGAACACCGGACTGCAGGAGGCGCTGGTGGCGAGGTGCGGCCTCTTTTGATGGTAGTGTATGTAGTGATTGATCATCATTGTACGCAATCAGCTAACTACACTGCCTCCAAACCCGGCCTGGCCTGGTCTTTCTGTCCGACAATCGTCAGCAATGTGGGGGCAATCGTCAGCAATGCTCGCCTGGATGGGCAAAAGGAGGAACGATTAGGTCAAATTAACATTCCACAATTATTCAGCTAATTTTACAATAATTTACCCGCTGTCTGCTGCACAATCCCAAATCAACTTTTTTAAACGAAGTATACAAATTAAATGAAAAGGTAATCTTAAATGTTACAGCCAAGTTCACGAAAAGTCCTTTTATACTAATTCAGTAGTCGTTCCAGTTATTAAATTGGGGTCTAAACAAATTAGTCAAAAGTCGACCTCAACAGAATTATTCCCGGTTCTTTAAAACAGATACAGGCCGCTTATCGATTAAATAACATCAACGTTTAACATTTAACTTTTTAAAACAAGAACACAACAGGAAAAAGTTCAACTCCCACTGTAATGAAGTGGGATTAATCCATTGAAATGCCAACACGAACTTGAGTTCTAGACCTCTAAACACAAAACGTGGAAACGAAATGCAGTTTTAAAAAATGTTCCTAAACTTTCCGATTTGCTTCCGTGGGACGAATCGAATACTAATTTGCTCCATCGAGAGTTCCAACTAAAATAACTATTAACTAATTATCAGGTAATTGGTTGAACTGTACCTGGGTACGGAGAGAGTTTGCTCCAAGTTGCGGGAATCTGGCAAACGCTAGGCAGAGGCTGTGTGTACAGTGTGTAGTCAGGGGGACAGTGACGCGGGTCGTTTCACGTGGCTACACCGCTACCTGTAAACATCAACCCAGGCCGTTCTTATACCTGGATAAGGTGTGGCCCGCCCAGGCCTGCCGTTACTATCCAGGATATGCTATCGGGTTGATTCAAACCACAAGGGTTGGCACGGCACACATGATGCTCTCCTGCCTCTCCTCCCCTCATTAACACATTTGAGGCAGGACTATGGTCATTTGCGGCTTCTTGCTTAGAAAGGGCGTCAAATGTTACGGGGAGAAGGCAGGAGAATGTGATTGAGGGGGAAAAAAATAGATCAGCCATGATCGAATGGCGAGCAGACTCGATGGGGCGAATGGTCCAATTCTGATTCTTAAGGGCCAATTTGTGTCATTACCACCTCGAGTTGGTGCGAATTCAAAGCTCGAACAAACACCTGGGGTGAATCTAGTCTTGGGAATAGGAAATTAAACCGAGACTTCAACACCAATATTGGTCCTTAATTCATCATTAAAAATGGCACACCATTTCCGTTTGACCTTGCTGCGAATAAATGGCGTTTGCTTCATTAGTAACGACAAGACCACCAAATTAATTAATTGGTTGGAATGCGCCCGGAACTCTTGAAAGGCGCAAATACATGCCTTTGTTATTCCTCTTTTGCTGCTCGTCAATGCAATGACTGACATTTCCCCGCTAATATACAGCTCGGTCATTATATCGGCGATGGACTGGTGATTAAATGGAATAAAATATCGAATATGGACTTACTATACTGATTAGAGAGGAAATAAACGGAAGAAATGAATAGATGGGCATAAAATGGATATACAACACCGTGAAAGCGCAAATGATGTTACATAGATCGCATTCTTATTTATCGAAGTTATTATAATTAAGTTGTAAAAGCAATCACAAAGTTTTAAATACTTTGAAGATAGACACAAAATGCTGGAGTAACTCAGCATGTCTCTGGAGAAAAATAATAGTTGACGGTTCGGGTCGAGACCCTTCGTCAATAAAATACTTTGCCTGCCAAGCCCTTCCAGTCTTTAAAGTGACACAAAATGCGCAGAATAAGCCATCTTCCAGTTCTGGTCTCTTGTACATCCCGATTTTAATCACCACGGGATTTCATCTGCTGTTCCTGAAGTTCATCCCCAATTCGTTTCAACTCTTTCACTTGAAGAACTCCCCTAAAAGGTGTTTGACACAACATTTGACCAAATGCGCCAGTGTATTGGCTTGGCATCAAATTTGATTTGGCAAGGGTTCACTCACGTTCACCGGGGTATTCACTCCGTTAAACTCTCCATGTCAGTGCAACTTTGACCTTTTAGGCTAAAAGCCATTTAAAAAAAAATATTTAGACATTTAAAGAAACCCTCCCAGTGACGTGAATGGTTTGGGGTTCATTATTTCCGCTTTACCCTGAAACACTAAAACTAATCTACAACTTTATTAAGTGTTGATAATAGTTTAACGAAAGTATTTACACTCCGCACTTGCAAATTCGTTCAGCATTTAATTTAAAAAAAAAATCTTTACGAACCTTAGGCACAAATCAGGCTTATTTAAATTTGCTTGACCCTCGGTACTCAAGTTTAGAACGTCTTTCCCTTCATCAGCCTTAAACGTAACCTAACAAATCACAAGACCAAATCTGTAAATTGGCAGGGTCAAAGATAAAGGACATTTTTAGCAACATTCAGTTGGTCAGGCATTATCTGTTTCGGAAAGAGAGACTGTATCAATACTTCGGGTCCGGGACTTCTCCTCACTGTAAGTGCCCTAGCCCACTGTAAAGTGTTAGGATGATTTAAACTCGCTTCCACTCCAATGGATTGATAAACTGCTTGCTGCGTGGACAGTTTTTTACCGTCCCGGGACTAGGGTCTACAATAATGTTACACGGTTACAGGAAACCCCAACCGTGAACCAATCTTGCGCTGTTAATCGAGACCGAATACTTAGCTGCGATTTCACCCTGTTACTGGCGAATTAAACGTCCTATGCGGATATTGCATAGGAATTTGCCAGTCTCGCGGGAGGCAAAGAGCTCAGAACATCCCCGTGACCTAATTTGTCTCCATGGAGACTCTTACAAAAAAAAAAGTCTTACATTGATTTGCTCGTTTGTGCTTTCTACTGTTTCTCCGCGAACATTGAGACAATTCGGCACCCTATATGACTAGGCACGGAGCTCTGGGTTGCTGCTCCGCTCACATCGCCAGTTCCACGCTGATCCTCCTCTCGGCGTCCTCATTCAATGTACCCCCGAATCCACTGTGATTTGAGCCGCTTTATATACCCTGAGTTCCGGCGTCTCAAACCAACTGACTACTTTGAATTTAGCGCCGGTATCAAGCGCCCTTTCACTGGAGGGAAAACTCATCTAGCCCGGGAAATTCAAACAGGGCTGTACGTACAGAAGATGTAAAACGCTTCAATACAGTTCACTCAACAGGAGTTTGGAGTCAACAAATAAAACGGTGGGGAAGTGGTGGGGGGGGGGGGGGGGGGGGGGGGGGTGGTGGTCAATGCACATTCGAATTAGCTAGGGTCTTGGCCCCTATAACCTGCTGTGCTATTAAACAAGTTCATGGCTGATCTGCATATAATCTCAACTTCACTTTCCTGTGATAAGGTTTCACCCCTTGGCTTGTCATGTATCCATCCATACAGGGCATCAACTACTTTATCTTGCTCAGTAACGGTGAATCCTCCATAAATATTCAGTCTCGATAACAGCAGAAGATCGGTTCAGGGTTGAGAATGTATTGTTGAGAATGCTGGTCCTTGAACTGTCAACTAACTTATCCCGGAAAGTCTAAAGGGTGATCACAGTTTTTAAATATCTAAAACTTTCTTAACACTGCCGTAAACATACTCAAAGTCTGCTTCTATTGCCCTTTGAGGAAGAACATTTCAAAACACTGAGAAAGAAAACAAAAATGCTTTATGTTTTTAACTGGTTCCATCTTGTCGTTAAACAGCGACACTACTCCAGATAACCCCACAAGAGGGAACATCCTCTCCACATCCATATTGGAAAGATCCCTCAGAATCGTCTATGATTCAAACAAAATCCTTCCAATCTTCTACTCTCCATCAGAAACAGACACAGCCCGTCCAATCTTTTCTCATAGGACAACCCAAGCATTCCAAGTGTTATGGATATACAAGAAACTGTAGATGCTGGAATCTTGAGCAAAAGTGTTGGAGGAACTCAATGGGTCAGGCAGCATCCATGGAGGGAATGGACTCCCCTCCCACCCCCTCCCACCCCACCCACAGCCCAGTCTAAAGATGGCTCTGGACCCAAAATGTTGTCCTTCCATTCCCTGCTCTAGTGTATTCTGAGTACCCCACGATTTGAGCCTGCTTCACCTGGTGGGTTCCTCCAAACACTGTTTTTTGCTCATTCCAGGAATTAGTCCAGTCCCATGCATTCCTCCATGAAAAATAAAGGAAATCCAAGCAGTCCATAGTACTCCAAAAGTAGTCCCATATGTCCCTTCTGTAGTGTAATTTAGTTTAGTTTAGTTTAGTTACGTTTTGTGATACCACATTGAACCAGGCCCTTTGGCCCCCCCATCCACACCGACCATCGATCGACCCTTCATGCTAGTTCTATGTTATTCCACTTTCTACACAAGGGGCAAATTACAGAGGCTAATTAACCTACAAACCTGAATGTCTTCGTAATGTGGGGGGAAACTGAAGCACCCGGAGAAAACCCAGGGAGAGTGTGCAGGATCCACATGGACAGCACCGAGGTTTGAACCCTGGTCTCTGGTGCTACAGAGCACCGTTCCTCCACTGTGTTCAGTTCAGTTTAGTTTATTGCCACGTGTACCGAGGTACAGTGAAAAGCTTTTTGCTGCATACTAACCAGTCAGCACAAAGGCAATACATGATTACAATCGATCCATTTACAGTGTAGGATAAGTGAATAAAGTTTAGTGCAAGGTAAAGCCAGCAAAGTCCAATCAAGGATAGTCTGAGGGTCATCAAAGAGGTAGATAGTAGTTCAGCACTGCTCTCTGTTTGTGGTAGGATGATTCAGTTGCCTGATAACAGCTGGGAAGAAACTGTCCCCGAATCGTTTTCACACTTTTATATCATTTGCTTGATGGGAAAGGGGAGAAGGCCAGGGTGCGACTCGCCCTTGATTATGCTGCTGGCCTTACCAAGGCAGCATGAGGTATATCTTGAAGTTGTCATGGTCCAGGGGTAAGTAGGAGGAGGTGTCCGATAGTTGGCGCGTGGCCTCAGCTTTGTAGAGATCGGCGCGCCAGACTACCACGGCACCTCCCTTGTCAGCGTTTTGTCATGGTCCAGGGGTAAGTAGGAGGAGGTGTCCGATAGTTGGCGCGTGGCCTCAGCTTTTGTCATGGTCCAGGGGTAAGATCTATATCGGTGAGACCAAGCGGAGGTTGGGCGATCGTTTCGCCGAACACCTCCGCTCGGTCCGCAATAACCAAGCTGACCTCCCGGTGGCTCAGCACTTCAACTCCCCATCCCACTCCGCCTCCGACCTCTCTGTCCTCGGTCTCCTCCATGGCCAATTCGAGCAGCACCGGAAATTGGAGGCACAGCACCTCATAGTCCGTTTAGGGAGTCTGCACCCCGGGGGCATGAACATCGAATTTTCCCAATTCTGTTAGTCCTTGCTGTCTCCTCCCCTTCCTCAGCTCCCCTGCTGTCTCCTCCCACCCTCCAGCCTTCTGGCTACTCCTCCTTTTCCCTTTCTTGTCCCCACCCACCCCCACCCCCGATCAGTCTGAAGAAGGGTTTCGGCCCGAAACGTTGCCTATTTCCTTCACTCCATAGATGCTGCTGCACCCGCTGAGTTTCTCCAGCCTTTCTGTGTAACCAGCATGAGGTATAAATGGAGTCAATAGAAGGGAGGGTGGTTTGTGTGATCATGTGGGCTGCGTCCACAATTCGCTACAATTTCTTGCGGTCTTGGATGGAGCTGTTCTCAAACCAAGTTGTGAGGCATCCTGATAAAATGCTTTCTATGGTGTATCTGTAGAGGTTGGGTGTCACAGTGAAACATAATCTCCCACCTTTGTATTCAACATTTTGTATTCAAGTTCTCTAGTGATAAACAATAACATTCGGTGAGCCCTAATCACTTGTGGTAACTACATCATAGCCTTTGGCAAACCATGCACAGGATACACAAGTCCTTCAGATCAGAGTGCTGTGCAGTCTCCCACGAGTTTGATGATATGCCCCTTGATTTTTTCAAAATAAACAATTTCACATGTTCCTAAATTAAACTCTTTTACCAGGTCTTTGCCCACTCACTGAACCTGTATATATTAGCCGATGGCACGAACTCCCCGGGCACCGTGAGTGGCGAACCGTACACGAGCTCCGCCGATGATGAGGCCAAGTCCTCTTTGGGAGCAGTCCGGATGCCCAGCATGACCCACGGCAACTCATCCATCCAGTAGAGCCACCATCTCCTTTAGGAGGCTAGATGGCCGTCGGTCGCCTAGGCCCGCCATATGCAGGATACTAGCAGCACGCTCCATCCTGCTTAGGCCATAAATCTGGAGCAGGTGCTCCTTAAGGCTGAGATACTTATCAGTGTCCGGGGGGGCTGCGAGGAAGTCCGTGACCTCTTCAACCGTGTCCTGGTCGAGGGCCCCCACCAGGTAATAGAAGCGGGTGGCATCGACCGTGAACTGGGCCTCCGCCTGCTGGAACCAGATGAGCGGCCGGGTGGTCCAGAAGTTGGGCCGTTTCACTGAGACCGCGTCCAGAGACAGGGCCGGGCCGGCCTGTGAGGAGGTAGGGCTTTCTCTTCTCTCCATCATGACGCCAATGGAGCGTCGGGGTCACCAATGTAGTGCGTGGGTCTCAAAAGGAATTAGGAATTTTTTTTTTTAGATTAGATTCGTTTATTGTCATTCAGACCTTTCGGTCTGAAGGAAATTTTGTTTCCCTGCAGTCATACATATAATTAAAAAAATGACAAAAACACACAATCAACACAAATTTAACATCCACCACAGTGAGTTCACCAAACACCTCCCCACTGTGGTGGAAGGCAAAATCTTAAAGTCTCTGTCTTTTCCCTCTTTGTTCTCCCTCTGCGCCGAGGCAACGGTTCAAACTCCGCGGGTGGCCGCTGCCTCCACCACAGCTTCGGGGCCGAGTCGGGTCTCCGAAGCACGAAGTCCAGTGTTTTGAGAGGCACCTTTTATTATGGTCCTCCGGGTTGTAGGGAAGACCAAACAAGAGAAAGATGGCACCCAAACCCCTGCCTTTAAACCCTCTGGCTAAGGGCCGCCTCCGGACTGAACCACTCCCGTGCCGAGGGGTTCGACAGTATGATGGCACGACCCTTGGGAGCCGCCACAATGTCATCCTTACGTCCTCTTCACAACCCACTTTGCTACCTATCAGCAAATTCTGCAAAATTTGATGTCTACATCCAAACTGCAAAAGGTTGAGATCCAGTACCGATCCCTGCATTATACCTCTCATTGCATCTTGTCAACCAGAAAAAGCATCTATTTCTGTTCATTTCTGTTTCCTGGTAGCCAGTCAGTCTCTTATCCGTGCCAATTTGTTACACATACTTAAAGATCTTTAATTTTCTACAAAAAAACTTTTGTGTGACATCTCGACAAATCCTTCAGGAAACCTCAGTACATCCAGTGATTCTTTTTCATCCACCGCACATGTTACTTCTTCAATGATATTCCAATAAGTTAGTGAAACTTGATCTCCAATTCACAAAATCATTCTGATGTTGCCTGATTATCTTGACTATCCAATCTTGGTTTACCTTACCTATTGTCATCCAACCACAACAC
Source organism: Leucoraja erinaceus (assembly GCF_028641065.1). Taxonomy (NCBI): domain Eukaryota; kingdom Metazoa; phylum Chordata; class Chondrichthyes; order Rajiformes; family Rajidae; genus Leucoraja; species Leucoraja erinaceus. Next base: position 10,923,020 of record NC_073408.1, read on the forward strand.
CTAATTGATTTTCTGCACTCTTCTGTCTAAAAGACTCTTCCAAAAGTTAATCATCCATTGGCTGAACACTTTGTTAAATCCTTTGCTTTTATCCACAACCTGTGGTCCCCTTGTTATATTCACAAAATGTATTTCAAAGGGTACTGTATTTGTTTATCTATATCCTATATTTTCCATATAGCCATTTTTAGATGTCTCCTTCCAAAGCTGAATCTCCTGATAACTCATTCCCAACGATTCACCGTGGAGCTTTTCTCAAACGGCTCCAGTGACAGGGGGTTTCTCTTTGGCTTCCCCACTTTCCTATCCCACCCTGGTTCCATTCACCCTTCCACTCTTCTCCTCACCTGGTTCAATCTATTCCCTGTGTAGAAACCAGGAACTGCAGATGCTAGCTTATACTAAAGATAGACACAAAGTGCTGGAGTAAATCAGTGGGTCAGGCAGCATCTCTGGACAAAAAGGATGGGGCCTGAAGAAGGGTCCAACTTGAAACGTCACCTATCCTTTTTCTCCAGAGATGTTGCCTGAGCCGCTGAGTTACTCCAGCACTTTGTGTCTATCAATCTATTCCCTGCCAGCTCCAGCCTCACTCCTACCCCTCACCTCAATATATTACCTATTCCCTCTCAACATTCGCAATCCTAATGCAGGGTCTCAACTCGAAACATTGACTATCCCTCTGCTTCCACAGATGCTTCCACAGAACCAGGCTCCAGTTGACTTTCTTGATTGTTGTTGCATTCTTCCAAATTCTTTAATGGCCATTCTAAGGCCCCATTGCTTCAATACCAACTGAGGTCCAGTGAAATGCAGTCAAATGTCTGCATTAGAAGGTTCAGAGTTCAAGCCCCATTCAAAAGACTCAAATGGATAATTAATGATTTCCAGTGCAGATCCAAGGAGTGGTGCATTCTCGGCAGCGCTTTCTTTCAAATGAGCTGTTAAGCCACATCATGGTTGCCCTTTCAAGTGCAGATCCCATAATATGATTTCAAGAAAAGTGGAAGTTTTCTCCCAGGTATCCCGCAGCTTTGCCCTCCAATATATCTCATTACGACATAAGAAATAGGAAAAATAATTAGCCATCCAACCCTTTAAACCTGCTCCATTATTCATCACGATTGTGGCTAACCTTCTTCTCAGTGCCAATTTCCAACATTTTCCATATACCCCGTAATTTCCTTAATGTCCAATACTTTATTGTCTCTGTCTCGAATGACCATGACAAATGTGCTGCCTCTAAAGGTTCTCTATATTATGAGCCCCCAATTCAGTGCTAAACACTTCCCTTGTTCTAAATCTGTGTGTGGACAAAAAGTCTGGAGAACAAGGGGTCACAGTTTAAGATCCGGAACAAGGGGTCACAGTTTAAGGATAACGGGGAAGTCTTTTAGGACCGAGATGAGAAAATCATTTTTTACACAGAGAGTGGTGAATCTGTGGAATTCTCTGCCACAGAAGGTAGTTGAGGCCAGTTCATTGGCTATATTTAAGAGGGAGTTAGATGTGGCCCTTGTGGCTAAAGGGATCAGGGGGTATGGAGAGAAGGCAGGGATGGGATACTGAGTTGGATGATCAGCCATAATCATATTGAATGGCGGTGCAGGCTCGAAGGGCTGAATAGCCTACTCCTGCACCTATTTTCTGTGTTTCTATGAAACTCAGCGGGTAAGGCAGCATCTATGGAGCAAAGTAACTAGGCAATGTTTCGGGTCAAAACCCTTCTTCAGACTTCTAAAAGTGTGTGCCTGTTTCCACACTCCTCAGCCTGCATAAATATTCTCCTCGCATCTAACTATTTTGCCCTTTAAAAAGGTTGTATCTTTTAATGAGGTCTCTCACATATATAGACTCTAGAAAATACAATGCCAATCTCCCCACCTTCTCTTCATAGGCAAACCCACCATCCATAGAACCAGTCTTCATGGCACATGAGCTATCTTTCTTAGATAGAGAGACAAAGCCTGCATGCATTACTCCAGGTGAAATCACACTAGGGCCCTGTAAAGAATAAGACTTATATACTTTGGTACCATACCATACCATACCATAAAATTGCCTTGCAAGAAAGGCTTAAGTAAGTAGGTTTATTGGCCGCATTCACATACAAGGAATTTTCCTTGGTGCTCCGCCCACAAGTAACAACATGACATACAGTGACAGTTACCAATGACTCAGAAAACACTAAACATTAATAATAATAAAACGCTAATGATAAAACACCATTGATCAACTCAATTCAATTCAATTCAATTCAATTCAATTCAACTTTATTGTCATTGCACAGATACAAGTATAGGTACAACAAAATGCAGTTTAGCGTCTGGTCATAGTGAATCAACAAAATACCAGATCAAAGGGAGGCTACAGATTTTTGGGTGTTGAGTAGAGCAACTATTCGTGGATAAAAACTGTTTCTGTGTCTGGCTGTAGCAGCTTTGACAGTCCGGAGTCGCCTTCCAGAGGGAAGTGATTCAAAGAGTTTGTGGCCTGGGTGAGAGGGGTAAGAGATTATATTGCCCGCTCGCTTCCTGGCCCTTGCAGTGTACAGTTCATCAATGGAGGGATGGTTGCAGCCAATAACCTTCTCTGCTGATCGGACGATTCGCTGCAGCCTAATAGCTTACATACTATTTCCCCTCTTCATCACTTGTTGCAGCCACCTATTTCTCACTTTAGTACCTTATGTTACTGGTACTTGAGAGGAACAAGAGCACTCTTTCTAAAGGGCTGTAGTATAATGTTGGTTGGGGGAGCTTGGAACTTGTAAACACAAAAGATGATCAACTCTTGGCACAAATGCCTCAAAATGGGATTAATATGCTGGTGACCTTGCTACGGTGTAGGAAATGCACTGTTCTTTGGCGTTCTTTAACTGGCTGCTACGGATTCTGGTCTTATAACATGCTCAACTGCTTAGAAAGAGGAAATAGAAAAGAAAAAAAAAAGGTTGCAGCCTGCATATAAAATAAACATTCCATTTGAGCCCGAGTAATTCAACTGCAGTTTGTGTGACCACTTGTTACCAGAGAAACACTTCAGTAATAGAACCGTTCCCTCCTGTTCATGTCTAGACTTGTCCATACAGGAATCTATGAAAACCTGCAACTTAATCTGTGGCAAACTGATGGGAGTCAATTTAACCCATGAGAGGAGCTGCACAGTCGGGATATAAAGTCTCAATCTGCAATATTCCCACAATAATGCACAATTCAGATGTCTAGTATGTCTGTACCACATGGATGGAGAATGTTTAATTATAGAATAAGCTGCACACTACGGGGCTAAAATGTTAGTATACAATTTGAACAGTACTAATGAACGTAAGTATAATAAGTAAAGGAAGGAGCTGCGGATGCTAGTTTACATAGAAACATAGAAATTAGGTGCAGGAGTAGGCCATTCGGCCCTTCGAGCTTGCACCGCCATTCAATATGATCATGGCTGATCGTCCAACTCAGTATCCCGTACCTGCCTTCTCTCCATACCCCCTGATCCCCTTAGCCACAAGGGCCACATCTAACTCCCTCTTAAATATAGCCAATGAACTGGCCTCAACTACCCTCTGTGGCAGAGAATTCCAGAGATTCACCACTCTCTGTGTGAAAAAAGTTCTTCTCATCTCAGTTTTAAAGGATTTCCCCTTTATCCTTAAGCTGTGACCCCTTGTCCTGGACTTCCCTAACATCGGGAACAATCTTCCTGCATCTAGCCTGTCCAACCCCTTAAAAATGTTGTACGTTTTTCTATAAGATCCCCTCTCAATCTTCTAAATTCTAGAGAGTATAAACCAAGTCTATCCAGTCTTTCTTCATAAGACAGTCCTGACATCCCAGGAATCAGTCTGGTGAACCGTCTCTGCACTCCCTCTATGGCAATAATGTCCTTCCTCAGATTTGGAGACCAAAACTGTACGCAATACTCCAGGTTTACACCGAAGATAGACACAAAATGCAGGAGTGACTCTGTGGGTCAGGCAGCAACTTTGGAGAAAAGGAATAGGTAACGTTTCGGTTCGAGACCCCTCTTCAGATTTCAGGCTTCCTTTCCTCCAGTGATGCCCTCCACACCGACCATTCATCACCCGCCCAATCTAGTTCTGTTATCCCGCTTTCTCATCCACTCCCTATACAGTATGGGCAATTTTATCGAGACCAATTAACCAACAAACCCGTATGACTTTGTGATGTGGGAGAAAACCGGGAGGAAACCCACACAGTCACTGGGAGAACAATCAAACTCAAACTGCAAAAAAATAAATTGCAGCATCTCTGATAGCAGAGGGATAAAACATACAAGAAGAGCCACAACACCACCCTATTCTGAAACTGCAACCCTGTGTTCGCGACGCTCATGGAAAACATTCTCTATCCATTTGTTGTATCAAACCCTGTTAACGTTTGATCAGTTTACATGAGACCACCTCCCACTCACTTCAGGGAATTTGGGCCATGACCACTCAAACTCACCTCTTGGGGCAAATGATGACCAGTCCAAAGAATCCTCATTCCATGCCCTTTCCTTTTTAGTTAAAGGGTATTGTTGGCGGCAGAGCAATTGTGTGGAGGGAGGTCTTTGGTGTCTATTGATGTATTGGTAAAATGGACTGAGAAATGTTAGATGGAGTTTATGCCTAATGGATAGGAGTTGATGCATTTTGGGAGTACTAATAGTGGACTAGAGTCCTAGGGAGTACTGAGAAATAGAGGGACCTCAGTATACAAGAAAGAAACATCTTTAACGGTGGCAGTGCAAGGAGATAACAAGGTTAAGAAGACTTTTGGGATCATGGCCTTCACTAGTCAGGGCATTATTTCAATTATGAGGAGAGACTGGAGAGTCCATTTTTATTTTCCATGCAGTGGAGGAGGTTAAGATGGACCATAATTAGGGTATATAAAATTATGTGGAATACATGAGATAGAGGCAAAAAACATTTCCTCACATCAGAGGTATATAAAACTGGAGGACATGGATTTAGGAGTAAGAGTTTTAGAGGGGATCTGAGCAGGATCCCCTAAAGGAACAAAAGTAAAACATCTGTATCAATCAAAAGAGTGACGGTATGACTGGATGGCATAAGGCGACAGCTATCATCAATGTAAAGCAAGAATTTCATTGTCCTATACAGGGACACATGACAATAAACTCACGAACTAAACATGGCTTCAATAGACAATAGACAATGGGTGCAGGAGTAGGCCATTTGGCCCTTCGAGCCAGCACCACTGGAGGAGGGAAGGGACGGAAAAAAAATGAACCAAAGGAGAGGGAAACGGAGAGGACTGGTGTAAGTTTGAAAGGAATACTGTACCTGGGTTAAGGTTACTAGAAATTGGAAAACTCATTGCATCCCCCTCCTGTGGCAGTATTGCAGTACTGCAATGCTGTCATTTTAACCTGTGTTCTGTGTCTGTGTTCCTCCTGTTTCCCTTGTAAGGTAAAAGAGGCAGGCAGACAAAACCAGGGCAAAAATCAAAAAGGGCCACTTGTCAACATAATTGTATAAGGGGTAAGAGTTTTGTAAAAACAAGCCTGAAGGCTTTGTGTCTCAATGCAAGGAGCATTCGGAATAAGGTGGATGAGTTGAATGTGCAGCTAGCTATTAATGACTATGATATAGTTGGGATCACGGAGACATGGCTCCAGGGTGACCAAGGCTGGGAGCTGAACATCCAGGGATATTCAATATTCAGGAGGGATAGACAGAAAGGAAAAGGAGGTGGGGTAGTGTTACTGATTAGAGAGGGAATTAATGCAATGGAAAGGAAGGACATTAGTTTGGAGGATGTGGAATCGGTATGGGTAGAGCTGCGAAACACTAAGGGGCAGAAAACGCTGGTGGGTGTTGTGTACAGGCCACCTAACAGTAGTAGTGAAGTTGGAGATGGTATCAAACAGGAAATTAGAAATGCGTGCGACAAAGGCAAAACGGTTATAATGGGTGACTTCAATCTACATATAGACTGGGTGAATCAAATTGGCAGGGGTGCTGAGGAAGAGGATTTCTTGGAATGTATGCGGGATAGTTATCTAAATCAACATGTAGAGGAACCAACGAGAGAGCAGGCTATTTTAGACTGGGTATTGAGTAATGAGGAAGGGTTAGTTAGCAGTCTTGTTGTACGTGCCCCCTTGGGCAAGAGTGGCCATAATATGGTTGAGTTCTTCATTAGGATGGAGAGTGACATTGTTAATTCAGAAACAATGGTTTTGAACTTAAAGAAAGGTAACTTTGAGGGTATGAGACGTGAATTGGCCAAGATTGACTGGCAATTAATTCTAAAAGGGTTGACGGTGGATATGCAATGGAAGACATTTAAAGACTGCATGGATGAACTACAAAAAATGTTCATCCCAGTTTGGCAAAAGAATAAATCAGGGAAGGTAGTACATCCATGGATAACAAGGGAAATCAGGGATAGTATCAAAGCGAAGGATGATGCGTACAAATTAGCCAGAAAAAGCAGCATACCGGAGCATACCGGAGGGAAAGGAAAAATAGATTATGAAAGAAAACTGGCAGGGAACATAAAAACTGACTGCAAAAGTTTTTATAGATATGTGAAAAGAAAGAGATTAGTTAAAACAAATGTAGGTCCCTTGCAGTCAGAAACAGGTGAGTTGATCATAGGGAACAAGGATATGGCGGACCAATTGAATGACTACTTTGGTTCCGTCTTCACTAAGGAAGACATACATAATTTGCCGGAAATAGCAGGGGACCGCGGGTCAAAGGAGTTGGAGGAATTAAGTGAAATCCAGGTTAGCCGGGAAGTGGTGTTGGGTAAACTGAATGGATTAAAGGCCGATAAATCCCCAGGGCCAGATAGGCTGCATCCCAGAGTACTTAAGGAAGTAGCTCCAGAAATAGTGGATGCATTAGTAATAATCTTTCAAAACTCTTAAGATTCTGGAGTAGTTCCTGAAGATTGGCGGGTAGCAAACGTAACCCCACTTTTTAAGAAGGGAGGGAGAGAGAAAATGGGGAATTACAGACCAGTTAGTCTAACATCGGTAATGGGGAAACTGCTAGAGTCAGTTATTAAAGATGGGATAGCAGCACATTTGGAAAGTGGTGAAATCATTGGACAAAGTCAGCATGGATTTACGAAAGGTAAATCATGTCTGACGAATCTTATAGAATTTTTCGAGGATGTAACTAGTAGCGTGGATAGGGGAAAACCAGTGGATGTGGTGTATCTGGACTTCCAGAAGGCTTTCGACAAGGTCCCACATAAAAAATTAGTATACAAACTTAAAGCACAAGGCATTGGGGGTTCAGTATTGATGTGGATAGAGAACTGGCTGGCAAACAGGAAGCAAAGAGTAGGAGTAAACGGGTCCTTTTCACAATGGCAGGCAGTGACTAGTGGGGTACCCCAAGGCTCAGTACTGGGACCCCAGCTATTTACAATATATATTAATGATCTGGATGAGGGAATTGAAGGCAATATCTCCAAGTTTGCGGATGACACTAAGCTGGGGGGCAGTGTTAGCTGTGAGGAGGATGCTAGGAGACTGCAGGGTGACTTGGATAGGCTGGGTGAGTGGGCAAATGTTTGGCAGATGCAGTATAATGTGGATAAATGTGAGGTTATCCATTTTGGTGGCAAAAACAGGAAAGCAGACTATTATCTAAATGGTGGCCGATTGGGAAAGGGGGAGATGCAGCGAGACCTGGGTGTCATGGTACACCAGTCATTGAAGGTAGGCATGCAGGTGCAGCAGGCAGTAAAGAAAGCGAATGGTATGTTAGCTTTCATTGCAAAAGGATTTGAGTATAGGAGCAGAGAGGTTCTACTGCAGTTGTACAGGGTCTTGGTGAGACCACACCTGGAGTATTGCGTACAGTTTTTGGTCTCCAAATCTGAGGAAGGACATTATTGCCATAGAGGGAGTGCAGAGACGGTTCACCAGACTGATTCCTGGGATGTCAGGACTGTCTTATGAAGAAAGACTGGATAGACTTGGTTTATACGCTCTAGAATTTAGGAGATTGAGAGGGGATCTTATAGAAACGTACAAAATTCTTAAGGGGTTGGACAGGCTAGATGCAGGAAGATTGTTCCCGATGTTGGGGAAGTCCAGGACAAGGGGTCACAGCTTAAGGATAAGGGGGAAATCCTTTAAAACCAAGATGAGAAGAACTTTTTTTCACACAGAGAGTGGTAAATCTCTGGAACTCTCTGCCACAGAGGGTAGTTGAGGCCAGTTCATTGGGCTATATTTAAGAGGGAGTTAGATGTGGCCCTTGTGGCTAAGGGGATCAGGGGGTATGGAGAGAAGGCAGGTACGGGATACTGAGTTGGATGATCAGCCATGATCATATTGAATGGCGGTGCAGGCTCGAAGGGCCGAATGGCCTACTCCTGCACCTAATTTCTATGTTTCTATGTTTCTATGTAACTTCTGGCTCTCAGCCAGTTCTGTTATTCCTCCCTCCGTTTTTAAAATTAGTTTATTATTTTCTCATGCAATTCACTGTTTTCTAACCATGTTGTTAAATCCTACCCCACTACAAGCAGTGACTAGTTCCCTGATCAGAGAATAGAGTCCAGGAGTTCCGTCACTCTGTTGGACAGAATGCCACACATAGCTTGCCAGTGGTTAGATTCTCTCTCTCTCTCTCTCTCTCTCTCTCTCTCTCTCTCTCTCTCTCTCTCTCTCTCTCTCTCTCTCTCTCTCTCTCTCTCTCTCTCTCTCTCTCTCTCTCTCTCTCTCTCTCTCTCTCTCTCTCTCTCTCTCTCTCTCTCCCTCCCTCTCTCTTTCTCTCTCTCTTTCTCTCTCTCCCTCTATCTTTGTATCTCTCTGTGTGTCTCACTCTCTCTGTCTCTCTCTCTCTCTCCTCTCTCTCTCTCTCTCTCTCTCTCTCTCTCTCCTCTCTCTCTCTCTCTCTCTCTCTCTCTCTCTCTCTCTCTCTCTCTCTCTCTCTCTCTCTCTCTCTCTCTCTCTCTCTCTCTCTCTCTCTCTCCTCTCTCTCTCTCTCTCTCTCTCTCTCCTCCTCCCTCTCTTCTCTCTCTCTCTCTCTCTCTCTCTCTCTGCCCCTCCCTCTCTCATAGAATCATGCAACAAGGAATAGGTAATTTGGTTCAACCCTCACCCTGAACACCGGCGTTCCACAGTGCTGTGTGCTGAGCCCCCTCCTCTACTCCCTCTTCACCTACGACTGCACACCTGTACATGGTACTAACACCATCATCAAGTATGCAGATGATACAACGGTGATTGGCCTCATCAGCAACAACGATGAGTCGGCCTATAGGGAGGAGGTCCAGCTCCTAGCAGCATGGTGCGCTGACAACAACCTGGCCCTTAACTCCAAGAAGACCAAGGAGCTCATTGTAGACTTCAGGAAGTCTAGGGGCGGCACGCACACCCCCATCCACATTAACGGGATGGAGGTGGAACGTGTCTCCAGCTTCAGGTTCCAGGGGGTCAACATCTCCGATGACCTCTCTTGGACCCACAATACCTCAACTCTGATCAAGAAGGGTCACCAGCGTCTCTTCTTCCTGAGGAGACTAAAGAAGGTCCATCTGTCTCCTCAGATTCTGGTGAACTTCTACCGCTGCGCCATCGAGAGCATCCTTACCTACTGTATCACAGTATGTGTATGGCAACTGCTCTGTCTCCGACCTGAAAGCACTGCAGAGGGTGGTGAAAATTGCCCAACGCATCACCGGTTCCTCGCTCCCCTCCATTGAGTCTGTCCAAAGCAAGCGTTGTCTGCAGAGGGCGCTCAACATCGCCAAGGACTGCTCTCACCCCAACCATGGACTGTTTACCCTCCTACCATCCGGGAGGCGCTACAGGTCTCTCAGTTGCCGAACCAGCAGGTCCAGGAAAAGCTTCTTCCCTGCGGCTGTCACACTACTCAACAATGTACCTCGAGACTGAAGAAGGGTTTCCCCCCCAAAACGTCACCTATTTCCTTCGCTCCATAGATGCTGCTGCACCCGCTGAGTTTCTCCAGCATTTTTGTGTACCTTTGATCTTCCAGCATCTCTTCTTGATCTTCCAGTTCCTTCTTGAACTCTCTATCTGTCTCCTATTGCTCGGCTAATTTTGGACCCACTTTACCAACTTGTCCTGGATCCTATGGTCCCTAATCCTTTGAACTAGTTTCCCATGTTGGACTTTATCAATCACTTTACTAAGATCCATGTAGTTACATCAATTTCCTGCCTTCATTTATACACTTAGTCACCTCTTCAAAGAATTCAATTAAATTAGTAAGGCAAGCTCTGCCCCTTAAGCACGACGAGGGAAAACGCACGCAAGAAATCGGCCCCAAGGAGCGGCTGAACGACGTCCGCCACGATAAACGTCCACTCTTACGGGCAGGAGTCGAAGTTGAGTGAGAGGGTCCGCGTACCGTAAGTGCGGATGGAGCTCCTGTTGACGGCCGTGAGCACAGGACCCCGCGTACCAGCACGAGTGTCACGCCCGGTCGGCGGGAGGATGCCGACAATGGCACCGGAGTCCACGAGAAAGCGTTGGCCGGAGTGGCAGTCGTGCACGTAGAGGCGGTTGTTTGGGCCGATCGTGATCACCTCTACAGACGATCGGCCGAGGCATTTCCCTGAAACGTACAGGGCTGGCGGCAGCGTCGGACCTCAGCACCCCATCGGAGGTGATAAAAACACCATCGGTGCCTACCGCGGGTCCCGGGTCGCTGCTGTGGCTCCGCGTTGGAACTCGTGGGCAGGGCTTCGTCGCTGTCACGCTGAGGCGAAGGGCGCGCTGGCGCGGAAACACGGTTAATGGCGCCACCATCTTGGTGCTTCATCAGCCGAAGTTTGTCTGCCCCTCTGGCAAGCTGCAGAGGGTCGACGAAATCAGCGCCCGCGAGCATGAGGCGGACGTCTGTTCTAAAAAGGCTTGCTCGAAAAGCAGGCACGGACGGTAGCCGTCCATGAGAGCAAGCATCTCGGCCATGAGCACGGACAGCTTGCGATCGCCCAAACCGTCCATTTGCAGGAGGCGGGCGGTGCGATCCCGGCGGCTGAGTCTGAAAGAGTGCAGGAGGAGGGCCTTGTGGCCGTCGTACTTGGTGGTCGCGGGCGGGGTCTGCAGGAAAGGCAGCAATCGGGAAGCTGTCTCCTGCGTAAGTGCCCCAACGACGTGGAAATACATAGTCCCATCCACCACTATATTGCGCAGGTGGGACTGTGCATCCACGTGCACGAACCACACTTGAGGCTGTTTGGGCCAGAACACCAGCAGCTTGAGGCTAACGGCGCTCTGATGAGCATCGGGAACGGAGTCTTGCATGTCGGCGTCCAATATCATTTGGGCGCGTCGGGGTCACCAATTTAGTGGAGTCAAGCCGGTTGGTTGATTTCCAAAGAACTTTATTACGAAAGTTAAATTAAAACAACGATGGTCTTAAGACAACTAAATAACAGTGTCGCTACACAACGGTGGTGAACGGGATTGCCCAGAAAAGCGCGCGAAAACCCCTCCCCCGCGGTCACGTGTCCGAGGTAGCCAATCGAAGGGTTCGACTACCCCAAGGCACCAGCAGGTGCCGCTACAGTAGATCCCCAAAAATGGCAACATAATTGTGACATTTTCTCCCCAGTGATATCAGCTGAAGGATGAGATATTAGACCAAGACAATGACCTGGCCAATTCAGAGAATACAATGGTGAAACTTCTCAGAGGAATTAGAATGTTTGGCTAAGCAGAACTTTTCACTGCACCTCATTACAAGTGACAACAACAGCAATAAACCTAAACCTGAATAAAAACTATTAGTATCCTGCAATGTCTAAAATACTCCAAAGGACATGTTGTAGAAACTGATGAATGGGATTTTCTTTGATCTTAGAGTTAATTGTGGGTCTCCCATGATGCTTCATTTGCCCATAAAGGCCCCACCTCCCCCAGGAGTTTGGCATTAGAACTTTGAGAGCACTGCTGGTAGGTGACTGGGCTTGAAGCATCCCCCACAAAGCAAGAAGATAGCTTTTAAATGTGTTAGAGGTCCAGTAGTTTTAGAGCTCAGGGTTGTTAGTTTCAGTTCCATTGATATGTGAATAGAAACCAGTTTGTTTTAAAGTAATTATTACTAATGAACTGGTTTGAGTTTGTTATTCTGCTTTTCTCTATCTTGTGGTTTAATGAATGATGGGGGTGATAAATAGGTAATGACCAGATGTCTTGGTGAACCTCAGCTAGACTGAGGTCAGGAGTGTTCTAGTTGGCTTTCGAATTGTGGAGAGAATGCGTGGCTGTAATGATTTAGTGACGGAAAGACTGGATAGGCAGTCAGAATGGAGCTGTTATTGGTTTTGGTGGTAGGCAATTAACAATTTCACTCCCCAAAACTCCTGCTTGATAAGTATTTTCAATATTTTTTTTTAATCTTTTCAATGACATGTTCTAACAAATTCATAGTGATACAGCACAGCAGCGATTATTCAGCTGGCTGAATCTGTGCTAAGCATCCATTTACATGCATTACACTTTCCAAGACTCTCCCACTCATTTGCAAACGAGGGGTGATTTGTGGTGTCCAATTAATCCACAACCGGCATGTCTTTGGGCTGTGGGAGGAAACTAGGGCACGTGGAGGAACCTGACGTGGTCATAAGCAGGACATGTACACCATGCCTGCAGGACATGTACACTATTTTTCAATTTCAATTTTATTTTTTAATATGTTTTATTATTTATTTTATTTTTTTTTTTATGATACTGCCTGTAAGGGAAATTCATTTCGTTGTCTCAAATTGAGACAATGACAATAAATTTGAATACAATACAATACAATGCAATAACACCTGAGACCAGGAATGAACTCTGGCCCCTGGCACTGAGACGGTGGCTGTAACATTTTGCTGCCCTGAAATCTTTTTATTTTTTATTTTATTTTTTTAATTATAAATTTACTTTTAAGGTGAACATGTTGAGAGAATTTGCTTTCATGTTCTTGTGAGAGACTCAGTATGACACTTAGTGACTGCAACTGAGTTTGTCTTTGAAACCACCAGAAGACTTTGTATGCACTGAGCCCTGCTGGCCATTAGGTGGTGATAAGAGCTCAGTGGCTGCATCAGTGATAATAAATCTCCTGCCTAAGTAATGATCTAAGATAGACACAAAAAGCCGGAGTAACTCAGCGGGACAGGCAGCATCTCTAGGGAGGAGTAATGGGTGACGTTTGGGGTCGAGGCCCTTCTTCAGACTGGAGAAGTCGGAAGGGTCTCAACCTGCAATGTCACCCGTTTGCCTTGTTACCCAAACTATTATTTATCCAAGGTGCACAAAAATGCTGGAGAGACTCAGTGGGTGCAGCAGCATCTATGGAGCGAAGGAAGTAGGCAACGTTTCGTTCCGAAACGTTGCCTACTTCCTTCGCTCCATAGATGCTGCTGCACCCGCTGAGTTCCTCCAGCATTTTTGTGCACCTTCGATTTTCCAGCATCTGCAGTTCCTTCTTAAACACGTATGTTATTTATCTATGTACCTGTCCAAATGTATTTTAAATGATAATCTGTACCTGCCTCAATTGCTTCATCTGCTAACTTGTTCCATATGCTAGCTCCTCTGCATCCTATTAAATCTTTCCCCCTCATTTTAAACGTATGCCCTCTTTTTCTAGGGGGAAGAAGACCGTCTTTCCCTTGTGCCCCTCATCATTTTATACACCTGCATAAGATCACCCCTTGGGTTCTTTAAACTCCAGGAAATAAAGTCCCTGCCTAGCCACTCCCTATAACTCTGCCCTTCCAGTACTGTCTTTTCTGCACTCTCTCCAGCCTATGGCATCTTTCCTGGAGCAGAGTGACCAGAGATGAACACAACACTCCCAAGTGTGGCCTTGCCAACGTCTTCTACAGCAGGACATAACATCCCAATCTCCATACTCGATGCTCTTACTGATGAAATCCACCTTGTTCACCTGTGACACTTTTGGGGAAGTGTATACTTGTAGTCATAGTTTACGCTGCTTTCCAAGTCCCCTCAGAAAACGACTGCGCTGTTGTAAAGCATTTGGGAAGTAACGACCTCCCAAAATGCAATACCTTCTGAATTTAGTGTCACTTGTATCTCTTGATAACCTTGCAATAATGCCTTGTACATTCTCATCCAAATCATTGATATGGGCACAAACAGTGAGACATGAGCCACATCACTGGTCACGGACCTCCAGTCTGTGCAACCATCCATCGTCACCCTTTGCTTCCTACCATCAATTTGATTATGCATGTAATTAGTTTGTTCTAGCTGGATTCCATACGATCTAACCTTCCATAGCAGTTTGCCACGTAGAACCTTGAAGGCCATACAGACCATGGCCACTGCTCTGCTCTCGATGACCTCCTTGGTTACTGCTTCATAAAACTTGATCAACTTTGAGATATGATCTTCTGTTCAAAACCATACTGACTATCCCTAATCAAACCTAGCCTTTGCAAATGCAAGTATATCTTATCCCTCAGAATCCCTTTCCATAAGTTGCCCACCTCACAGGGGTAAATGCCTCTTGCTGTAAATGCAATGAATTCTTCTTGAATCATTGTCTTGAGTTTTGAAAAGGTGCAAATGAAACCTATTCATGCCAATTAACATTTCAATTGAGAGTTAAGTTATTCCAATGTATTCTCACTTCCGTAAGTAAAACCATGTCATATATGTGCTAAATTATATCTTTATTAATTTCCTTGCATGATTAATTGAATTAGAAATGGCAGCTCAGCCTTGGCCTGATGGTGTTCCCTCTTTAAATGTGTGACAATAGAAAAAAATGTATTTTGGGTTGAAGTTTATTTTAACTGTCTCTGACATTAATTGTTGTTACTTGTTGCACAGGGAAGACTTTGTTAAAAATCTAACTAACATTCCAGGTACCATTTATTGAAACCATGAAAGAAGAGATTGCTGCCACAGTAGTTTTCATCACCCATCTGGTGAAGAAAAATGAGAAATTCAGCAAGCAGAAGATGGAGAAATTTGGGAGCAAGCTAACAAAAATACTATTTCAAAAATACAAGAACCACTGGTACTGTGGAAACCCTTCTAGAGGACAAGCCTACAGGTAGGAATGGACTGTCTTAGCTGGAAACATTTGGAGATATTATTTTGGATGTGGTTGTAATAAATGACCCATTAAATGTATCTTTTGTGAGAGTTACATAGAAAATAGGTGCAGGAGGAGGCCATTCGGCCCTTCAAGCCAGCACCGCCATTCATTGTGATCATGGCTGATCTTGCTAAGAAGACATTATTGACTTGTCTGAACCACAACCTTGTTGGGATTGTGGTCTACATTGAAACTGAACTTGAGCATGGACTCTTGATTCTTTAGTGCCTTTCAAAGCATTGAAATGTCCCTTCCTTTCTGCCAGTTGTGGGGCTGTCGAGTAGCCTAGTTCAATGAAATTGGTTATTTTCCTTTGGGTGGGGAGAAGAAATATCATCAGACAATTGGTTTTGTGGTTAGATTGGATAAAGATAATATGCCTGGAAAACTGCCAATATTCATCTTAAATATTGCCTGGGGGCTACAATATTTCAAATTAGATTCTTCTGGGTGAATTGGAATGTTCACTGCAGTAAATTTGGTAGTTACTGGACTAATAATCCTAGTTTCATGATTCTGAGGTGAAGGTTTGAATCTGACTAAGCCAACTGCATCTAAATGCTAACGTTTCATTTTAAATCTATATTGGTGGTGAAATTAGAATGGAGAAATTAATTCTTGCATGGCGACAACTGGTTTTTCAAATGACATGGGGGGGGGTGTCCTAGCATACTTGCTGGGATTAGCCCCACCGCAGTGTGATGTATTAAAATATTTTTTAGATGAGAGAAGAATAATTTCAAATAGTGTTCATATGGAAATCTAGCACCAATAATATGGAATTTGGTGGTTTGAAGCATCTTGTTTCAATTTTCCTTTCATTAGAAGAGAGCATTTGAGGAGAGTGTTTAGCCATCACACGTGGCTCAATTTGGCTGACATTATTTTGTTTTGTTCCCTGACACAATGTTTTTCTCCAGGTGTATCAGAATAAACAAGAATCAACCACGGGATCCTGTCCTCTTTCAGGCTTGTGTAGAAAGCAATATTGAATATTCATCTTTGGACCTGCCGAAGGAACTCACTATCTGGGTGGATCCATATGAAGTGTGGTGTAGGTAAGGGTTGAGTTTTAAATATTCTGGTCAAATAGTGTCCCCAGAATTTCCCAGTCTGGACAATAGCCAAGAGTTTGTAGTTTTGTTGGTGTGTGTAATAGAAACATAGAAAATAGGTGCAGGAGTAGGCCATTTGGCCCTTTGAGCCTGCACCACCATTCAATATGATCATGGCTGATCATTCAACTCGGTATCATGTACCTGCCTTCTCTCCATACCCCCTGATCCCTTTAGCCACAAGGGCCACATCTAACTCCCTCTTAAATATAGCCGAATGAACAGGCCTCAACTACCTTCTGTGGCAGAGAATTTCAGAGATTCACCACTCTCTGTGTGAAAAATGTTTTCCTCATCTCGGTGCTAAAGGAATTCCCCCTTATCCTTAAACTGTGACCCCTTGATCTGGACCTCCCCAACATCGGGAACAATCTTCCTGTATCTAGCCTGTCCAACCCCTTAAGAATTTATGTAAGTTTCTATAAGATTCCCCCCCTCCCCTCAATCTCCTAAATTCTAGCGAGTACAAGCCAAGTCTATCCAGTCTTTCTTCATATGAAAGTCCTGACATCCCAGGAATCAGTCTGGCGAACCTTCTCTGTACTCCCCCTATAGCAAGAATGTCTTTCCTCAGATTTGGAGCCCAAAACTGTATGCGATATTCCAGGTGTGGTCTCACCAAGACCCTGTACAACTGCAGTAGAACCTCCCTAATCCTATACTCAAATCCTTTTAGATCGAGATAGATAGATCCTTTATTGTCATTCAGACCTTGCGGTCTGAACGAAATTTTGCTATGAATGCTAACATACCATTCGCTTTCTTCACTGCCTGCTGCACCTGCATGCCTACTTTCAATGACTGGTGTACCATGACACCCAGGTCTCGTTGCATCTCCCCTTTTCCTAATCGGACACCATTTAGATAATAGTCTAATGAGGGTTGTTGGGAAGAAATTGTTCCTGAATCACTTGAAATCATCAGAGACTGTGTTCTCCCACAAACTGATGAGGACTTGGGGTATAAATAAGTTTGGTAGTCAATTGTTTAACTGATGTACTCTTATTTCAGGTGTGGCGAAAAGAGCCAGCCATTCATTATAACGAGGTTGGAGGAACAGAAATCTAATCGGGAAGTCTTCAAGCACATCAGCAATGCAGCAGAACGAGCAAGTTCGGATTACTTCTCTGGTACATCTTCCGATGAGGAAAGCTATAACAAGGAACTGAGTGCAATTTATGCTAGAAGCAAAGCCCATAGGGAAGAGGAGAACTTCTCTGCAGCTTCAGAAACTAAGACCATACCAATCGTGAGCAACCCAAACAGTATTTACATGGGCCACAGCTTTGGTGGAGGAGAAATCCCTGGAGAAGAACCTCAAACCATCCCCACTGTGATTAACCCAAAGAGCATCTATCAGGTATAGTAGATCACTGGCAAGTTATTTCCAGTGGCTCTCACTTTAGATATTTTAGTATTTTAAGAGCTAAAAGGATTTTGCGACTAAGCCGGTCAAACACCCATTGCCAATAAGCTTGTGCTTCTTGAAAGTCAACTTTGATTTTTTTAAATTGCCTTGGTGCTCCACCTTGTACCAATCGTCAACAAACTATTTAGAAGCTGTTTAATAAAGAACTGCAGATGCTGGAAAAATCGAAGGTGGACAAATGCTGGAGAAACTCAGCGGGTGAGGCAGCATTTATGGAGTGAAGGAATAGGGGACGTTTCGGGTCGAGACCCTTCTTCAGACTGAAGAAGCTGTGGTGTCTTAATAAAATGTTGCCCTGAAAACTGAGTACATTTATATTTGTCAACTGAAATAAATAGTGAGCAAAATATTTGTTTTAATATTTCCTTAATGAGACCGGATCAACATTATTAATCATCTTGCTACCTATATTTGTAAGTTAAATATTCTGTTCTAAGATTATTAACAATAACTGGCTAGCATATTACCAGTTGAATTAGTATGTATTACTGATACTCGAGTGTCTGGTAAAATGATACCCTCGATTATCTTCCCATTAAGAAATAACACTCTGCTACAGGGTATTTAACTCTGTTGCTTGGGGCAAAAGGTGCCAAGTGTTTGTCCTTTCTGAAAATAGGTAATTTGTTCAATATGAACCTACTTGTTTAAGGATTGAATCTATCCAGTAACAGCTGGAAACAGGTGCTTACAAAGGGGACAGGATGGTGCTTGCCTATAATTTTCAATGCTGAAATAATGTCCCAAGGCTGAGATCCATTCATTATGGTGCTAACCTGTACCAGGTGAAATGATATTAAACCATTGGCCAAAATGCTTTACTCTGGTCTCTAATTTGGTATGCAGGGGATTGATTAGAAGTGGATGGTACTGCAGATTTAACTCTTTTCTACAGATTAGCTGTTAAGCTATTAAACGTTGCCTATTTCCTTCGCTCCATAGATGCTGCTGCACCCGCTGAGTTTCTCCAGCATCTTTGTGTATTTTATGCGAACAGGTGATTGGTGAACGTGAACTGAGTGGGCTGAAGGGCCTATTTCCGTGCTGAATCTCTCGACTGAACTGTTTGGACCACATGCTGTAGTTGTAATTAAGTTGCTTAAAGTAATTGTCATTTTGTTTTCTTGCAGTATGATTACTACATGTACCATGCAGCTGTCTGGCCCAGGTTTACACACAAGCAAACCATCACAGAAGACACTAAAGGTTGCTACCCTCTCCAAAAAATCTACAAAATGTACAGAGTTTCCAACCATATGTTCACATATCCTCAAAATGATCGGTATCACTGGGTAAATACCAAGCACTGATCTGAATTGTCCTCTCCTTTATCTTGTTCTATTTTCCTTCTTTTACTTTATCGTATTGTGAAGTCGATTTTCTGGCAATCCAGAAGATTTGCTGACAAGTCTGCGCGTTCTGATGTACTATAGGGGATGAATTTGGTGTTCTAGCATTGAGCTCATCTACACTTATTTACACAATCTCTTAAACTTCCTCGAGGACAAATTTTATTATATGTCAAGATTTCAATTCTTATTACAGATGTTTATATTATAATAGGTCAGTGTTTAACTTGGCATTTGACGTTTTTTAAGTCTCCAATGAAAATGTTTGAAAATGTATATTAAATAAAAAGCCACTTTTTAAATTTGATTGCCAACTTGTCCTGTGTTCTTGGCTGATACCAAATGAAGGTTCTTGAAACTAAAGTTTGTGCGTGCTGTGAATGGCAATGGTTCAGTTGTCCTTGCACCATGCAGTAGAGAGAATTTGCTCTTAGTCTGGAATGACCCAAAAGCTTCATTTCTGCAGTGACTTCACATAGTACAACTGTGTAGTCTTTTATGGGGAAATTTGGAAATTGCCTTTGTTATATCCCTGTACAGCAGCAAATCCTTGGTGTAATAGACCATAGCAGGGAGAATGGTGTCCATTATTGCAGATTGTCTGCTATAAAAATGGTACTGCGTGTCATTTCATGTGCAGAGGGCCAAAAATAAAGTTTAAACAGAGCAAGAACCATATTGACAGAGGTGCATTTTTTCAGCTGAAACGTTAAAGCAAAGCCTTGCCTGCCCAAAGCTTCAAAGTCTCAATACAGGCAGTGATGGCAGATGCAGCCTGGCCTGGCAGTGAAGTTTGGTGAATCTGCCTGCTATAACCAATAGAGACATGTAAAAATTAGGGTTTACTGCAAATGAGGGGTTACTGCATGCTGAAAGTGCAGCAACATTTGTGGCTCTCCTTGTGAGGAGTGGCATGATGGAAGGCAGGGACTTATTGTATCCATTCTAGACCCCATTCAATGGTATACTATAAGCAGGAAGCACTGCAGCAACTTGCCAATGTTTCTTGATGCCCCACTAAACTGCAGCTCGCCTAGAAGGGCAAGGTGTCCATTGCATGGAGCCACCCATTCTAGAGTTGCACCACCATATGCATGTCGTGCAATGCTACTCCCTTGCCTCTGGATCTCAATCCAAGAAACCAACAGCAAAGGACTAGGACCTGCTGCAGATAAAAGTCCTGAAAATGGGGCACCGGGTTCAGATGCCAGTAATCCCCGCAAGGTCTCCCCCCCAGATGCTTTTGGGCCCATATGTAGCAGGGAGGCCCACGGGCTGGTGTTCTGAACCCCATTCACTCTAATGATTGAACTCCAATTCCAGAAGAAAAAACCATGAAATGTTCAGCACTTGGTGAGAGAGAACCGATTAACACTTCAGATGAATGACTGCTCAGATGGGATAATTAAACAAAGATTCCAACTGTTTCTGGAACAAATGAAAGATGGATATGAAACTAACTCTGTGTGTTAGACTTCCATAAGCATTTGAATGACCTGTGTAGTTTTTCCAGTGATTTCTGGTTTGGCCTTCCAGCATCTGCAGGATATCAATTTTAGTTTTGTTCGCCTTTGACAAAATGTAATCCTGCTTGTTTTCCAGCACATGCGATGGTGTGGTTAGTAACGTGCATTCCTATGGGTTAGCCATGAAACATTGACACTGAGTGAGTGTGGCACTCTGGAGGTATGCCTTCAGCTGAGATCCACAATGGGGTTGTCTATTTCAGAGAGATGGAATGGTATTTAAAGCAGGGCTGTTGTCTCTCAACACTAAATATCACCAAAAATATTTTTCTATATGTAAATTATTTTCCAATGTATCCCCTATTCAACTTGGCTACTATTCCTAAGGAAAAAAAACAGCTAATTTGTTTGAGAATTTTTGGATGTCTAGAGAATAAAAAAGATGTTTTAGAAAAGCATGTCTTTGTTTTGAGGGTTAGAAATTAGAACATTTGGTTTGTCTCTGTTTTAATCTTCACGACTATTGAAAATGTATCTGGGTGGGAACTGACCCATCTGCAGCTCCTTTGTTTATAACCCATTTTTCTTTTCACCTGCCATCTTCTCCAGTGATGTAAAGCTGCCTTTGTCCCAGTCTTGTGGCATGTTCTGATTTCATCGATTAGCCTTTCACATCTCCGAACAAAGCCACTACAGAAGACATTCCCTTTCCTGTTGCATTCAAAGAATAAGATGCCGGTGTGTCTGAGTGAGTGTTTGAATGCTGTACTGTTGGAAACACTTTTAAAGTCGAGTCTGAAATATCAGCGGCCTACAAAGTGGGGCTTTGAGAAAAAAAATAAAATATAGTTTTTTTTCTGAAGAAGGGTCCCGACCAGAAACGTCACCTATCCATGTTCTGCAGAAATGCTGCCTGACCCGCTGAGTTACTTCAATATTTTGTCTTTTGTTAAAATATAGTTCTGAAGATATCTCTTGGAGTGGCTTGATTATGTGGTATTAACTTGACATCAGCATTGCCTTTGAGTTGGGTTTGGGGTTCCATTCGGGGTGGCAGTAGTGTTGCTGCCTTATCATCAGAGACGTAGGTTCGATCCTGACAACGGGTGCTGTCTGTGCAGAGTTTGTACGTTCTCCCTGTGACCATGTGGGCTCCCTCTGGGTACTCCCATTTCCTCCCACATTCCAAAGATGTACAGGTTTGTAGGTTAATTTGCATTGGTACAAATTATCCCTAGCGCATAGGATAGTGCTAGTGTGTGGGGATCATTGGTCAGCACAGACTCGGTGGGCCGAAGGGCCTGTGGCTGCTCAGTATTTCTAAACTAAACAGTACCATCGGAACACTAAATGCAGTACTGTAGTGTAGTGCTGAGGGAAACCCAGTATCAGCAGAAGTGAGATTTAAGGGAGCATTGCAGGTGAGCTAACAAAGTACTGTATGCTGTCTCAAATGGATATATAAAGAAAATATCCCAGCCCCATTCTAGAGAAGTGCATGTACTCAGACTCTTGGTCATCACCACTAAAACAAATAATCTGATTTACAGGGTCCTGACCCGAAACATTACTTATTCATGTTCCCCAGAGATGCTGCCTGACCTGCCTGAGTTCCTCCAGCTCCGTTTCCTTATTTGTAAACCAGCAACTGAGGTTCGCTGTTTGAGTTTGAGGAGATGCACAAATCAGCTGATGTGTTTCCTATATTGCAACCGAGAGGTCCAGTAAAAAAGCATGTTTGTGAAGGTGAGTATTGAACTCTGCTCCTCCCCGCAAGACTCGCTGTGCCGACAGGACAGGGTGGCACTGAGTGACATATCCATCGAATGCTGCTGCAGTGACAGTTCTTCAGCTGGTCTCCTTCTATCCAAAGCTCCCCTCATCAGTCACACTGATTGCAGGCAGCACAGCAGAAGCTTTTCCAAAGAGACTTGAAATGGGGCAGATTACAAACAAGCTGGATATTATATGGATGATCAATGTTAATGTTTAGTTGCAAAGATGAAAGCCTATGAACAATAAAGGCACTGCATAGAAAAAGGAATATTTGGTCCAAAATACCAATGCCAACTGTTTGAAAGAACTATTGTAACTAAATACTCCTGCCCTTCTTTCCCTGCAGCCTTACAAATGTTGTTGCCCACCTTTGTGTACAGAGAGTCACTGGGATTTTATAAACTTAAAACCATTTCAGACAGCACCTAAGAATTTGGTTGGTGAGAGATGTGAATCTGGAACGATTTTGACTCCCAAGTCCAGGCCGGACAGAGTGCAGCTCTGGCAATTTTCCTGTGACTGGTGCAGTGTTTTATGTTCAAGAAATATGCACTGGGCTGGTTGATTGCCATCGAGATTAGCCACACAATCGACTACAGAGTGCATGCCAAATTTCTGGCTTGCTTGATGTTTGAACATTTCCAAAGACTCTGGCTGATTGTGTTCCAACAGAGCACTGTCATTGTGATGAAACACTTCAACGTTACTGATGCAGATAAAAGCAGAGACTACCCTCTTTGCATCCTTTCATTTAGTTTTTGTGACTATATTTCTATCTAAAGCGACGGTCTCTCATCGCATGCAAATGGAGAAATATTCCCTTTCTCTGCTAACTCTATCTTCTCTTTGCATTTCACACACTCTGCGATATCGGGGCTGACAATGAGACACTTTCCCGTGCATACCGCGTGTGTGCACCACACCCAGGGCTGGTCCACTAGGATTACTGACAGATAAAAACCTTCAGTCGCACACAGGCCAGGTTCCTCAGGAGTTAACATTAAGTAAAACTTTTTAAATGGCCCTTCAAATGCACCCGGCCAAATACAGCAGAGAAAAATTCTTCAATATCGCCCAGCAAAAAAAAAAAATTATCAAAGATAATTTGTTGTTGTCTCAAACTTTTTTCCCAATTCCTGAACCTAACAATGTTTTTTTTATTTTTTATTTATTTTATTAGAAGCGATTGTACAGGGATATGGTGATCGACATAACAGTTATACAATCGTTGTACAGCTTCATTTTTGACATTAGAACCTAAATCAAAAAAAATGTTTGAATGAAATGAGGAAATGTTCCAATAACCAGTTCAAAGGACAGGGAGAAGAGCACACAGGTCTTGAACCACCACTATTTACCTATGTCCTCTCTCTCTGCAGGTTTCTGGTATGCAGCAAGAGATGGGGTGAATTCTGACTCGTGATCAGGCAGCATGCCGTTAATCCTGTGGAGGGGTTACATGTAATGGACCCCTTGGGAGAGACGCCAACCAAACCTGAGCATCTGGGGATTGGACAAGTGCAGGGGATCCTCCCCAAAATGGGGAATATGAAAACATTAATGGGAAACTGAGGGTTAAGAATTAAGGTGTGTTTAGAGGTGGAGACAGAGGAGGGTCTTTCAGAGCACTTTGTTTAGGATATCAAATATTCTCAACAACGCACCTCTGAAATGATTTTGTAATGAAGCAGTTTACAAATGCCTGAGAGTGTCGGCTAAGGACCAGTGTCGCCATCGGGTAATGGATGAGAAATGTTTACAAAATTAATTGAATGCGGTGAGTACAATTTTTTGAATGGGCTTTAACCATTACATTTTTTGTCTTTCAAGGAATTGGATTGAGACGAGTGTCTAGTAAGATTGTGAACCACATACACAAACATTTAAGCAATGGTGGTGTTTCTGTGAAGCAACTAAGTGGGATTTTGAAAGCGTGTCATATTTGTTTAAAGGAATATGACTGTCCTTCCTGGACTGAGACATTTCATGTTCGTCGTGAATCAAAGCCGTGGATTTGAGTAACATTCCAGAGACTTGTATACAAAATTTAATCTTATATCTAAGCACTGTGTTGAGGGAGTCTTGCACTGTTGTGTGCAGTCTTGCAGCTTGGATGTTAATCTGAGGCATTATCTGCCCTCTCTGGTGAATGTACAAGTGTTTATTTTGAGCTATTGAATTGGGACGGATCAGTTACCCTGGCTAGTTTTTCTTTAAACAGCATTAACTTCATTCTTGTTATTGGAGTAAGCTGTTATTCCAATAATGAGAAATAATGTTATTATTCTAAGACGTTTAATCTGATTATTATCAGACTGGATGGGTACGAAGGAACTGCAGATGCTGGTTTATACCAAAGCTAGGCACAAAATGCTGGAGTAACACAGCGGGACAAGCAGTGACTCTGGAGTAAAGGAATAGGTGACGTTTTGGGTCGAGACCCTTTGTCTAAAGATGCCCCATGCACACTAGTCCCACCTGCCTACGTTTGGCCCAAATCATTCTTGTAACCCTCCTCTGGATCCTCTCCAGAGCCAACACATCCTTCCACAGATATAGGGCCCAAATTTGCTCACAACACAATTCCATGACTGAAGGGTTTGCCAACACTCAAGGTTAGGACATCTAGCTAGTGGTGAAGAATGGGCATGTAGTGATGGCTCTGGAGAATATACAACCAGAGCAAAGCTTCATTTTGTAGAATGTTTTGGTCTATGTGTTCCATTGTATCATTTATTTTTATTGTTCACAGATATGGCTGCTTCACCAAGGATGTTACTTCTCTCTCTATCACTACTTCAATGTTTTATTCCCTGCGCACCAGCCAGTTACCCTTGTGGTGCTCAGTACAACAGATATCCAGGTACATCCTGATTGTTAGTGATGGTCATGGGGGGATTTTCAATGTTATGGTGAGAAGTGTGGAGCGTGCAAATAGTTAGTGAGGGGAGAGATATGTTTCACTGAGGGTGTAGGATATATCAGAGTGCTGTGATGCATAGTGAGGAATGCTTTACATTTATGATGTGGCATATAACCTATTTCTTTAGTTTAGAGATACAGTGTGGAAACAGGCCCTTTGGCCCATTGAGTCCATGCCGACCAACAATCACCCTTCTATTCTCACTAGTTCTATTCTCCACACTAGGGACAATTTACAGAAACCAATTAACCTACAAACCTGCACATCTTTGCGATGTAGGAGGACTAGAGCACCCGGAGAAAACACACCTGGTCACAGGAAGAACGTACCAACTCCAAACAGGCAGCACCTCTCGTCAGAACCGAATCCTGGCCCCCAGCGCTGTAAGGCAGCAACTCTACTGTTGTGCCACTGTGCTGCCCCATCTGCATCTCAGAGGGGTGTGTATCAATTACAGAGAAGGATGTGGAGATAAAGAATATCTAAGTGGGTGTTATATTAGTGTTAGTGTGAAATATATCGTATTAATCACTAGTGTTGGTGTGAGGATCGCAAGTTAAATCACAATTATGGTCGGGGTGCAGGTATGTCACAATGTCAGCAACTGGTGTGGGATAGAAAATAGGTGCAGGAGGAGGCCATTCGGCCCTTTGAGCCAGTAATACAGCAACACTGAGGTGTCTCATGGTGGACTTGCATCAAGTTGGATGTTACAAGTGAAATGTATATTAAGAAATTGCTGCAATGTCCAAATACTGTTTGGTTCTGAATCTTGTTGAGTCAATTTCTTATCTGTTTCAGATAACCGGGATATCGCCACTGATTGCGGTGCTCGGTTGATCAACCTATCCATTAACCTTTGCCCTTCACTCTTTGCTGGCTTTGATCCTTTAACCCTTGCGCTAAATGGCCGATATAATGACACAAAGTGTAACGGGAGAGTGGATGTCCCGGCCACACCCCCAGTCGTTCAATATTCTATCATTGTTAATGACGTCGATGACAACAACTGTGGCAATAATTTCAAAGTAGGTGCTTTCATTTTAGTTTAGTTTAAAGATACAAATTGGAAACAGACCCCAGTACACTAGTTCTATCTTACACACTAGGGGCAAATTACAGAAGCCAATTATCCTATAAACCTGCATGTTTTTGGCGCGGGAGGAAACCGGAGCACCCAGAAAAAAAACCTACGCATTTTTGGACAGAGATGGTCAGAAATCAGGTTTTAACTGTGAACCACCTCTCACTTTGGTCGGGTAGCACATACATACATACATACATACATGGGCTCAGGAATGGCAACTTAAGTAAAATACAAGAGATAGGATGCAAAGCTCCACACCTACAAATGAGGGCCAAAGTCCAAAGATGAAAACAAAACACAAATTGCTGGAGGACTCGGTGGGTCAGGCGGCATCCATGGAGGGAAATGGACAGATGACGTTTTGTGTTGAGAGGCTTCTGCAGTCTGAGAACGCAAGACATCCTCAGTCCATTTACCTCCACAGATGCTACATGATCTGCCGAGTTCCTCCAGTTTTGTTCAAGATTCCAGCATCTGCAGTCTCTTGTGTCACCAAAGATGAAAGGATTTGGACAAAAGGTACAATGAAGAATTAAAATGAGCGATTCCGATAGATTTGGAAGGCACTTGATCAGTGACCGGGGGAAGAGTTATCGGCAGAGATTTCGAGAGAAATGCAGACGGGGATTGGAAGGAGATTTTTAAATAAGGCAATTTTATCTCCACTAGTCTATTTCAAATTGGACCTTGCACCACTACAGCTGCACTCTGCTTACACTGTCATGGTCAGCTTTATCTAAAACAACTGATAAATTGTTGTAACTCTATTTGTTGTGCTATTGTGTTCCTTGTAGGTGAACATACTTGGCCAATAAACTTATTCATTAACTCATTAACTTTAATGTACCTGTAAAGGCAGCAAGTAAGAATCGCATTATTCTAATGTGGGTGCAAGTGACAATTAAACACTTTTGACTTGAACTTGCCTTTTCCACCTATCTGCAACCTGAAACTTGTTGAACTTGCTTTCTTCCAAATGCAGACACTCAAGATTTAGAGCTTTGACGAGAGATACAGGGAGGGTTGGAGAGAGAGATGTTGACAGAGAGGCAGGGACCCAGGTAGAATTGGGTTTACAATTCTGGTTGAGAGACAAGTCAAGGAGGAGGGTGATCGAGCTGTAGGATTAACATGACTGTGTTCAAGTTACAACTGTTTATTTTGTATTGTTAATGACAATAAATACAGCCTGTTAATTGTCAATGTTTATTCATTTCCGTCGATGTTCCAGATTCTTGATGAGGGTCCGGGAACGGAAATCTTTGCCCATTTCTCCAGTCTTCAGTCCGTGGTCATCTCTGGTTTTATAGACCCCCCGACCAATCATTCCTTGATGATCAGTTACAGCCCAAGACTGTACTATAAATTCTCCTGCAAGTACCCGCTTGAATATATACTTAACAGCACAAGGCTCATAGCGTAAGTGCTCTTTAGAATTATGTAATGGCATAAAATAATGAAAGAGCTTTCATTTATTCAGCTATGTCTCTCGGGAACTCATGTGCACTCGTATTCATCTGCTTGCCTTGGTGTGTGGCCACAATTGTTCATTGGGTAAATATGGTAGTCAATTTGACCACAGGAAGACAGCAATGTATAAAGGATTGGTTCATCTGCTTTTGGTGAGATCTACTGAGTGAGGGAAAATTGTAGGCAGAAACTTTAGGCCTTCACGTTATGCCCTAGGATGTAGGATCTTTAACATTGCTTGCTTGCTTATGACATGGGCAACAGAAAGATCCTTGCTTTGACTAAAAAGTGAATGGTTGTGGATCATGTTCAGTGAGAATCAAGTGTTCAACTACTCGTATGATGAATGATCACTACAATAAGATAACAGCGATCTTGGTCTTTGAAACCATGCCTTTAACTACAATGCTGTTGGAATGTGAACAAGCTGATGAATTGTAATTAAAAAACCGTAGATGCTGCACTTCAGAAATAGGACCAGAAATGCTGAAAATGTGACATGGGGGAGGGTAGAGAAATGGATGTAACATGGATGTAAAATGATCTGAAAGATTAACCTTGTTTTACTCTCCACGGATGCTGTCTGATCTGCTGAGTATTTCCAGCATTGTCTGTCTTATGGCAGAAATGAATATCACAGAAACAGGTGCTCCATAGATTGAACCCAACGAATCCAAGGAAATTGGTTCTGCAGACAGTCACTTCCTCACCTCACATTCTTTGTCTTTGTTTCATTCAGGTCTTCCGTTTCTATTGCAGTGGCCACAAGGAACGGTAGCTTTAGCAGCACTCTCCGCCTGCAGCTGTTTGATGTAAGTATTTACATTGGTTTTACTGAGAATTACTGATTTACACAAAAACCGTCTCCCCATCTCTTAATCCCACGCCAACACATTATACCTCAGCAAGAACACCGTCAAGCAAAATATTTAATTGTACCTGTTCCTCACCATCTTTATGTATATGACAATAAACTCAACTTGACTTTTCAATGGATATATCGAACAAACAATCATGTGATGTACAGTTGCAACACTGATTATTGTGCATTGAGACAAACCTAAAAAGGTTCTATGGATGGCTGCTGTTGGCGCTCCAAAGTTTGGTTCCAGCAGCCAACTATCCAAGGCACCGCTTATACCGAGCATCACCACATAGCATTACGTCCATTGGGGAAAAAAGAGATTACTTGAAATTAGTGATTTAAAAAAATATATAAATTTATTATATGCACAAGTTTGCATTTATTGGCCATCCGCCAGTTATCCTTGACATGGTGGTGATGAGCCACTCAGCTGAACCATTATGCTCCTGGTGCTGGTTACCTCCACAGTGGTGGTAGTTAGTTTCTAGATCTGACCTGATGATATTGTGACTGTACTATGTGCCTATTGCTCTTCTAGGTTGTGTTGTTGAAGATGGTTTTGAATTGCTGCAACACATTTTGTACACAGTGTATACTCTTGTTATCAGTCAACTATCTGATATGGATGAACTGAGAGGTAATGTGTAGCAGTTTGATCCTTTGGCAGTGACTGTGTACAAGCAGCAGAAACCGAGAAACTAAATAATCCAGGTTTTGTTTCATGAAACTCGTCCAATTGTCTGAAAAACTTTGAACATCCCTTCATACATGGCAAAGAATCTGGAGTTTAATGACAATCTATGACAGTCGCCGGCAGTCACCTAAAAATAGCCTAAGTGGGACAGGCCCTTTACACGGCGAGAACAAGGATGGAGCATATGAGATTACTTGCTGCAACCTGTAACACCTTTGTTGTGCAGTTAGGGATTTGGCACCAAAGATTTCACAACCCCTTTATAATTTTCATTGCATTTATTCTGAACAGGACCAAGACTACATTTCACCGCTGATCATTCCTGACACGGGTCTTCCACTCGGATATAAGGTTTATGTTGAAGTCAGCATTGGTAATCTATCTACAAAGTAAGTAAACAGAGGAACACGAAAAGGACTTTTAGCCCTTTGGGTTAATGTTCCACATTTAACAGATGGAGGTTGATTGGAAAGTCAACAGCATCTACTAGGCTTAAATCCCAGACAACTTTAACAAACAAAAGTTGACTTAAAACTTCAACTGATACCTGCCTTGGCTCCCGTCCCACTGGAATCTGCAGCATTTAGGTGGAAAAAGTTACAAATTTCTAATAGCCTGTGTAAAATGAGGTAACATCCTAAAATCAGTTCCAATTTTAAGGTGATGTTCTCTTGTCTCTTTATTTTGCTACCAGTGGTACAGGAGAAGCACAACATTATATTCAGCAACGTTATGTGATTTCAGTAAGTCTAAGTCAGACAGGAACCAAGGAGACAGTCACCTGGTAATCCTGGCTAGGAGGGTTGCCAGAACTAATTTGGCCACGATGAGCCCCCTCCAATATCTAGCTGGTATTTACTTGAAGAATGACTTCTGGGCATCAGGATCTTATCCAAAACTTGCACTCCTTCAGGAATTTAGAGATGGGAGTGGGTGAGAGTTGTGTTTAGTTTATTGTCGAGTGTGCAGTGAAAAACCTTTGTGTGCTAACCAGTCAGCAGAAAGGCAATACATGATTACAATCGAGCCATCCACAATGAGCAGGTACATGATGAAGGGAATAAATGTGAACAGCGTTTCGTGCAAGATAAAATCCGGTAAAGTCCAATCAAAGATAGTCTGAGGGTCTACAATGTGGTAGATAGTAGCTCAGGACTATACTCTAGTTGTTGGATGGTTCAGTTGCCTGATAACAGCTGGGAAGAAAGTGTCCAAGGATGTAAACTAAGGGATGAATTATTTCTGAACTCTGTGTGTCTAATAGATTATCTGTGTTTGATTTTCAGCTTTAACGTCTTCCTGGATCACTGTTTTGCCACACCATCTCCATTTAATCTCTCCTCGCTGGACACTGGATATACCTTCTTCACTGGGTAACGCCTCTGATCTGATTTTATATTAAATCGGAGAGAAGATCGGGAAGGTACGAAATGTTTGCTCCGTTGCTAACATCCATTCTCCATCTTTACATCTCCAGATGCAACATTAGCCCTCGCACAACTATCATTGGAAATGGAATCGGCAGGAAATCCTGGTTTGTTTTTGGTACCTTCCGGTTTAACGAGCAATGGGACAGGAAGCTCTCGACAATCTATGTCCACTGTATTACCAGGCTTTGTGAAGCCAAAACCTGTCAGACTTTGCTACAAGTGAGTGCCCACCATTTGCACATTTCAGTTTGTGAGATGGACATGGCCAGGTTGCATTGCTGGGAGGCAGAGTGGCACAGCTAGAAGAACTGCTGCCTCACAGCATCAACAAACCATGTTCAATCCTGACCTCTGGCACTACTGTTGTGGACTCTGGGTACAAGTTTACGGTTTACGGTTTGCTACAAGTCTCTCTTAAGAATAGATCCAATCTAATCTGGAGCAACATTGTGCACAGTTAGTCCCCCTCCACTACCCTTCCTCCTCCCTAAAACATTCCACATGGGATTCTCCACGAGATTTAATATTTTTGTAAATCTACAATCTAAGGATGTGCCAATGGATACTGGTGACCCTTTCTGGCTCTGTATTACACAACATTCCTTTGATTCTCTGAGACAAACTATTAGTCCATGGCAGTTACTGTCCATGTTAATAACTCCTATGTGGCTGTGTAGGATTGGAGAAACTCGTGCGTTAAATCAAACGCACTAATTTAACATTGGCAAGAGATCCAAAGGTAAATACAGGAAATGCTTGTTTATGTCCAAAGTTGATGGTGATCCAGAATGTGCTGCCTAAAAGGGAGGGGGCAGCAAATTCAATAGTTATTTTACAAAAGGGAATTGGAACAATACTTGAAAGGGAACAAAATATGTAGCATGGTTGAGAAAAAGCAGAGGGGTGCGATGAATTGCACTGTTGTTAAGGCCAGCAGGAACATGCGATGCGATGAATAATTCTTGTTCTCTACTTGTAAACCACACAGGACTGCTTTGGTAGAAAGAGACCGAAGCGAGGAATTTTCACCAATGAAAGATTGACAACACAAACCTTCACAGTTTCATCTGGACCCATATACACGAGGGAAGAAGGTACGACTCAAATAGCAGTGGTCAAACTTAAACTGCTTCTGAAGGAATAATTGACCCAGCTTTTATGGTTCCCTTTGGTGTAAGAGGAGGGGATGGTGGGTAATATTCCGCTCCCTTTAAGGGTAATTATTTAACCAGAAACCTCATCTGAGAAGTTTTCTCGCTTCAAATAATGTAGAACTTTAATTTAGATTTAATTCTGCTTTGCTATTATCTCACTTTTTCCCCCCTGAAACATTAATTTATGTTGTTCTTTGCTTCAGAGTTTTTGACGGCTGGAACCCCAGCACCTCTGAATGGTAAGTGGCAGAAATATTACAAGGGAATACTGGTTTGTACGTTAATTGGCTTGATATAAATGTAAATTGTCCCCAGTGTGTGTAGGATAGTGTTAATGTACGGGGATTGCTGGTCGGTGCCGGCTCTGGACTGAAGGGCCTGTTTCTGCGCTGTATCTCTGAGCTAAACTAAACATCCCAGCACAAAGCACCTTGTGATGGAGATCTTTGTGTCGTTTGATGTTGTTAAACTTTTCATTGCCTTCCAATACTGATGAGCTTCAAACTCCTGCTTCATGTACTTGGCTGAGGGACCAGGAAATTGTTCATTCCTCTCTTTTGATGCCTTAATGATTAAAGTCAGCAGTGGTAATATTTCAATCGTCAATATCCACAGCGTGGAAGTTTCAAAAACTAGAGGGCATAGCTTTAAGGTGGTGGCCCAGTCGCACCGCTGGTAGAGCTGCAGCCTCTCAGTCCCAGAGACCCGGGTTCATTCCTGACCTCGGATGTCTATGTGGCGTTTGCACATTCTCTCTGTGACTGCTTGGGTTTCCACATGGCGTTCCGGTTTCCTCCCACATACCAAAGGCATATGGGTTTGCAGGTTAATTGACATCTATAAAGTTGTCTCTAGTGTGTAGGGAGTGATTGTAAAAGTGGCATAACACAGAACTAGTGTGAACTGGTCAAGGTGGACAAAAATGCTGGAGAAACTCCCCCCTCCCATTCCAAATCTGACCTTTCTGTCCTGGGCCACCTCCATGGCCAGAGTGAGTCTCACTGGAAATTGGAGGAGCAGCACCTCATATTTCGCTTGGGTAGTTTACACCCCAGCGGTATGAACATTGACCTCCAATTTTAGGTAGTCCCTGCTTTCTCCCTCTTTTCCCTCCCCTTCCCAGCTCTCCCACAGCCCACTCTCTCTGCCTCTTCCTTTCTTCTTCCCGGCCCCCCCACCCCCACATCAGTCTGAAGAAGGGTCTTGACCCGAAATGTCACCTATTTCCTTCGCTCCATAGATGCTGCCTCGCCCGAGTTTCTCCAGCATTTTTGTCTACCTTTGATTTTCCAGCATCTGCAGTTCCTTCTTAAACACAACGATGGTCACCATGCACTCAGTGGGTCGAATGGCCTGTTTCCATGCTGTATATCTTAACTAAACTTTGCTCTTTCTAAGATACTCATTTTTGATTATCAATACACAAGAAACTTTTCTGCTGTACGTCAGCAGCGCGGACAGTGGCATTATTCTGAGCCACTAGATGGTGTTCTGGGAACATCCCATTCATAACAAATGAAAAGATCACATTTATGTCTGTTAACCCAGATTGGATTTTTGTGTTTGTGACCAAAGATTGTTATATTCCCATTTCGTAGGTCTGACCCAGAGCAAAAAGAAAAACTGCATGACCATGGCAGGTCCAATTATTGGCATTGTGCTTGTGATTGCTGCCGGCCTTGTTGTGATTGCATTCATCGGAATGTGGAGATGGAAACTGTTGCCTAAAAGGAAACAGCCCGACCAGGATTGCAATGTGGATTATTCAGCGGATTGAGTCCCCCCCCATTACAGAGCTCACCCAAAGGGACCTGCTGCTTTAAAATAAGACACAGCAACCATAATCATTACCAGTCAAGCTTTTGTAACCTGCTGGAGAAGAAAGACGGGTTAATGAGGTAGTTTCTGGTTTGGGTGCAATCGGTAAATTGCACCCAATGTTTAATTGAAATAGAAGTTTTCAATGAACATGGGTGGCTGAGTCATTATGATTTTTTTTTTTTCAATTAAGATTCCATGGTGAATCTTAAACATTATATTTTTCAGATACCTACATCACATTGGCCCACTTTTCTGAGACCTCCACTAGCCTACGACCCTCCCATTCTAATGCTTTAATCATTCACAAAAAATGCTTCAACTAGGATGGCAGTGATGTCAGTTGCCACAACCATAAGCTATTAGCATTTTATTTCTAATCTCGCTATTCTTAAGCTGTTTAATTAATACTTCCTGCTGTGCCTTCAATACCATGATTCCAACCAAACTTATCTTCAAACTCCTTGACCTAGGTTTCAGCTCTACAGTCTCTACAGGCAGAAGGTACAAAAGTTTGAAAGCATTTATCACCAGATTCAAGAAGAGTTTCTTCCCTGTCGTTTCCCGACTATCGAACGTCCTTTCCAGGTGCAAAGGATTATTCCCAATCGTCCCCGTTGCAGTCCTTGTACTTTTTAAAAATCTTCACTTTCACTGCAGCTATAACACCATATCCTGCACTCTGCTTTCTTTCTCCTTTTGCACCAGTTGTTGTACTCGTATAGTCTGACTGACTGACTGGGTAGCATGCAAAATAATTTTCCATTATCTTGTTTCGTATGGCAATATTATACCATGGCAAAAGCACGGGCAGTGTTGGGAGTAACCAGTCCTTTGTGGTGACTATCCCCCAACAACCTAACCATCTAAATCGTATAATATTATATAATTAATTGCATAAAATTAACACCAGGATGATTTGTGACTTATCCCCTGATCTGGTCTTGTCATCAATAGTACATCTGGATCAAGAGTATAACAGCAAACTTCCCCGACTCACATTTTACTTTTTTTTCCTTCTGAGATGCATTATTCAGCAGCTACTTTCTATATGCATCCTCCAAAAACCCCCCCATCTCTGTATAGGCATGGTGAGCCAGTTGGCCCTTAATGGCTATTCCATTGGTTAATTAGGCCACAGTTAATCTGTTTCTATTAACTATTTAACCACCATATACCTGATATTTTATAGCTCATCCAGTGACTTCAGTCTGGGAAATTCCAGGAACCCAGAGCAGTTGACAGCCAAGTGTTCTAACCATGTTTTGTGAAAAAATATTATTCATACAGGTGACTGTACTGCATAATTACAGGTGATCAATAATGATTAGCCCCAGAAACGTATCCACTCAAATCAATGCAAACTCCTAGCTACTGTTTTCCCCCAACAGGATAATATTCTGTATTCAGTTCATGCTCCAGGCATTCACTGTGTAACCTGCACTCTCTATTGCTGTGAGGAACACTGTACATACGTTTGTATGAACTGATAACGAGTCAAGACTTGGCATGGTGATTGTATCCATCGTAATGCTATGAGGGGTAGAAAGGTGGGAATGGATGCACTGCCATTGTGAAGGAACATCAAGCAGTTTAGCCTCCAAACAACTTTATGCTAACGGTTGCTGGAATGTGCACATTGATGTCAAGTGAAACCTGAGCTATAAAACACTACCCAGAAAGAATGGCGAGCGAGTTGGGTGTTTATGAAATTCTATGGTAGTCGCAGAGAACATTATAAAGATTATGACTTGCAGCCCTGAACCAAAGGAGAAAGTAAATGTGGTTTTACCAACAATGTCCACATTGATGAGGCAACTTCAGCCCAGAACTGACTCTTTGTTTACCGAATCATTGTTTCTGCAGATTAGTTTGGAATTTACTCCACTTCAAGCACAGCCTTTATTTTAAAAATAAAAGAACATTTCAAATGTAAATTCTTTACTTATGTTTTATTTTGTCATTACTGCAAGGGGTAAGCACCATATGTTAATATTTCATAATAGCTATCCCATTTCAGAATCTACAGCATCAAGGGCATAACAGTAAAGAATCATCCCTGTAAACATTACATTGCTTCAAATCCGTTCCAGACCAATAGAATTATGTGTCCATCTTTTTGCAAGATTTTTTTTTCCATTTAAAAAAATATAATGTTTATCATATGTTTTGAGAATAATTTGTGGGGATTCAGGTCCTGAGCGTGCAGTCCTACTTATCAATATTTATGCCTCTGACAGAGCACTTTGTATCATATTTGAGAAGGGAGACCCGTTTTTAGTAAGGCAAAATCCTACATCGTTCAACAAGCAATTGTGGATTGCAAAAAAAATTGAATATTTGTGTGAATGTCAAACTATCCTGACTGCTTATAGAATGTTTTCAACATTCAAATTTGCATTTGAGATAACTCACCACTGACATCAGTTTTGTGCAGAGAGCCATAGAATTACAGGTCTCAGAGGAATTCTTTAAGAGCATAGGTGTTTCTGTGCAAGAACGAGAGAGAGATCCCACTGTAAGGAACATGAAAAATATATCTGTGCTGGCTGGAAATTATCCAACTGCTGTACCGGGTTGATCCTGTAGCTCATAACCCAATGCTAGTTTGACTCAATAGCACATTCACTGAAAGGCAAAAATATGAAGGCACAATTTAATTTAAAAAATGCTGAAAACATGCATCATCGGGAATCCACCAGGATAAGATGGAATGCTGGTTTAACACCACTGTTATTACGTTCTCTATTAATCTACTCATTGGAAACTGACAGGATTAACTTGCAATTTCCCCCATTAATGTTAGCACAATCACTTGATTCCTCGCCCTCTCATAACTCAGTGAATCTTCCAAATTGCACTTGACAGCGCATATGCCCAGTGTATTGTCACAACGAGTCAGAATCCTGTCCCTCTGGTTGTCGAGGTACTAATGCCCCTGTCTCACTTAGGAAACCTGAACGGAAGCCTCTGGAGACTTTGCGCCCCACCCAAGGTTTCCGTGCAGTTCCCGGAGGTTTTTTGTCACCTACCTGCTTCCACTACCTGCAACCTCCGGGAACCGCACGGAACCCTTGGGTGGGGCCCAAAGTCTCCAGAGGTTTCCGTTCAGGTTTCCTAAGTGGGACAGGGGCATAACAGTGTCCACATTTGTGGGATCCCTTATTACCCAGTCAATCCTTAATTGAATTTCCCCATCTAAGCATTCTTTTTCATTCACAATATCATTTATCTTTACGTTGTGCTGATTAAATATACAATGTCCACTTCAATCATTGGGTTGGGGTTGGCAAATCCACGGCTCACTTTTGCACAAAATATTAAAACATCCAATTGCAGGGTAGTGGAATTTGACAATTTAATAATTGCTAATAAGACAAAAGAGAAATAAAAGGGGTTTACGATTAAATTATAGGTGTTGCAGGTATTATTCAATATTCCTGCTAGTCTGAGTTTAGAAGGCACCTCAGGGTTTATGTTTTAAGGTAAAGGACTCTATCCACCATAGTAGAAAACTACAGCAGTAGAGCCACACATGGTGATTATTGCAGAGAAGCAAAACAAACACTCCATGACATTCTTGCTTCTGTTCCCTACTTGAAAATTGCCAAGGCCTGTGCCCACTGTGATTAATTCCCCTTTCATTACTCAGAATTTCAACAGGTTTTGGTTTAGTTTTCCATTTTTTTTGGTCTGCAAATTGTTTACTCTAAGAGAGCAAATGATGCAATTATTGCCGCAGCCTTGAGTAGGTGCAGTCTATGGTAACTTGCAGCAACCTCCGATTTCTGGCCTACTTTTGAAAAGCATTACAACATCTTACTTTATAAGCATACAATTGTTATAATACAGCCCTAAGCCTTAGGATTAGAAGCTCTGGTATAAAGGAATCAATTGTGTCATACATTTTCAGACAGTATCCTTTGTAAATGGCCAATAAAACATATGATAAAATTAGTTTACAGTCTCATGTACATTTCTGCTGCACAGAGTAGTCACAAATTATAAAGAAATCCATTATTTAGCACCTTTTAAAACTACAGGACATCTTAAACACTCGAGTCGACTAAGTACTTCTACAGTTACGGTTGTAGCATAGAAAACCAGCAGTTTGCATTGAGCAACCTCCGACAAATAGCAATGTGATAATGATTCTATAACTTGTGTAACATTAACTTGGGATAAATAATCGTCAGGTAACAGATACTCCATCACAACATTGTTCGGAATCTCTGTTCCAACTGCAAAGGAAGAAAAGGTCTCAACAGAAATAAAACCCCAACAATTTTGTCAGAGCAACACATTTCAATATGAAAGTGAGGCAGTGAGCCTGAGTTTTGTCTCTGGATGAAACCAACCATGATCATCTGATGAACTGGCAAGTGTGCAACTCAAGGAGCCATAGCTGACATTGACATCAGAATGCTCCAAACTCCTGGGTTCCACAAAACATACAGTCTACCCCTGCCCATGTTGAGTTTGTTCATCTCAGCTGGCGTGGTGATGGCTCATAGAGCTGGAAAGGCTCCCCAAGCATTCCTGTCCTGTAAACTCTTGAGGGAAGACTATTTGCATGTATTACATTGAAAGACAAAAACAATCAAACTCAGTTATAGCGTCAAAGTACAATGATTAGTCCACAGGAAAATTTGACAGCAAAAGTTTTGAGTACAAAAACATTAAGCTAATTAAAAAATAAAAAGAAAGCCTTGAAAAGAAAATCATGCTGGTCTAATTTAGTGATAGAAATTACTGGAAAAGCAGGTCAGGTAACATCTAAGGAAACATTTCAGATTGAAGGTTTCTAACAAAGGATCTTTGAAAGGTTATGAATCATTAATTTTTGTTTCTGTTTCCACTGATGTTGCCTAATCTGTGAGTGTTTCCAGTGTTATTTTGTATTTCAGATTTCCAACATCTGCAGTTTTTTTTCTTTTCATGTACTGAAGTCAAATTTAGTTCCATGATTTCTCAATCCATCTGATACAGGGTCAGAAGGGCCACTCTGGGAGTGAATCCACTCTCCCTCAAACTCTGCATTCTCCTACTCAACGCAAGGTGGGAGAGTCATGACTGTTCACAAACCTCCCCAATAACACAATCTATTTCAAAGGCACTCCATATATACATGTGGGGGGAAATCAACTATCACATGTTACAGGGAACGCTGAACCATGCACAGATGAAGGCAATATGGGCATTGCTTTTCTTGTGGAGTACCTCCACTTTAACAATCCACATTCTGCAAGGCTTTTCAACACCAGTAATGAGCAGGATGTGCTACCGGCTGCAATTGGCCCATACTGCTTTGCAAATGGAAATAAATTGTGCCTTATCAATGATGACCAGATGAATTAAAAAATCCCACTACTCACTCTCATCAGGAGGCAAAGATTCTCAATGATGGTACTGCAGTGGTGTTAATCCTTCCAGTAGGCCACAACTGAGCAAAAGGTGGACCAAACCTTAAAACACAGCATGCCAGCGAGGGGAATCTGGTCCAAAATAAAATTTCATTGTCTATTCTCATTCACTCAAAGGGAACTTTTAGCTAAAACCTCAATTTGTCCAATAGTTTAACGGGTTGGACAGGCTAGACGCAGGAAGATTGTTCCCGATCTTGGGGAAGTCCAGAACAAGGGGTCACAGTTTAAGGATAAGAGGGAAGTCTTTTAGGACCGAGATGAGAAAATTATTTTTTACACAGAGAGTGGTGAATCTGTAGAATTCTCTGCTACAGAAGGTAGTTGAGGCCGGTTCATTTGCCATATTTAAGAGGGAGTCATATGTGGCCCTTGTGGCTAAAGGGATCAGGGGGTATGGAGAGAAGGCAGGTACAGGATACTGAGTTGGATGATCAGCCATGATCATATTGAATGGCGGTGCAGGCTCGAAGGGCCGAATGGCCTACTCCTGCACCTATTTTCTATGTCTATGTCTAATAGTGTAAACTAAATAAAACTGCACAACCTGCATTAAAAAAAGCTTTTCAAATTTCAATTAACAGATAATTCAAAATAAGCATTTCAAATATACTTTTTTTATAGACTGTATTATATTATTA
This sequence comes from Leucoraja erinaceus, assembly GCF_028641065.1. Classification (NCBI taxonomy): domain Eukaryota; kingdom Metazoa; phylum Chordata; class Chondrichthyes; order Rajiformes; family Rajidae; genus Leucoraja; species Leucoraja erinaceus. Next base: position 10,962,757 of record NC_073408.1, read on the forward strand.
GTGTGATTTTGGTTAAAAAAAAATAATCACCCTATCAACAGCAGTGGAAAGGACAGGAAGATGCATATAATGTACCAAATCATATAACATGGCTGATGTGGTCTCCAAAGTGACAAGAGTACTGGCCACAGGTGAAAGATAATTGATGAAACAACCCAGTGTGTTTAGGGGGCAGTTCAGAAGGGAAGACTATAATACACTGTAGACATTTGTGGAAGCAAATGATATGCTTAAGGCACAGGGAAGGGATACTGTCTGTTACCTTTGGTTACTGTACATTTATAACTTTAAGAATGCCTAAATAATCACATAATATGCACATTAGGATAAATACATTGCATTATCTTGAATCATTCAGCTGTCTAGCAACAGTTAGGATATCCTTGGCACCTTTGCTAAGCAATAGATTGGCCAAGTCCATTCCTAATTTTTCAGCCGCTGCCTGGGAGTTGTGTGGTATTCTCTTTGCCGTGATCCCAACATGTTGAACATCAGCGACGCTACAATCTTCATCCTGAGAGGAAGACAATAATTATGTACTACAAAGTTTGAAAGCCTGCGATTTATCTCAAACATAATCAGAGCTGAAAACGAGGTCATTGAAAACTGGGTTGAATCTACAGAATGAAAGTTGCTGCATGAAATGTTTACACCCAAAGAGTACGATTAGCCCGACTGGTCTGCCTGTAAAATCACTCCACATCAACCGTCTCTTATTCTACTTTATTACAGGTTCATTTGTGGCATTCCTTTTCCAAACCAATAAGCCATGATCGACCCATAACTTGGCTGCCAATCCAGTGCTGCCTGGTTAGGAGGATATTCCAAGGACTCCCTTCTCAATAATCTAAAAATTATATATTTTTTAATTGATCATCCACCTCTTGTTTGTGCGACTTCCTCACGTAAATCTCAATCATATTTAATTACAATTCTCATTTTTTGTTTATTATTAGGGAACTCTTTGAGCCATAGATACAATAAGGTGCTGTATAAATGCTGCAAATTTGGGAGGTGTCAGATTGAGGTAACAAGCAGCCCTCAGAGAGGAATGGGGCATCGTTCTAGGGAAATAAAAAAAAAATCTGAGACACAAGGAACTGCAGATGATGTTTAGAAAAAAAAATGTGCTGGAGTACTTCGGCAATTCAGGGAGAATCTTCAGACAGAAGGTTTCTGACCCGAAATGCCACCTATCCATTTGTTCCAGAGATTCTGCCTGAACCATTTAGTTACTCCACATAAATAACCAGATTTGCAATGTAACAAACTTTCTTTAACTTGTAATGTGCTTAATATAACATGGCATGGAAGCCTAACCTGCCCACATAACCAATCTTGTTCAATGTCCTAGCTCTGTCCCGGGAAGAGCCACACTTGCAGCTGATTTGAGCCACCTCTGGCTCATAGAGCAGGCAGAGAAAAACATTTGTCAGGAGCACAAAATCTCTTTAAAAAAAAATTAACATTTTATTCAAAAGACAATACCTCAAAGTGTATCCTCCATTACTCTACTGAAATATCAACTTAAATTGTAAATGTACCTGTGTTTGAGTAGAGATACTTGTTTGCATTGTATCTTTTAAGCTGTCAGATCCATCAAGACTGTAAACAGCCCCTGTGAGGTAGAGCTGGAATCAGAAGATTTAGGGAATTAAAAATTGGATTCAAGCTAAACAGAGTGCAAAATAAAAATGTCAGTCATAAAACAAACACCATTACCTGGTTTTCATTGATGACACTGTGAACAGCAATGGGCACACTGCAACCTCCCTCCTGCACAGAACATTCAACATAACTTATTAGGTTCTATGCTACTTCTTATCTTACAGTCACATAACAGAAACAAGGTTCAAGAGGGTGAGATTAAATGTACAAAAGTAAAGAATTGTATCAAACAAAGGATCCCAGGTTTAAGCCCCACTTATAAATATTAGCTTTTTCAAAATGAATAATTGCGTCATGCATTACCGGACCAAAGGAGGATGCTTTCAGGGTGGGAGGGGAGTGGGGGAAGGGGTGGAAGAGAATGGAAATTAAAACAAGGTAGAGGGGCACCGATAGAGAGAAAACAAACAATATAAGCTAGATGTCCATGCACAATACAGCAACTCGCATTGAATGCAAAATGTACAGTGCAGGAGGAAAGGACCAGATCCAACTGCAATAAACCAAAACCATTAACTCCCTCACACCCCTAACCGTCGCTGCCCATGGCCATCTCAGTCTGTCAAAGTGGTAATTTAGTTACTGAACAATCCAGATCCCATGGTGTTTTGGAATCTGGATTCAGTTTTATGAATCTGGAATTGAAAAGACACTTGGACAGGTTCATGGTTATGAAACATTTAGAGGGAATATGGGCTAAGCACATGCAAATGGGATTAACTTAGACAGGGCATCTTGGTCAGCATGGATGAGTTGGGAAGGATGCCCGTTTCTGTGCTAAGTCTTTGGCTAATTGTAAATTGATGGCATATTAATTTCCTTTTCACAAATAAACTTGCTGGCAGTATATAGTCCAAGACACTGTGATTCCAGCAATACACCAAAGACCGAGGAAACTACTTGTTTAGATCAAAGGGTACAATATGGATTGCAGTTTAGGAAGGCTCCCCATAACTAGTTTAGGTTTATTATTGTCCTTTGCACCAAGGTACAGTGAAAAGCTTTGTCTAGGAAGGCACTGCAGAGGTCTGAAGAAGGGTTCTAACTCGAAACAGCACCCATTCTCTTTCTCCAGAGATGCTGCCTGACCTGCTGAGTTACTCCAGCACCTTGTGTCTATCTACAATGAAAAGCTTTGGTTTGCATGCTCTCCGATCAAATTAGACAATGCTATACATAAATACAACTAAGCCAAACTCAAATCAGGAGGTAGAATGACATGCAAGATACAGAATCAGAATATAGTTCTCAGCATGATAGCGCAAGTGCTAAACGCAGTTGAATGGATAAAGTCAGAGATCACAGCAAAAACAGCGCAGCAGACTCACAAGGCAAAGAGAAAGTATTTGAAATACAGGAAGGGCAGCCAAGTATTTTAGATACTAATGTTTTGCTTTGCTTTTTTTGTGTGCTCAGGCATTCCTAGCATTTTATGATTCAGTGAGTAGCTGTCAGTAGCTGCCTCGCTCGTGACTGGGACTGTGCTATTCCATAGATCTGCACGCTGGAAACTAAAGACAACAATAACATGATGGCAGAATTTTATTTAGTTGGAACTGTACCAGTTGCTTCATGAAGGAACGTTCAGCAATGCAGCGGAGAACTGTTTCAGTGTCGTTCAGAGCAGAAACCATTTCCAGGATGTCTGGATCATTCACCCGGACTTCAACACCAAGGGCCCCCTGAAACCAAATAGCAATGCAAATATAATTAACAGCAACAAAGTATGAGAAAATACCTTTAGGCAGATGAATGGACCGAGTACATTATTTACCAAACATACAGCAGGAATCAGTAACCAAGGAAATAAAGCCCAATCATTAAGCCACACACATTGCACACGTTTGTTAAAGTTGAGAAATATCTGTTGTGTAATGAGCACTATAATTGGTGACCCAGTAATCATTTATTATGCATAGTTTTTATTTACTGATCAGAAATGCAATTAGTCCTCGTAGGATTTACAAAAATGGTAGATAACTGCGTGAGTGTGCTGTTCAAACCCACAGTCAAGAGTTCTTTCAGAGTCGAACAGCATTTGTAAAGATAAACGAAATTAGTATTTCAAGTCAATCATCCTTTATCATTCAAGTCACTCTTACCTGACTCACAGCATACATACAATCTTCAGGCTCCAGAATCTGAAGGGGAAAAAAAGAAAATCTTAAAGCCATATCCATTCTGGCAACCTAACAATTATCTGATGTCAATGTGTTTGGTAAGTGGTTAGTTCCACTTTAGAAAATAAAAATGAGAAGAGAAATCTCTCAAAATTGATGCTTCAACTTGGAAGCTATGGGTCAATCAGTACAAACAAATAGGGTGCCACTTAGAAACAGAGGGTTTAATATACGCACGGTTGGATGGGGCAAGGTTTGTTGGAACAAAACAAAGTTCATTAAGACCACTTGCCCCATCATTTTCCACCCCACTCCCCAGAAATGAATGCCTGTCAAAATCCCCACTTCATCTTCCAATTGTTACTCAAATTATTTCACTATGCTATCTAGTATATGTCACATTTCAACCGTTAGATCTGAAAATGGTCCGTCACTGATCTGGTTTGGCATTTCACTAGGTTGGATCTGCCCTGTTAATGCTACCGATTTGTATATATTCTATTGCCATGCTTCAAAGCCGTTTCATTCTTATTCCAAGCAATGTGCATTAAAAAAAGAACAAGTGCATTATTATGTAAGCAGTCACCTACTGTGCTTCAGTGAGATCCAGTACCTTAGATGCAGGAATGATATGAAAGTATTACTGTTGCTTTGTGAAAAGGCCACCCTAATAGCATAGTTTCTCAGGTTCGAACACAAAATAGGTTACTAGAAGCTATACCTGACTGATCCGATTCTCCCAGCCCATTCTTCGCAGACCAGCTGCTGCCAGTACAATGGCACTGAAGTCATCTTTTTCATCAAGTTTCTTTAACCTTGTGTTCAAGTTGCCTCGCTGCAATCAAAATTGATTAAGGAAATACTTCATCAGCAATATCACATCCCTGGTGCTGATTTCCTGGCAGATTAAGGTAGCATCACACATAGCTTTCAACATCACCATTAACCTCATTACACTCGATTCTGTCAACACTAAGTCAACCTCAAAATCATTGTGCCCCTTGGATGCTGCAGCAACTTTCCACAAGGATGTAATCATTGTTCAATCCGTTTGATTCTCCCAACATACACAATTCTTCAGGCAGACTAATCAAATGGCAACCTTTACTCTTCTTTATGTTATTGTTGGTGGCTCACATGGAGCTATGTTGCCCTTTGACTTGTTGCTAGTCCTGCTGAGTACCTTTGTCCGGCTCGTAGAATAACCCAGTTGGTGCACTGGTTCAGTTGCTGACAACATTGCACATGGTGCTCTTGGTCTCAAGGAGCTCATCTATAATGAGGTGTGCAGTTTGCTGCAGGACAACTTTCACAGCTTGAAGCTAAGCACTACTTTTCCTTTTCAAATGCTGGGATTTGTAAGTTTTGCTCATTGATGTCACTGGCACACCAAACTTGCATCATGGACAAGCCAGTCTAGTTAATACAAGCTCTATACCCGGTGGGTGAGCTAAAGTAGCACTTTAAAATTCTACCTATTTTCATACATGGCTTCGAAAATAAATAAAAAGATACAATATCTTTGAATTCCAGGTGAGGAAATCGCCTTTTCAGCTGTGCTGCTCGTCGCAAGGAACTTGTACCGATCACACTGCAGGGACCGAATAGAGAAGAGAAAATATTGCACAAAAAATTGTCTCCTTTGATGCTGACTTTAGACACAACTATCACAAGGTTTTTTTTTCCTTCCGATCTCCGCTGGAAGCCAAATGAGAATGAATGAGCTGCATTTTCCCCAAGCATGTCAAATGCAGAAAGAAAAATTAAGAATGATCAGGCTTCAAATCATCAGCTTACTCAATACACATCATGTTGTTCACTTCCCCATAATAAAACAGTGTCACTGATCAAGTGGAGATCACAGGAGTTGGGATGAGCACAATGAGTACTGATCACGTTTCACATTCTACAAAACAGCACAAAATGATTCTCTTGGATCTAGTTGTATTTAGAAATAAATAATGCAAGAGTAAACTTGCTCTTAGTGTGTTAATCCGTATTTTATTTTTAATGGACATGCAGTCTAATTTTTATACTTGCTGGTTCCATTTCTGCTCAATTTTTGACGAGGGGATTGTGTCAGAAACTAGGATTGCCCCGTGCTCCTGAAACTTGTAAAGATACATGTACTTGGATCATTGCCTTACCTCTTCTCTGCCAGCATGTCCAGGGTCTTTCCCACATTGTTTGGATGCACAACAACAGCATCATAAGGAATTTCGCGCCTGTAATGAGACAACTATGGTTGTAAATCTGTTTCAATCTCTGCAAACTGGCTACAGTCACTCCAATGAAGCCCAGAATATCATTGCTTGGATAAAATTCAATAAAAACTTGTCATGCATGTTGAAATGGGGAGCATAGAGGAGGAAAAATGCCCTAAAGTCGTGGTGATTGTGGTGGGGAAGAAATGGATGGCAAGATTAAAAATAAGTCACGATCCCCACACTGTTTTTGTAACGATCATTCCCCCCCCCCCCCCCCCCCGAGCAATTTACGAGCAATCTCCCTCCACTGTACCAACAAACGTTCCCAGACCATTAAATTGGAGAGCAGAGGGATATGCTTCATTCTGGTATAAAATATAGTGAACAATCGCAAAGAATACTCACTTGCAGATGGCTCCAACTGTAAATCCAGGAGGGAGTGTTGTTGGCAGATCTTTCAAGGAGTGAACTACCAAATCAACTCTACATTGGAGGATCAAAATGTGGATTAACAGCGCAAAGATTCTAGATATATGGGCACACAATCGGCATATTTGCAAGAACTACACATCATAAAAAGGTAACTGGATAGCAGAAAGAGCCAGACCGAATCGGGATATATACGTCCTCCCACTCGAGACTGAGCTCAACATCTAAGACAGCCACAGTACACAGAGAGTGGGTTGCTGCACTGCTGGCATAGCTCAGCAGGACAAGCAGCATCTCTGGAGAGAAGAAATGGGTGACATTTTGGGTTGAAACCCTTCTGTTTACGAGTATCATAGCACAAGTGCCAATAGAAGTGATTGCTTTCAATTTCAATGACCGCTGACAGTGAAACTGACAGACTGTTTTCTTAAGAGGTAAAGGTGTCTGATAACTGTGGGGTTGTTACATAGAAACCTAGACAGATTTTTGTTTCTGCGTATCAATTTCTAAAGTACCTTTTAAGTGGTTCTCTGGTTCCAAACTGAAATTGCATTACAACCAATTTTGCTGCGTAACACACTTAGCGTACCTTACTTCATCAATCATGTTATATCTAATTTGCAATTTGAAAACATGTGAAAGCAGAACTACCTATAAACTACAATTTTATTCCAGAAGCCCGAGTAAGGCACAGCTAATGAATTTATAAAGAATGAGTTTTAAATAAATTATTATTCTTCAAGGGCAAGTTAAAAAAAATGTTGAGTGAGTGATGGGTAAATTGCCATCTAAGAATTCTTACTCATTTTTCTCTAATGCAGTTTCCAGCTCCTTTGTGAACAAACTCTTCTCACCAATCTAACAAGGGCAGATATTAAACTGGTTAAATATCATTATGTCCTTGCACATCGGCCCATCCCCCCCCTCCCCCCCCCCCACACACAAACCGTTGGATGACAATCTTTAATTACTTTCAATAGCAAATGGAATTGAGTGGAGAAGCGATATAATGTTCATTTCAAATAATTGGCAAGCATTTTGATGTCTGTTAATTATGTGGGAATGAGATTTCAAAATATTTACTTTATTTACATTGTTTTTATTTAATATTTGAGGAATATTCAGCAAAAACATACGCTGCAGAGGATGTTTAACGTCATTATAAATTATTCCTGCATCCGATACAGCCCGGGTGAGATGCAGAATAAAACTCCAACAATGTTCTATTACACACATTCATAACAAATATCGTACTGTTAAGGTCCATCTACACTGCTTTATTAACTAACCCACATTAATTCAAGGACAACTCAGCATTGTAAGAAATAGAAGAGCATACAGAAGATACAAAGTACCTTTGACAGGGCAGTGTCCAGAATTTTGTCTCCGGTGGTAGTCATGGCAACTACAGCAATAAAACATAGTATTAAACCAGTTAGTATATCACAGCACGGTAAATGGAAACAACATTTAAATAACAAAATAATAACATCTCATCAATCAATATCACAGGAACACATTAAATTAGAATAATCCCATTACTATTGGGACTGCTGGTCTAATTACGGGCACATTTTCTAAATTGCAAGTGTAAGAACACTCCAAAAAAAGTTTTTATCATCAACTCTCAAGCACAGACACTCTAATCGTCGATTTCAGGATATCCTCTAAAATCTCCAAACGAAAGCTCCTGTGAACGGTGCCAGACAAATGTAATCCGTTCTTTTAGTGAAAACTTCATTCCCGTCATTCAGGATTCCCACTGTTCCGTTTCCACTACTGTTAGCTCTATGGTTTCACTATGCTGTGAATCGTGGTTTAGATTGTTGCAGCCTTATTTTGTTATGTGTTGAATACTCTCAGTCCATAGAATTTTTGTAATAGCCAACTCTCACACAATGAGAACAGTTAACCATGTGACTGATTCTTAAAGCAGTAAAACCTTTAAAGCAGCACCAACACTTTTATTTTTAACTTGCAGCTTTATTTACTTTAGGATACGCTACGGTGCTTGACAGCTGATGAAACAACTCTTTTGAAGTGTTCCTACAATTACAATATTGAAAATATGGCAGCAATTTGAATAGCAGACCTAATGGTAATGGAATTACTCTGATTTAATTCGTTCCAGTGATATTGATAAGTATAGTGACCATGGCACCAAATATTGTGTCCCTGATGTTGGAATTTTTCTGTCTACCTGAGGGGCACATGCTCTCACCCAAAGATGTTACTAGCAGTCCAGCACAACCCCAGTTCTGCAGCAGTGCAAACAAACATAGTTGTATAAGTCTCAAAAGTGTGGTTTGAATCCATAGCTAAGAAACAATTGTGCTACCTATTGAACCACAGCTGGCACTTCTGCGAGGTGGAATTATGTCAGAGCTCGAATCTATGTCTGCTTAAAGCTCTGGTCTAAGTGATATATTGTGGATTGACTTTATTGTGGATCGATTAAAGATTACATATATCTGTCTTGTATTCTCTTGAATTCCCTTGAATATAGGTAGGAGCACAGTCACCCGAAAAAGGTGATCAGGAATTCCCATTTGGCAGATTAAAAGAAACACTTTCCTCAACTGGGGTTTGGACAAAGGAGAAACAGATTAAATTCAGAATTAAGATTCCCACTTATCAATCATAATATTAATCAACTCCAATAGTATTTAAAAGAAGCAATGTGAAATAACTACAAAAAACTTTGGATTTAGATAAGGGAATTAAAAGATGATCTTAGTTTCTACAGTTATGGAAAACATGAGAAAAATGATGTTACAGCCATATAAATAGCATAGAAAGATTAATTGGATTTGGTGTGAGTGGAGCACAGATTGATACCTGGGCAAAGGTTACATTGCAAGGAGACTTTACACCAATACATCCTGTACAGCATTAAAAAAAATTACAGTGCGTTTGGAGTGATGTTTTCAAGAAATTATGGAAGAATTACTCTCTTTATTTATCTTTCCAACTCTTGGTGAGTCTACAACTAGCGGGCATTGATGCATTTCAGGAGTAAATTTAGGATTTTTTTTCTATTTGCAGGAAGCTGCAAGAATGTCGACCTCTCACCTGTGAATGTCAACTAATCCGGGGTAAATTGGCAAATTTACATTGGAATTTAATCATAAGTAGTGGGGGATGTTGGGCAAAGATAAGACATAATCACAGTGAATGCTGAATCAAGCTCAAGCTAAATAACCAATTGTATTCATATCTAGTCATTGAGCCAAAGCCTTGGAGATGGGTTGTTTGGCAGCAAAATTAGCAAGGAGTTTTTTTGTTCTTTAAAAGATACAATTAATCTTAAACTATTTTCTGAAGGCAAGAAGGTTAGAAGTCATTTGGAGCTTTTGAGACAGATATTGATAAATATACATTGAGTAAGAGAATTTTGATGTAGGAAATGCAGTTAGATATCACTTATACTGATTTTCACAAAGCATTTTAATGAGTTCCACACAAAAGGGCTGGTTTGTAAAATTGAGGCCCAAGGAATCATAGGGCCAGCAGTCCGGGCAGAAAATTGACATAAAGCCTCTTGTCAAGTATATGTTCCCTAAAGATCATTGGCACCCTGTTCAAATGGCTGACTAGATTTATCTATATCATTGTTAATAAATGAGTGTAAATTTGTAGTCTTTACATATCATCTTATCTCCAAGCAACCTGTACATACCAACTTCAAGTTGTGCATGCGGGTACTGTTCTTTCAGCATATTCACCACACTGCCAGTCTGAGTCTGAGCAAGCTGGGAAAAACAAAATAAGACATGGCTCATCTCAAACACAATGTGTACACTAACGGGAAAAACTAGATCTTGCTACAATAAATGGATCCATTATGGATGAACAGAATTTCAACTTTTAACAAAGTCATGTTTGTTTTGAGATTGCAAATACATTAATTGACACTGCAGTATATTAACTACTTGAATTAAGACCATGTAATAGTTTCAACACCACATTTAAGTAATTTGCATACAGGAATCGTCCACTCCTTACTATCGACTGGAAGAAAGTCGAATACTGAAAGACTTCCTAGAAGAATAGTGAATAATAATCCTTGGGTTAATATATATTTTTCATTGATTTAGTGTGGTTGCTTTAGAAACCAGCCTGTTACATTGAAATGAAACAGACCTGGAGGACTGAGATGTGGCAGCAGATCATTAGCCCTTAGGCTGACCTTCAGGTGGATCATTTTGGATCCAGGTTGTGGAGGTGCATCAGTCACACAGCTTGTGAGGACAGAGCCGTGCATCTGATGACAGCAGAACCCTGAAGTCTAAAGTCTTAAAGTCTAACCCTTCAAGAATGAACGACTATGGCTGTAAAGATAATTGCTAAAACCCACAGTTGTTTCCAAAAATGCTACTCCACCATAAGTAACACGAAGCAATCTGTTGGAGGAATTCTCGGAACAAAGACACTTATCTGAATTGCCCACCTGCCCCTCCCTTTGGTTTTATCTTAAAATCTCCCACAATTTTCTCCCTCCAATGACTCAGCCACAAACCAATGTAATTCTGTAGATGTGGATAAGTGACAGCGGAATGGGAACAGCCCACCCCACCCCCAAACGAGGATACTGGTGCAGATTACACAGTTAAACTGTCACTGCAAACAGATGATGACTTAAAACTAAATACTTTGAGAACTTTTAACGAAATATAATAAAAAGCTAACATACAAAAATATCCCCAGACTTAAAAAATTCAACACATTTACTTTAAGTCGATGAATTTTGAAAACAGTTAGAAACAACCTACTTGGCTTTTTCTTGTTCCAACTCGGATAATTCGAGAATTCTCTTTCACATTGTGGGAAGCAGAGTTCTAAAACAAAATGTGACAATCTTACTGGAGACCAAAACATAATTTGTGAGAGTGAATGTGCAAAAGAACATTCAATGGGCAGCCACCACACACAGTAAAAATACCCACTTTCAAATCACAGAAAAATAAAAAAGTTTGGAACAAACTAATTTCCTCAGACATCTTTAGCTTAAACAATTTAAACTATCAACTGTGTAGGGAATTTGGAAGTGTATAAACTCAGAACAAATAGTGCTGAAACATAACCATCTACAGACATTTATTTACAGGCATATAAATAAGAAAATAATGTGGATCATGAATCTATATCAATCAGACAAAGCTTTCTACAATTTTAGCTGCTAATCTGCAAATATTCTTCATAATGTTATTATTGAATTGAATTTTCTCTGTGCATTACTCTGTCAATAATTGTTGTCTCATTCAGGATTCTTCTAATCCATTGCAGGTCCTGAGGCAGGATCCGTGTCAGCAATTGAGTTTGAATAATCACAAAAATGTATTTGGACCCCAGTATTTTCAAGCATGTTTACCACTGAACTGTTACACAATATTGTTCGATGACCAGCATGTGCATGTCATAATTTTAACTAAAACTACCATTCCTTGGGGCCCACATATATCTTCACTTATTTCTCACCGTTGAATCTGCAGTAAATGACTCACACGGTAAGTACAATATCGGGTTGGAGAAACAAGGAACTGCAGTTGCTGGTTTACAATAAAAGACACAAAAGGGCTGGAGTAACTCAACGTCACGCAGCATCTCTGGAGAATATGGATATGTGACGTTATCCATATAATATAGGACCCCAGTACAATATAGAGATATAGCATGCCCCATCTAGCCCACGTTCCAGTAGACACACAAGGCCAAACACTTACCCCATTCCCAGCCCAAAACAACCACAGCAGTATCTCCCTGTCACTTGCTTGACTCTTCCCCCATCAAGAACTCTGCTGCCGCTATCTGCTGCTTTGTGAAGTACTGCTCACCCTTTCTTCTATTTGTTGCTTGTGCCATATTATGTGGGTTTGAACTCTAATCCAGATTGGAACACAGACGCTGGGCTAGTCCTTTTGGATCGGGCATTAAACTGAGACTTTCTTTTTGTTCAAGTACAAATAAAAAGATAATTTGATACTGAACAAAGTGAGATTGTTTTTCCTTGTTTCACCCAGGGTTCATTCCTTGTTTAAAGCCACTAGCAAGATTATTTCAGATACACAAAAATGCTGGAGAAACTCAGCGGGTGCAGCAGCATCTATGGAGCGAAGGAAATAGGCGATGTTTCGGGCCGAAACCCTTCTTCAGACTGAACAATCTGATCAGTCTGAAGAAAGGTTTTGGCCCGAAACGTCGCCTATTTCCTTCGCTCCATAGATGCTGCTGCACCCGCTGAGTTTCTCCAGCATTTTTGTGTACCTTCGATCTTCCAGCATGTGCAGTTCCTGCTTGAACAGATTATTTCAGATTATGGCATTGCACCATGCACCACTACAGTCGACTATAATCTATATGTAATCCACTGTTAATAAAGAATGTAAAAAGAACTTCAGTATTAATGACAAAAAAGAACCATTCAGTTCATGGTGTCAATTTCTCTTTGCAGTTATGCTCATAGCTCTATTTCCTCCTGCTTTAAAGAGGTGTGTCACATTCACTTGCAGGGTGTGGAGATTGCTGGTAAAGTTACCTGTCCATTATTACCCTTAGGTACTGGTGAACTGCATTTGTGAACCATTACAGTGTGGCAAAGGCGTTCTGATATTGTTATTAGGTAGGAACATTCTAGGACACAGACCCAGCAACATTGAGGGAACAGCAAAATATTTCCAACTCAGAATGGCACGCCACTTGAAATGCAGACTTCTTATGCACGTGCTTCCCTTATTCTTCTAGGTCTTACATGTGGGGTGCTCTTGAAGCAGTCTTGGCAAATTGTTGCAGCACATTATAAAGATAGCACATGCTCAGCTATGGTATATTGGTGATAGAGAGGGTGATTGGTGTAATAAGAAGAGATTTATAAAATATTTCGTGCTTCTATAACAAATTTTCTCTTCTCCTTTCGACATTATCAATAAAATGTGAAACATTTTTTTTCAGGTGTTGCCAATTGGATGAAACAATCTGCCCTATTTACCAATTATTCATTTTTAAAACATCAACACTCCTCTGTAGTGCGGCTCCTTGTTTAGGAAGATCTATTTAAACAAGAGACTTTGTGCCCTCTCCGGTAAACAGAAAAGATTCTTCAACATTATTTGAAGACCAGATGAGTCCTTAGTAAGATGACCATTTTTTTCTACTCAATATACTTCAGCATGGCCAATATCCAGTTCCTATCACAGTGATGTTTGTGGAAACCTGCGGGACATAAATTACATGCTACGTTTTGCTATTTTGCAAGAGCAATTAGGATTCGAAAGCATACATTTGATTGCAGTAACGCACCAAGAAACTTGTGTGTTCTGCTCTGTAAATACAAGTCTTTTTATGTGGTAATAGCATCTTCAAAACTAACAAACACACTATTACCACAGAAAACACAGAAACATAGAACAGTATAGCACAGGAACGGGCCTTTCTGCCCACAATGTCTTTGCCGCATATGATACTAAGTTCAACTAATATTCTTTGCCTGCACGTAATCCATATCTCTGCATGTCCACAAAATGCCTAAATGCCTCTGGTAAAATCCTCTAAAATGCCACTATCATATCTGCCTCCACCACCACCCACAGCAATACGTTCAAGAAACCACCATCTTGTGTAAAAATAAAATATACTCAGCACATGCTTGTCCTTTTCTTTCTGTGATGTTAATATTGATTTGACCTGACACATCTTCACCATGCATGTCCCATTCTTTCTCCTTATTTAGCTTAAAATTCAATCGAGCTTTTTTCAGAAAGCCAAAATCTGTTCATCCAATTCCCATTTTCTAGCTCCAGGTCTTTAGTCGTTTGGGTTACACCATTTTAAGTACACATAAAAGTACATCCTAACCATTGTGGTTTTATCCTTTCAAGTAGTAGGTTGCAAATATACCCACCATGAGCATGAGCACAAATTCCCTCAAATCCTTCTTCCAATTACTTGAATTGATATGCCCTAGTTTTAGAATTTTTTGAGAGAAATAATTTGATAATATGATGTGTTTGCAAATATTTATCTTTCATTTCTCTCAGCTCCTCCTTTCCTTTCTACTATAACCTATTACTGAACATATATAGTCACAATTCTTGCCTTCTTTCAAATATGATTTTTTCAATTGTCTGCAAAATGAACTCATCACAATGATAAAGTATTGGTGATTCATTCTGATACTTAGCTTCTGGCTGATCAAATGCAAGAATGAAAAAGAATATGATTTCCAGAAATTTCTAACTAGATTTGAAAAGATCTAACAATTTCCAGGAAAAAATCTTCCCCACATTTTAATGGAGGAAATGTGGATTTAAGAACATTAAAGTATGGTGCTCAACATCCATGAGCCAGGATAAAATACATGGAGCTCATTTTTCAATCTTATACAAAGATACCATTCCAGTCTTTAAACACAATAAGAATAATGTTCCTCTACTTGAACTCTATGCCAAGCATTAGCTTACCCAGACAATCGCTGACATCTTCTGCACCTATTTTTCACCAAAGTCTCAGTAGATTAGAAAGTTCAGTGACAGAAAGTTCTAGCAAAGCTGGTACATTTATCCATGCAAAAAAACCTCCTCCTACAGTGACGCAGATGGCTCTTCGACCCAAGTGGCTCAAAAGATAATTCTTCCACAAAACACCATACACGACATAGTGACTGTGATAGGAGGTGGGGGTATGGTTGGAGGGAGGCAATCAATCATCTTATATTTGAAAAAACAAAAATGTATCAAGTATAATGACTTTGTGTAGTCCCCACAATGAGTTATTTATGAGCAAAGGTTTCATATACCTGAAATGTGTAGCATTATAAAAAGTTAACATTATGGAGAAAATTTGAATAAAAGAGACATTTATTCTTATCATAACGACAAGGCATTCAAAAACACTTGCAAGCACATTCCATGTCCAATTGCAACAAAACACCTTATTCTCAATGAAGAATGAAATAAACCCCGTGGGATTGGTAAAGGTACTGGATGTGGCAAAGAACAAGTAACGATTTGGCAGCGGATTTTGGGAGCAAAATGTGCCTTTGCCATTACAATCGATGCAAGGATGTGCAATTGGATAGGAACAGCATGGGGAGAACAAGCTAGGTGTGGGTATCAAAGTTAGGGTTAAGAAGGGTGCTGTTTGGCAAATGGAGGGGAGGTGCCAGAGAAGACATTTATGCAATAAAGGTATAGACATCCATTGATGTGTGGGATTGGTCGGAATTGATCTAAAAAAAATGAGTCAGATGGGAAAAGACCAGTAAATTAGTAGAAGACACCCATGGTTATACCTTGCAAGTAATGGAAGGAGCAATCTAACAGCAACAGCAATGGGGTCATGGGAAAATATATAAATAAGAGGGATTAGTGATGAAGGAGAGTGGCAAAACCGTTAGGGGATTTCAAAAGAAAGGACGTGCCATTAAGAGGTGGGATAATGCCAGGTGGCCAGAGAGAAAGTCTGCAGGAAAAGGGTGGCAGTGTAAGGAGAAATGGGCAACAGAGTGGTCAGTGAAGGATATGTCATAGAGAGATATATTGAAGCAGGCCCTTCAAACCACAGGATCCACACTGACCATCAACCAACCATTAGTGCTCACCCCACATGAATCACTTTTTTTCCCCTAAATTTTCACCCCCACTCTCATCATCAATCTAATCCCACCCCTGCAGATCTGACCACTCACCCACACACTATTCGCAATTTACAATGGCCAATTAACCAGCAATTAAAATAACCATTTAAAATGTGATGAGAGAGGAAAATGCTGGAATAACTCAGCGGGATAGGCAGCATATCTGGAGACAAGGAATGGGCGACGTTTCGGGTCGAGACCCTTCTTCAGACAGAAGGGTCTCGACCCGAAACATCACCAATTCCTTCTCGCCAGAGACACTGCCTGATCCATCATTTTGTGTGAGAGAAAGGTAATGGCAAGAGGCAAGGACAAGTTAGTGGAGGGTTGCGACAGGTTCGGGACGTGGTAAGGGCATAAATGTATGTTTGATGAAAGCGACGGTGTGCGTGTGCAGGGAAGGGGGTGTGAGGCTGGCTAGGTCAGGGTCATTCCCGGACGGGCACCTCTGACCAAAGATCCTAGAGGAGCTCCTCGAATATCTTTGGCTCTGACGGTGAGCACACGCCGAGGAGAAGCTGGTGCTGCGGCCATGGGGCCAATCAACGCTGCAGGGCGGGACATCCGGCCTTCCTTGCCAGCTTATCCCCTGAAGAAAGTTTGTGCTTCACTTACCCGCACTCCGTTCGCTGTGTCTTCGGACATGACCCCAAATCGGAGCTCCACGCGGCAAAGCAGCCAGAATCCCCGACCTTCCGAGTGGGAAACTGAATGGGATTTAAAGGCGCCTTTTCCTCACCACCGGCACCCTCTCCCTGGCGGCGCCATCTTCCCAACGTCACCTCCTGCCCAAAGCGCACGCGTATAGGGGGTTGCACGAAAGGTCACTTCTTCATACTGAACTGAAGAACATAACGTCGTCCATGTACACGGAAGCTTTAACTTACGCTCTCGCTCCCTGGGATTGTCACCCGAGTTGTGTTCTTTTTAATGGGTTTGGCAAAATGCACAAAACACACCACACGCAAATAAGACAGTTGTGAGGGTGTGTCATGTCTACTCCAGATTTGAAAAGGATGGGTTTGTTCAGTACTACTGATGACTGTTGTATCTAATTATGAATTCCCTCCCCAAAGCCCATTTTGTAGACCATTTCCATTATGTACTTATGAGAAGTTAGCCAAGCTGCTGTTGGGGCTTGGTAAATTCTCAGACAGATGCTGTCCCACACAAATTCAGCCTGAGAGGAACCATTATACAGAGATGTGGTGCTTGGAGAATATGGTATGGGTGAGAGGCATTAAGAGTGCACAGAATACGACCCTCACATTCTCATCAGCAGTTGGTTCAGAATAAATGAATCCCATACCAAAACAAAATATTACATATTTGATCAAATATGTGTATAGTATTTACAGGCCTCTAATGCTGCTGTCAGTAAGAAATTAATAGTTCTGTTGTCGTACATATGACACGCATGACAACCCCTCCACATGGCCAGTCTAGTCATTGGCCAATACCAATAAAATGAATATGAAGTAAGAAATTGGAAAAAATACCGAATCCTCATTTTTTTTTAGTTTCGTTCAGAGATAAAGCATGAAACAGGCCTTTCGGCTCACCGAGTCCACACTGACCAGTTATCCCTGCACATTAACACTAAAGATCATAGAGCGGAGCCACAAAGACCATGACCTTTGATTGACACAATCCTGTACAATTATACTAAGCCAATGAACCTACGTCTTCGGAATGGCAACGGGGTGTAGTGGATTAATTTCCAGAGACTGCAAGAAAATCGGAAGGTTTGAGAATCTGGGAGTTCTACTTGATTCCCAAAGGGAACGAAGAGAAAGTATAATTATTTTTCATTAAACCTTGAAGAGGACAGAAACTACGCCAGAGGAGGGTGAACCCGAGGCAGGGCCGTCTTCACAGCATTATAGCCCCCACCCGGGCAAAGCAGTGCACTGGGGCCGCTACACTTCCAGTTTCTTTATGTCGAATATGCCGTCATGCACTTGCGATGTTTTTCTCCGCTTTCATGTTCTACAATAACATTCTACAATGCACAGATTAGCATGGGGGCCCTATGCTCGTGGGGCCCCGGGCAACTGCCCAGCGTGCCCATTAGTAAAGACGGCCCTGGCCCGAGGGGAAAGTAAAATGAGAATGAAAAAGCAGTGAATGAGATGTCGTCGCCGAGATGCTGCGGGAAGCCGGCGTTGCCTGGAAACCGAATATAAACAGCGAGTGCTGGAGTAACTCCGCGGGTCTGACTCAGACTGCATCTCTGAAGAAAAGGAATAGGTTGCGTTTATAGATTCTTGCCTGGAATCCGCAGGCCAGGTTGCCGGGGTAGCGGGGCGCCGTGGGCCTGCTCCTCCGCTCTCGCCGACGGGAGTTTGTGAGACCCGCTCTCACTCCCTTTCCCCCCGGCTCCCGCAGTCGGGACGGGCAGGTGGAAGTTAGACCGCGGCCTGGACATCTCAGTGTGTGTTTGTGATGCAACGGCCTTCCAGTATCAGGGCAAGAGAGAGAGAGAGAGAGATGGTGGATAAATCCAGGCTCTGCACATGAATTGATCATTGGACAACTCCTTGTCAACGGGCAGGGCGACCACAAAAGTCCTTGCAGGCCATGAAGTGTTCTGAAGTGTCTTGGCTGTTGCAATGGACGAAGCGGCACCGGCATTGCATGGCTCGGCACCGGGAGACCGAAGGGGAGGAATTATGTCTATTTTCGGTTTAAACCAGAATCTGCAGTGCCTTCCTGCACAATTGGTGGTGTGATGGACTCGAGAGTTGACATACTCACTTGACATCTGATTACACAAACGCGAAGCGCCTGGGTATTAAACGTGCTTTATTGATTTTTGTTTGTCGCCCCATAATGCTTTAAAGGTGAAACTTGTCGCTGGGACAACATCCCATAAGTCCTGACCTTGCAGAGTGCAGTGGTTTAAGACGTTGTCACCGCCATAAAAGGAAGATCAATAAACGTTTGTATTTGACAGCGACGCCACCCGCCTAAAATGGTCTGTTTTAAAAGTGCATTCGCTGCGTGCTGAGTTTATTTGAGCACATCCGATTTGTTTTCACGCTCGGGGTTAAACTCATGGCATCTAATAAAACTGAGAAAACATGGGATGACTTGCAGGAAAGGTAAGGAATGAGCTGTTTTCTTACAGTAAGTCTCGTTACAAAAAACACTATAATGTTACATATAGATTGAGTTTCATCAGGATTTGATTGGAACCAAATTGTCGTAAATACTCTGAGAAGTACTCCACTCCGTTATTCCACGCATTGAAATTCATGAAATATTCAAGGTATTTTGACAGGATTGTGAAGACACACTGAAGTGGGCGCTGTTATCTCACAACACACACTGATTTACACTTCAACTGCATTGCAGATAATCTCGTATCTTTCACCCTTATGCAGTATGAGACTGAACTGCAGATGATGGTTTACAAAAAAAAGTGCTCGAGTAGATCAGCCTCTCGGGCGTACACAGATAGGCTACGTTTCTTGATCCTTGTTCAGACTAATTGTTGTAGGGAAAAGAAAGCTGGAAGAGAGGCAGAGACAGGACAAAGCCTGGCAAGTGATAGGTGCATACAGGTTTAGTTTAGAGATGCAACATGGAAACATGCCCTACAACCCACAGCTACATAGATCACGTGTTTACATCTGAAGAAGGGTTTCGGCCCGAAACGTTGCCTATTTCCTTCGCTCAGCTGCGCCCGCTGAGTTTCTCCAGCATTTTTGTGTTCCTTACATAGATCACGTGTTCACGCTATTTCTATGTTATCCCACTTTCTCATCCACTCCCTACGCTTTAGGGGAAATGTTATAGATTGGCAGAGGGGTCAAGAAATGGGAGACATAAAATGGGGTGATTGGCAAAGGAATCTAAGGTAAAAAGAAGCAACATTTATTTACAAAACAAATGGTTAGAATTTGTAATGTACTGGCAAAGGTAGTAATAAAGTCTAATTCTTTGTACTTTAGAATTTAGAGATACAGCGCGGAAACAGGCCCTTTGGCCCACTGACTCCGTGCCGACCAGCACTATCCTACACACTAGGGACAATTTATAATTTCGTCAAAGCCTATTAACCCATAAACCTGTATGTCTTTGGAGTGTGGGAGAAAATCGGAGCACCTATAGAAAAGCCACGCAATCACAGGGAGAATGTACAAACTCCATACAGACAGCACTCATTGTCAGGATTGATGTGGCGTTTTAAAGCAGCAACTCTACCACTGTGCCACCCCAGTCCTCTTGTCGCTTGTTGCTCCATAAATATCCAGAGAGAGAGAATTAGCAGTGCTTTGGAAAGAAGGCAGGAGAGTGGACCAGCTGGATTGCTTTTACCTCAAACTGTTGCAGAATCAAAAGATTGTAACCATTCTTTTACCCTGTAAGCCCCTAATTGCGTTGTCCATTCCTTTGCAGTTTTAATCGCATTCGACAACAGCTTGGCCTTGTTCCCTGGACGCATCAAAGTGACCGCCCAAAGAGTCAGCTTGTCAGGCAGAAGGTGCACTCCCCATCCTACCTGCCCAGGTATGCTTATTTCAAAGATTTTATTTGTAGAACAGAAAATGGGAGCACTATTCTTCGACTCGATTAAATCATTACTGATGTGCTCTTCAGTTTCATTCACGCAAGTTTGCTGAATGTCCTTTGTATCCTTAACCCACAAAGTCCACACACTCTGTTCTGAAATTTCAAGAGACCCTCTGTATCCACAGCTTTTCAAGGGGGAGTTCCGGGCATCTGTGTGAGAAAGTATTTCTTCATTTCATCTTTTGTTCTGGAGTGAAACATTTCCTCCCTATCTATCGTATTAAGTCAATTTAAACAGCTCACCCCATATCTAGTAAAACCAATGGAATGTACATCAAGTCTCCTAATCGTGATGCTGATGAAAGCTTGTCTCTTGGGTGGCAGAAATGGAAGCTTACAGTGAGTTTGAATCTGAATTTACAGAATCCTTTAACTTCAGTAACGTTAAGAAAATCTGAGTTTCAGATCTGATTCTTTTCATCATTATGTGAACTAGAACGGCTCAGCTCTCCCCCTCAAACCGCTCCTAGGGCACAGCAGCAGAGTTGCTGTCTTATAACACTCGGGACCCGGGATCAATCCTGACTATGGACGCTGCCTGTACGGAGTTTTGACAGCGTGGGTTTTCTCGGGGCGCTCCAGTTTCCTCCCACACCAAAGACATTCAGATTTGGAGGTTAATTGACCTTGGTTAAAATTGTAAATTGTCCCTAGTGTGTAGGATAGTGCTGATGTACGGGGATCGTCGGTCAGCACGGACTTTTCATTACGTTTTCTCATTCAACGGAGGAATATGCTAATTAAATAGCATTGTTCCCGATGTTAGGGAAGTCCAGGACAAGGGGTCACAGCTTAAGGATAAAGGGGAAATCCTTTAAAACCGAGATGAGAAGAACTTTTTTCACACAGAGAGTGGTGAATCTCTGGAACTCTCTGCCACAGAGGGCAGTTGAGGCCAGTTCATTGGCTATATTTAAGAGGGAGTTAGATGTGGCCCTTGTGGCTAAGGGGATCAGGGGGTATGGAGAGAAGGCAGGTACGGGATACTGAGTTGGATGATCAGCCATGATCATATTGAATGGCGGTGCAGGCTCGAAGGGCCGAATGGCCTACTCCTGCACCTAATTTCTATGTTTCTATGTCTATGTTTCTAAATGGCTGTGCTGCATTGTATACCTTGTGAATATTATGTTAGATATAGTAATTGTTTATATCTTGTTATTTTACCACAATTAGCTTGGTAATTATTTTCTCTTTTGCACACTCTCACGCTTTTAGGTTGGTGGTTACATCTGATGCAATTTCCAAAAGACCCGTTGCTGATCTTCGACGGGATCACTGGGTAGTCGTTCCTCCACTGTACAATAACAGGCAAGGGGAATACAAATCTGGTTGCAATAATAATAGATCTTTCATTGTGAAAAATATATTAGATTATATAGATGAGGAATAGCTGCTTCTGGACTCATATTTAAAATAGAGTATTTGCATCACATGAAAGAATGTTTCTGAGGAAACATTTCTTATCCTGGAAGCCATGAGTTGCTTGCAGGCTTATTCCAACCAAACGCAATTCCGAGGCCTGACAATGATTTGGAGATTGGAGATCTTGAAAAAAACAGGAAATTATTGGATCACTAGACTAATTGTAGGTCTGAAAGGTGTGTAATGCGTATGAGATATCTTCACTTTGTTATCAGATTTATTCGATAAGGGAAGAAAAATGTAAAATGCTAAAATGAAAAACAAAACAAAAAAGAAAAAACATAATTCGATGAATATGATTGGAAGCTTTTTATCACTTCCTCAATTCTGCACTAAACCAGCATTTTATGGGCTGGTACTTTAGAACAGAACGGAGGAAGTGTTGCCTTTTTTGAGGGGCAGTCTTTCTTGTGCTTTGTTAAATATTTAGTCAAATATCACAAAACGCTTGTTGGTTGGTCTTGTTGGATATAAATTGGCTATCATGATTATTTACATCACGACCGTGACTTGGTGCGATTCCAGAGAGTGCTGCACTAAATATATTCTTTCATCACCAACAAGTATAATTCACCAGCTCCATCATGACTACATCACCTAGATTTAATCTAGTACTTAATTCTTAGAGCCGACACCTTTCTGATGAAACGTTAAATCCCCATCCACCTTGTGTGCGTGCTGTTGATAGATTGTTGTTTAAAAAATGCAATATCCAAGACGAGTATAGAGATTTAATTTTACCCCTTCAATAACATTTGCTTATGAGGGAACTTTCTAAGTTGATTGATCAATACAGGGCTGCTGCCTTACAGCACCAGAGGCTCTATCTGTGTAACTGTGGGTTTCCTCCGAGTGCTTTATTTTCATCCCATATCCCAAAGGGTTGTTGGCTAATTGGCCTTTGTGAATTCTCCCTAATGTGTAGGGAGTGGATGAGACAGTTAGATAACAGTGAATTAGTCTGAACGGGATGGTCATCGTGGCCCTAGTGGGCCAAATGGCCTATTTCCATAGATAGACACAAAGTGATGGAATAACTCAGCGGGTCAAGCAACATCTCTGGAGAAAAAGGATAGCTGACGTTTTGGGTCGGGACAGTTCTTTGTGTATAAAGCAGCTTCTGCAGTTCTTTGTTTCTACATTTTGGCCTGTTTCCATGCTGTATCTCTAAACTTTAAGCAAAATTTGCCTATAGTAGTTGTGCCTCAGAAAAGATTGTGATGGTTATGGGTAAAAAGAGCTTGTGGGTACGACATAAAGCGGTTTTCTTGCCAATTTGCACAAAGGGACATGTATTTGTTTATTCCCGCTACATTGGATTAAGTCTGCCCAAATTTTTTTTCTTTCATCTGAACATGACAATATGACTGGATATCTACAAGTGTGACATTAATAAAATGTTAAATGCATTACACATTAAATAACTGAAATGCACATGTCTCCAATGTGGCAGCCATTGTGAATTTCCACAAATAACCATGATATGAATGACTAAATAACAAGCTTTTGGAGGTGCAACTTGAGGAAAACATATTGACGAGAGGTCTTGCAGCAATTTAAAATGGTGTAAGAATTACTGTTTGCCATTGACATGTTAAGATCAATGATTTGCTTTCTTTCATTGTGCAGTTTGAACAAAGAAGATGCACCAAGTAAGTCGATGCACAGCAACTTTCAGCAGCCAATCAGTCATCTAAAATTCTCTCCCAGCCCTGATGTTGTTATAGTTAGCTCTACGGATCATCCTCTGCAGGTAAGACTTTGCCAGAGGAGGCTGAATATGCCAGTATTCTTCATGAATGGCTTTGGCTGTGGTGTTTTCTGATGAGTCGGTTTCTCTTTCATATTTTCCATTTATTTTCATTCTTGCTGGAATGTGGAACATTTCCACTGTGCCGAATGTTCTTTAGTATCTCAGCAAAGTCACCTTTCTCCTCTGTAAGTGGCACTGATTGCTGAAGCATTAATTAATTGTATTGGAATTCCAGTTAAGTGTGATGAAGTAGTAATTTGGCATCCACAAGTCCCGAAAGGTCTTAATGGAAAGCAATTAGAAGCACAAATTTAATTTGTTTTTTTCCTCTCCCTCTTGACGACTACTACTATGTTGCATTGCACATTGAGTTTGCATGCAGCAAGAACTCCCCACCAAATGAAGCAGTTCATGTTTGCCTGCGGCAAGGCAGAGACAGTATTAATAAAAAGATACAAAGTGCTGGATAACTCAGCAGGTCAGGCAGCAGCCATGCAGAACATGGATAGGTGACATTTCGGGTCAGGACCATTCTTCAGACTGACGTTTTGGGTTAGGACCCTTCTTCAGAATACATAGACAGTATTCTGGTTGATAAATGGCAAGTAGCATTCATGTCACAAAAGTGCCAGGCAGTGACCATTTCCAGCAAGAGATTCTAACTACCTGCTTGAGAAGTCACAGGCTAAGTATACGGTGACAAGAGATTTGCCTCCTGATGTCCCCAGCCTTTCCTTCATTTATGAGGTGCAAGTTAGGATCACGACTTTCCACTTGGCTGGATGAGTGCAGTGCCAACCATTGTCAAGCAACTTGAAACTGTCCTGGACAAAGCAGCCTAGATGATGGTACCTCATCACCACCCTATTCCCTCCACTACCAGAATGCAAAGACTGCAACATGCGTCATGTGTAAAATACTCTCCTAGGCTACGCTGACTACTCCTCCCAAACATGCAACTTCTATCACCAAAACTGACTGGGGCTTCAGACACATGTGAACACTGCCACCTGCAGATTTTTCTCCAAATTGTATACTGTCCTGATTTGGAAACATGCACTGTTCCTTCATCATACCTCCCCAACTGTCTTCACCAGGATTGTAGCAATTCAAGAAGATGCCTCACCATAACTTTCTCAAGGCAGTTAGGGATGAACGACATATATACTGATTATGCTAGTAATGCGCAAATCTTGAAAACTGAATTTAAAAACAAAAGTATGCCTTTTCTCTGCAGTATGGCAAAGTTCACAACCTGAACCAGCACTTTAGAATAGTGATATAAATTACCACCACTCTGTGAATCCCAAAAGCATTTAAAATGTTATTGATTTTTGTAAACACATGTTTTCGCATGTATAGATGTTATTGGGCAATCTTAGAAGCAGAGGATGCTGATGTCCATGCACACTTTGAAAAACATCCAGAAAAGAATGCCAGAGCACTGTCGAACGACAGATAGGAAGTCTCCCAGTGTCCCTCGACCACTAGCATCAAACCGTACAAGTATTAGGTTAAAGATAGACATTTTAAAGATAGATAAAGATTAAAGATGGGTGACGTTTCGGGTCGAGACCCTTCTTCAGGGTCTGAAGAAGGGTTTGAAGAAGGGTTTCAACCTGAAACATCACCCATTCCTTCTCTCCAGAGATGCTGCCTGTCCCGCTGGGTTGTTCCAGATTTTTGTGTCTATCTTTGGTTTAAACTAGGATCTGCAGTTCCTTCCTACACAACTAATGGATTATTTGAGTTTAGAGATACAACATGGAAACAAGCCCTTTGGCCCACAGAATCTATGCCAATCATTGATTACCTTTTCACACTAGTTCTATGTTAATCCACTTTTGCATCCAGTTCCAACACACTAAGAGCCATTTACAGAGGCCAATTGACCCACAGGTCTATGGGATGCGGGAGAAAACTGATGCGGTCACAGGGAGAACATTCAATCTTCATGCAGAAATCGAGGTCAGGATAGTGAGAAAATCTCACTTTTTTATGGAAGTGTGCTGCTGTTATTGTCTTTGGTGTTTTCTACTAGAACGATTACTTTGGGATAAAGAAAGGAAAACTAATTGTACGATTTCATTTGTTTTTAGAATACATCTTTAAGAAGACGAGAAGAAGACTATAAGGTGTCAACAAGAACTTGGAACCCCAGTTCAGGATTTGAGAGGGTAAGAGAGCAAAACATCTTCATCTGTGGCTGAGCCTTTGAGGGGTTTTGCTTCCACCTCTTCATCTGTACCACAAGAAATAAGATGCCAGGAAAAATAACTTCAACCCTCCAATACCCCCCCCCCCCCCCCCCTTAGTTCAGATTCAGATTCAATTTCAGATTCAATTTTAATTGTCATTGTCAGTGTACAGTACAGAGACAACGAAATGCAACAAAATAGTTCTTCCTGCTCCAAGAATTTGCCAGATATTGTGAGGTTTTGAAAAAAAAATAGAAAATGCTGGGAAAGCTCAGCAGGCCAAACGGCATCCGTGGACAGAGTGACAGTTCACATTTCAAGTGGAAGACCCTTCAGCAGAACAGAAGGATCTTCATCAGTTTGGATGCAGGATCTTCAATCTGAAATGTTAGCTATTTCAAATTACTCAGATATTGACTCACCGGATGAGTTTGTCTAGCATTTTCTGTTGTTTTATTTTAGAGATCAGGTATTTACAAAATAAAATTACTGAATATATTCACTGTAATGTACCTTATTGTAAAGTAGCGCTTAGAAGAAATGACATTATAAACTCCCTGATATGAAGGATGTGCAAGGCACAGTTTTTTAAATTCCTGCCTTTCTGCTTTCAACCCATCAAGTTTATTCGTCTCGCAGAACTACTATTAATTGTTCTTACTATTCTCACCACATTCCTGTAATTTCTATTCCTCGGCTACACACTTGGGACAATTTATGGTAGTCAATTAACCTACCAAATTCACACATCTTTTGGATGAGCACCCAAGTAATGTGCACACATTCACAGGGAGAATGTGCAAGCTCCATACAAACAGCATGGAGGTCAGGATTGAACCAGGTCACTGGGGCTGTGAGGTAACATAGAAACATAGAAAATAGGTGCAGGAGGAGGCCATTCGGCCCTTCGAGCCTGCACCGCCATTCAATATGATCATGGCTGATCATCCAACTCAGTATCCTGTACCTGCCTTCTCTCCGTACCCCCTGATCCCTTTAGCCACAAGGGCCACATCTAACTCCCTCTTAAATATAGCCAATGAACTGGCCTCAACTACCTTCTGTGGCAGAGAATTCCACAGATTCACCACTCTCTGTGTGAAAAATGTTTTTCTCATCTCGGTCCTAAATGATTTCCCCCTTATCCTTAAACTGTGACCCCTTGTTCTGGACTTCCCCAACATCAGGAACAATCTTCCTGCATCTAGCCTGTCCAACCCCTTAAGAAATTTGTAAGTTTCTATAAGATCCCCCCTCAATCTTCTAAATTCTAGCGAGTACAAGCCAAGTCTATCCAGTCTTTCTTCATATGAAAGTCCTGACATCCCAGGAATCAGTCTGGCGAACCTCGCTGTACTCCCTCTATGGCAAGAATGTATTTCCTCAGATTAGGAGACCAAAACTGTACACAATACTCCAGGTGTGGTCTCACCAAGACCCTGCAGCAGAACCTCCCTGCTCCTATACTCAAATCATTTTGCTATGCTCTACTAACTGCAGAATACAAGCAATAAACAATTGGAGGAATTTGCCACAGTGGAAAATCCATTGGATGGTGTTGATAGGTCCTCTGGTCATGTAACATTATTCCATTTGACTGCAGGAATTAACAGCCTACTATCCCTTCAAGGAAAACCTTGCCTGGTACTTTGTTGATGCAATTATTTTGGAGGTGATTCAAGACAAGTTGGTGCCTGACATCCTGATGGAACTGCTATTAAATGACAACACTAAGGTACTGCCCAGAGCCGATATTGTCATTGTCAAAGCTTTATTCAGATGACGTATGGTTGCTGTGTAATAGTTTCTATACCTAATGTATGTAGTGCTAAAATTTGCTTTTTGCCGTAAACATTCCAATGTTCGTACCACACTTGAATTTATTTTCCAATGTATTTTATCCAACTGTGTTAGCATATCCCTCTATTTTTTTTCACTTTTTTACTCGTCTCTATCTGACAGCTTATTAAACATATCATTGCTATCCACGACTATCACTCCTTGCGGCAGCGTGACCTTCATAATTACCACTCTTAGTTTAATATATTTTCCTTTGAATTCTCAATTAGATTTATTAATTATGTTTATTCCCATAATAGTAACTGTCACTTTTCCAAAGAGAAAGTGCATCCTAGCGGTTATATTCAAGATATATACAACTCTTAGGGCTAACGGAATCAAGGGATATGGGGAGAAAACAGGAACAGGGTACTGATTTTGGATGATCAGCCATGATCATATTGAATGGCAGTGCTGGCTCGAAGGGCTGAATGGCCTACTCCTGCACCTATTTTCTGTGTTTCTATATCTATGTTTCTAGTTGTTCTTGTCTTTTATCATCTCTGTCACTCGTTTTTAATCTTTGTGCATTGTTTCTGAATCTTTTTTTTACAATGTGGAAGCTTTAACTGTGCATAACATGGGGTGGCCTGACAAAGAAATGAGTAGTTTGACCAAGATATGTGGGGACTAAAATGGTAAACAAACTGTATTTATTGATATTGAGAGTGAAACTGTACATGACATTTCAAATTGAGAACACTACTAAGGACTTGATGGATTTTCTCACTAATGTGGGACTACAAGCAGTGTATAGTACTCTAAATAAGATATTTCCTGAAGACCTGGGTCATATATTGTAACTGTCAGAAGGATCTACAAAGTTCCAATCTTAGTTTGTGTTTTCTGATGAACTGCGTTATTGCAGAGTAAGTAGCTATCATGTTTGACCCAGGTAGCCCGATTTAGTAAACCTTGCTAAAAAATATAATATAAATGTTGATTGTGATGGAATTGTTTCAACTACTAGATTTGTTGTACAATACTGGAAATTGGGTGTGCGTAGTGGGAGTGGAGTCTGGGAGATCTATAGCACTCACAAAATGCATTAATGTTATCAGTAAAGAAAATTGCAGCAAAATTATTGTATCGTCTACAATGTATGGTAAATGCAGAGTTATTTCTTATCATATTTGTTCACCATTGTTTATCTCCAAGGTTACACATTAACAGCTGAGCCCAGTTTGCTGTGCTCACTTTATTTCTTATTCCACAGAGTTGTGCCTAACTTTTTCCTAACATTGCTTCGTTACCCTTTCTTCTCCCTCTCAAATGTTTTGTCAAATCGTGGAATGATCACTATGCTGACGATGTTCAATTCATGTCAGATTAGAACGGATATGAGGAAATACTTTTTCACACAGAGAGTTGTGAGTCTGTGGAATTCTCTGCCTCAGAAGGCGATGGAGGCGGTTCTCTGAATGCTTTAAAGAGAGAGTTAAATAGAGCTCTTAAAGATAGCAGAGCCAAAGGATATGGGGAGAAGGCAGGAACAGGGTACTGATTGTGGATGATCAGCCATGGTCACATTGAATGGCTGTGCTGGCTAGAAGGGCCGAATGGCCTACTCCTGCAGCTATTGTCTATTGTCTATTGAACTGTTCTACAACTCCAAGACGGTGAAATTAACAATCACTCAAATGACCCTCATGTTTTTGCTACAGTTCCCTGAGCTTTATCCTTGCACATTTTGTTAATCATCTTGCAGCTGATGGATAGTATTTTGGGCAACTCCCATCGGAGTCCTGCAATTTTTTCTCTCTTCAATCAGATTATGTTCCCTGTGTGCTGAAATACTTTCTCGCTGCTGAATTTTCCGTAATATATCGTTCATCTCCCTCCTTTTCCAACGTTCCTCTCCTAAAAATTGGAATAGAAACGTAGAAAATAGGTTCCTTCAGCCCTTCGAACTGACACCACCATTCAAAATGATCATGGCTGATCATCCAAAATCAGTACCTCATTCCTGCTTTTTCCCCCTTATCGCGTATGCGTGCTTGACTCCTTTAGCCATAAGAGCTAAATCTAACTAATGATTAGCTTTCAACCATGCCCAGGTTGTATTTCTAGTAAGGTGATAACCTTTTAAGCCAGACCTTTTGCATCTAGCCCATTTTATGACCTCTGTTTGTGTCTGTATATGGTTTCAAAGTCAGTTTATTGTATAATGTCCGTACAGGCAATATCTGGTGATTATTCCAAAACCTGCCTTCTTTACATTTACACATTAGAACTAGAGTGAATGAACAGCATCATTGTGCATGAAGCTGTTGTTTAGAAAGAAACCATTCACAAATTTGAGCCTGAAGATCTTTGGAGTCACCTGTGAATGAAACCCATATTTATACTTTCAAATACAGAATTCTGGGATGATTATAATAGAGAAGGAAAGTATTTGCGTCCTAGAGTCCGTGGCAACTTCTTTCAGAGGAATCGTTTTTTTTCCCTCGCATTCCTATAATTATTTCTCTCACAAATGCCGATTTTTAAAATTTATTTTGATGACACTGATTGCTTCCTTGTCCATCGTGGCTCTAGACAGTGAATTTCAAATATTTTCTGCAAGAAAGAAAATCTCATATTCCCCATGCACCGTTTTTGGATTCATTCATTGGACTTGCATTCATTGGCTTCTTGGCCCTTGGCCCATCTGCTAACGGAGCTGCTCTTGTACATCTTCATCAGATCTCCTCTTCATCTTTTGTTTGCTCTAAGGAGAACAACCTGCAAATTATCTCCTTTAATCTAAGAGCTATAATCCTTTGTCCCTGAAACTATTTTACTAAATTATCTCTGTACCCTTTCTGGAATTTTCATATCCTCTTCGCCCTCTCATATACACACCACTCTCTTTGTGAAAAGACTGCCCCCTCAGGTCTCTTTTTAATTTTTTCCCCTCTCACCTCAAGCCTGTATTAGGCTTGCCAATCCTGGGGAAAAGATTGTGCTATTCACCTCATCTATGGCCATTGTGATTTTATAAACCACTTTGGATCACCACTCACTCTACACCCACATCTTAAGCCAGTCATTCCATATGTTGTGTAGTTTATTACTATTTTTGCTGTTTACCACATTTCCAAACTTAGTGTGATCCACAAATTGTTATTATGTACGACCATGTCTAAGTCAGTAATATCGAAAGGGAAAAAGTCTGCATCGTTTCCCAGTCTGATGATTTCTCTGTGCCAATAAGCACATTGAAAAGTTTTTAAAATATGTTTCTTATATATTTTTTTCCCCCAGCATCAGCCAGTATATGCACAGAGAGTGAAGAAATCTCACATTCAGAATGAATTGCGGCAAGTATAATGAATAAATGAAACATCTACACTGTTGCTTTTATAGGTTCCTGATGCCCCAGTGTCCTTCACAATAAAATACTTTTGAACCACAGTCACGATTGTAATGTCAGAAATGCTGTAACCAGTTTGTATCCAGGAGTTTAATTGAACAGTACAGCACAAGAACAGGCCCATCAGCACACAGTGTCTGTGCCGAACATGATGCCAAGATCCTTGCTTATGTACCTGCACATAATCCATTTCCCCTTCAAAAACCAGAATGGTGGGGAAAGGGATTGGGAAATAGGGGCTGTCTGTGGACGTTCCCTCACTTTATTTATATATTTGGCATTTTCCCATCCAAATGAAAATCCAACTCCTGCCCTTTTATCTCTTCCATGCTATCTTCCAGGGCCAATGCAGTCCATCCTGGAGAAGCACGGATTCTGTTGCACATCTTCCAATTTAGTGCTTTGTATTTGGCCTGCGGTCTCTTCTGCCTTGCTCGGATCACCAGTCAAGATTGGATCACTTCTTTGCAAAACGCTTCTATTCGGTGTGCAAGAAGATCCCTGAAATTCCTGTTACTCTTCACTTTAGTTCTCAATTTCACACCAATTTTACATCTGTCTTGCCCTCCTACAGTACTCTATCAATGATGCTCTGTGTAAGTTTGTTATTCTTCTGAGTACATTGAACCAGTTCATGGAACTACTCTTTATTCTCTCGGCAGATGTGGCAGTATCTTTCTTTATCAATTTGTCCCTTTGTTCTGTTTCCATCCGTCAGTTTTTAAAGTAATTATTAATATTTTTTGTCTGCACCCTGTCACTGATGTTCACTATGATCTCTCCACTTCTCCATCCCTCAGCTTCTCCATCCCTCTGCAACGTAACACATTTTCTTACTTTTCCAGGGGTCTGATGAAGGTTCCTTGACCTACTACTGACTGATGCTGCTTGACCCACCAAGTTCCTTCATCAATTTTTGTTTGTGTTTCTGATTTACAATATTCGCAGTGTTTTGTCCTCCAATTGCTACTCATCTGTTATTAGCTTGTGGTATGATTTTTTTTTTAAAACTTTTCTGGGTGATTTTTCAAACTTTCCAATTATATTTTACAGAATAGATCAACTAGGTGCATTCAAGCCACGGCCAGCTGTGTCAATATTGGAAACACTGTTGGAGGAAGAAATCTGTGATCTCACAAGAGGATTGATCAGAAATGTTTTTGAGGAGTTTGCCAACGTTCACCTGACCTCTATCATCATCAGTGAATTTCTGACAGAGCTAATAGAGGAGACGATTATACCAATTCTGCCACAAATTGTAGGTCTCCTTGTTAGACAGAGAAGTACCACGTTAATGTGAATGTATCATGTTACATCTTTCTTATTGACAATCTGTTATTGACCCAGCAGCACATTGAAAAAATATTTCTGTCATATTATATTATACTATCAAAATAATAGTCAGAGAAAATTTATTTTATTTGTTGGGGATTTCAAAAAAACAAGTAAAGAGAAATGTTCCTTTGTTTTTGATTATGTGCACCTCAAAGTACCTCACAATTAATGCTTAAAATATTTTCACTGATGCATAAGGTAAAACTTGAAAGCCATTTTGTGCACCATCCTCCTGCCAGTAGAAATGTGATAATAAATCAGGCATTTCTGTATTAATGAAGGTTAGATATTAAGCAGGGATTTCTTTGCTTCCCTTTGAGTTTTTTTGCTAAATGTCTCACAGCAAAGATAAACCCCCAGCAGTGCAGTACTCCTTCAGTACTCCACTGAAGCATCTGCCTTGACCTTTGCGATTAAGTCTATGGGGTGGCACTTGAGCTCATAACCTTTACGCATACTACCTACTGGAAAAATGATGTGTGAAGTTTTAATATGGATTTTAAGCTATGGTAGATATGGAACCTCTGAAGTGTAATCAGTGTTACCACAGAGGGAACTTGCAAAAAACCCAATGATGTCGGTTGGGAGCAAAATAATATTAAGCACTTTTTTTCAAAAGTAGCATTGGATTTTCAAGTTCTTGGTTAATCATCTCATCAAAAAGACTTCACCATGCAAACTTTCTCCAGAACTGCTCTACATCGTGGGACTGGAATTTAGGCTCACATTTTAAGAGTGGACCTTGAGCTAATAATTCAATACCCTGGGTCAGCTTAAAGAGGAAAAGTCCTCTCCAGAAAATATTATTCCTTAATCGATACTGTCAAAAATAGTATCATAGGTTTTGCTTCATTTCTGTTTATGAAGTGCTGTCAGTCCAGAAGTAGTAGTTTTCCTACTTGTATAAATCTGTCTTAAGTGTACTCATAGTAGGTGGCTGTAACTGCACAACCACTGATCAAATTAACCCCACTTATTAACCTCACAGGTGAAAGAAGCAGTACATGAGGTGCTGCTGGAGGAGATCCTGCAGGAAGATATCCTTCCAGGCGTGTTAGATGAGGAAATGAGGCATGTTGCACTGCTAGAGTTAAGTGAACATGCCTCTAAAGTATATGAACAGCAGCTAGGGGAGGTAAGAGGTGATGGTGATGGTGATGGATCCTTTGCATATATAATCATCAGAATCAGAATCGTCAATTTTTTTTCATTTGGACCCCTGGAGGTCCAAGTATGTTTTTGCAACATAACACACAGGAATTTGGTTTGCGATTTAACAGTCATACCAACAGAAGTGATTTGCCAAAAAAACTGCACTCTATCCAATGTTCAAAGTCTCTTGCTGGCGATGGCGATTGTCCCACGGCCATTAAAGCCAGCCGGGTGGTGCGAGGTCGCAGAGTAAGTCTTGGTGTTTGGTGCCCCCGGTGTGCGCTCGCAGAGTCCGCGGCATTAAAATGTGGCCCCCTTGGATTCGACCCCGCTCGGGCGGGAGAAGGCAGAAGCCCCGAAAAGCGGTCTCCCCCCAGGGAGCCGTGGGCTCGGGCCGTCGTCCACAGACCTGTAGAGAGCCTCCGACTCTCCGGCTGGCAACAGGATAGCAGCGCTCCTCCACCGCTCCGGACCGGCCATCCTCCGCGACATTTCTGAGTCGACACCCGAATGTCTCTTCGTTGGAGGCCGCTCCTCGTCAACGACGACTGAGCTGGTAAAGGTCGGGTTATGCAGTCAAATACTTGCACCTGAAGGTTGACACACACCCCAACATAAAATAACAAACACTACATAAAAACACAGACAAAAAATAATAAAAACGCGGACAGGCTGCAGAGGCCGCTGCTGGCCAGAGCCGCGCCGCCTACCGGAACATCATAATCGTAATTTATTAGCCAAGTATGTTTTGCAACATGCGAGGAATTTGGTTTGCGATACAGTCATACCAAAGAAGTATTTGTAAAAAATTCTATCCAATGTTTGCTCTTGCTGGGGTGAGTGTTGTTTGAATTTTGCATTAGATTATAGCGTAAGCAATGCCAGCTTTGAGCATTTCACTGCATTCCTCTCGTATGTGTATGTGATCACAAATACCCAACTTGAGGACATTTCTGACTTGCACAATATCTGGCTGACTGTTATGCAGTATACCTCTGAAGAAATGCAGAGGATGCCTATGACTTCTTCAATCAAATGTTTTTAAGTTGTAGATCGTGAATTCAAATGTTAGTGCCAAGATTCATTCCAGTGTTGATTCAGCCAAAGTTTGAGGGATTAAGGGGAACGTTATAAATAAAATGGAAGTGTATCTCCTGTCACTTGGAGAATTTTCATGGGGACAGCCATAAAAATGCCAAATAAAGAAATAAATATTATCGCAACGTTTGGCTCCTGCAAAGACCCAGGCCAGGATCCATCGGGACTTGCATTTTAGTGAACATGATGTTTATTGATAGTGAATAGATGCATTGTGTAGGAAATTGATTCATCCAGATATGTTGTATTTCATGCAAGAGATGGTAGAATCTGTAAATGTAGGACGTGACTATATCAATGAACAATATTTTGTAAAACCACAAGCATAATCAAGCATTACTAATTAGCATACGTCTGTGCAGGTCAGAACATATGCTGGCAAGCGACTGATTGACATGTTTCTTTTGGAGATTATGTTGAAGGCTTTGGGAAATGAAGGGAGAGCATTCTCTGAAGAGGTTGAGCTGGACAGGATGTTAGACAGTAAGTTCTATTCTACTCACACCCACACACAACAGAAGGCTTGGGATAAGCAACTAACAATGTACTGACAATGGAGCAACAGTGCTGCATCTAGGGCTTTCACATTTTCTGCCCACATGCTGAGTTTATTGTAATATGACGCCAAAGGTTTCCCAGCAAAGGATGAGGGAAATACGAGTGCTTATGAGATTCCATCCTTTCCTCTGTATCTTTTGTGTTGCTGAGGACATGTTGCAGAATTTGCAGCCCAAAACCCAGACTATAATGTCGAAAAGATGGCAGGATGTGAAGAAATGGGGGGGGGATTCTATTTGGAAATACTAATTGATTTATAATTGCACTGAAGCGCAAGAGTTCATAACTTCCAGTCAGCTGAGAATGATATCACTGCAACAGAGCTGAGCAGGTGTATTCTCAAGCAAGTTCGCAATGAATGTTTCGTTTATTTTGTCACAGGATCTTTCTTTGCTGGTTGATAGCTGAGAAGAGTTACCTCATCCTTTTTCAGGTTCAATGCTTGACATCCTTTTGGACCAGTACCTCAACATCAGCCATTCCAATTGTACAACCATTGACAATGTGGCACTGAAGGATTACCATGTGAAGGCTTTTACTGATGTGGTGAGTCCATATTTTTTACAACTGATTCCCACTATTTCCTTTTGGGATGTTAAATCCTTCCCCTTCTGTAAAGCCATTATTTTTCTCAATAATAATTTTCATTTATTATTTTTACAATTATCAAGGCAGGGGATTAAAAAAAAACAATTTGCACTTCCAGTATCCCTTAGCAGCAACAAGCTAGCTGCTCTACACTACATACCCAAATACCCTTAGAACAAATACAGCACAAGTTATGTACAATAAAAATCCCTCGAGCTTCAAACCTGATTTCCAATAATCTACTCCAGACTTAGTTCAGTTCCCACCCTGATTATACATGGACACATGGTCACTTTGAACTAGCTTGATAAGTTAAAGTAACAACAAACCGCTAAGAAGCTTATTGTGCCGGATTGTGCAGCATCTGTGGATTGACGACATTTCAGGTCGGAACATGCAGTGTGAAACCAAAGCATTATCTCTCTGTTTCCGTCTACAAATACTGCCTGACCCGCTGAGTTCCTTCAGCAGTTTGATTTTTGCTCCAGATTCCAACATCTGCAGTCTCTTGTATCTCTTGACACACTATGGGCTTTTTGACGTTGCATGTGCATTGAATGTTATGAGGAGAAAATAGGAATTCTATGGTGTAACGCTGCCCACCACCCTGCAGTGAGATTGTCAGTGAATTAATGATTGCCCTCTGTTTATCTTGAACAGGCGCTCAATGTGATCCTGACAGAAATGAGTGAACATATGGACGAGGACATGGCTGATCTTTTCGAGTATGAAAGACAAGTAGAGACTTCATTGAAGAGTAATGAAGTTGGATGACCTGGCTGCTGATGTCAGGGTGGCTCTTTGTATTCCAGCTTGCTGCATCAAAAGAAGACAAACATATATCTTCCATCTTCTCATAATTTTAACATTCTGTAACAAAGCTGTTTTTAAATTCAATTTGTTATTTGAACTAACTGTCTTACAGATGAACAGTAGCTATTAAGTTGGCCAAAGCAAAGGAACACTTCCCTGCTCTTGGAAGACCTTGTTCAGCTGTAAAGTGTTTTTATAAGGATTGCACTTGAAACAATGCATCCGTTGATCAGTTCTTCAGGGGACTTTAAGGAATTTAATTTATGGAAGACTCAGTTGACAAAAGATCTTTTCACTTCAGGAGTCGCTTGGGCACTTCTTCACTGTGCAGTGAAATGGCAACATGTGTACGAGTGTGAAAATGACTTCAGGACCATTCCTTCTCCACAGATTAACAATTGCCATTCTGCTTCCGTATACCTTGATCATTGCTACATTCAGTAATTCTAATCAAGTGTCTTCAGTTTTGAGGAATTTGATGCACAGATTAATTGATAATGTTAAATGAATTGGTCATGGTTCAAATGTTTTTTTGTAACACAGAATAGACAATAACTGACACTGCAAAGTGATGCTGTCCGAAATCTAATGAAGTGGTTCAGGAGATTCATTTATTGAACGACAGATACTCCGAGATGAGCAACTATGAAGGATGACATAACACATGTTTTTTTTAACGGAGGAAAGTTGTGATGAAATTGCTGGTAGTTTGGGAGAATAATAGCCAAATTACAAGGTACCTATGACTGATCTTAGAGACTCTCACTTGCAGCAAGTGGGTTTAGGAGTTGAGAAAGAGTATTCATCTCCAGCCTACCCTTAGTCTTCTGTCAATTTAGGTGACCGTCGTGGTTCTGTGGTCGCACTTTAATCTCCAAGCCAGATGGATGGTGGATTCAAGCCCAACTTCAGAGATTTAAACACAAAATATTGGCCGACACAATAACTCAAAACTGATTATGCATAAACTAGAGCCTCCACCTTTGCTTTAATAAAAAAAGCGTGATTAAGTCCTATCTTGGCTATTGTGCCTATGACCAGGCCACATTTCAGCTTATTCAAAATTCATACTTTGATTTCCTGTGAATAATATTGCACAAGAAATTTGTTAGAATGGTGATGACTGAGACCGAAGCTATATCGGGCTATATTGAATACTTTTGTAACTTTGTCAGTGCCTTATACGTGGCAACTCTTTGCATACTTTGTGTATTGTGTGCGAAACAAAGAATTTCACTGTGCCAAGTACATGTGACAATAAAGTAATATCATCACCATGATAAAATACTTCAGTTGCCTCAAGTGAGTAGATTAACAGTGGTTGTTATCATTAAAGAAGGCATGGGGATGATTTGTGGAAATGAGGAAAACAAAAATAATACTGTGAAATATGAGCTGGTGTGAAGACAATGGTGGAAGTAAATTCAATAATAACATAAAAGAATCTACATGAGACATGAAAGGGAAAATATACAAAGTTAACCTAACCTATACACCTGGACCATTTCCGACACTGACTTCCACCTGGCACTCATATACACCTGGAGAAGGGTTTCGACCCGAAACGTTGCCTATTTCCTTCGATCCATAGATGCTGCCTCACCCACTGATTTTCTCTAGCATTTTTGTCTACCTTTGATTTTCCATCATCTGCAGTTCTTTCTTAAACAAAGCTATCCTAAACACTGCTTCTAAATACTTTCTTGTTTATACCTTTTTATTACTTAATTTTTTGTAACAACATCCAATACATATGAGTTTTTAAGTTATTGAGTGAAACTCCTACACATTAAATGAATTCATTCGGGTGCTGAGAGGATATCACTTCCAATGTAGTACGGGCACCACAGTTAGCATTTTTACTTCTGGGGTGGAAAGTAATCATGGTTCACTGGCCATGTTCAATGACCTTCTGTAAGATATATTTGGATGGTGGATAAGGGCAGAATCCGTCTACATTTGAATGATACCCACATTTAAAAAGCACACTGACACTCTGAAAGCTTTACTAGTACAAATAATATTCTTGCACACATCACCAGGTTTGCTCCCTGGCTAACTTCTTTCCTACCCATCCAAGAGAACCTGGATCATTCCAGTCTCTGTAAATTGGCGTTAAATGGCCCGTTCTTCCATTGCATTGGGAAAGGTCTTGTTTTAACATGCCCCAAAGGATTTCAGCTCAGAGAAAACACTCAATCATGTAGATTTGCTAGCACGGTGGATTAAATTCCATCTTTATAATTGGTGCTCAGTGTTGGATACTTGTCTCAAGAGTTACCATCCACTGAACTTGGATTAACATTTATGTTTCAATTATTATTAGTTTTGGCTGCAATTGGAGTATTGCATGCAGTTGTGGTCACCCCATTACAGGAAGGATGTGGAGACTTTGGAGAGGGACACCAGAATGATGTCCGGATTAAGGGATATGAGCTACAGGAAGAGGCTGAACAGATTTGGATTGTTTTCTCTGGACTATCTGAGTTGCGGGGGGGATCCCAATAGAGTTATATAAAATGATGCGAAGCAAGGATAGGGTAGACAGTCAAGACCTTTTTCTCCAACTGTTGCACCACTCTGCTGCCCATACAGATGAGAAAGCCGTGGAATTTTCAGACTTTTATTTTTTTGAGTAAAACATAAATGTCACAGAATACAATTAATGGAAATCGGACTTTTATTGTTCACTATCTTGTCCAGTAAACTGCTGAAATGCCTGAGATAGTTCTTCTCGTTTAGCTTGGATTAATTGAGGCACCTGTTCTAAACGAGTCGAAATCCATTCCCTGAAAAATAAAAGTCAATTATTATTGCAATATACAAGGGACCGTATGGATACATCCGTGATGTTGGGAATATTTGTTGTGGACATAAGAGGGAGATTTACTTTACATCTCTAACCCTTCTTGAATGTATTTGAAGAAACTAAAGACAAAGCTTCGCTCTTTAGAGAACCTGCTATTAATTACTTGAGCAGTACAGAATTATAAAATCAGTTACATGAAGATTTCTCTTCACAGTTGCCTAAGCATCAGATGTTGCTTTTATACTAACTTCTTTAACATCATAAACATTTTGTCATTACCTGCCCGATTGAATTGTGGGA
The DNA here is from genome assembly GCF_028641065.1 of Leucoraja erinaceus. Lineage (NCBI taxonomy): Eukaryota > Metazoa > Chordata > Chondrichthyes > Rajiformes > Rajidae > Leucoraja > Leucoraja erinaceus. Next base: position 11,002,613 of record NC_073408.1, read on the forward strand.
TTGGTACTCAGATCTTGAATAACACGTTTTGCAGAATCAACCAGTCCCTGTGCAAATGTTCTTATAGAATCAATAGGCCCAGATGAGGAACTGGTTTCTTCTTCCAAAGGGACAGCATCACAAGCTGTAAGTTAGAGATGGAAATTACAGAGATTAGAACTGAGCATCTAAAAAAGATAATGCCTGTGCATGTCAAAGTATGAAAATATACAAACTAAGTCAGGAGACAAGGCAAAAATCCAACTCCATTCAAACGATATTTTATCTTAGCCAATTGTTTCACCATGATAAAAGGGCTGATTTTAACAATGACAGGTAATTCAGGTTATGGAAGAATAAGGATGAGTGCTAGTAGCTCCGGCTCCAAAATGCCGCTATTTGACAGTGACTCATATTAATCCCCAAGTTATAGCATTTCAGAGTGTATGAAGATGGGACTTTGGATGGGAGCAAACAATCTCTTATTAGTAAATAACATTGAACTAATGGAACTCCCACCACTTTTTTGTCATTGAAATTGTTATTAATGGAAAAGGAAATGTTTGGTAGGTGTGCAGTCAAGCTTGAGCTTTAACTGCTGTGGGAGAGTTTAATAAGGCAGTGCGGAGGGACTGATTTCTAAACTGAGCTATGTAGAATTGATAAGAGTTCAGAGCTAATTGGGTATAAAATGTGGACACAGTTTCATTCCCCAGTGCTCAAAGTTTTTCATTTTAGATAATAAGTACCTGAGGAAATAATGCAATTTGTTATCTTTATCTCTGAGGAATATACGAGTCGTATACAAGAACAAACTGCAGGAGGACCTCAGTGAGTCAGGCAGCATCTGTGGAGGGAACTGGTCAGACGATGTTTTGGATCAGGACCCTTCAGAGTGGAGAAGGAGAGGGAAGCTAGCTGATAGAAGGAGATGAGGGGAAAAGAGGGGCTAGACATGTCCCGACCTGAAACATTGTCTGTATATTTCCCTCTACAGATGTTGCTTGACCTGCTGAGTTCCTCCACCTGTCTGAATTTTGCACAAGATTCCAGCATCTGCAGGTCTATGTGTCCCTAAGAATCATATACATACCAACCAGTGTTGCAACCAAAAGAACCAGAGCTGTGATTTGAATCTTCATTTTGATTATTTTCGCCTTTCTGTTTTCTGGATTGAATTAGATAAATTGCAGTTAGTTAACTATGTTGTTGAGTTAGTGAATAAGCAATAGTGAGTAGGCTGTTTAATTGTTGGTCGAATTTCCAGACTGACTGGAAGCTGCTCTGGAATTGTCTTTATTGCACTTTACTCCAGAGAAAAACTAAGTTACACAACACGGCAAAAAATATTACGTAATGGATTGGTGAACTTTGATCTCGTCTGCACTTGTGATGGCAAAAGTGGATACGGTGACATTTCCATTCACTCCTCAAGCATGAACCAAACTTTTAAATTATCCCTCTCATTTCCATTCTCACCTTGGTTTCCGACATTGTTCCAAAATGGGTCAAAGTAATCTCAAATAGCACCACCACTTCTTCCAATGAGAGCCATATGAATTTAAAACTGATTTAAAAACATATAGATTATATATATATATGTATGTGTGTATATATATATATATGTATGTGTGTGTGTGTGTATATATATATATATATTAAAAAACATTTTATTCTGTATTAGAAGCATTCTATTGCATTATTCAATAATTGTGGACCTGTTTCCATGCTGTATTTATAAACTAAACTATAGCAGAAATAATCAGCATTAATTCTGGCTGATGGCACACCTCCCTAGGCTGACCTGAGGCTAGCTAAATTATCAGCATGGGCCGATCAGCTTTAGACTATAGATAAAGCACAGAAACAGGCCCCGTACACTACTATCCTACTCTCTGAAGGACAATTTATAATTTTACCATGACCAATTAACCTACGTTTTACGGCAGTGCGGGGTGCTAAGAGGATGTGGAGGTGATGAGACCACAACCATCCTTTTCACATCCTTCTGTAGGACTGTGTTCGGAAATTGAATTAATACATAAAATGATTTTGAATGAGTGTTTTATAAAGTTTAAATATGGCAACCTGACTTTGGTACTATGAATCATTTATAAAACCGTGTATTCTGCATGATCTCATTCTTATATAGTAATTATTATTAAATAACCAGCCTATTCAGACAATGTAAAATTTCTCATTCAATTATGTTGTTCAAAGTCACTAATGAGGCTTTTGAATCCTCTAAGGATCACGATTTTATCCAGCTCTTCCGAAAAATATGAATTGCAGCTAAACTTACATTTGCACAGTCTAGCATTGCACTTAGCAGCTCTAATAATAATAATAATAATAACTTTATTTGTTAAGCACCTTAAAAACAACCAAAGCTGACCAAAGTGCTGTACAGAAAAAAGAAAACAAGCAAGACATCATAAAACAGGCAGAACAACAGAACATACAACTAACACGAGGCGCATAAATTACATACAAAAATCCAAACAATAAATTAAAAAACGTACGAACAACGCAGCAAAACCAAGCAAATAAAGTTAATAAACAATCAACACCTCACTGGTCTACAAAGGCCATGGAGAATAGATATGTCTTCAGGAGTGACTTAAAAACAGCTAGAGAAGGGGCCTGTTTAACGTGCAGAGGCAATTAATTCCACAATCTCGGAGCCGACACAGCAAAGGCAAGACCAAGCTCTAGAAAGTTACAGATTTGTATTTGATCCAGAAGTTCTTCAAATACACCATTTTGCAAAAAATATAATTTATTTTTGAATCAGTATGGTGCTGGAGGTTATATCGTTTAGCCTGTGCATTAATTAACATACATAACCTGACTAAATACCATTAACTATTTCTTGATTAGTAAGGGTGTGAAAGGTTATGGGGAGACGGCAGGAGAATGGGGTTGAAAGGGAAAGGGGGCGCCAGTGTACAGCGGATGGAGGAAGACGAGCTTTAAGGAGCTCCCATCCGTTCGGTTTAAAATTGTTTAAAATCACCATCTTTCACTCAAGGTCGCTCTCAGAACTTTTCACAGCCTGTTTATCCACCTCGGTGTGGTACAGTCCTGCATAAAAAGCCCAGTAAATGCCAAACACATTCAAGGGAAGAGCTAAACAAAAACCGCTAGCAACCTTGGCTAACAAAGTTGAAGATAGTGACTTTAATAGTCATAGCAAGCGGCCATTCCACACCAACAGGTGCAATGCTGAGAGAGATGTCAGGTGCAATTTTAAAGGCCATCAACGACCGCTTTGATCAATTTGAGACCAAGTTTGCATCTCTTCAGTCCTCACAAAATGCCTTGATGGTCCGAATGGATTCCATGGATGAGATCGCTGGAGAGCATGACACCCGCCTGACACTAATGGAGAAAAACATAAGCGAAATACAAAGGGAAAACACCCTCCTGCGAGCAAAAATCAACGACCTAGAGGGCCGTTCGCGTCGAAATAACATTAAAATCGTGGGTATTCCAGAAGGGGAAACCAACAGAGTTTATCCGCGCCCTCATCCCAAAACTGCTGGATGAGACACACTTCCAAAAACCACTTATCATTGACCATGCACACCGCACCCAACAGCCGAAGCCCACGGAGGGAGCCAGGCCTCGCACACTCATCGCCAGGGTCCATTTCTTTCACGAGAAAGATATGATAATACAACTTGGTCGACAACGGACAGCTAGTCTTTATCTTCCTGGATTTGTAAGAATATTCCATTTCAACTTGTTTCAATGGTTACAGACCCAAATGGCAGATATATTATGATCACTGGAAATATTAATTCACTTCCTGTCACACTACTGAATATATACGATCCAAACATTGATGATCTAAATTATTTCCGTAAAGTGTTCGACTTAATTCCAGACCTCAATACCACCAATTTGCTAATGGGCGAAGATTGTTACCTTGACCCATATCTTGACTGGCTCTCCATCCACAAGCCCACCCGCAATAGCATCTGTTCAAAATTAAACAACCTGATTAAGTCTCGCAATATTGTTGATATCTGGAGGATACAACATCCAACGGACAAAGACTTCATTTTTTTCTCATGTCCACAAATCACACACAAGAATTGATTATTTCCTAGTGGATGCAAAATTAATATCTAGCATTGAACATACCAAATATCATAATAGAAACATAGAAATTAGGTGCAGGAGTAGGCCATTCGGCCCTTCGAGCCTGCACCGCCATTCAATATGATCATGGCTGATCATCCAACTCAGTATCCCGTACCTGCCTTCTCTCCATACCCCCTGATCCCCTTAGCCACAAGGGCCACATCTAACTCCCTCTTAAATATAGCCAATGAACTGGCCTCAACTACCCTCTGTGGCAGAGAATTCCAGAGATTCACCACTCTCTGTGTGAAAAAAGTTCTTCTCATCTCGGTTTTAAAGGATTTCCCCCTTATCCTTAAGCTGTGACCCCTTGTCCTGGACTTCCCTAACATCGGGAACAATCTTCCTGCATCTAGCCTGTCCAACCCCTTAGAATTTTGTAAGTTTCTATAAGATCCCCTCTCAATCTCCTAAATTCTAGAGAGTATAAACCAAGTCTATCCAGTCTTTCTTCATAAGACAGTCCTGACACCCCAGGAATCAGTCTGGTGAACCGTCTCTGCACTCCCTCTATATAATATATTGATATCAGACTACAGTCCAGTATTCCTAGACTTGAACCTTGCTCTGCCTAAACAAAGCTATTGTTGGTGCTTTGACCCGTATTTGCTCACAGACCAAGTGTTTATTGACTTTTTGACAGCAAGGCTGGTCCTTGAGACCAACGATACGGGGGATGTATCAGATTCTACGCTCTGGGAGACCCTTAAGGTAGTAATGAGAGGTCATATAATATCCTATGAAGACTCCAAAAAAAGGGAACAGCGTCATCAATTGGTAGAAATTAAAAATGCACTTCTAACTCTTGAACAGACTTACAGGAACTCTCTCTTACAAGAGGATTACAACTAAATCTTGAATTTAAAATATGAATATAATCGCATTCTTAGTGGAAATGTTTGCAAGCTTCTACTCAAGCTCAGACAGAGACACTTTGAGTTGGGCGATAAACCGAGAGATGCTGCTGGCCACTCAATTAAAAGGGGAACAGGCGAGTCATGCAATCCATAAAATCAAATCCAAAACAGGTGATTTGCTTACCAATCCTAAAGAAATAAACAACCGCTTCAAAGTATTTTATTCAGAATTATGTACTGCTAAACCTCAGGCCGCTAATGCAGATTTTGCAGGTTTCTTTGACTCCCTCAGTTTGCCAAAACTAGATGAATCAGCCAGGCTAGAACTGGATTCAAATTTCTTAGAAAGCGAGCTAGTTGAGGCTATTAAATCTTTTCCCTCCGGTAAAGCAGCTGGCCCGGATGGATTTGGTTGTGAATTCTACAAGGCATTCCATAAGTCGCTTGTCCCACTCCTAATTAGGATGATCAATGATTCGATTAAGAATAACAGGTTTCCGAATTCTCTGTATGAGGCAAATATACGTATCCTGTTAAAAAATGACACGGATAAAACTGAAGCTGGCAGCTATAGGCCTATTGCTCTCCTCAACCTTGATCAAAAGGCTGTCACAAAAATATTAGCTAAAAGACTGGGGAAGCATGTTTCATCAATTATACACCCTGATCAGACAGGGTTTATTCCAGGTAGATTTTCACTTTGTAATGTTGGGGGGATTCCAGAGCGGCCATCTTATCCTTAGACGCCGAAAAAGCGTTCGACCAGATAGAGTGGTCCTATATGTTAGAGGCACTTAAAAGATTTGGGTTTGGGGATTCCTTTATTGCGTGGGTCAAAACGGTGTATCTTTGTCCGACATCATCCATCCTCACTAATAATGATAAATCCGGACCTTTTGACTTACAACGTGGGGTCAGACAGGGAGATCTTCCATCCCCCTTACTCTTTGATATTGTTCTGGAGCCTCTCGCAATAGGTATCAGGCGTCACCCAAACATCAGGGGTATGAAGGTGGGGAACGTGGAAAGTGTGTGGGGCTTTACGCCGATGACACATTATTATATCTCTCCTAGCCAGGAGCCTCTGTTCCCCCCTTGTTAGATTTTATTAAATCATTTGGCAAGCTTTCTGGATACACAGGAATGTGGGAAGAAACCTGGAGCACCCGGTGAAGCCCCACAGAGACACAGGGAGAATGCACAAACTCCATTGACAGAATCGAACCCGAGTCTCTGGCGCTGTAAGGCAGCAGCTCCACCACAACACCACCGTGCTGCCTTGAAATGCATCCAGAGAATACAACAATTATTTCTCTAGATGAACGTTGAGATTTTTCTGCCATTGGATCTAATTCAGATAAAAGTAAATTTTATTGACTAAAATGATTTTAAAGTGACAACAGGGATGTGGGAACTGAGAGCCAGAGGCAGCATGTACCCAATTTTTAGAGAAGTCAAAATAGTTAAAGAGTGTAAGATGGTAAAATTAAGAGGTAGGTAAATGTCCGCCATGGCTTAGTTGGTTATTGTTTGCTTTGAGTCAGAGATTTACCAATAAAAAAATCAGGCTGCTACTCCACTGCTGTACTGAGAGATTGCCACAGAGTTGGATGGTAAGAAGTTACATTGAGAAGCCCTCGGTACTCGATGGTGCAGGTAAAAGGTTCCTGAAAATATTTTGCAAAAGGGCAAGCTTGTTATCACCAGATTTTTGACCAAACACCAACATTGCTAAATCTCGATATCTAGTTATCAACCCCTAAATAGCCATGCAGTGCAACAATGAGCGGTTGAGTTTTCTAGAACAGAAGCCGTACATTAAAAAAGCACGTTATTGCTTTTAGATGCTTTGGAGACATCTAAGTCTATAAGTTTGAACCCATGTCCACACATTAACAATGAGAAGAGAGAATAAGTTGAATGGAGCCTTTTAGTATTCCTTGCTTTTAAGCTCGAGAGACAATTGATCCTTGAATAGCCATGCTGCCAATGCAAGAAAGTAGACATATATCAATGGACATGTGGGGTGGAAGATGGCAACCTTCACGTGGTCCGCCCTGTTTCAACTAATGCAATCAACTCGACGTGCACAAATGGAAGATCAAATAGAACAAGTTGTCCAACAACTTTAGGTTGTGCACGCCACATGAAAGAAGAAGAATGGACATGTATATTTTTGCATATAGATACGCAAAGACTTGTGGACAGTGAACCAGCTTGAATTTGTGGTATAACATAAGAAAGGTCACCAGCCCGTTTTACACCACTACCTGATTTTATAATCCTGGTTTCAATACAAGTTCTAAGGGAGGAGATGGAAAGCTGATTGATAATTTGTTATATATATTTCTTGCAATGCACAAAGGAAAAGGTCTAGAAATGTATCCGTGTAAAGCTGTAACAACAGGCATTGCAGAATTTAAAATCTCTCCAATGCAATTCACCTAATTTTGCCAACATATTTCGGTCTATCGTAACACCAGTTGTTGACATTGTAACCTAATCTTCCTTCCCTCTACACCTACATTTCTTCCTCTGGTTTGGTAGAATGAGGTCTGAGTTATTAAAACTTCTGTGGCAGATCGGGACGCTGCACAGATAGAATCACATGGAAGATTCAGGTCCAAACCAGAATCACATCTTGAAATCTAGTGTGTATTTCATATTTGTTTTTTTTTTTTCTTTTAGTAATTTTAGTTTTCAAAAACTGCTTATAAAATTAGTCAATGCCTCAATATTTCAACGTTGTTCCCTTTGGGTTATTTTTTTCCTGTTTCCTTTCATTTCTCTCTTCCTTATAATAGACATTTCTAAACACGGTTACATTTTCAGTTAGGAGTTACCACAAATAATCTCCCTGATTCACAAAATATTCTGTATTTTTTAAATGGAATTAAAATATTGATTAAATAATAAGTAACTATCTTGTTTCAAATAACAGCTCTCATCTTGGCCCGCGAAGCAGAAAAAAGCAACTCTTACCTCAAACTGTGCAAGTTTCTTTGAGCATCTGTGAAACAAGTTGCCCAGATATATATAGCCTGATAAGGATGATTGGATTAAGATAGGTAAATTCTGTTGACTAATGATTAATGGGTGCTTGCTCTTGTGTCATGAGTGAACTTTAGGTCAAGAAGTTTGAAAGTTCTCTGGCATCTCTGCTGATCTAGCAGCCTGTGTACCTCGAGATTAAATCAATACATCTATACCCAAGTACTGCATGTCTTGCATATAGTGTTGCGTTAAGTTGCCCTGATCGCATATCCTTGATGCATTCTCATTGATATGAATATTTTGGATCAAATCTACACTCGAGTTGATAAAGCCTATTTTTTTCTGGCAGCTGAAGTGGGGTTTGGGGAGGGTGATTTTCAGAAAAATGGAAACATTTTGAACTTAAAGCCAAACTATTGGAGTGAGTGAAGGGAACCATTTCTCACAGGAAGGACAATTAACTCCAGAAATGGTCCCAATAAAAAAACAGTATGGATGCACAGAGACTAATATAAATGTTCAGGGCTTTAATCACAACATTTTTGTTTTATAAGTTTATCAAGAAATTGTGAAACAAATATTATTGTTTTGGCATTTCTCAATTCTCAGGTAGGGGATATCATTGGCATGGCCAGTATTAGAATGCAGACAGTACACCACAGGAACGGGCCCTTTGGCTCAAAATGTTTGTGCCAAACATGATGCCACGTTAAACTGATCTCATCTGCATGTGCATGATTCATATCCCTCTATTCTTTGCACTTCCATGTGTCTATCTAAAAGCCTCTTAAAGGCCACTATCTGCCTCCACCACCACCACCACCCGTGGCAATATGTTCTAGGCCTCTGCATAAACTTGCCCCGCACATCTCCATTAAACTTTCCCCCTCGCACCTTATAACTATGCCCCCTACTGTTGGACATCTCAACCCTGGGATAAAGGTTTTGACTGTCTACCCTATCTATACCTCTCATAATTTTTCATACTCGTATTTATTGCCCATCCATAATTGTCCTTGAGAAAGTGGTGGTGAACTTCCTTCTTCAACTCTTGCAATCTTTCTGGTGAGGGACATTCACAATGTTGATCATGGAGTTTCAGGAGTTAGATGCAATGAGCGTGAAAAGACAATGTGCAACATGCATGAACGGACAAGGACAAAGGACCTTTGGCCTAAACATTAATTCTTCATTCTTATTTTCTGCTTTATTTCTTCATTTTTATTTAAGATTAATTGATCATTGTATGTTCCTGCATTTAATCCAGTACAACTATTGACAAAATTGCAAATGTGATATGATATCCTTTTTTTTTAATGATATGGTTTCCATTCTTAACTTTAATAACAAATGCTATTTATTTTATTTATTCATGTGTATATATATTTATATAATGGTATATGGACACACTGATCTGTTCTGTAGTCATGCCTACTATGTTCTGTTGTGCTGAACAGCAAAGCACGAATTTCATTGTCCTTTCAGGGACACATGACAATAAACTCTCTTGAACCTGGAATCTATTGTGTTGATCATGTTAACGTACTGAGGGTGAGCATTGGACTTTTAAGATAAGTGATAAATACAGAACAACAAAGTTAGTCGGAAATTACATTTAAGATAATTGAAAATGCCAGAGGGGAAACAAGATTTAATTTTACACAGCCGGTGAGTTTCATTCATAATAGGCTGCATAAAGTGGTAGTGTTTTATTGGAGCTCACATTGACTGATTACCTGAGCTATGAAACCCTCTCACCAGAAATCAGATTGCTGAGTCCTGATTTTTTCAGTGGTCTGTGATTGAAAAGTGTGAGCAATATGTGGCAATTTCACACCAGTTAAGAATTTGACTGGACTATTGCAGATTATAACTTCAACACAATATTCACTTCAGGGACATGTAATGGCGTTGTCGTCCTTGAAATCCTCTTTCAGGAGCCTTGCAGGGCAACCTCGGCCATATTTCTGTGGGCATTTATTAAATAGGTACTCCTTAGACAACATGGTCTTAAAGTCTTAGTACCATGTTGGGTGGCAGCAAGGTAACTAAACGTTTTAGCTATATCCCAGAACTAAAGCGATTCCCAGCAGTGAGAGCAACTGTTGGTTAATATGTGGCATCAAGGAGTTCTGTAAAACTGAGGTCACTAGGTATCAAGGGAAGAAGGGTTGGGGTCATGGCTCATATGAGAAGATGGTTCTGGTTGTTGGAGGTCCATCATCTTCAAAGCACAAGTTAGGCGTGTGAAGGAATCCATTTGCCTGGATGTGTGCAGGGCTAACAACTCTCAAGAAGTTCAACAGCATCCAGGGTAAATCAGTCTCCTTGATTAGTTCCACATTAAGCATTGGCACACAATGACTGCGGTGTATGCTATCTATAACATGCGTGGACTCTCCCAGACTACTTCCTAAACCTGTGACCTCTAGAGCAAGAAGAACAAGTAGACCAGGTACAGGAGCACATTACCACCAGCAGGTTCCCCTTCAAGTTGCACACCATGTTGATTCAGAAATGTATTGCCGGCTCTTCATTGTTAGTGGTTCTAATTCCTGGAACATCCTTCACGCCAGCATCATACAATGACCATTGTGGCTTAAGGAGGTATCTGACTACCAGCAAACGCAATTGGAGTAGTCATGGTAATACATGCTGATCTTTTCAGTAATGCCTAGATATTGAAATATTATAATTAAACAAAAACGAGCAGATTGCCTAAATCAAATAGATTTGAATTGGAGAGCTAGATATTGGAATTGGTGTAAGTTGAATGGGTGGAAATTTGGGGAACTGGTCATTGTGACTCGAGCGGTTATTCTTATTCCATTTCCTTTCCACACAGTCAGTATTGGTGGGTATTTGTGAGTGGCATTTCACAACTGACACTTGCCCCTTACCTGATATCCACACACACAACTTCATACCACTGCTTGTTTTAGCCTGAGATCTTTGTGGTCTCCATGACTGAGTTTCAAATATCAGGGTCCCAAAATGGAAGAGATGGAAGGAGAGCTAGAAGCACAGGTTTGGGTGAGTTATGATAAGAGCAAACTAAAACAAACTGGAAAAACTTAGTTTGAAATCAACCAGATGCCCTTCCACGGACACACAATATGAATTCATCACTCACTGTGGCACTGTTCTTTGCAGACCAAAGTGGAGGCCCCAGTTCAATTGGTGTCAGAAGTGGCCTTCATCTAGGGAGCGCAGCTCCACCAAGTCAGGGAATCAAAGAAACCCAGCAAGATTCCAATCTTCAAATGTTACTTGCTAACTCTTTCTGGGGCCGGGAGATGTGATACGGCTCTTCTGGGAAACCCAGTCTGACCCATTCTATCAGTGAGGTTTACAAACAGGAATGTCAATTGGACAAGGTTGTTGTTGATCACGACATAACCTGGACCCCTGAAAGAGCAGTGAAAAAAATCTTCATTTTTCTGGACAAAGATCAGTATATTGCTAAATCATCAGGTGATGAGTTGGCCTCAGGCTTTTGCTGAACTTTGTCTTTTAAAGTTTCTTCACAAAACATAACACATATCCTTGGACTTTGCACAGATGATAAATTATCTCCACGGTCATCAATTTGGTGGTATGAGTTGTCACCTGAGTTCACAGATATTTGTAGGCCAGTTGGAACAATATTTACTCTTGGTTACAGTTTTACTAACCTCTCCGATATCAGTGTGAGATAACGCACTGGTTGAAGGAGAGTTATTTTGTGTTTTTAAGGATTTGTCCCTCGAATAAAATTCAGATTTAATGCCATCCAGCAATTCTTTGCCTGTGAAGGGTCTTGGTGAGTGAGGTGAGATGCAAAGGCTGAGGTGTTGAAGGAATGGGTGTAACAACTAGATGACACCAAGATAGAAACAGTCATAGTCATAGTGTTATACAGCATGGAAGCAGTTCCTTCGGCCCAACTTGCCCATACTGAACAAGATGGCAGAGGAGCCGAACCTCTTCTTTGCTCGCTTTGAAGTGGAGCCACCCGAGACAGCCACATCACACCACATGGTCCACAGCAGCCTAACCCTCAAGATAGAGGAGCATGAGGTGAGGTGCACGCTGCGGGCCATCAATCCAAGGAAGACTACTGGTCCTGACGGCGTCTCTGGACGAGTGCTGAAGGACTGTGCAGACCAGCTGGCTGGAGTCTGTACGAAGATTTTCAACCAGTCTCTGGCCCAGTCCACTGTCCCACCCTGTCTGGAGTCCGCAACCCTTGCCCAAAAAAACCCACATCTCCAGCCAAATTATGTCCATTTGGGTGTCCCTGGTCCAACTGCCCTACACCAGCACCTACAGTATATAGGTGACTGAGTGAAGGAGGAGAAATAACCTGTCTATGAAATCTTCCATAACTTTCCACATTCTAAACACATTTAGATTAATTCCGAGTTTCTTCATTTTACTGCTGTAAGATTGTTTTTAAAAACTCTACCATAATTAACACTGGTACTCTCTGATCAAAATGTTCTAATTATTGGCCGTATATCAACCATTATGTAGTCATGAAATTCATTGAACTTGCTGTGAGACTGGTAAAATGAACCATTCTGTTCCAGGATGTGAACTTTGATTGTGCCTTTGTGTTTCTAACTCTATAAACATGCACAGCACACTTTGTGTTTGGTTAACTAACAGTCACGCTAGTGCAAGCACAGCATTGGACTTTAAACAACAGATTAATCCCCAAATAATGCATCTATGTGTGAGGACAGAGAGAGATAGAGAGAGAAAGAGAGAGAGAGAGAGTTTGAGTGTGTGTCTGAAAGTATTCACATGCCTTTGTAAGAATATATGCGGATTTGTTTGTGAGAATCCAACACAATGAGCAATAATGACTATGAGTCTCCTTCTTTGAGCACGTCCTTTGTGAGAGTGACATAGAAACATAGAAAACAGGTGCAGGAGTAGGCCATTCAGCCCTTCGAGTCTGCACCGCCATTCAATATGATCATGGCTGATCATCCAATTCAGTATCCTGTACCTGCCTTAATCTCCATACCCTCTGACCCCTTTAGCCACAAGGGCCACATCTAACTCCCTCTTAAATATAGCCAATGAACGTTTCAGTTGAGAGTGTGTTCCCTTTGACTGTTCCCTTGAAGTGTTGTCTCTATGTGTGTCTGTCAGCGTCTATCTGTGTGTGTGTGTGTGTCTGTGGGTGTATCTGTCCTGTGAAGTGTCTTGTAATCTGCCAATGTACCTGCGCCACCGAGAGTGTAATATTTCTATGAGAGTGCGCAAATACAGAAAAAGAGTTGCAATATTTTCACTCATTTAACTCCCCTTTAACTTCCAATCGCGAAGTTAAATGAACTTTACATCGGAATATTATTGAGAAACAGGGTTATTGATTGAACTGAGTGAATGATTCTGTAGTTTCAACATGACACAGATTGGCACAGGCTGGGCTATTTTTCCACTGAACCCATTGCTTTTCTGAAGTAGAAAAACATATTATTCCCCTAACATTATAATATTAGTAAAACAAGAAAAACATGAAGGAGGCAAGAGAGCCAGGGTTATGAAGGGGAGACGGGGATAGAGGCATCAGAAGAGGGAGGTAAAGAGCCCAGGTAGGGAATACAGCGAAGGGAGAGGGGCAGGAAGGGAAGGGGGGGGATAGAGAAGCAGAGGAGAGAAGACAAGGAAACCATCGGAGTAGGAGAGAGAAGGGGTTAGAGCAGGACGATGAGGATAAAGAGGTGGAAGAGGAATGGTAGAGGGGGGGGGAGAGAAATGTCATCATTGCACAGTTTGCATAGAATAGGATTCTGATTTCACAATACACAAGCACAATACTATGGTGCAATAGCTTTATTGCAGAGGGAGAGGGGATTCCAAGTATGCTTGTCTTATTAACCTCATCCAAGAATTCAGTCAGTGGATAAGCATGTCTTGGTCTTTCAGAATCTAAATGAGTTTTTCCAGCACTGGCTGTCGACTAGGGTGAACAATACCACTCTCGGGGTGTAGGTTGCCTGAACCAGAGGTTGATGGCGGTCACAGTGGCGCAGCGGTAGAGTGGCTGCCTTACAGCGAATGCAGCGCCGGGGACCCGGGTTTGATCCCGATTACGGGTGCTGCCTGTAGGGAGTTTGTACATTCTCCCCGTGACCTGCATGGGTTTTCTCCGAGATTTTTGGTTTCCTCCCACACTCCAACGACGTACAGGTTTGTAGGTTAATTGGCTTGATAGAATGCAAAAAATTGGCCCTAGTGGGTGTGGGCTGGTGTTAATGTGCTGGTCGGCGCAGACCCGGTGGGCCGAAGGGCTTGTTTCCGTGCTGTATCTCCAAACTAAACATAAAAATAAACTAAAGGAGACTGGTTAGTAAGAGAATGTTAACTTCAGCAAGCCATGATGTAGGGAACACTGGCTCTCTATGTACCCTCTCCTTCTTATGCAATCCCTCGGGTCAAGGCTAAGTTGCTTTCCCTCTATTTCATCGATGCCTGGAGTAGTTGGACCCACAGATTCAATGGCAGAAGGCACCTATAGGACCGGCTTGTGGGTGGTATAGGAGGTGGTGTGTTCATTTTTCCTTTTTTTGTGGATAAACACATGCTCCCAGTCAAATGTCTTGAGGTTCTCAGCATCATGTCTCATTGAATGGTCATGGGTAAGATTCCCATGAAATTGGACCATGAATCACAAAACTCTGAGAATATCCTTGGAAGATTTATTTTGCCTTCTGCTAACCTTTTGCTATTTCAGTGCTCAAAATGTCCATGTTTCAGAAGATATTTGTAAGACGAGGTGGATTTCACCTGTAGTTAGATTTTGAACCTCCAACTTTCCACTTCAAAGGCTTGGACTTCATTGACTAGATTGCTGGGTTGGATCTAGTTAAAGGGCCTATCCCACTGTACGAGCTGATTCAAGAGTTCTCCCGAGTTTCCACTGATTCGAACTCGGAGAATTACGGTAAAAGCCGTTCGGAAGTACTCGGGGTCTCGTGGACATTTTTCAACATGTTGAAAAATCTTCACGAGCTTACCGCGTTTCCCGAGTACCTGCCGTTAGCGTTACGACCCGCTAACAGACGTCCCAAGCTCCGACGTACCCGCTACGTACATTCCACGTGCTTACCACAAGTTTGATTATTTTTTAAACTTGGGAGAGCTCTTGAATTACCTCGTACAGTGGGACAGCCCCTTAACAGTCCAGGCAGTCAATGATATGAACACACTAGAAGATTGAGGGGGGATCTTATAGAAACTTACAAAATTCTTAGGGGGTTGGACAGGCTAGATGCAGGAAGATTATTCCCGATGTTGGGGAAGTCCAGAACAAGGGGACACAGTTTAAGGATAAGAGGGAAGTCTTTTAGGACCGTGATAAGAAAATCAATTTTCTTTTCACACAGAGAGTGGTGAATCTCTGGAATTCTCTGCAACAGAAGGTAGTTGAGGCCAGTTCATTGGCTATATTTAAGAGGGAGTTAGATGTGGCCCTTGTGGCTAAAGGGATCAGGGGGTATGGAGAGAAGGGATGCTGAGTTGGATGATCAGCCATGATCATATTGAATGGCGGTGCAGGCTCGAAGGGCCGAATGGCCTACTACTGCACCTATTTTCTATGTTTTCTATGTTTCCAATTCAATCAATCAGTCTTTTCTCTATTGTCCACAAAGGCAAAACACAACGATGATTGAGAATAAATCACATTGTTGCCAATGTCCATTATGTTCATCTAATTAACCTGTGGCTGATTATCTGTACAGAGGTCTGGATGTATCTGCGTCATCTTTGATCGGCCAGTTTGCAGCATGATTGCTCAGTCACCAATACAATGCTCTCATTGTGTTGATAAACGAACGCTGAACAGGCAGTTAACCCACTCAACTCTGAATCAGATGGTTGTGGACTCAAGACCTTCTGCTGAGATTTGAGTCAGTACCCCAAAAAGATAGTCCCTTGCTGCTACGGGAGAGGGAGGAGATTGCTGCAACATGTCAAACCTTGCCTTTAGGCTGCGGTGTTAAATGAAGCCTATCTCTGGCCTCTCAGCTGAACACAAAGGAATTACAACCCAATTTGTAGATTTTTACTTAGTGTCAATATCTGTTCCGTGACCATTGCTCATTAATATTACATTGTAACCTGAACAAGAACTCTTTTAAATAATTCCATCTTCACAATATCGGATAGTTGGCAGATATCGAGAGCTGTTTGCTTTCAGTGGCATGCAGGGTTTGGATGAGCAGTGAGAGAAGCTGAGTTAAGGCAGTGCTTGGCCCTAGAGAAGAGTAGGCCCATAATTAGGGAGTCATTGGCGCTGAGTTTTTGAAGCTTCATACTCTCCTGGTATCAGAGTTGGTCCAATATGTGGAGACCGGACCCTCTGAAGTAGTTGCCATGATTTAGGGTGAGGGTTTAAGTGAGATACAGAGCCCCAGGAGGAACAATATAATCACAGGATGAAACTAAAAACTTGGATGTTATGTTGAGGCTTCATGAGGCACTGGTCAGACTGTATTTGGATTATTGTGAGTTGTTTTGGGCCCAATGTCTGAGGAGAGATGTGCCCAAATGATCCCAGGGATGATTGGCTTAATGTATGATGAGCATTTGACGGCATGGACTCGCAAGAGTTTAGAAGGATGAGGTAGGACCTCATTGAAACTTCCCGTCTAGTGAAAGGCTTGGATAGAGTGGATGTGGAGAAGATGGTTCCACAAGTGGGAGATTCTAGGACTAGAGGGTGCAGCCTCAAAATAAAAGGACATACATTTGGAAAGGAAATGAGGAGGAATTTCTTTAGTCTGAAGGTGGTGAATCTATGTAATTCACTGCCACAGATGGCAGTGGAAGCTATTGGGTATTTTTGAAGAGGAGATTGACATGTTTTTGATTAGTAAGGGTGTCAAAGGTTCTTGGGAGAAGTCAGGAGAATGGGGTTGTGAGGGAAAGATAGATCAGCCATGACTGAATGGTTGTGTAGACTTGATGGGCCAAATGGGCCAATTTCTGCTCCTTTGACTTATGAACTCATGATCTGAGCTGAGGGAGATTGTTCTCCTGCCAAGAGTCACGCTGCTAAAACACCGGAAATGGGCAGGGTTTCCATGCCTACAAGGATAGCTGCACCAAATGTTACAAGCAGATTGGAAGTTTAAAGAGCAAGAGGAGTTGGTCCATTGGATTCTATAGTGTGTGTGAATGAGTGAGGTTTTGCCTGTTGGGATTATGTGCGGATCTGGAATGTATTCAACCAAAGTCGACGTTAAATGTGTTGGACAACTTTAGGAGAGAGCTGTTTTCCTCCAGTGACTTTGCTGCTGATACTTATATCAGTCCAAATGGTTATGGATTACATTGAACGGTCAACAAATTCTCATTATCCAGGTCAAAAACATCAAAGTGTAAATGAGTAACTGTAGTCTGAAACTATAAAGAGACCGAAATAAATTTGCATAGCATTTTAGATGTTAAATATGAGTAAATCGCAGGTTTTCGTTTCCATTCAGAGATAGATCGTACCTTGAAACATCCACCATGATGATCAAGACAACTGTGATTTCAATCATCCTCACAATCTCGGGTTTGTATCTTTAATTTTCCTCTGGTTATTTGGTGTGGTACCTGATCTAAAGATAGGTTTTTGTACCATTCTCAGAACCACTAGAAAATGGTTCTGAGAATGGTACAAACTCAGCACACATCTTCACCGTATTCCAATACCCAATTGCAATTACTGAGCCCATCTTTCCATCTTCATTACTCTGCACCTAGCAAACCCTGATATCAGTTTGATCTCCTTCGGTATAATGCATCAAGCCAGGCACACAACAGGAAAATATCTCTCAAGGGCAGTTGTAGAAACATAGAAAATAGGTGCAGGAGTGGGCCATTCGGCCCTTCGAGCCAGCACCGCCATTCATAATGATCATGGCTGATCATCCAACTCAGTATCCTGTACCTGCCTTCTCTCTATACCCCCTGATACCTTTATCCACAAGGGCCATATCTAACTCCCTCTTAAATATAGCCAATGAACTGGCCTTCTGTGGCAGAGAATTCCAGAGATTCACCACTCTGTGTGAAAAAATGTTTTTTTCATCTCGGTCCTGAAAGATTTCCCCCTTATCCTTAAACTGTGACCCCTTGTTCTGGAACTTGTGTTTAATAACTTGGTGCATAAATTGGAAAAAGTACAAGTGGTTATTCTTTAACAGGCAAGTTTATAACAGAGGGATGCAAAAAGAAGAGTAGTATGAATGAGAGGAGGATTAGGTCATTGTTAAATGATCTGGGGTATATAACAGGTGGGTGTGTCATAAATTGGTTTGACACAGGTGGGATTAAGCAGGCAATATACACCGGGCAGGTACACCAGGCAAGTGTTCAACAGACTGGTCCTAGATAGGCTGTTACTGAATAAATAACACTGCCTGGTATTAAATGAACACGTAAATACTGTTGGGGGTACAGCAGTTGGATGTACAACTGGTGTTATTAAGTGAGCAGTTATGTAGTAGATGGGTGTTTAGCAAGTGATCAGCATAATACTGTGTGCCTAACTCTTCCACTGAAGATTAATTGCTCTCAATACACCTTCAGGTAACCTGCATGTGACAGTCCGGTAGCTAAGATACAGAATTATAGAACAATTACAGAATTACAGCAAAGCCATGATGTTAACACACAAACAGCCTTGTGAAGCAAAGGGCTTTGTCTCTGCTCTCAGGGCCAATTCATAACCTAGAACAAACCATGTCCGTGAAGTAAACTATAGGTTTGTTTAGACACAGAATGCTGGTGTAACTCAGCATCTCTGGAGAAAAGGCATAGGTGACAATTCGGTTAGAGGCCCTTCATCAGGCTGTCATAATCAGACTGTTTAAATCATATAGATTTTTTTTTAATTGTGCTCCTGCTCTATTCCTCCCATTTCCTTTCTCTCCGAAGGCTCGTTGGCCCATGAAGAAGATCAGCTACTAAGTGCTTTGACTGAATGCATCAAGGAATTGAAGAACGATGCCAAAGATGGTGCAGACCTGATCCAAGGTTCAAATGTTGACCAGCGACACCTGTGAGTACCAGATGTGAGGTGGGGTGACTGGCACTGGCTGGGATCCTGTTAAAAGAAATGGCAAAAATATTGAATAAGAAAAGTTGGTACATCAAATCTAAATTGGTCGGCCTACAAAAATTGATCAGACTCTGCAAAGTGAATGGATTGAGCCAGCTTCAGTTATTGAGTGGAAGGGAATGATCTGCAAATGGTTGTTAAATGAATGGGTGTTTGTTGGTGTAGGCCATTAGGCCCCTTGTGCTTTCTCTGTCATTCAATACTATTATGATCCATCTCCTGCCTCAACACCATATTCCCATACCCACTATCAGCCGATTGTGTTGAAAAATCAATCCATATCGTTCTTAAATGAATTCAGTGATCTGCCCTATGCAGTTGTCCATAGTAGTGAATTTCACAAAATCAGTGCAAAAATGTTCCCTCATCTCAGTCTTAATGTTTTATCTTATATCCCAAAGTTCTCGTCAACTCAGCTAGGATTAAACAAAGCTATCAGGGATTTATGATAAACAAATCATGTATGATAAATGTACTGATGTATTTGGAGGCTACAACTGGTAGAGTATCCAGCGGATGTGGTGTGTTTGGATTTTTTTATGACCTCTGATAAAGTCCCATGTAAGTGGCAACTACACTGGATTGAGGGCAATGTACTAGCACAGACTGAAAATTGTCTCACAGGCAGGCAGCAGAGAGTAGGAATTAGAGGTGGTACAGCAAGGAACAGTGTCTGTTTAATTTAGTTTAGAGATACAGCGCAGAAAAGGCCCTTCGGCCCACCGAGTCCACACCAACCAGCGATCGTCAAACATTAACACTATCCTACACACACTAGGGACAATTTATACCAAGCTAATTAACCTACAAACCTGTCGCCTTTGCAGTGTGGGAAGAAACCGAAGATCTCGGAGAAAACCCACGTGGTCACAGGGAGAACGTACAAACTAGATACAGACAGTACCAGTAGTCAGGATCGAACCCGGGACTCTGGCGCTGTAAGGCAGCAACTCTTCCACTGCACCACCTTGGACCCCAAGTATTCACAATATATATTTGTGATTTGGATCAGGGAGCTGGGTGAGTCTGCGTCTGCCAGTAAAATGAAACTGAGTGGGATTGTGAGCTATGAGAAAGGTGGTAAAAGGTTTCAGGCCAATTTAGACAAGTTGAGTGAGCAGACATTCTTGGGAGATGTCGTAAAATATAGATAGTGTGAAAAGAGGATAGAAAGTAACTCAGCGGGACAGGCAGCATCTCTGTGGGAACATGGATAGGTGACATTTCCAGACTTTGTGTCTATGTTTTGAAAATCAGCATCTGTAGTTCCTTGTGTCTACGTAGATGGTGTGAAGTTATCCTCTTTGGTACGAAAAATACAAAGGCAGATTATTGCTTAAATGAGAATAGCTTAGGTAGTGTTGATGTACAATGGCATATGTATTCTCTTGCATACCAGTTACTCGAAGCAATCATGCCAGTGAGGCAAGCAGTTAAGAAGGCAAATGGTACATCGGCCAGTGCGAAAGGTTTTGAGTATAGGAGAAACAATGCCTCGTTCCAATTATACAAACCTTTGGTATAATTACAGTAGAATATTGTGTGCAATTTTAGTTTCCTTGCCTATGAAAGGGAAGAACTTGGTACAAAGATTCACCAGACCATATTCCAGATGGAAGGGTTCTTGCCAGAGGAGAATTTGTGTCATTCATGTTCATTGGAGTTTAGAAGAATAAAAAGACATCTCATTGAAACATAGATAATTCTGTCACAGTGTTAGGGAACGAGTTCAGACATTTAGGATGGTAAGGAGGAGAACTTCTTCCTCTAGAGGTTAGTGAACCTATGGAATTCTCTACCACAAAAGACAGCGAAAGTTAAGTCACTAAAGTTGCTTTAATAATTTGTTAAAATATTAAGGAGTTAAATATATTTAAGTAGGAGATTAATTTAGTTTAGAATGTACAATACAAGAAATTGGATATGCTGGTTTATACCAAAGATAGACTCAGCTAACCCGCTGAGTTATTCAAGCACTTGGTGTTTATATTTAGTTTAGTTTAGAGATACAGCCCTTTGGCCCATCAAGTCGCGTACGATCACCCCTAACACTAGTTCGATCTTACACACTAGGGACATGTTTTACAGAAGCCAATTAACCTACAACCTGCACATCTTTGGAATGTGGGATAAAAGCAGAGCACCCGGAGAAAACCCACGTGGTCACAGGGAGACGGTACAAATTCCACTCAAAAAACACCCATAGTTAGGATCGAACCTGGCACTGTCAGGCAGCAACACTGCCACTGCACAATTTCTTGACACAAAAAGCTTTAAAGGGTCCAAAGAGATAGCAGGAATTTGTCATTGAGATAGGTAATCTGTCATGATTGTAGTCATGGCTTGAAGAGCCAAATGACCTACTCCTGCTATATTTCCCATGTATATATGTATCCATCACCAAATTCCCACCACAGGCACTAACTGCGAGGATGTTAGGGTGATTTCACTCTCCGCTATGTTCTGCATCTTCATTAAGTATCCAGTTCATAGTCATACAGGGTGGAAACAGGCTCAACCTGCCCACACCGGCCAGAATGTCCCATCTACACTAGTTCCACCTGTCTGCATTTGGCCCCATATCCTTTTAAACTTGTCTTATCCATGTACCTGTCTAAATGTTTCTTAAATGTTGCGATAGCGCCTGCCTCAACTACTTCCTCTGGAAGCTCGATCCATACACGTATCACCCTCTATGAGGTTATGACTCGAAATATCCAGTCACTAGGAAACTTCCAAGCAAAGCAAACTTTGAAACTCATCTCCTTTCCTTTTCTTGTTGCTTCCCCAGCATCACACCGTACAACCCGAGTCTGGCTCTCCTCAGAGACAACTTTGAAACAAAGATGTCGGAGAGAACAGATGCTATTCAGCAGCAGTTTGCACAGCAGCTGGGCGACCTGAGTGATAGGCTGTCAGCGGCCATCGAGAACGTGCGGCTGACGATGAGCCAGAACGTCGAAGCACTTTCGCAAAGGCTGACGCCCAGTGTCGAGAAACCCAGCCCTCAACACAACAACACCAACAAACATCAGGGGCAGGTATCGAATCCCAACAACAAGGACCTTCCGAACAACACGGACAACGCTAAGGAGGTGAGGGATGTGCTGGGTCCATTCTTTCCGCAACTGCAAAAGAAAATCACGGAAGACATGGTCAACCAAGGTGTGTCAGCCCATGAGGGGGGGA
The DNA here is from genome assembly GCF_028641065.1 of Leucoraja erinaceus. NCBI lineage: Eukaryota > Metazoa > Chordata > Chondrichthyes > Rajiformes > Rajidae > Leucoraja > Leucoraja erinaceus. The sequence continues at coordinate 11,024,891 of NC_073408.1, forward strand.
ACATGGACAAAGTTGACCAGGTCCTCGAGGAGCTGCTCAGCAAGTTGACTCCTATTCTTAAAGATACTTATAGAAAGGTGAGCCAAATGTCCAGCGAATTGGCCCTGAAAGCTTGTGTCAAATAATTTGAGTGCAGAGGTAAGGATGAGGGAGAGAGAGAGACTTGTGATCCGAAAGGTGGTCCTTTACATCGGTAACTAACCAACTAACTGAAAGCAAACCGTACGACTGTTAAATGCTTGAAAACAAAATCTGGAGTCGTACAACGAAGATCTCAGCATCACCATCAAACAGTAGGTAGAATCGATTGTTCACTTCAGTGGCGGCTACATAAAGGACAACAAAATCAAGGAGATCTCGCAAAATAAAATTCCCCCCGTGTACAAACGTCAATCAGCAGAATATTTAGTCTCAGCCTTCAGCTATGCCGATCTTCCAACACCAGCATTTAGAGAACTATAAGGAAACTAGAAAAGTGCATTACCAAACGACATCTTTGAACTGTGGAATTGTTTTGAAACTCAAAATTGCTTGATGTTGTTAAAAGCCTTTTATCACCTTTCCAATTCATTTATTTGGGGGGAAAGGGTTGATTCTGGAGTCGTTATTTAAAAATTTCGAGCCTGCTTTGTAGAATGTGGATTGCTGAACTCCCTCTTCTGTATCTCTGCAATCTCCATCAGTCTTGTAACTTACTCTCTGTGATATCCTTTCTGATATGCAGCTGCAATTCTGATCTCGAGTAACCTTGAGTTTAAAGTATTCTAAAATTACTATCCATGCCATTGAGGTCCTGCAGTAAGTTTCGAAAATTTCCTTTTCAAAAGGAAGGAAACAAGCAAGGAAATTGACATAGTAATGAGCAAGGAGACAAACTACAACTGTATCAAATTAAAAGTTACATTTAGGAAAGTGTACAACTTGGAGAGAAGCTTGGGTTTGAAACTAATCGCCCGTAATAAACAGGAGAACCTGAAATGTTGACTCTCCCTTCACAAGTTCTGCAACCTTTTACATTTTACTTCAACGTTTGCAGTATTTTACTTTTAGACATAAGTTATTAGACAAAAAAACTTTAAAGGGAAAAGTATGGTGTGAATTACAAATGATGAGTGTCCAAGCATTTCTTGTCCTTGTCCAACCGTCTGCAGTCAAATCCCCCTCTCATTTGTATATATCTATTACTTGCCAGGCATTGATTAGCCCCTGTTTAAGAGGGAACTGCAGATGCTGGAGAATCGAAGGTTACACAAAAAAGCTGGAGAAACTCAGCGGGTGCAGCAGCATCTATGGAGCGAAGGAAATAGGCAACGTTTCGGCCCGAAACGTTGCCTATTTCCTTCGCTCCATAGATGCTGCTGCACCCGCTGAGTTTCTCCAGCTTTTTTGTGTAACCATTGATTAGCCCCTCCCAGACTTCTTTCCCAACACCTTCCAAAGCACAATGGTGTTATGGGTAATGTTGCAGCCTCAGGGCTCCAACATGCTGGCTTCAGTCTTGAACTTTGTTGCTGACTGTGTGGACTGTATCCGTTCTCCCAGTGGTCACATAGGTTTTCCTTGGGTGCTCCAATTTCCTCCCATATCCCAAAGCTGTGCAGAGTGGGAGATTAATTGGTTGCCATTAATTACACATAGTGGAGGTCAATGAATCAGGTTGAAACTAATGGTCATGTGAGAGATGAGTTTACAGTGGAGGAATGGACAATGGGATTGATATGGGAAAGACATTGATTCAAAGGGCAACTGGTCTACATCAAGAACAATAGAAACATAGAAAATAGGTGCAGGAGTAGGCCATTTGGCCCTTTGAACCTGCACCGCCATTCAATATGATCATGGCTGATCATCCAACTCAGTATCCTGTACCTGCCTTCTCTCCATACCCCCTGATCCCTTTAGCCACAAAGGCTACATCTAACTCCCTCTTAAATATAGCCAATGAACTGGCCTCAAGTACCTTCTGTGGCAGAGAATTCCAGAGATTCACCACTCTCTGTGTGAAAAATGTTTTTCTCATCTCGGACCTAAAAGATTCCCCCCTTCTCCTTAAACTGTGACCCCTTGGTCTGGACTTCCCCAACATCAGGAACAATCTTCCTGCATCTAGCCTGTCCAACCCCTTAAGAATTTTGTAAGTTTCTATAAGATCCCCCCCTCAATCTTCTAAATTCTAGCGAGTACAAGCCGAGTCTATCCAGTCTTTCTTCATATGTAAGTTGTGACATCCCAGGAATCAGTCTGGTGAAGCAATATGACTCTGGTGAGGCAAATGGCAATATGAGGGGAAAATTTTTAATTTTAAAATTCTAAAGGTTGCAAATGGTATTTTACAGAAATATAAGTACCCACACTTCTAAAATTAGGTCTTTAGGGGGCAGGTGTGGTTCAAAAACAATTTCATCTCCTTAAAAACAGTGGTGCCTCTTTCAAGAGGACATCGTTTGCAACAGTTTTTATTGTGAACAATGTGCAAAACTGGCTGAATTGTACATTGAGTTAACAATCGTACTTGTATTAAATAGTTTGTTGTCTTCTGTAAAAGAGTTTCATTGACAGCATTTTTAATATCTGTATTTAACTGCCTCGTGGAGACTTCTGAAGTAGCTGTCACTTCACACAGTGTTGATAATGTGAATAAAGTTTGGGTGCAAATTCCAGTCCATCCTAATGTAATCTTTTAAGGAGAGGCTTGCATTTATATAGCGCCCTACAACACCCCAAAATACTTTACAACAATTTTGAAGTGTTGCAATGCAGAATTTAGACACAACACCCTATGAACAGCACTAATATAAGTGGTTTGATAATACTGTTCAATCCACAGTAGATAGTGATTTCATGAAATTACAGAGTACCCCACTACCATTTGAATAAGGTTATGGAATTTTTGGTGATCAGGTGAATGGGCAGATGAGGCTTTGGTTTAAAATCCATTTAAACAACATTTCTTCAATGTCACTCTGGAGTCTATATATTGATTATGCTTTCAAATCCCTGACGTGTTTCTCACTCGTGATTCAGGTCAAAGTGTTGCACAATCAATAAGACCAGATGAATGTTGGCATTGGTGAATTTAGGGGAGGGTGCAGGGGCTCTGAGTGGAAAACCCACAGAGGGAGCTTGCAACCAGACAAGGGAAATAGACAGGAATGACAACATTAGAGGAAAGTTCATGAAGAACACATTTTTTGACCGGGGATGGTGTATATGGAGAAAGGGGAATAGAATTTTGAAAATCTGTGCAACATACCTTCCTCAAGCAGAGTCTTTAATGGGTGCATGTGGATCCAAGACAGAAGGAAATCACTGAAAATCAGGTGGAAAATTGAAGTGAAAACAAGATGCTGGAAATACCCAGCCGGTCAGGCAGTGTGTGCGGGAAGAGAGAAGTAGAGTTATTGTTTCAGGTCAATGACCATTCATCAGGATGTGAGTGAGATAATTTAAGCTTTGCTGGAAAAAATGTTGTGTACGTGAGGAGATGTATCCCAAGATATCGGGGGATAAAGAGGAAGGTGGACCTTAAACATACAATATAGAACATACACATAGGAACATGCCATTCAGGTCACGATGTCCTTGCTGAACATGATGCCAAGTTCAACTAAACTCATCTGCTGCACATAATCCATTTCCACATCCAGTTCAAGAAACTGTATTTCAGAAACATGTATGCCAGAGAATTGGGGAATGACCGATATAAAAATTGAAGTAGAATTGATCTGGACAATTAAAGACCATTTTACTGAACTTCTGTCATAAGGGTAATGTTGATGCTTCAAATGTTTAACTTACTAATTATATAGGTTGAGGAAAGGAAGATATTGTTTAACAAACATGACCAACAGCTCAAAAGAAGTGATGGATAAGAAGGACTGAGGGATGAAATGGCTGTGAGTGAATGACTTTCTGAAAAAAAACCTGTACAGAAGTCACTGTTTGAGATTAAGGGAAGAGCAGCAAATTGGATTCAAAACTATCGGTTGATGGAAACAAGAAGTTAGAATTAATGAAAACTTGAATGGATAAGAATATGAGCAGGAAAAAATGGTGATTAATATAGAATTAGTGTAAATGGATAGCTGAGGGCTGGCAAAGACCTGATGGGCTGAAGGGCCTGTTCCATGTTGTATGTTTCATGGGAATGTTTCAGCCGGGTGGGAATCAGCAGTGAGTTCCATTACAGGGAATCTTTGTGCACTTGCTGCAGAGGGTGATATTCACATTTTCATATAACATTTAGAATAAATAATTCATTACACCAAAATATGTTTTTGCTAATATGGCCGGCTGGTGCACAGTTGGTTGTCAGGCTGCAGGGTGCCATCATGGGGTGGGTGTTGGTAACACTGCTCTTTTCAGTACATACTAGTACCCTCGTCCACATTACAGTCATTCCTTTCCAACCCACTGTGTGACCTGTGTGAATTACCCCCATTGTCAGAGCAAGGAATTGCTCCTCCCTTGCAAGGGATGTCTTAGACATACACATAGACATAGAAAATAGGTGCAAGAGTAGGTCATTCGGCCCTTCGAGCCAGCACCGCCATTCAATATGATCATCCAGAATCAGTATCTTGTTCCTCCTTTCTCCCCATAATCCCTTGATTCCGTTAGCCCTAAGAGCTATATCTAACTCTCTCTTGAATACATTCAGTCAGAGGCTCAGCTTTCCATTGCAGCCACACATGTCTTACTACAAGTGGTCACAGCACCACAGTCTTCTGTGATCTACACTCTGCGCTGCCCGTAAAGGTCTAATCACCCTCTCCTCTGCATTTCTGCAGCAAGGATGCCATCTGTAAGGTCCTTACTGCAAATTGTTTGCACTAATATAGATTTTTAAAAACTTGTCTTCTCTTCTTCCCAGTTGCCCACCGGTCCCCGCAGAGAGTGGTTAAACACAGCCTAGTTACAGCCTAGTCCATCACAGAGTGGTCTATCACAGTCACATAACGTCCCTCCATCCAGTCAATCTCCCTGTGCTTCGCATCGGGAAGGCTGCAAGTATCACCAAGGACACTTGTCACCCTGGACATTCCTTTCAAAGGAACTGGATAGTTCAGAAATCCCAGATTAACACCAGCTTCTTTCCCACTGCTGTACGTCCCCCGAAAAAAAATCTCCTCTTCACACCCCATTCCCTTCTTATATTTGAATTTTATTTTGTGCTATTCAGATTTCACACTACAATCTTTCACCTTTCTAATGTTTTGCACTTGTGGTATTTAATGCTGTATGAATCTTTACTGTAGGTATACTGTTTGCTTTGTGGGCTTCACGTAAACAAGAACTTTTGTCGCACCCCATTGTGTATTACAATAAGCTAATCAGAATATGAAATAAATCATGGAACATTATTAGCTGAAAGATGATTCAAAGTTTTATTGCAGGTATTTTACAGTTCACACTCTGGAATTGTAATCAATGATTTTAATATATTCCTCTGAGCAAAAAATAAATAGATTGAGTCTAGTTATATTTATGCATCTTGTTTTCTGTGCTCCAAGAGGACCCATTATCCTGACACATAGATCAACTGAGTACCTTTCTACTTCTCAATTAGTTCTGCAGATTCTGCCAGAAGTCGTTCCATACAGTTGTGAGCTTGGTCTGAAGTTGCTGCTGAACGTTGCCTCCATTCAGGGCAAGTCCCTCTTGCATCTCCCTCACATTCTGACTGATGATCTTGTTCAGCTGCTCAGTGTAGGGGGCCACATTCTGATGGAACTCCTCGATTCTCTGGTTGATGTTGGTGTTGAGATTTTCGATGTATGGGGCCAGGTTCTGGTCCATGCTTCCCACGGTCTCGTTAAGTTTTAGCTTCAGTTCGGCGATGTAAGGGTTCAGCTTCTGGTTCAGATCTTCCACGTGTTCGTTGACCTTTGTCTGGAGCATCTCGGCAAAAGGCACCACCCTCTGGGTCATTTCTGCAATCTGCTGGTTCATCTTCAGCTGGACCTCTTCGGTGTAGGGAGCCAAACTACCGCGCAGCTCCTGGACATTCTCATCAAACCTGGAGCGAAACTCTTCAGCTTTGGCAACCACATTCTGCTTGAAGTTGTCCATATTTTCATCGATCGTCATCTGGAGCTCTTCAGCGTAGGGAGTCAGGGTTTCCCTCAGGTTCTCTGCGCTCACTTCCAGTTTGGCCTGAAGCTCTTCAGTGAAGGGAGTCAACCTCTGCCTAAGTTCCTCCGCATTCTTCTTCAGCTGTTGGCCAAGTTCTTCAGTGTAAGGTGTCAACCTCTGATGAAATTCTTCAATGTTATTGCTAATCGTCTGATGGACTTCATCAGCAAAGGGAGAAAGTTTGACTTTCAGGTCTTCCAGCTGTTCTCTTATCTGCTGGTGAAGGCTGTCAATGTCTACTGTCATCTTCTCACGAAGATCATCTGTCAAAGGAGTCAATTTCTGTCGGAGATCCTCAGCATAGTTATTGACACTCTGCAGATTCTCCTCGATAAGATGACTGGAAAAGAGAGACAAGTGTTTGTCAAACTTGTTACAGAGAAGAGATACATTAAGACAGAGCTCAGCGTAAGTCTGTGACTGAAACAAATGCTTTACAGAGGGAAGCAGAGCTCAGGAAACGGAAGGACATTTGGATCAGGAAATCTGTTCAGGTTAATTCAGTATGTTTATTGGGAAGAGAGGTTAGGATTCTCCCAATGTCTTTCATTTATTCTGTCCTTTCCTAATTGGTACAATTTGAGAGGAAAATAAAGAGTGCAGTGAAGCACAATGATTTGAATGCTTTACATTATCTGATTGTGGAAAGGCATTCACATTGATTGGTAAAACTCTACAAGTAGTTAGGTAATAATGTTTTAGAGAGATTACTGAGGGGATGATTAACACTGCAAAGGTTATATACTCTTAGGGTTTTGAAACTAAACTAGCAATTCAAAGTAAATGAATTAACTTGTGCCAGTGCCTGCATTCACAAATGCCATTCCTATAACTGTATCTGTATTAGTCAAGTCAAGTCAAGTCAAGTTTATTTGTCACATACACATACGAGATGTGCAGTGAAATGAAAGTGGCAATTATTAATATTTCCAGCTGAACCTATTCATATCATTCCCCTATTTGTACCTGAACTTTCCACCCATGGAGATAGAGAGGCTGCTGGTCTAACAAATCCATGAAGACTGGCCTAATGATATCAGCTTCTGAATTCATTTCGCACTGAAGAGCATTTACATTTTAGTGGTTAAATAAATTTGGAATTAAAAATATAGGTGTTGTTACTGGTGAGTGGATTGTCATAAAGACCCAGCTGCTTCACTAATGTCCTTTTTGGTCCATAGTTGAGATCTCACTGACTTCTTTAATTAGCCTATCAACAATTAGGGATGAACAATAATGTTCATAATCTAGAAAATTGAAAGAACCTCTCACAATGTTACAAAGTTACTGTTTACAATTTTTTTCCTGACTCTTTAATTCTTCCTGGGGTAAAGAGGTTGAACTTTTCCAATTGCCCCTAACAAATCCCCAATACTCACTTGAGTTGCTGGCTGACTTCTGAGCTTTGAATCAGTTCTACACCATCCCTGGCTTCCTCGGCCAATTGGTTGATGTAATTCCAGAAGGCTTCATGAACCTGATCTCTGTTGTACTCAGCACGACAGTCTATGAGAAAGAAAGAATGAGATAATCAGAATGGGAAGACGAGAGGAACTTTCCCTGCATCCACTCCTCATATGTGCGGCAGGGTGGGGTAGTGGTAGAGCTGTTGCCTTACAACTCCAGAGGCCCGGATTTGATCCTGACTACAGGTGCTGTCTGCATGGAGTTTGTACGTTCTCCCCATGACCTGCATGGGCTTTCTTCGGGTGCTCAGGTTTTCTCCCACATGCCAAAGATATACAGGTGTGCAGGTTAACTGACTTGGTATAATTGTAAATTGTGCCTACTTTGTGTAGGATATTGTTAGTGTGCGGGGATCGCTGGTCGGCGCGGACTCGGTTGGCCGAAGGCCCTGTTCCCGTGCTGTATCACTAAACTAAACTAAACTAAAATTACACAACAGATGGGCCACAAGACTTCACCAGATCCTGGTGACCACCAGTTTTCTTTACTGGAAATACTGCTGCGTGATTCAAGGGTAAAATCCCTTGTCTTTAAATATATGGAAACTGGGCTTAACACAAAATCAGAATGGAGAGGAAGCAAGCTTCACCCAGCAAACTAATGTTGGAAGAAAGAACAATGCATGGGGCTCCAAAAGTCTGATCTGAACTTAATTCATATCCATATAAGTAGCATGAAGATCTTCAAGAAAGAATGCTTGAAAATCATAAATGATAACAAAATCCCAATCACAGTCTAAGTGCAAGAAAACAGGGAATGAGGAATATTTGAAGCTGATACCTTGGACCAAGACTGCGGCAACAAGCAGGAGGATTGTCTTCGGAAACATGGTGGAGTTCTCCAACGGTTTGCTTTCTCTTTTGCAGAAAACCTACATAAAAATAAAGGTCAGTTATTCCAGGGTTTAAATTCTCATTGAAAACACGCTGTGCGTAATTGTCTCCTTCCAAACTCCATTAAAAAGAACACAAGAAAACAGAGCAGGAGTGGACCGCCTAGCCCTTGGAGCATGCCCTGCCATTAAGATTAAGGCTGACCTTCTGGGCATCATTTTACTATCCTCATATCGCCCAAATCGTTGAACATCCAGAAATCTATCCATCCCTATTTTGAATTAACTTAATGACTGTGCTTCCACAGTGCTCCAAGGTAAAGAATTCCAAAGACTTCCAACCTCTAAGTGACAAAATCCTTTCTTTTCTCAGTCCTAAATGGCCCGGCCCTCATTCTGAAATTCTACCACCGATCCTAAAGATTTCAGCCTGGGAAAATATCCTCCCTGAATGCAGCCTGCCAAGCTGCAATTATAGCCTGTAACATTACTGAAAATAGAAAATCCCACCGCTTTGCCTTGACCAGTTGCCTCAACACTCAGCGATCCACAGAGATAGTCGCTGGAAGGATAAGCAAGCAGGCAGCCTGGGTTGGAGCTCCTCTCACCTGTCTCAGATCTGCTCCTCCTGAAGGTCTGTGTGTCAGCCAACGCGCGCTCACTCTATATAAAGGCACCTTATCAGTGGCTGATAACAAACTGGCACACGTGTGTTCGATTCATGGACTTTCCCTGAATGCCAAGAGAACGTGGAGCTTCCAACAACACTGTCACTCTGAACTGCTGCCTTAAATATGACCAACTCAATCCCGAGAGGGCAAAATCCATTCAAGACTCAACTGAGTCCAAAGGCCATGATTTATTACATCTATAACATTTTGATTGCTCTATGGACTGACTATGAAGTGTTTTGAATGGAAACGTTTCCATTGGCAAGAACTTGGCAGTACCCAGAGGGTAGACACAAAACGCTGGAGTAAATCGACCCGAGACATCACCCATTCCTTCTCTCCAGAGATGCTGCCTGTCCCGCTGAGTTACCCCAGTATTATGTGTCTATCTTCGGTTTAAAGCACCATCTGCAGTTCCTTCCCACACAGCACCCAGAGGATTTGAGGTAGTCGGCAAAGGAAGCAGAGGGGAGATGTGGGCATCATTACACAATGAGTAGCCATGATCTGGAATGTGCCCTGACAGAGGGTGGAAGTAGACATAAATTCCCACCGTGAATTGGATGATAGGAAACAAATGGACCTGGGGAAAGAATATGGATGGAGGAATTAATTCCTTAAAACAGACATGATGAGTCCGAAGAGAGGTTCTGACCCGAAAGGTCACTTCGTTTTCTCCAGAGATGCTGTCTGACCCACTGAGTTACTCCAGCATTTTGTGTCTGTATAAACTGCAGTTCCGTCCTACACATGATGAGCCAAACAATCCCCCACCTAAGAGGAAGGATTCTATTTTACCTCATTTGAGCTGTCGAAAATTTGCTAAGACCATCAAAACTATCCAGAGGTGTATGTTCACATAAGCCAAACCCTTATTCTTAAGGACACAGTGTTTTTGGTCATAACATTTGCAGCATATGTAGAAATGACTGTACAAGGGTAATCATCACTAGAAGCCACTTCTTTATCATAGAGTCACAGAGACAGATAGCACAGAAACTAGCCCTTTAGCTCTCTGAATCCTTGCAGATGGCAGCACGGTGGCATAGCGGTAGAGCTACTGCCTTACAGTGCCAGAAACCTGGGTCCGATCATGACGCCGGGTGCTTGCCCGTACGGAGTTTGTACGACCTCCCCGTGACCTGTGCGGGTTTTCCTCCAAAACCTTTGGTTTCCACCTACACTCCAAAGACATACAGGTTTATAGTTTAAATGGTTTTGTATAAATGTTTAATGTAAAATTGTCCCCGGTGTGTGTAGGATAGTGTTAATGTGCGGGGATCGCAGGTCAGTGTGGACTCAGCGGGCCTGTTTCCGCGCTGCATCACTAAACTAAAAAGATCATCATTGTACGCTAATCCTACCTTAATCTCATGTTTTTAATTCCCCCATTTTCTCATCAACCTTCCCCAGTTTCTACCACTCACCTACACACAACCTACCAACCTGCATGGTTTTGGGATAGGGAGGAAATTGGAGCACCTGGAAGTAACTCATGCGATCACAGGGAGAATGTGCAAACTTTACACATACGCATGTGGCCCCTGCCGCATACAGGTAAGGCAGTAGCTCTGCTAGTAGCTCTGCTAGTTGTGCCACTGGCTGCTAGTACAATGTCAGGTGGCTCACACATCTTTGGGGTATTGGCAAGGCTGCAAAGACTACAGCAAGTGAGACTGAATGAGTTTGGGAAATCCACACACTATTGCACTGAGTACAGAGTAAGTGAGCAGGGAATCATTACTACAAACGGTGCTTGAGGAGAATGGCAGGCTGTCTATATTGGAACATTAAACTATGATAAGACAGGAAGTGTTTAATACGCATTTGAAGCAGATGGTGATGGCTTTTCTGAGTTAACAATATAATAAAGTATTGGGAGGAGGAAACAGCAAGCAGAATAAGTACATTTACTATACAGGAAAACTATTGTTTTAGCAGAAATAGATTTGAACACCTCTACATTGATACTTAGTCTTTTGATATCTCATAGGGTATTTGACATCCTCGCTGAGGCAGTCAAATGTTTGGTGTCCACTTTAATACAATGCCCCAAATAATTGTCTAAAGCTATAAATCTGGTACTTGGATTCTAATTCCAAACGATGATACGTCATAGGGTATTTCATGTCCTTCTCACTGAAGCCGTCAAATATTAGATTCCTACTTTAATCCAGTGCCCCCAATAATTGTCTAAAGCTGTAAATCTGGTACCTGGAGTCAAAAGCCAAGAGATGCAATTGACGACTAGATCATTGAATGGAAGAATCCGCACATCTCTGTAACTGTGGGATCCTCTGAGATTTAGCATTTGTAGACTTACACATAAGCACATTCAACCAAGGTTTTTACTACACTAGATGTCACATTTAATATAGTGCATTGGATTATTATTGCTATGAAAAAGGCATAAAAGAACCAAAGGGAGTTGTGTTCTGTGCAAGGTGCAAATATGAATGTATGTGGTGTATCTAAGCCAATCTGTGGGGCAGAGGAAGCATCTTCTCCATTGGGACAAGTTTACGCAAAAGCCAGGAAACCACATTAATGTTGTCAAGACAACCGTTCAGATCAAATGTACATTCAGGTTAAGCTCAATGCTTCAAATGCAACAACATGGGACACATTGTGCGAGTCTGCAAAGTTGAGGAAGTGATAAGGTGCCACATCAAATATTGTTGTGGAAAATAAAGGCTGATAGTAGAGTTGGTAACGTACTTGATTGAAGTCTGGCTTGTTCACAGACAGCTAGGCAACTCAGCAAAAATGGTCCTTTTCTGATTGGGGAGATAAAATGGTTAGTGTGTCACAGGAATTGGTGCTGCATAAATGACCTGCATAAAGGTATGGTGTTAAATTTGCTGATGACACAATGATAGATGGGATATATCATGTATCATTATACTGATGGGATATGAGGAGCAGAGAGGTGACACATCATCCTGTGATTATTTATGACTACAGAAATGTCAATCTGATCTTCCAATAATTGAATTATTTGTCACTGCCCTTTTTACCTTGACTCATGGGGCTGAGTCATTAATAGTGCTGTGAACTTGGCTCTGGGTTCACCTGCCTGAGAATCATTCAGTTCTCTGGTTTAGTTTTGTCTTAGTTAAGAGATACAGCATGGAAGCAGGCCCTTCGGCCCACCGAGTCCACACCGACCAGCGATCCTGACACATTAACCCATCTTACACACACTATGGACAATTTTCCCTTATACCAAGCCAATTAACCTACAAACCTGTACGTCTTTGGAGTGGGGGAGTAAACCGAAGATCTCTGAGAAAACTCACGCAGTCACGGGGAGAACGTGCAAACTCCGTACAGACAGCCCCCCCCTCAGTTGGGATCGAACCCGGGTCTCTGGCACAGCAAGCACTGTAAGGAGGCAACTCTATCGCTGTGCCAACTGTTGTTCAGAGTTGAACACCACTTTGAATCAATGCTGCATTCCGGGCAGGAACTCATTCTGCTGATCTCCCCAAGTCAAATTGAGTTATTGACATTTGCAGTGAGGTACAATGAAAATCTGCTTGCAGCAGCATCGCAGGCACATAAACTCAACAAACACACAAAAATATAAATTACATATCAATTAGAATCACAGAGTCTTACAGTGTGGAAACAGGCCCTTTGGCCCAACTTGCCCACACCTGCCACATGTCCTATCTACACTAGTCCCACATGCCTGCATTTGGCCCATATCCCTCTAAACCTGTCCTATACATGTACCTGTCTTAATGTTTCTTAATTTTACTACATACAAATTCAACAAGATCATGAAAAGAAAATGATTGTACATAAAACAGAACATTCGTGTAAGAATACACCATTAGAAAACGAGGAAGAATTAGGTACACAAAAATGCTGGAGAAACTCAGCGGGTGCAGCAGCATCTATGGAGCGAAGGAAATAGGCAACGTTCCGTAAAGATTGCTGATTTTAGTTCATGACGCGGATAGATCTACATCTCCGAATACAGATTTGAAAAATTCTCTTTTAAGGGGCCTTCTCTTCTATTTCTACTTTCCACTTTCTCTCTTCCTTTTTTATTTTTTATATACACACTTCACGTTTTTCTACTCTCTACCATCTATTTTTCCACTTTTTCCTCTTTCTATTGTTTTCTTTTTCTTGTCTTGCTTACTTCCTTCTTATAACATAAAACTAGAGGTTGTACATAGAATGGATTACGGTATTACATAGTTGGCAGTATCCCTAAAATTAGGTTCCACTGTACTGTTTTGTGCTGTATTAACTTCTAATAAAATAAACAAAAACAAAAAAAAAATTCTAAAAAAGGAAATAAGAATTACATAAAACAGCAACGTTTCAGGACGAAACGTTGCCTATTTCCTTCGCTCCATAGATGCTGCTGCACCCGCTGAGTTTCTCCAGCATTTTTGTGTGCCTTCGATTTTCCAGGATCTGCAGTTCCTTCTTAAACACAAAGGTGGGATTAGGGTTGTGCCGGTCCGTTCAAGAACATAATAGTGGTAGGAAAGTAGCTGTTGCTGAGCCACGCGGTGTGGGACTTCTAATTTCTGTAACTTCCATCAATTAGTGGCAGCAAGAAGAGGATATGGCATGGATGGTGAAAATCCTTGACTATGGATGCTGCATTCTTGAAACAAAGCCTTGTGTAGATGCTTTCGATGTTAAAGAGGACTGTGTCTGCAATGGAATAGGCTGAGTCCACCACTCCCTGCACCCCCATATGTATGTGTGATGGAATTGCTATTCCAGGCCATGATACATCCAGTCAGGATACCTTCTACAGTGCATCAGCATATGCTTGTTAAGTTAATCAGCATAATTTTAAGAAAATAGAGACAATGGTGTGCCTTCTTAATCATTACATCTATGCAGTGGGCCCAGGATGGGTTATCCAAGATCCTAATGCCCAAGAATCTGAAGCTGCTACACAATTCCACCACCAACCTACCAATGTTAACTACCACATGGTCTTGTCTTCTGTAATCAACCCGTTTCTGTAGTCAACATTTAGTTCCTTGGGTTTGTTGATAGTGAGCACCACTCAATTAAGTGTTCCATCTTTCTCCTGTACGCTGACACATCACCTCTGGTGATTGAGCCAACAACAGTGGTGTCATTTGAAAATGTATAAATAGTTGTGCTTAGCCATACAGTATTGGGTGTGGGTAAACTGAGGTCTGCCAACTAGGTCTTGCTTGAGGAAGGTAGGGATCCATTTGCAAAGGGAGGTGGAGGCCCAGGTCTTGGAGCATGTTGATGAGACTGGAGCGTTGAACGCTATTGTAATTGATGAACAGCACCCTGATGTTTGTGTTGCTGTTAACCATATGGTCCAGAACAGAGTGCAGAACCGGTGTGATGGCTGATGATGTTGACGTGGTCCTATCTTCTGCTTCACCTGACAAAAAAATTTAAAAAAAAAATTTTAAATGCGCGGCCCTGTCCAGTCGCCGTTGTGGCAGCTCCGCGAAAATTGTGTGTGTTTTTAACTTTTATGTTCCTTTTTAACTTATTTCTAAGTTCTAACTCCCTTGTACTAACAAAGTATGGCAGGGAAACCCTCTTAAATCTAAACTCCAGGGCAAACGGAGACTTTTTAAACTCTGTACTTACTGATCCATCGTGGCCAGCAGAGATCAGCAGAAACTGCTGCAACAACAATGGGAGCTCGGCTGCAAGGAAAACCCAGAGAAAACATCGAGGGAAGCGGTGGGGGGATTCGGAATAGGCTGAGAGCCCAAGCCTTTCGTCCACCTCTCCCCAGCATTCTTCTGGCGAATGTCCAGTCCCTGGAAAACAAGCTGGATGACCTCAGGGCGAGGATCAGATTCCAGCGGGACATAAGGGACTGCAACATCCTCTGCCTGACTGAAACATGGCTGACCTCACTGATTCGGGATCAGGTAATCTGCCCAACTGAGTCCTTCACTGTCCACCGTGCTGACAGAACAGAAGCATCTTGGAAATCAAAGGGTGGAGGAGTCTGCTTCATGACCAATAACAACTGGTGCAACCCTGGAAGTATCAAGATGCTTTCCCTTTCCTGCTCGCCGGACCTGGAGCACCTGACAATCTCATGCCGCCCATTCTACCTTCCCCGGGAGTTCGGCTCAGCGATCGTCACAGCCGTCTACATTCCACCGCAGGCGGACACCAACATGGCACTATCGGCCCTACACGATGTGCTATGTCGACATCAAAACAAGTACCCGGATGCGGCTATGGTGGTGGCTGGAGATTTTAATAAATCAAATCTCAAGAAGGTCATGCCGAACTTCTACCAACACATCACGTTTGCCACCAGGGGGGAGAGAACTTTGAACCACTGCTACACGCCGTTCAGGAAAGGCTACAAGGCCGTTTCACTCCCTCCCCTAGGAAAATCTGACCACGCTGCCATTTTCCTGTTGCCGGAGTATAAACAGAGGATAGTTCGGGAAGCGGTAGAGACGAGGGACGTAAAGCGGTGGTCCGACCAGTCAGAGGCCATGCTGCAAGATGCACTGAGTGATGTCGACTGGAATATGTTCCAAGCAAGTTCCAGTGACGTCAGTGAGTTCGCGGAAGCAGTCACAGACTTCATCGCAACAATAACCGACAACATCGTCCCCACGGTAAGGGTAAGCACCTTCCCGAACCAAAATCCCCGGGGTGGACAGGTCTGTCCATGTGGCCCTGAATGCTCGCACCGCTGCCTACAACTCGGGCCTGGCATCAGGAAACATGGACGTCTACAAGGCAGAGTCCTACCGACTGCGAAGGGCGGTGAAGGACGCAAAGAGGAGGTACAGAGACAAGATGGAGTCACAGATGGAGCAGCAGGACACCAGAAGCCTGTGGCAGGGGTTACGGATGGTAACCAACTACCGGAGCACCCCTCCCTCATCTGCAAGTGCCGGCACCTCCCTAGCTGATGACCTGAACTCCTTTTACGCTCGTTTCGAGAGGGGCAACACCACCCCAGGTCTGCCGACTATCGACAATACCGCCAGCGGGCTGGCTACTGAAGCTGAAGGGAGGAATGTGCACACATTCTCGCTGTCCGAGCACGATGTGAGGAGGGCTCTGACACGGGTGAACACGAGAAAAGCTGCAGGCCCCGATGGCATCTCGGGACGAGTAATCAAGTCCTGTGCTATGCAGCTAGCTCCAGAGCTCACTACATTATTCAACCTCTCCCTGGACAAGTCCGTGGTCCCGGCCTGCTTCAAAAAATCCATCATTGTACCTCCCCTGCCTGTCTGAATGACTACCGTCCAGTGGCCCTTACCTCGGTAGTCATGAAATGCTTTGAGAGGGAGTGAAGAAACACATCTGCGCCTTCCTCCCTCGGAACATGGACCCGTTGCAGTTCGCATACCGTCCGAACAGGTCCACGGACGATGCGGTCTCCCAGGTCTTGCACACCGCTCTCTCCCATCTGGACAGCCAGAAGGGGGGCTACGTGAGGATGCTGTTCATAGACTACAGTTCAGCCTTCAACACGATAGTCCCCACCAGACTGGCCGGGAAGCTAATGGAATTGGGACTCTCTGTGTGCCTGGGTCCTGAACTTTCTCACCGCCAGGCCCCAGGTAGTCAAGATGGGAGGGAATACATAAAAGTCCCTCACCCTGAGTCAGGATCGCCCCAGGGTTGCGTCCTCAGCCACCTATTGTACTCCCTGTACACACATGACTGTGTGGCTAGGTTCAGCTCCAACTCAATAATTAAGTTTACTGATGACACTGTGGTGGTGGGCCTGATCTCAGACAATGATGAGAAGGCCTACCGGGAGGAGGTGGCTGATCTAGCACTCTGGTGCCAGGATAACAGCCTCCTCTTGAACATCAAAAAAACGAAGGAGCTGATCGTGGACTTTAGGAGGGCACATCATCCAAGGACGTACACTCCATTGAGGATAAATGGGGATCCTGTGGATAGGGTGAACTGTTTTAAATATCTGGGAGTCCACATCTCCGAGGATATGACATGGGCATCACACGCCTCAGCACTCGTGAGTAAGGCAAGGCAGCGCCTTTACCACCTCAGGCAATTTAGGAAATTCACAGTGTCTCTGAGGATCCTCCAGTGCTTCTACGCAGCGGCGGTGGAAAGCATCTTGTCCGGGAACATTACCATCTGGTTTGGGAATTGCTCTGCCAAGGACAAGAAGGCTCTGCAGAGAGTAGTGCGTTCGGCCGAACGCACTATGGGAACTTCACTTGCCCCCCTGCAGGAACTATACATCAGGAGGTGCAACTCCAGAGCCAACAATATCATGAGAGACCCCTTCCACCCCTGCAATGGACTCTTCCAGCTGCTACGGTCAGGCAAACGCCTCCGTTGCCATGCGGTGAGAACAGAGAGGTTGAGAAGGAGTTTCTTCCCAGAGGCCATTCGGACTGTAAACGCCTATCTCACCAGGGACTAACTCTACTGAACGTTTTTCCTTCCATTATTTATTATGTAAAGGTATATGAGTGTTATGATTGTGTTTATAGTTTGTTTGGTTGTTTGGTTATTTGTCTTTTTGCACAAAGGTCCGCGAACATTGCCACTTTCATTTCACTGTACATCTCGTATGTGTATGTGACAAATAAACATGACTTGACATCTCCCTTCGAACTCTCTGTCCCCACCAATTACATCCATTCTCACTCCATGATCTCTTTATAAAAAAAAGGTAAGGGGCATAGATGAGGTGAATACATTTGTGTGGGTTTTGCACCATCTATAAAAATTGGCAGATTTAGTTGGCTGCTGCACACATGAAGAGATTCCTTGCTTTATTAACAGAACAATAAAGTAGATAGCAATGAGGATAAATTAGACTCCTGATTGGGACATAGTTGAATTATTGGGCTGAATTATGGGCAATAAACTTTATGAAGGACTTCAAAACAAGTATTCACAAATGCTCTACAGATGAGGTTGTATGCGGTTTCAATGAAACCAAAATAGTATTGTACGAATGTTTGAAGGAGCTATTTGCAGTGAAATGAGGAATTGTGTGGGAAAATAGTATGCACTGCGGTGCACTCCAAAAGATATGTGCAAACTTGACTGGCTGAATGGCTTTGTTCTGTGCTGGATTCTTTTATTGATTCTACAGATAGCTATTCGGTAACACATAGTAAAAGCAAGGAAACGTATGAGTCATTAAATTCATTTCAAAGTTTTATTGCAGATATTTTACAGTTTAAACTCTAGAAATGCAGTCAGTGATTTTTATATGTTCTTCTCAGAAAAAAATATATATATTTAGCATATTATAATTTGAGATAATGAGGACCCCATTATCCTGACACATGGATTGACCGAGTCACTTTATACTTCTCAATTAGTTCTTCAGATTCTGCCAGAGGTCGTCCCATACAGTTGTGAGCTTGGTCTGAAGATCCTGCTGCATGTTGCCTCCACTCAGAGCAAGTCTCTCTTGCATCTCCCTCACATTCTGACTGATGATCTTGTTCAGCTGCTCGGTGTAGGGAGCCACATTCTGATGGAACTCCTCGATTCTCTGGTTGATGTTGGTGTTGAGATTTTCGATGTATGGGGCCAGGTTCTGGTCCATGCTTCCCACGTTCTCGTTCAGTTTTACTTTCAGTTCGGCGATGTAAGGGTTCAGCTTCTGGTTCAGATCTTTCACGTGCTCGTTGACCTTTGTCTGGAGCATCTTGGCATAAGGCACCACCCTCTGGGTCATTTCTGCAATCTGCTGGTTCATCTTCAGCTGGACATCTTCGGCGTAGGGAGTCAAGCTACTGCGCAGCTCCTGGACATTCTCATCAAACCTGGAGCGAAACTCTTCAGCTTTGGCAGCCGCATTCTGCCTAAGGATGTCCATATTTTCATCGATCTTCATCTGGAGCTCTTCAGCGTAGGGAGTCAGGACTTCCCTCAGGTTCTCTGCGCTCACTTCCAGTTTGGCCTGAAGCTCTTCAGTGAAGGGAGTCAACCTCTGCCTAAGTTCCTCCGCATTCTTCTTCAGCTGTTGGCCAAGTTCTTCAGTGTAAGGTGTCAACCTCTGATGAAATTCTTCAATGTTCCTGCTGATTCTCTGATGGACTCCTTCCGCAAAGGGAGAAAGTTTCTCCTTCAGGTCTTCCAGCTGCTCTCGTATCTGCTGGCGAAGGATCTCAATGTCTACTGTCATCTGCTCATGGAGACCATCTGTGAAGGGAGTCAACTTCTGTCGGAGATCTTCAGCATAGTCATTGGCACTCTGCAGATTGTCCTGGATAAGGTGACTGGAAAAGAGGGACAATTGTTTCTTAAACTTGTTAGGAAAGGACATTTGAATCAGAAAGCCTTTTGGATTTAATTCCAGATCTTCCTTGGTAACACATGATTAGATTCATCTGATATCTTTCATTCATTCTGTTCTCCTACTGTTTCATTTTGGGTAGTAAAATAAGGCATTGATTTCAAACAAATAGAGATCTCCTTTTATGCTATGGATTAAATAATTCTAACATAACAATTATACTGCTTGCTTAAACTCCACTGTTTAAAGAGGTGCCAAATAATCTGTTTTTAGGAAAAGGGATGGTTAATGGTACAAATACACAATGGGCCTAGAGTTTAGCAAGTGGCCAATTTCAAAGAAAATCAAGATTATAATGAAGATCAAATGTTGAGTAGAAAATGGGCATCAGTGATTGGGAGCAGTAATATACACTGCACAATATTTTGTTTTCGACTACAGTATACCCGAGCTTTATCTGTAGTCTGACACTTCCTGCACACGCATTTATATTTATGGCTGCATTTCCCATTTCTATATTTAATTGTAGCTGCATCTGGCCTATTGCAGTACTGCTACAAAGTCTGAGGCTATCCCTGCATGTGCTCACAGCTCTATACAGTGATCACACTTAGTTGCAGGAATAGATTTCAGTTTGTTGAGAGTCTGTTCTACCATCCCCACCAGGCAACTTCCTTTATTTCAGTCTTAAGAAGGGCCCAGACCTGAAAGGTCACCTACTCCTTTTCTCCATAGATGCTGCCTCACCCGCTGAGTTTCCCCAGCATTTTTTGTCTACTTTCCTTTATTTCAAACATCAGTCTCATCCCAGTTTGGCCTCAAACAGGCAGAGAAAGCCACACTTTAATCGCTCAGTCAATGTACTTGGGAAACATTTACTTATTCTCTCATTTCTAGCTTTGCTGCATCTGACACAACTACCAACACTCACTTGAGTTGTTGCCTGATTTCCGAACCTTCGTTTAGGTCTTTGTTGGTCAATTGGCCAATGTAATCCCAGAATGCATCTTGAATTTGTTCTCTACTGAGTTCAGCCTGGGAGCCTGTGTGAAAACAGAAAATGAAGTTGGTTTTCAGAGTGGTAACACAGGAACAAGTTAATTATAGCTAACATTAATTGCACAGACAAGCAGCTTGCAGTGGCCCATATTCACCACTGAGACTTCACCATATCACAAGCCATAAAGGGATAATCTGGCTTCCCTCCCTGGTGATGAGTTTGGATATTTCTTAGAGTAAAGTCACTTGTCTTTTGGGACCTGGATTTAAAACTTGTCCAGGATGAATGGTGAAACAAGTCTTTCCCCAGGGAAGAAACATAGGTCTCAGAGCTCAGGGTCTGAACATAAAACTGGGCTGAACACATGGAGTGCAGATCTTTTGTCCAAAATCCATAAGCTTAAAAGAGATAGTAAAAAAAACTAACAGTTCAAGTACATTTAAAACAAAGCCTTAAATTTAAAAACCCGTACCTGTCAATCAAAGTAGCAGCTGCTAACAAAAGGATTGCCCAGTGATGCATGATGGGTTCACAATGCCTGCTTTACTGTTCAGAAAATCTGTGAAAATAAAGAAAAATATTCCATTATCACCAGTTATTCCTTTCTAAGAGGAATATTTTCCTGGGCATTCCTGCCTCACTCTGAACTCCACACAATTGTACCCTGCCACATGAATGAAAATAGGAAAATTAATTCTTGATGCAGTGGATTTTCTTCAAACAGTTACCTAAACACCACAACCTTATACAAAAACGTTTGCCAAACAGAT
Organism: Leucoraja erinaceus; assembly: GCF_028641065.1. Lineage (NCBI taxonomy): Eukaryota > Metazoa > Chordata > Chondrichthyes > Rajiformes > Rajidae > Leucoraja > Leucoraja erinaceus. The sequence goes on from NC_073408.1 coordinate 11,046,018, forward strand.
GCATATGTAATTGCACAAACACTCTGTGTCTTCTTAATTGCACCTCAATTAAACACAGATGCTGCTCCTCTTACCTGCCTCTGATCTGCTCTCTTCCTCCTGAAGCTCTGTGACTGAGCCCACAAGTGCTCTCTTTTTAAGGGCTCCTTATCACCAGTTGATAACAAATGTGCCTGTTTGTAATTGATTCATGGACTTTCCCTGATGCTGAGACAACGTGGAACTTCCAACAATCCTGTCACTCTGAACTGTGATGTGTTTCCTTAAATATGGTTCCAACTCGACCAATGGCCAACCAAAGGGATCAAACTCCAATCAGCAGGTATTCCTTGGTACAAAGGGCATATATTGATAACATCCAACAGTTGAGTAATCTAAGGATTTTATTAGTGTAAAGGTGATTACACTAAATGTTACTTTATTTCAATGGTGCTTCATTAGTCACAAGTGCAACTGCACAGTAAGATTCTTTTTTGCGTATTTACACATGCAGGTGCCGCCATATTTTGGCGCCATTTCCAAAGTCTGGTCCACCCATGCACTCGGTCTACTGGAATGGCTCCCAATCCAGATAGGCCCCAGGCTCCTGCAAGGCCTCCCTCTGTTGCCTTTAAACAGATCGGATTGTCCATGAACCGACGACCCTCTCCTCGCCCGGCCATCTTTGTGCCCGGGGCCATTTCCTGCAGCCAACCTTGAAGGTGCTGGAGGTATTACCCCAGTTCTCCCTCCTACCGGCCCTTGCTCCTCATGTCCAAGGTCTCCAGCAGCTCCCTCCTCATCCATTCTCTGGTCAACGGGGACGGGCAGGGTCCACACCTGGTGGCCTCCCTCAACGGTCCGGGTCAGCCGAGCACTCAAGTCCTCTGGACGGGTTCCCTGTTCCATGGACGTGGCACCTTGGGAAGGCTTAAGGACATAGACTGAAGAAGAAGCAAAGGAAGATGATCATAGGTGTAAACATCACCAAAAAGTTGCCCTGGTCTGATGTTACAACCAAGAAAGCACACCAATGCCTCTATCTACTCAGAGCTCTAGGGATATTCGAGCTTGGTGTGGCAACTGTTCCAATCAAGAACCTAAGAATCTGCAGAGCTATGAATGCAGCCCGGTCCAACACACAAACAAACCTCCCTCCCATCAACTCCATCTACATTTCATGCTGCCTTGGGAAGTCAGCCAAAATAATCATGACTGCTCACACCCAAATCATTTTCTCTTCTCCACTCCTCCATTGATAATCTTGAAAGCATGTACTGCCAGATTCCAGAGCAGCCTTCCCGTTGTTATTAAATCTTAAAATAACCTCTCATATGCTAATGATGAATTCCCGACCTTCCAATCTACCTAATTGTAGTTCTTGCACTTTTTTATCTGCACTTTCTCTGTAGTTGTAACATTATATTCTTCACTCTTAGTTTCTCCTTGCACTGTGTAACCCGCATCAAGCCATCTCTTTTTCTCTACGGGTGCTGCTTGACCTGCTGTTTTTCTCTAGCAGTTTTTTAAATTTTGCTCTAGATTCCAGCATATGCAATCTCTTGTTGCTCCCTATAACACATCACTTGTTACATCTTGCAGATCAGAAAATCAATTTATGGTCAGTCAAAGTTCCATGCCAACATATTGCCTCAAGCATCATATTTATATTTTCTGCAATAACCTTTGATGTGACACTTTATCAAAAGCCTTTTGAAGATGTAAGAGAATATATTCCTGGCCCCCCTCATCCATAGCACATGTGAATAAGTTTGTCTAATACAATTTCCTTTTCACAAAAACAAGTTAACTTCACCTGTTGGCATTCCATTTTGCAACTAAGCCCATAAGATGGTCAATTCATGCCAAACGTTTTTTGAGATATCCTCAGAAGTTAAGGTACACAGCAACCTATGTTGCTCTTTAAATGCAGGGACTAATTGAATTCCAGTCAAAAAGACACAACAGGGGATGTGCAGTCCAAGGTCAATTGAATTCCAGTCAAAAAGGCACAACAGGGGATGTACTTTCTGCAGCAGCTGAGGAAAAATAATCTGCCACAGGCAATGATGGTCCAAATCTATACGGCCATCGTAGAGTCTGTCCTCACCTTCTCCATCACGGTTTGTCTCAGCCACCAGGCCCAACATCCGGATGCTGCAGTGAATTGTCCGATCAGCTGAGAAGGTTATTGGCTGCAACCATCCCTCCATTGACGAACCGTAAACAGCAAGGGCCAGGAAGCGAGCGGGTAAGATCATCTCTGACCCCTCTCACCCTGGCCACAAACGCTTTGAATCACTTCCCTCTGGAAGGCGACTCCAGACTGTCAAAGCTGTCACAGCCAGACATAAAAACAGCTTTTTACCACGAGTAGTAGCTCTACTCAATAACCAAAAATCTGTAGCCTCCTTTTGCCCTTTAATTCACATGTTTAAACAATAATATTTTATTATCAATGTTTAATGTTTTATGTGTCATTCCTAACTGTCACTATGTCATGTTGTCACTTGTGAGCGGAGCACCAAGGCAAATTCCTTGTATGTGAATACTTTGCCAATAAACGTATTCATTCAAATCAGTGCAGGTGAGAAAGAATTGGAGGACATTTTGCAATTATGAGAATATAAGAAATGGAAGCTGGTCTAAATTATTGCAGCCTTGCGCATACTCCACTGTTCAATAAAGGCTAATATTTTACCCTTTATTGAACAGTTTAGTTTACCTCAGTACTTCTTGCCAATTTTAACTTTGTTTCTCTGATTATCAAAAACTCTATTGATCCCTGGCTTGAATATATTCAGCAACTGAGCCTTCAGAATCCTCAGGTGTTGTGAATTCCAAAGCAACACTACCCTCTGAGTGTAAAAATCTCTTTTCATCTCAGACCTGAATGGCTAACCCATTATTTTGAGATTATGACCTCAGCATTTACTGATGTCCACGGAAAAACATGAGTAAATAAAATAATATAAAAACTGCAAATGCTCGAAACCTACACAATAACAGAGATAGAAACAATCAGCTGGTCAGGTAATATCTGCTGAAAGAGAAAAAGAGTTAACCTAAAAAGGTCAAAGATCTACTGTCATAACTAAAATGTTAAATCCATTTCTATCTTCCACAGTTGCTGCCTGACTGAATGAGCTTTCATCATTTCTGTTTTTATTTTAACATTTTGCCTGCTTTTACCCTTCCAAGCCATGTATTTATGTTAAAATGTGATCACCTTTCATTCTTCTAAACTCTGGAAAACACAGGCCCAATCTCACCGCTTGCAACAATCGCACACTCTCGGAATCAAACTGGTTTAGAGCCTTTGTTGCAATTCCTCTTCCCAAACAATATTCTTCCTTGGAGCCACAAGGTGCTGCAGATGCAGGAATCTTGAGTAAAACACAAAGTGCTGGAATAACTCAACACTTCCTTGAGTATGGACGTCAAAGCCCTATACAATACTCCAGCCGCAGTCTCTGGCCCTGTATACTTTCCATGAGATGTCTTAATTCTTACACTCAATTAATCTTGCAATAAAAGCCTATATAACAATTGCCTTCCTAAATGCTGCACTCGCAAACCATCTTTCAGTGATTCAGCCTAGTCTCTATAAGCCTGTCCATTTGAAAATATCACCTGTTCATTTTCCCCAGAGATGCTGCCTGATCCACTGCGTTACTCAAAATGATTTCATTTTATCATTCTATCTTTGGTTTAAACCGGCATCTGTAGTGTCTTTCAATTATATTCTCTATGAACATTTGTAGCTTTTAATCTTATGTCATTTAAAAATCATACTTTCATACTTTAACTTATATATAAATTATACTTTATATCTGCACTTTACTATTGCTCTCAAGGAGGATAAACTCTGTATTTACTATCCCCTAAATGCAACATGAAACGATTGCTTTTTCACAGCACCCTGTGTCTGTTTTTTGTGAACTAGCATCTCCAGTTCCTAGTTGTGAAGGGAGGACTGGTGGGTTAAATCGAAGATAGATACAAAAAGCTGGAGTAACTAAGCAGGACAGGCAGCATCAAAGATTATAGCGAGGAGGAGACTGAAGAAGGTGACTGAGCTGTGTCCTTTCGCCCAGCTTGCACCTCAGTCACAGGGCAACTGTTCCGCGATACGCAGTCAACAACTGGTATCCCCAAAAGTTAGGGAAACCAGAATATAAATGTTGCCTTTATTCCACGCATTTGAATGTTCAATGTTGCCTTTATTCCACGCATTTGAATGTTCACCCGACGCCGATGATCCAGCTTCGCGGCAGAGGGCCTGAGAACATCAAGTTGGCTGAGGAGGCCACATATAGACCCCGACCTCGGGTGGACTATGAGGGGGAGAACTGGATATTTTTAGTGCCTTCCCTCACAGTGAATTCTGCTGTGGGGGGACGTTTCATGTTGATTTCTATAGTGTACTGTTCTGTGTCTTTTTTCTTTTTTCTCTTTTTTGTTTTGTATGGATATATTGACATTTGATCTGTTCAATTAATTTAATCAATCTCTGTAAAGCACTTTGGTTCAAATACTGGTTTTGTTGAAAAGTGCTATATAAATAAAGATTATTATTATTATTATTATTATTTGAAAACATTGCTTAGCATCTGTAATAAAATATGTCTCTTTGGTGACTTTTTTTGCAGAGTGGGAGAGAGAATAACTGAGAGCTGCAACTGTGAAGGGACCAAGCATTCTTGAAAGTACACAAAAATGCTGGAGAAACTCAGCGGGTGCAGCAACATCTATGGAGCGAAGGAAATAGGCAACTTTTCAGGGCGAAACGTTGCCTATTTCCTTCGCTCCATAGATGCTGCTGCACCCGCTGAGTTTCTCCAGCATTTTTGTGTACCTTCGATTTTTCAGCATCTGCCAAGTCAAGTTTATTCGTCACATACACATACGAGATGTGCAGTGAAATGAAAAGTGGAAAAATAAGCAGTTCCTTCTTAAACATTATAGAGAGGAGCTTTGGGCAGCATCTCTGGATAGGGGGCGGTTCGGTTCGGGTCTGAAGGAGGGTGCAACATTATTGCCTGTAGTGTTGCCGAGGCTGGTCCTCCCGCCGAGGGGGCAGTGGTGCAGTCAGGGAGCAGGTGTCGTTGCTGCTCCTTGTGGCGGCGGCGTGTGGCCTGGCAACCAGGACCAGGACCAGGATTAGGACTAGGACAGGCCGGGGACCAGGACCAGGACGGGGTCAGGAGGGGAGATGGCGCTGAGCACCAGCGAGGACAGCACAGGCTCCGGCTCGATCTTCCCCGACCTGAACGCCGAGGATTCGGACGATTTGGGTCCGACGCAGATCGAGAGTCTGTGCATGAACTGCTTCCAGAATGTGAGTCAGGGAGGTGGTTGAAGCTGATGTAGGGGCCGGGGGGCCTGGCATCAGTGGGAGGGTTAATGACCTGGGCATGAATGGGGTGGGAATGAGGGTGAAAAGCCAAGGCATTAATTGAGGGCTAGAGACCTGGCATTAATGGGAGGGTGAGAGTTAGGGGGGCTGGGCAATAGTGTGACAGTTGGGAAACTGGGGGTTAATGGAGTGAGAATTAGGATTATGAGCCAAGGCATTGAGTGTTACAAACCTGACATTAATGGGAGGGTGAGGGCTGGCGGCCTGGGCATTAATTTGGGGTGAGAGTTACAGGCCTGGCATTGATTGGGGAGGGTTGGGATGAGATAGGGGCCTGGCATTAATTGGGGAGGAGAGGGATAGTGGGGAGGCCTGGCCGTAATAGGGGGTGAGGATCAGGGGCATTAATTAGGGGGTTGGGAGATCAGGTTTGGTGTGGGTTAAGGCCCTTGGTGCTGGCAATGATATCAATGGATGGAGAATGGGCAGTGGTGAGGATTTGTCATTGAAATTTAAGGTGAGTGGGCATTCATGGAGGATGGAGGTGGTCTACGGACAATTGTGGGGATCTTGGGGGTGAATAATGCAGATGTGGCCTGGGTTGCGGGTACTGGCAGAGGAGGGGGTTGAGTGCTGGTGTTGGTTAGGGATGATGAGGAAGTTTCAGAATACAGATATTTTTCAATCTTAATTTTGTTCACTTGTCTCTGTGGGGAATATTGTCAGGAATTGGAACAGGTTAGCAGAAACAAGGAACTGCAGATACTGGTGAATATACAAAATGTAGATTGCAATTTGTTGCCATCTTTATTAAATGGAAAGCAGCAGACTAGCTATTGTAATGTTCTAAACCCATTAGATATACTTGGGAATTACATACCTTTTTTTTGTTTGATGGATGATGCAGACCAATAATACCTTTGTTTGTGTTTGGCTATTAAAGGGGATGACCAGGTTGCTGTTGACAAAGATTCCGTTCTTCAAAGAAATTATTGTTAGTTCATTTGCCTGTGAAAACTGTGGTTGGGTAAACAATGAGATCCAGTCAGCTGGGAAGATCCAGGAGCAGGGAGTGCAGTACACTCTGCATGCTTCTTCCACACAGGTGAGCCTCGTAAACAATCCCAGACTCTTCTACCCTATCATCATTGTATGTTCAAACTCCATTATCAGTTTGTTACCCTTTTCTGTATTGCTTCTGAAACTTGCTGCAGAATGATGATGAGACTTTTATATTATGCAGTATGCCCCATGACCATGTGCAACATGGGAATTTGTTAATGTGCATCATAATCACCATGGTGTAGCTCACAATCCCCTTGCCAGGGATCGACCTAGGAGCTCCAACCACGGGATCCTGCGGACTTAACATCGTGGAGTTTGCAGTCCCTGGATAGAGCCCGACTTCGGAAGCTCCAAACCGCAGGAGCTTCGACCGCCCCGACCAGGGGCCACAGTTTAAGAATAAGGGGTAGGCCATTTAGAACGGAGATGAGGAAAAACATTTTCACCCAGAGAGTTGTGAATCCGGAATTCACTGCTTCAGAAGGCAGTGGAGGCCAATTCTCTGGATGCTTTCTAGAGAGAGTTGGATAGAGCTCTTAAAGATAGCGGAGTCAAGGGATATGGTGAGAATGTAGAAACGGGGTACTGATTGTGGATGATTAGCCATGATCACATTGAATGTCGGTGCGGGCTCGAGGGCCAAATGGCCTACTCCTGCACCTACTGTCCAATGTCTATTGTCTATTGTTGCTTTTTTTAGTATGGCTGTATGGTAATTTGAATATCACTGTACCATAATTGGTACATGTGACAATAAAAGACCTTTGAAAAGTAAAACCCTATTGGGCGTAGCTGACTCAAGCCAGACAACTATTTCCCCCCCCCCATTCAAAATAAAAGGAGAGCTGCTATAGGAACTCAACGGGTCAGGTAATATCTGTGGATAGAAATGGACATTCGACATTTTGGGTTGAGGGCCTTGCTCTGGACTCTAAACCTGACCTTGAACATCATTCTCTGCTGTGTCCCAACCTGATGTGAATGTTTTACCAGAATGTTCACACGACTAGAACCCAATACGTTGTTGAGCTTGAGTTGGCTATCGGGGATCTACTTGTGACCACAAGTTAACGCCATTGCTGTGACCTACACAATATCATCTTACGTTTCTCTTACTTCGCTCAAGTTCTGCTGTTGGAAACCTTGCCCACCATTTAAAGTTAGCTTTTTGACCATTTCAATGCTCTTTAATCTGGCCTCCTATGTAAATAAAGTCATTAAATCGCTGCAGCCCATTTTCTAATGTGTTCAGTTATTTCAGTCAAGACCTCTGTGTTGTGTCCTGGTTTAAAAAAAAACTTTATTTGCAAATTCCTTTTGTGTCCCTAACCCCATCTCTGAAATCTGCTTCCTTGCTGCTTCAGTGCTAAAGCCCTCTAGATCTCTGTGCCCCTTTAATATTACCATCTGCAGCATCCCAGTTTTTGATTGCCCCTGCTTGCCTATTATGCCTCAAGCTCTCATAATGACAATTCTCCCCAATTCTTCCACTTTTGTTTCTTCACTTTTCTCCTAATGCAAGGCTACTTGAAACATGCTGCTTTGGTCAGGCTTTGTCATCTACTCTAATGCTTGATTACCTGGCTTGCTGTGAAATCTTTGTGTGTATTCGCCACTCCTGTGAAACATTTTGATGATTTTCTCCATTTCTGGTGCAGTATAAATAATTGTTGTTGATGTGTTTAGCCAAAGTTTGGGTTTATGTTTGTGTTGCTAGGGTGGAAATGACACTAAATAGTTTTAAATCCTGAGGATGAATATTAGATCGCATTCTTTGATTGGAGCACAGTGTTATTTTCCATGTGGTTATTCTGAAAGGACAGTATACATGTGGCTAAGATTCTTTCAAGTTAAATAGCTTATAGGCTGAGATATAATACTGGGACATATAATTACAGGGAAAAATGCCACATTGATATTTAATAACTTCATTTAGATTCTCAGACTTAATCTGACATTATTCCTGCTTTACTGTACTGTGCAGGATCTAAATCGCGAGGTTGTGAAAGCTGACAGCGCGACGACCAGAATCCCTGAACTTGACTTTGAGATTCCACCATTTACGCAGAAAGGAGGTAAGACTACCATTGGATTAACCGATAAATCCCTGTAAAATTCGCAACTGAAGTTACAAAGGGAGTTGGGCATGATGGTGTCAGACCTGGTGTCATATCTTTAGTCGGAAATAGGATCCCGACCTAAAACGTCACCCATCCATGTTCTCCAGGGATGCTGCTTGACCCACTAGTTTACTCCTGCACTTTGTCTTTCTTGGGATTGTCTGTTGTAGGCATCAGGAATGTTTGCTTTAATAACATATGGGCTGAATGAAGATATGATTGAAGAGTTTAATTCTATAAGTGTATGAAGTTAGGGTATTTCAAGGATTATGTGTGGATTTGTCAATGATTCACTGTTTTTAACAAACTGAAGAATTAGTTCTCATACTGAACTATTCTGTTTCTGCAGCTCTTTCTACTATCGAGGGTATAATCGACAGAGCAATTGGGGGTTTGGAGCAAGAGCAGCCTATAAGGAAGGTAAGTGCTTTTGAATAGTGGGGCATTTCCCTTGCGTTTGGGCTTTTCAGAACTAGTTTCACACTAAGTGCAAGAAACTTGATTCAGTTCTGAATGTGTGTTTCACATCTGTTCAATCAAAACCTCCCCCATCATTCAAACCACTAAATGAACACCATTGGAAACAAAATCGATTTAAAAAAAGTAAAACTAGGGGTTGGTACTGCAGAAGCATATGATCCTTGGGAAAGAGGAATACTTTGAAGATATGAAAGAAACAATCAAATCTGAGCATAGATTCAACCCGTGAAATCTAGGATGAAGGAAGGAAAAGAGAAAGTATTCATAGGATGAGTACATAGAGTTCAAGAGAAGCTGGAGTGTTCAAGGAATTAATTCTGTGGATAGTATTAAGAAATTATATATAAGGAAGCATTGTGGAGAGATTAGAAGCTAACAATAAGAGATTAACTATCAGATTAAAAGCTTGTACTTGTGTAGTCTCAACATGCTGAATTCCATCCCTTGATGTGAAAGCAGTAATCCAGACTTCAGTTAACTTTGAACTTTGCCAACAGCTCCTAAATCTATATCGTGCCATTTATTCAGGAACGTGACCTAATCAAATATTTTTTTAACTGTGTGCCTCTACGATTGCAGGCAACCAATCCGGAAGTGGCTTCCAAGGTTGAGGAATTCATTGAGAAGCTAAAGAAGTTGAAGGAAGTCGAGACTCCTTTCACACTGGTAAATGATGTGCTGCTTGTCTGTTGTGGTGTGTCACTGCTGATTTTCTTACAGTGGGACCGTGTTTGATTTCACATTTTGTACGTGTGCTGTCTACCCTATCTATGTCTCTCATAATTTTATATACAGTGCTTTCAGAAAGTATTCACTTTTTCTGCATTTTGTTACATTGCAGCTTTATTTTAAAATTGATTAAATTCTTTTTTTTTTATCATCAATCAACACACAATACCACAGAATGATGAAGCGAAAACAGGTGTTTGGAAAATTTTGCAAAGTGGTTAAAAAGAAATAACTGAAATATAACATTTACATAAAAATTCAGACCCTTTTGCTATGACACTCAAAACTGAGCTTAGGTTCATCCTGTTTCCATTGATTATCCTTGAGATGTTTCTACAACTTGATTGGAGTCCACCAGTGGTAAATTAAATTGATTGGACATGATTTGGAAAGGCGCACACCTGACTATATAAGGACCCACAGTTGACAGTGCATGTCAGAGCAAAAACCAAGCCATGAAGACAAAGGAATTGTCCGTAGACCTCCGAGACAGGATTGTGTCGAGACACAGATCTGGGGAAGGGCATAAAACAATTTCTACAACATTGCAGGACTGAAAAAGCACAGTGGCCTCCGTCATTCTTAAATGGAAGAACTTTGGAACCACCAGGACTCTTCATAGAGCTGGCTGCCCGGCCAAACTGAGCAATCGGGGGAGAAGGGCCTTGGTCAGGGAGATGACCAAGAACCCGATAGTCACTCTGACAGAGCTCCAGAGTTCCTCTGTCACCAAACGACAGTTTTATTTATTTATTGTTTCTTTTGCCTTGTACAGATTATTGATGATCCTTCTGGGAACAGCTTTATTGAAAATCCGTATACCCCTCAGAAAGATGAGGCCTTAACAATTGCTTATTACAAACGAGATGCTAAACAGGACAGTATGTTGGGAATCCAGGTAGGCACAATTTCACAGGTGTGTATGTAGGCTAAATTATTAGCGTATTGTTAATTGTGTGCTTGAGATTGTTGGTTTTGATCATTAATTTAATGAATTGGAAGTGGCCAACAAATTGGTGGACTTCTGACTGAAAACATTCTAGACGACCCCCCCTCCCCCCTGGTAAAATCCATTCAAGTAAACTCAAGCAATTATTCGAGGGGATGCCTATAGCAGTGAAAATAACATACTGAAGAACGTATACTGGACAACAGCTATGTATTACAGTGTGTCACGTCTGATGTTCTTTTTTAAAATAAGAGTTAATCTTAGACTCATTAGTGGAGGAGCCTGTACCAGTTGCTATGGGTTTGGCTCAAAGTAGAGGAGAACCTCTGTACATTAATGAAACTGCAGCTTGTGGTGTATTTACTGGTGCAATTCCCTTGTATATATCATTCATGGTGCCTAGGAACCAATATAGGTAGAAGCTCCACGAATAACTTGACGCCTCCATTTCAATCTGAATAATTCCTGTTTTATTCCTTCCTTCCTTCCTTACTTCCTCGTCTGCCTGGCTGGCTTCCTCTGAGTGCATATGAGTAAACTATTTGATCTGGTAACAAGTTAGTACGATACCGCAGGGATCAGCGCTTTGGCCCCAGCTATTCTCGATCTATGTTAAGGGTTTGGCCAAGGGGAACTAATACCTTATTTTTCACATCACTGATAGTGCTAAACTAGGGTGGCATTGTGAATATGAAGGAGCATACAGGAGGTTTCAAGGGATATGAAAAAGCTGTGCATGAGAACATGGTAGATGGAATATAGTGTAGAAAATGTGAGGTTACTCATTCTGGTGTATGTAAAATAAATGTACAGTGTTTGATAATCTGCAGTGTTGATGTTTAAAGGGCCTTAGTTGCTCAAGGGGCAGCAAGCAATTAAGTGGGCAAATGTTATTTTGAATGTGAAAGGAGTCTTAATGTAATTGTTTAGACTCTTGTGAGATTGCAACGAGAATTGTGTACAGTTTTGGTCTCCATACAAAAGAAAGATTGACCGAGTAGGTTCCAGGGCTGATGAGTTTGCCAGATCAGGACCAAGTGAGTGTACTGGCATTGCATCCGTCAAGAGTGTAGTAGAATGCGAGGTCTCATCAAAAGCATGTTGATTTCTTAAAGGATTTGACAGATTTGATGCAGTGAAGATGTTTCCTGGGCTGAGAAATTCAGTAATAGGCCATTTAAGATTGAAATGAGGGGAAATCTCTTCACAGGATGGTGAGGCATCTGAATTTTCAACCCTGAGGGGCTGTAGAGGCTCCGGCATTGATTCATTTAAAGTAGAGGTCAATTGCTTTCTGGACATTGGCAATCAAGGGATATGGCAACAGTGCTGGAAAACGGAGCTGATGTAGATGATCCATCATGATCGTAATAAATGATAGAGGCGCCTCGAAGGCTCAAATTGCTCCTATTTCTATCTTCTTACATTAGTAGTTGCGTCATGACAACTTTTTTCAAAACTCAAATTCTTGGCTCATATGGTGATACATTCTTCAAAAATATTTATTTTGTGTGGCTATTACAGTCGGATGAATATCCAAAGCTGATTGTGGAGGTCCTGAATAGAGCCCAGATTCACCCATCCTTGGAGGTGAAGGCAACCTAGACTAGATTTTGAATTATTCGGTAGCCATTTGGAGTGGGACCATTGACTAAACAATGATGATGAAAACAAAATGAAGTCTGATCGCCAACGATCATTTTTTATTTGTTTGCTCTCGTTACAGGAATGTGCACAAGAGGAGAAGACTGAAAATACCATAACAGATTTAAGACATGAAGTAAGTTTTTCTGTGAGGACTTATAAATACAATGTATTGACTGTTTCATTCTCTTGTATAGGATCTCCCATTGAGATGGAGTTTAATCACTCAGTTGCGATCAACCAGCCACACAGAAAATGATCACATAGTATTTGGGCCGTGTGGAAGGAAGAAGGGAAATTGTGTTGATAAATTAAGAAATTTTCACTTTTTCCTATAGGTGCTGAAATTTCCTACCAACTGTCCAGAATGCAATGCTCCTGCTGAAACCAATATGAAGCTAGTACGTATCCTTTTACACGTGTGTGAATTTGCAGGTAGGAATGAAGCTGTAGGGTGGATTATATTGTTCAGCAACGGTTAAATGTTGGACATATTAATTTTATTCAAGTTATTTTGTTTAAAAAGTACAAAATATATATAAAATCTTTTGACATTTTTCTTTCATCCACTGATTGCATTTGATGGATAGTGTACATGCCTTTTCTTCTTGTTCTCTCAGAACTTTGAACACAGACCTATGTATTATGGGATCTTAGTGGTAGTGGATATATGTGTAACTGTATTCATGGCTACAGATATCTTGCTGGTAAGAATATCTGGTGAACACAGACCTCTTGTAGAAATATATTTCTACCTGTGGATATTTATAGTGGGTGCCATGTAGCTGTAAGGATTATATGTGTAAAACTGTAAGGTCATGGCTACAGATATCTTCTTGGAGGGGCTGAAGTGATTTATGTTGGATTTACTTCTCCTGGGTGGGAATAAAACCTATGTTCAAGATTTTATTTTTCTTGTGAACACCAACAAGTAGTTTCAACCCGCAGATTCTTGATATTGGTGTATTTCGTGTGTTATTTTTTTCTTCTCATTCATTTAATATCGCATCAAGAACGAACTTCTCATTATCGCACCAAGAACAAACCACACCATCAATCTAATCATTTTTGTTGGAGTACTATGTTAGCAATCCTGGGTGGCAACCTGATGGTGGTAGGATAGTGTTGCTAGACACTAAAGGCTGGAGGATCTCAGCAGCTCAGGCAGCATCTCTGGCGAAAAGGAATAGGTGCCGTTTTGGGTCGAGACTGAGTCTGAAGGATGTCGACCCGAAACGTCACCTACTCCTTTCCTCCAGAGATGCTCCCTGATCCGCTGAGTTACACCAGCTTTCGTGTCTTATCTTCGGTTTAAACCAGCATCTGCAGTTCCTTCCGACACGGCATAGTGTTGCTGTTTGGAATGGTGAGCTAGACAAGCCAGTGTGTCTTCGGGAAAGGAAAACATTATCATTGTATTGGGGCACAGACCAATTACACATTACTGGGCTTAGTATGACTAAAAATATATGGGCAGAAGGGCAAGTCAGCCTGTGATTCACCAGCTCTTTGTTGTTCATTTACTCTTTCTTTATTTACTAACTACAATGTCCAGCGATAAACTAATGCATCACTCCATAATATGCTTTGACTTAATTAATCTGAAGTATTTCCTAACAAATAATGTGGGTGAAAATGTAACATATTTCGAGATTAAAGCTTCAGAATACATTGGAAATAATGCAACATTTTGGAATCACTTAAAAGATCAATCAACATCAGGAATGGAAAAGACAAAATGTTTTAAAATGTGAACATATCATAGTATATTTATGAAAGAATTTCAGCTTGTCCCACATTAGCAAGAACTGCAAGTCCCATTTTAAGGTGCTTGATCTCTGGAGGGAGGTGGTTACTGGTCAATGCATTTCACAGTTTTTTTACATTTTGAGGAGATGTAATTAAAGTGATCTGAAAAGTAATGTGCCTGCTTGGCAGGACTTGAAATGGCGTAACAAAACTTGTAATGACTCGGCTATTCATGCATCACATCCGCAGTAGCCTATAACAATAGTCAAAGTAGCAGTATTCAGCGTTATCTTCCAACTGTTTCATTTCCCAAATAGTTTTATGGTCAGAAATGGAGAACTTTGAATTCATTTCAGATGACTTCACTGTGTCCTTAGCAGTTGTGAATATTATTCCTTGGAATAATTATTTCACTTCCTGCTTGTCACAAATAAACTAAACTTTTGTAAATAAACTAATTTCAAACAATTAATCGCTGGCAAGCCCATGCATGGCAGACTCACTGCCTATCTTGCAGTTACATTGTTAATATTTTTGAAGTTAAGTCTTGATCTGGAGTCCTGTCAGTGGCTTCCTTTACCAAAGGCTTCCAGAAATCCCACACTTCAAAGAGGTGATCATCATGGCAACAAACTGTGAGGCATGTGGACACCGGACCAATGAGGTAAATCTTTACTAGTTGGCTCAGGTTTTTAATGTGTGTATATTTATTTTACCCCTCCTGTTCTTTATTTCGTAAAGACATTGATTCCCCTCTAATTCTTCCTGTACCCTGAGCCATTCCAGAAGCTAGTGGAGCGTCTGGTGATCTTATCCACAGTTACTGACAAAACTAGTGTGGACTAATGAAATTAAGAATAACTATGGGTAACTGGTCTTCCATCACCCATACACAGATTCAAAGATTTGTAAAGGAGTTGCAGATTTACATGTTCATTGATGTACTTGTGTTTACGCTGTAATAATAAGGAACTTCTTCCTTTGTCCTCGAGTAACCATTAAAATGTATTAAACCTCACAGGGGATGTTACTCAGAAAATAGGTGCAGGAGGAGGCCATTTGACCTTTCAAACCTGCACCGCCATTCATTGTGATCACGGCTGATCATCCACAATCAGTAACCCGTGCCTGCCTTCTCCTCATATCCCTTGATTCCACTAGCCCCATAGAGCTCTAACTCTCTTATAAATTCACCAGTGAATTGGCCTCTGCTGCCTTCAGTGGCAGAGAATTTCACAAATTCACAACTATGTGAGTGAAAGTTTTTCTCATCTCCGTTTTAAATGGCCTCCCCATTTATTCTTGGTAGAATTGAGTAGTATGTTGAGTAGAATTATTGACTAGCATATTGGCAAGAGCTGCTAACAATTTGCTTGTGTTCTGATTCTAATCTGGTCAATGCACTGTTCAATTTATTCTAGTGGGTACTAAACGGGTAGATACAAGTGATCTTTTATGTCCTTCTGTTAAAAGGTGAGAAAACCAATGACCTTTAGTGGCTTGTGTTGCAATGTTTGCATGCATTGTTGATTGTGTTGCAAATTTTAGTAAAGTAGTCTGCATTGCTCACTGATGTGCCCACAAGGGTACTTGAACGTGGCATTAAAGGCGAAACACCCACCCAGTGGATGGTACCATCTTCAGGTGAGGGGATTGGGATGAATGAAAGTAAGAAAAGCTGGAATTATACAGTCACATTCATCAGAGTATTTTTCTAATTGCAGGTTAAGTCAGGAGGAGCTACTGAAGCTTTGGGTACCAAAATCACACTACGGATTACAGACCCATCAGACCTGACCAGGGACCTGCTCAAGGTATGCCATCTTTTTAGAGTTCAGTTTTTTAGTAAGATGGGCAACTTACTTGCATTTGTACATTTAACCTGGTTTATAATTTTACATTTATCCCTAAACTTTTTCAAAATGTTATTTGCAAATGTCCTGTGCGTTTAGTAGCCATGCTTTTAATTATGTCCTTGTTTTCCAGTCTGAAACCTGCTTCGTATCTATTCCAGAGCTGGAATTTGAGTTGGGCATGGGACTTCTTGGAGGAAAGTTTACTACCTTGGAAGGACTGTTGACAGATATAAAAGAATTGGTAATTAATTACCTTTTATAATCTCATTAACTTTCAGGTGTGAAGTGCAAGGATACATAACAAAGGTTATCGTGGATCCTTGTGCTGCAGCTTTTATGGAAGGGGAAGGGAAGGCGATCTCCCGGCTGATCAACACTAACTCCGCCGCCCATTCCCATACCTTTCTGTCCTGGCCCTCCTCCACTGTCAGAGTGAGGCCCAATGCAAATTGGAGGAACAGCACCTCATATTTTGCTTGGGCAGCTTACAACCCAGTGGTATGAATATCAACTTCTCTAACTTCAAGTAAATCTTGCTCTAGATCTTGCCCCCCCCCCCCCCTCCCCCTGACCCCCTCCCCCTCCCCCTCCCCCTGGATGTGAAGATAGGCCAGCAACATAAAAGGGACCCCTACCACCCCAGCAACGGACTGTTCTAGCTGCTACTGTCAGGCAAGCGCCTCCGCTGTCATGCTGTGAAAACAGAGACGATGAGACAGAGCTTCTTCCCACAGTAAACTCTTATCTCACCAGGGACTAATTTACTGTTGTGTTGGGTCTATTTAAAAAAAAAAAATCTAAAATGTAACTACTGGTTCTGTTGTTTTTGCACAATTAGCATGCATTGCCACTTTCATTTCACTGCATATCTTGTATGTGTATGTGACAAATAATCTAGACTTGACTTGACTTGATGAGAAATGTTTGCAATAATTTATGAAACGAGGCAATACCAAATCGTATTATATAAAGTGCATAATCTAAATACTTTCATGTATTTTTAAATATTGTAATTGTACTCTCCTCTACCACACCCTCTGTGGTAGAGGCTCATTTTATATGGCCACCATCCTCTGTGTGGAGAAACCTGCCCTTCAATTCTCCTTTAAATCTTTCCCCTCTCAGCTTAAATCAATGCACTCTAGTTTGAGACTTCTGTGCCCTAGGGGAAAAAATGAACTATTCACCTCTCTATGTCCCTCGGGGTTTTATAAACATTTGAGGTTTATAAAATCATATCCATGCTCACGTATCAGAAGCAAGAATATGAATCCTGAAATATAGGATCAATTCTGCTCAATTTGTAGCAGAAATCTATGAAATGTTCCACTGACACAGTGAGCAGTGTAATCTTGGAGTGAGAGAGGATAATAGAACATTATAATTCTAGTGATCTTGCAAGAGTTTTATTGAAGTAGTGGCAGTAAGGCACTCGCCTACCGGCAAGAACATAGGAACAAGGGAGCAAATGGAAAAACTATAAGGTTACTTGTGAATCAACGTTTTTGTTTTGTTAAAAATTGTTAACAATATGATAGCTTTTGTGGATTGAAACACTGAAAAAAGGCTTTCATATTTTCTTCTTTGTATTAGATTGTGGCAAAGAACCCATTTTATGGAGGAGACAGCAATGTTCCTGAAAAATATGTGCAACTTAAAGAATTTGCAGATAAGTTGAATGAGGTAAAGTTTTTATTTACATTTTGTGTTTATAAACAAAAATTAAAAAATCCAAGTAAACGAATGATGTATAAAAAAACAACAGCTGGGAGAACTTGGCTTTGGGATCAGACAGCATCCATGGAGGGAAATGGACAGCGCGTTTCAGGTCGGGACCCTTCTTCAGACTGAAACGTCCTCTGCCCATGTCCCTTCACAGATGCTGCTTGACTACCTAAGGTCCTCCAGCAGTTTATTTTCGTACAAGATTCCAGCATATACAGTCTCTTGTGTTTCCAAAGTAATGTAGATATCCAGTTCTGTTTACTCAGAATATGCACAATGGCAGAATGTCACTGTAAAACTGCAACTGAGTATTGCTGCAGTTCATCGTATGAATGAAGTCTGGCGGGTACACTGATTACACTGGAAGCTAGTACCAAACCAAGGACCGGTGATTACCTTGCTTAAAAATAATATATCATAACAAGAGTAACTGTGGTGATTGCAACGTTTGTACTTTTCCTCATGATTGGGCTTTATGTGAAACATGTTCCTAATTCTAGCAGTATAATGTTTACAGGACTTTCTGTTCTTCTGTAAAGGACAGTCAAACAAAGCAAATTGTAAAGTGAGGGGGCCTGGTACCTGCCACTGTAGCTGCTCACAAAGAAAAGAAAATCTTTGACAGCTCAATAAACCTCCACTTGTACTTGGTGATAGAATAACGAAAATGGTTCAAGCCCATGCATCTTAAATCCCAGCTGGGTATGACTAAAACTGGTTCTGAGCCAGTTCACTGTATCCATTTTGTCCCCTTTTATCATATATTCATCCATCATATATTTCACTGTGATTATGAGCCATTTGTCCATAGTAATCTGGATTGAACAATCTTCTATTAATTCTGCAAGATTATTAAAACCATTGTTGATGCTTCCTTTTGGATTTGGTACAATCTCGTGATGTTGTACTGAATCAATTCATTATATCTGAAGTTGAAATGCCGGGTTCTATACGCACCTGGAAAGGGTGACCCACTTCAAAGAATGTCACATTTTTCATTCATCTGGATTCCTCAATTGCATGTAGCTGTGTTATTTTTTTATTTTTTGTGGAGCATTTTGATATTTTTGTGCTTGTAATAAACATTTTGAATTATGATATACCTTCAGATTATGCTGATTAAAAAAGAAGCTCACCTTATTCTTGATGATCCAGCTGGAAACAGTTATCTCCAGGCAAGTACTAATGCAATTACTTCAATGATGTAAAAACAGGACGCTTGAGCAAACGGTGGAAAAGCAAATGGTTTTTTTCTCCTGTCATTACTAATGTTGAATGTTTTTTTCCCTCTGCAGAATTTGTATGCCCCAGATCCTGATCCAGAAATGAAGATTGAGAAATATGAGCGCACGTTTGAACATAATGAGACACTTGGTTTGAATGACATGAAAACTGAAAATTATCAGCAGTAGCAGTTTGCATAAATAGTGCAGGAACCATTTGGATTGAGACCAGGTTGAAGTGGAAGAGACAATGTGACATTTTCAAGATGTGTTCTTGTCAAAGGAACCCTATTTAAGTAAAGGACGAGACATTGGATTATTTATAGAGGAACGTGACATGAATCTGAACATGTTCAAACAAGATACAAACCAAAATTCCTGAACATTTGCGTGGTGTGTGTTGGAAGAAGGTTTTTTTCTGGGGCATGTACCCAATCATCTTTTCTGCTCCATTCCTCTCCTGTTTGGGGAGAAGGTCTCTGTATATTTCCTGATCGGGGTGAAAGGAGAGGAACTTTTGGGCAATGACCTACTCGCTGCATCCAAAATGCAACCATCCTACATAATTCTGCTGGGAGACTTTATGCAATTTGATTTCCAAGAACTATTTCACAGACTTAATCTTGAATAACCTTATTCAAACTTTTTATTTCACAAGTCCCAAAATGGGACATATCTTAAAGACGTGGCTGAAAGGTGGTATCCACATTATTTGCTAATTTGCCTATTTAAATGTGTGAAAAATCCCAAGTCTGGACAGGGAACATTCATTAATACAAAGTGGAAAAATTGCAGATGTTGGGATAGTCTGAAACCAAAACAATAAGATGCTGCATACTTGAATCGTGTAGCATCTTTACATTTTTATGTCAGTTTGAAACAATTTGTTCCTATTTCGACTAATAAATGTTCCCTATGTTCCTAGTTTTGTTGTAACTTTTCATACCCTTTGAAATTGTAAATTTCAGCCACAAGGGATTTCATAAATATCTGTAGCTTTTTCTCAGCTGGCAAAAACAAATCTAAATAAAATGCGTTAGTGATCAAAATTACCAATGGAAGGTGTTAAAAGAGACTCGACTGAATTTCCAGTCTGTATGGAAGGGTGACTTCTGTCTGGTCCACTAGGTAAAAGATGTATGAACATTAATGGCTTTGACTTGGTCATATTATTCTGTTTTGTAATTGAGGAGAAAAGGGGATGGTTGGTATTGAAAAGGCTTTAGTCCTTTGGAATCTTGTCATCAAGACTGAATTTCTGTAATTTGTTTCATGTTGGCATTTGAGGCTCTTTCCCTACAATGATCATTATTGCGCATAATATGAACATTCCAGATTGTTCTATTTCAGAGGAAGAAAAAAGAAATAAATCCAATATTAGGAACTGGAAAAGGGGGACCTCTACTCCTTGAATTAAACATGCTTGAAGTTTGAATGAAAAGGGCATCTTTGTTTAATTTGCCCAATTAGACATGTTAGTCTGATCTGATCCTTCGAATCAGTTTAATTTTAGTATAATGTAATCTTTGAATACCTCCTATCGCTCATAACTATTGATCTCTACAAAGAGGCAAAAGATCAGACCATATGGGAAAGATTCTCATTAAGGTGAGTACAGGTGGTGACTTACATGGCAACATATTCCAACAAACCATTGACTTTTACGTATAGAAGATTTCAATCACTCAAACTTGTGCAGCTCCTTTTTGAAAAATCATTGATTTCATTTTAAAATGATTTAATATGAACCACGTCATCTTATTCATTAAAAAAAATCTAAAACATAGGGTTGGAAATTGCCAATATATACTTCTTAATAAGCCTTGTAAATATTTTTGTACTAATTTTGGGCAGCACAATGGTGTAGCTGGTAGTGCTGCTTCCTCACAACTCGGGTTAGATCCTGATCTGGGATGCTCTGTCTGTGTGGAGTTTGCATAGTCTCCGTGTGACAGCGTGGGTTTCCTCTGGGTGCTCCAGATTCCTCCCACATCCCAAAGACATGCGGGTTTGTAGTTTAATTGGCCACGGTAAATTACCCCTCGTGAGTGTAGCAAGTGGATGAGAAAGTGGAATAACAGACTTAGTGTGAATGGGTGATCGATGGTCAGCATGTATTCCGTGGGCCAAA
Organism: Leucoraja erinaceus; assembly: GCF_028641065.1. Lineage (NCBI taxonomy): Eukaryota > Metazoa > Chordata > Chondrichthyes > Rajiformes > Rajidae > Leucoraja > Leucoraja erinaceus. The sequence goes on from NC_073408.1 coordinate 11,067,027, forward strand.
GTGCCTTTTTCCATGCTATCGAAACAAAGATGCTAACTGATCAAACTTCCTGATTGTATCCATGGATTCTTCACACTTTTGAATTCTTCTTTCTGTTGACTTTCTGATTGGTGTTTAAAAAAAAAAAACCTTGTAATTGGTGCCTTATGCATTCTCAATTTATACACAACAAATTTCCTCAAGTGAGAGTTGTGGTTATTCATTAATTATGCTGATTCTGAAAATTTAAAACAAAAACAATGCTGGAAGCACTATGGTCAAGCAGTATCTATGGTGAGAGAAACCGATTCACTTTTTTGTGAAGTTCTGAGAAAAGTGAGAAAACGCCTTTTAAGTTGTGGAGAGAGCAGGGAATGTCTGTTAAGGTGTGGACAGAAGTTTAGTTTAGAGATACAACATGGAAACTCCCACGTTAATAAAATTTGCAAGAATGAAGGGGTTCTGCAAAGTTGTTATCCAATCTACGTATAAGTGAAACGGTAAACTACTTTAATTCTGAAATAAAAGGAATAAAACACACTGATTAAATTATTCACGGTCATTGGGATTGTTATTTTGTCATTACTTTTTGCCAAAAGATAAAACCAGATCATGTAAAACTCCAGAACCATGAGAAATTCCAATGTCTCCTTCACTAAGATGGCGAAGGTGCCTTTTATATGGAGATGATGATGGCTCTCTCCTTGACCAAGATGGCGTTGCGAAGACGTCATGACGCCAACGTTGCTTAGGTGACGGGCGCGGTGCTGGTTGGGATTGTCATGGCGGCGCTCAGCAGAGAGGAGTATTTGAAGCGGTACCTCAGCAGCTCCGAGTCCGGGAAGCGGGGGGACAGGGAGCTTCCGGCCGGGAGGAAAAAGAGAAAAGCGAAGATCAAAGCCGGGGGGTGAGAAGCAGCGCTGCCCCCTCCCCCCCTCCCTCCTTTCAGTTGCCGAGGCCCGCGGCTGCGACCGGTTAATGGTGTCAGCAACGGCCCATGTTTAGGCGCAGGACTGGGGGAGAGGCAGTTATAACTCTTCACTATAAACGTAGCTCCTATGTCGTGAACGGTAACCCTTATACTGGACGCAATTCAGCCCAGGATTTGCCCTCGTGTGCAGTTGTTCTGTTTCAAATACAAACTCTGAAGAAGGGTCTCGACCCAAACCCGAAACGTCACCCATTACTTCTCTCCAGAGATGCTGCCTGTCCCACTGAGTTACTCCCGCTTTTTGTGTCTATCTGGTTTGAACCAGCATCTGCAGTTCCTTCCTACACACTTCCCTCATTAAAATATATACAAGAAATACCGTGCAATTCCACACAGCTACTTTACTCAGAGAGTGGTAGCTGTGTGGAATGAGCTTCCAGTGAAGGTGGTGGAGGCAGGTTCGTTTTTATCATTTAAAAATAAATTGGATAGTTATATGGACGGGAAAGGAATGGAGGGTTATGGTCTGAGTGCAGGTAGATGGTACTAGGGGAGAATACGTGTTTGGCGCGGACTAGAAGGGCCGAGATGGCCTGTTTCCGTGCTGTAATTGTTATATGGTTATAATCAGCACGTCATACTATTTACAAATCACCAATGCCATTCATTTGTTTCAGAAAGAACTGCAGGAGCTGGAAAAATCAAAGGTAGACAAGAATGCTGGAGAAACTCAGCAGGTGAGGCAGCACCCGCTGAGTTTCTCCAGCATTTTTGTCTAATGCCATTCGTCTGGCCTCTTTGAACAATATACCCTTCAAGTGTTTGAAGGACTGTTACCCAGGACTCTGTCCCTCACTGTTTAAGGACTTAAACTTTAGAGTATACAAGGAACTTCAGATGCTAGAATCTTGAGCAAAACACTGGAGTGCTTGAGTAATTCAGTGAGTCAGGCAGTATCTGCGGAGAGAATGGATAGGCAACATTTTCAGGACGGGGACCTTCTTCAGACAGATTGTGGCATGGGGGAAGAAAGCATAGTAATAGGTCGATTTTTATTTCGCTATTTAAAGATTTTTCTTACTAAACATTTGTATGATGTGGTTCTGACATAAGCTCACAATAAGCTGAAAATCTCACCTTGTTATCATTACACAGAATGCGGATTGTGGATGATGATGTGACTTGGAAGAGCCTTGCGACAGACGAAAATACATTGGAGGTGGAGTCTGGTGATGATGATGATGAAGCTCCTGTGGTATGTATAGGCAGATACATTTACTCCTGGAAATTGCTTTCTGCCTTAAGGCTTACTTGGCACATCATAACATGGCAAACTCAAATAGTATTTTTAATAGTAGTCTGAAAGATTGCTGCTAACTGAATGGTGCAGGAAGCATAGTATTGAAACATGTGCTGCATCCATTTGACCAATTCCAAAATATATTATTTTTCTCTACCAAATGTCTTTCCAAAGTATCCTCATCAAAAGTTAGCTTTTTTTTTTAACTTTATTATTTTCACGTGATCCAAGATACATTTAAAAGGTTTTTGTTGCATGCTATCCAGTCAATTAAAATACCTATACACAATTACAATCAAGCCGTTCACAGTGTACAGATCGGGATAAAGGGTATAACATTTAGTTCAAGATAAAGTCTGATTAAGGATAGTTGAAAGGTCCCCAATGAGGTAGATGGGAGGTCAGGACCACACTCTAGCTGGTGAGAGGACTGTTCAGTTGCCTCATAATAGCTTGGAAGAAACTGTCCCTGAATCTGGATGTATGCATTTTCAAACTTCTGTACCTCTTGCCTGATTGGAGAGGGGAGTGACAGGGTGAGGCTGGTCCTTGGTTATGCTGCTGGACTTGTCGAAGCGTGATGTGTAGATGGAATCCATGGAAGGGAGGTTGGTGTGCGTGATGGTCTGGGTTACATCCGCAACTCCCTGTAATTTCTTGTATGGTTGAGAGCAAAATGACGAAAGGCAAGAGAAGGATTGTTTTATTTCAGTGAATTGGGATGATGTATAAAAAATTACCTGAGATGTGTTGGAGCAAATTCAACACAATAATATTTATGTTGTGCTTTTGTACTTTCCTGGAATTGTTTCAACTGATAACCATGGCTTCTTGAGGCAAAAATGATCCTCTATGCCCACTCCATCTCTGCTTTATCCACTCCTCCTGATATCAATCCCTTGGGAAGAGGACAGATGAACAATCCATTCCCTTAGTATTTGTCAGCTTTGCACATGAGAAAGCTGCAAAGGACTTTTGGATGGTCCTGGTATGATTCCCTTTAAAGCTAATTTCTCTTTATGTTAGGAAATCCCTTGAGTTTGTGAATTATCCTGCCTTTGTTATGACGTGGCACATTTTTCTGAGCATACTCCTTGAGTCCTAGCTAAAGTGGAGCACATTTTATATTTGCCATGAACTTGACAACAGAAGAGAAAGTGTGCTGATTGATCTAGCAGCTATTCATGATAACGTAGCAATGATTTATGCCCCAGTACATGTTAGCTTTGACCTGATGCTTCTCAAAGTAGGGATGTCACAAAATTTTGAGGTTAAAAATCAAGCCTGTAATTTTGTCCCATCAAGTAAAGCATCAAAAACCTTTAATTTGATACCCAATTAACTTTCATATCTCCAGTAATAAAAAAGTATTGTCATTTTCATACTCGGAAATTAGCATCTTGTTCCCTATTGTTTTTCCATTAACTTAACACAAAAGCTGTGATCGAGAGCAAGGGCTGTTTACACAGACATGTGTTCAAAATCCTCAAACATCCACTCCCAAGATAATCAAAATTATTTTTTGCACAATCATGTCATAACATCTTAATTATCCGTATTTTGTGTAATTGTCTATCCATGATGAATATTTTCATACGAATATCTGACTAAAAACGTCCACAGTACATACAGATATCGAGGCCAAAATAACTTACTTTGCATCATCAGATCTAAATGAAATCACACCAAAAACCAGTTGTACAGGGTCTTGGTGAGACCACACCTGGAGTATTGCGTACAGTTTTGGTCTCCAAATCTGAGGAAGGACATTATTGCCATAGAGGGAGTGCAGAGACGGTTCACCAGACTTTCCTGGGATGTCAGGACTGTCTTATGAAGAAAGACTGGATAGACTTGGTTTATACTCTCTAGAGTTTAGGAGATTGAGAGGGGATCTTACAAAATTCTTAAGGGGGTTGGACAGGCTAGATGCAGGAAGATTGTGCCCGATGTTGGGGAAGTCCAGGACAATGGGTCACAGCTTAATGATAAAGGGGTAATACTTTAAAACCGAGATGAGAAGAACTTTTTTCACGCAGAGAGTGGTGAATCTCTGGAACTCTCTGCCACAGAGGGTAGTTGAGGCCAGTTCAGATGTGGCCCTTGTGGCTAAGGGGATCAGGGGGTATGGAGAGAAGGCAGGTACGGGATACTGAGTTGGATGATCAGCCATGATCATATTGAATGGCAGTGCAGGCTCGAAGGGCCGAATGGCCTACTCCTGCACCTAATTTCCATGTTTCTATGTAAAAACTAGATAAAATGCTAAATAAACGCCTACATACCTTTTGGTTGAAGTTGAGCCCGACTTTCAAATCCAGCAATCCAATAGACCAGCAACATTTTGAAAAAAAACACAAACGGGATGACAGAATGAGATTTCCTCTACATCATAAGCTTGTCGTATGAGGAAATCCCTCCCTGACAACCTGCATTTTACCCACAGCCTTTCAAGTTGCACGCACAGGCAGTGGGCAGATCTAGAGCGCCACTGATTGCGGGGATTGTAACGTTGCTACTCAAAGACACTATATCTCCCAACATCTGATTGCCATTGCAATGCCAGTTCTTGCAAGTCCATCAGACTCAGATGAGAGGGATGGAGCAAGACTTTTTTTTTGTATAGGGAGCATACATCTTACGTAACATCTGATATAACAACTAATTTCACCTTTGCATAATTGCTTGTTTCTACTGTGCCTCAACCCATCTACTGCTGAAATTCTCATTGATTCTTTTTTAAACTTCAGAAATTGATACTTTTTTAACCTTCAGAATCATCAATTCTATATTTTCCTGGACAACTTTGTGCCCTCCATGAACTTGAACTGATTCAAAATGCTGTTACATTCATTCTAATTTCCACCCATTTGCCCGTTACCACTTTGTTAACTTGTATCAGCTCATTTTTGATTCCTCAAGTTATTTTCTCATGTAAATCTTGTACTTCCAGCTGTGCTCTCATCAGATAGTCTGTAGGGTCTGGCATTTCTTTTCTAAACCTTTCTACCCTTCTCCTCAAAAAAAATCATTAACACTTACCTCGTTAAGCAAAGTCTTTCCCCATCTTTCCTAATTTTTTTTCAGCTTGGTGCCAGATATTTTCGTGACGTTCCTGTAAAATGTTTTGGAACATTTTACTACATTAAAGGCATTATGTCACTGAAAGTCAATGTTATATTGTATTTCATGTTCATTCCAAGCCTTCTTTCTTAGATTGCAGAATTAATTGATGAGAGACCTGTAATTATTCAGCAAATGGAAGAATTTCGATCCAGCAAGTGGAAAGTTTTAGGCGGTATGTGGTAAAATCATGATGTCAACTTTTATGAATGATTGTATATCAGTGTCATGGTGGATTTTGAAATCTTGTCAAAAGCAACACCGTCCCTTTTGAATACATTATTGAAATGTCAACATTGCTGCCATGGTCAGAATCTGCCGGGTACCAAAGTATTAATGGGCCATCTTGAACCAAATAGTGTGTTGGGCTACTTCAAAGATACATTCAGAATCAAATATGTTACTTTGGAGTCCTGATCACAAATAGACCTGGTTTGATGGCCACTCTCTTGTCCTAAAGGATTGAACCAGGTAATTGGAGACTTTATTAAATACTCACATTTAGGTTAAGGTGAATTTGAATTCAGTGCCACATATGTTTAAATTGCCAGGCGAATTCTAGCGATTTCCTTGCCCTCCCCGCAACACACACCCCTCAGTTCAAGAAAATTGACAAATAGAGACACTGATAGTTAACCTTTATCAATATATAAAATACCATTAAAAGGAAGTAATAACCAAACTGCTGTGGAACTCAGCAGGCCAGGCAGTATCCATGGTGGGAAATGGATTGATGACTTTTCATGTTGGGCCCTTCAACTGAAAAAGCGTCTTCATCCAAAATGCCATCTGGCTATTTCCCTCGACAGATGCTGCCTGACCCTACAGCAGTTTGTGATTTACCCTAGATTCCAGCATCTGCAGACTCTTGTTTCTCCATTAATAAGAAGTATTAGGGAAGCACAAGCCTGCTATAAGGGCAATTAATGCTTTTGTGTTTTCTTTTAGATGAAAATGCAGACTCACAGGGCTCAGACCTGTTTTTACAAACACAAACTGGCACGTAAGTCTGAATTGCTGGACGCTGCTCTTTTGTCTATTATTGATATATCTAATACTTGATTTAATTCCTATAAGAAAACCTCCAATTTTGGAGGCATTAGATATCATAAATGATGGGAAATATTGGAAGAGGAAATCCATGACTAAAGGTCATGAAAAATAAGATGAATGCTAAAATATTCAAAATAAATCAGAAGTCAGCAAAGAGGTACATAGAGTCAATTATTTTCAGAGGAAGCTCGATATACACACTTGGGAGAAATAAGCTGAAGAATGTGCAGTAAAGTTGATGGTAGGAAAAGATTTGGAGCGTAAATACCATTAGCAGTGGGATGGTCTATTTCGGTGCAGCAGGCATTTATAGTAATTTGCTGATTCTTCAAATGGGATATCCCAGTTCTTCATTCATTGCCCTTCTTTGGGCCTGTTTACAATAGATTGGGGTTTTATGAGCATACCAACTTGCATTTTCACAACACCAGACAACCCAAGATGGTTCACAGGAGCTTTATAAAACCATGGTAAAGAAATGATAGGGTGGATGATTAAATCCTTGATAAAATAATTAGGTTTCAATAATCTTTTTGAAGGAGAGGGAGAACTAAAATTGATTGCAGGGAGAATTTTTGCTTAGGCTTTGGATATTTGAAGGCAAGACTTCTAATGATGGAATAGAAGCAAACATATCACGTGCAATGCAGTGGATAGAGACATGATGCCTTTACACCCTGTACACTTGCTTTACAGCCAAACTCTAATAGAAAGTATCGTGTAGATAATTAAAGTAGTGAGTAAAAGTTCTGACATTGTTGTTGAACCAAGAACCTGTATTTTTGATACACGAATGTGTGTTTTTCTTTTAGTTCATTACCAGGTTTTGATTCTCTACCGGGAAAAGGGATGAATTGTGGTTCTCAGCTTTCTAAGAAAAAAGTGGGAGCAGTTTCACCTGACCAGTCAGCGGCCAGAAGACAACGCCATGATTCATCAGATGTTTCACCTGTTCCAGACAGGTGGAACGATTCTCCTGACCTTTCACCATCTCGGAGAGAGCGGCATGATTCTCCTGACCTTTCACCTCTTCGGAAGGGACGCCACGATTCGCCTGACCTTTCACCTCCAAGGAAACTACGTCATGATTCTCCTGACCTTTCACCTCCAAGGAAGAAAAACTCTGAAAAATCAATCAGATCATCAGACTTGTCACATGGAAAGAGTATGTATTATCTCCCTGACATTTTCCCTAGCAGAAAAAATACATGATTCCTCAAATCTTTCATCATCTGGAAATGCAAAAAACTGTTTTGACTTTAACTTATCTCCAACCCATAAAGTATAATTCCCAGAGAAAGCAGGAGATTGGATTGAAAAAAACTTCAACCCAATTCCCACTTTTAACATTTGCTATCTACTCAAGTAATGCTAAGATAGATGCAGCACATATTAGATGCAGTATAAACTCGCACTACACAGTTCAAACAAATAATTATAAGAAGGCTAAGTTTAATGCAAGTTGAATGTAAAGTCATCAAAATAGTTAATGAACTACCAGCTCCTTCTGGGTGGCTGAGGCTTCCATCTTGAGGTCTAGATGTTGCTGGTTTGTGCCTGGTTTTGCTGAATTATATATTTCAAAATACTGATTTTTGATTGTGAAAATCTTTCTTACCTAGCATTGTCCCCAAAGAGAGACAAGGACAGAAGAGCAAGAGGATCTCCACGGAAAGCAAAGGATTCTGATGCTGACCTTTCACCCCCACGAAAGGGAGGTCAGCATTCTTCTGACTCGGACCTGTCGCCACCACGCAGGAAGGTGGAGATCCAAACCTCATGTCCATCGCCTACTCAGCAGAGGCAACGTACTCATAAACATGCTTCCTCAAGGGGACAAGTTGTCAGTCGAGACTCGAGTCCGAGCAGAAAGGTAGGACCAAGTGCTGATCTACTGGTATGATGTAGGAACAGCCTGCAGAGCAGTAGGCAGGTCATGTCAGTGTTGACATTCCTATGTGAGATCCTCCCAATATTGTTTGCTGCTTTGGAGCACTTTGGGATGATTAAATATGGTCTAGAAAGGAGACTTTGTAGATAACTGGTTTGGAGCTTGGCAGTATTGAATTGGATTTCTTTCCCTTCTAAAACATGTTCTTGTAAGTCATGTTGATATTGCCCTGTGCAGTTAATTGAACAGGAATGTAGATGGCAAGGTACACCAGGATAGGAATCCATCAAATATTCCCCTTCCCCTCTGCCCCAACGTCCCGTTGTTTTTGTAAATGCTGTTCTCTATATTGGATTTACTGACATGGTTTCCATTCGCCTTATTTTGATCTGGCTGATGTATAATCCGGAACCTAAGGGCCAAGGTCTGGTGGTGAAACTTTTGGAATATATGTTTCTTTCACTTTTCTCTCCTAAAGGAAGAGTGTTGTCAGGAAGGCTACAGTTGCAATGCTACATTGCATTGGAGCTCAATCTACCGTTTTGATTTTCTTAAGGATCTATATCATGTCTGGAGGAAATTCAAATTATGCTCATGAGGTTGATTCTAGAAGTTGAATTGTTTGATGAGGAAAGGTTGAACAGGTTTGACGAATACCTGTGTGTTTGGAAGAATGAGGGATAATCTTAGTAAGACAACATTTTGAAAAATATTTGATAGGGTAGATGCTGAGGCAATGTTTCCCTAGAACTAGAGGTTTTGGAATAACGAGTCTCCAAGTTAAGACAGCTGAGAAGGAATTTTTCTCTTGGATTTGTAAATGTTTGGATCTCCCCCCACACACACATATTATTGACACAGACACACAAACACAGACATATGCACATATACATATAAAAAAACCCACAATCAACAGATTTTTGTTGGAGAGGGTTTTGGGAAACAATCAGGATAGTGAAGTGAAAGAAAGAAAACTGTTTTCTTTGGAAAGCGAAGACAGGTTTGTACTCTCATAAATCTTACATTATGGAAGAGTGTATAACGAGCGTGATCAACATTTGGTCATTTTCAGGTCAGCTGAAGTCCTATACTTTTTTTTGTACTTCTACAAAACTACATGGAAGGCCGTGCATGGAAGGCCCAAAGCATGTCCAAATAGGAAGGTTGAGGCCTGCTTGAACAAAAGCTAAAGATTTTCACCCTTTCTTTGCTTGCTACCAAAGAGTCCATGTCATGAATCGCCAAATTAGTACCTCCTTTAGTTTTACATTGTAATGGATAACTCCCTCCAATTTATCCTCCTGATCACAAACTCCACCATTTCCATCAATTTCTCATCATCCATATCTTTCCACATTCTCACATTCCCTTCAACCATCATCGTTCCTCTGCAATCCTGTTTCCAGCAATCGTCTCGCAGAAGCCCCCACTTCACCAACACCTGCTCCAGCAATGATTTTCTCTCCAACATGCCACCACAACAACACCTCTCCCTTGTACAAGTTGTCCACAACTCTGCAGTGGTACTTGATAATATCATTCACAGTGGTGGCCTTTTCGGGGTTCAATCCAAGAGTCGCCATGGGCCACATTTTCAACAACCCTGGTTTGTAAATTATATGTGAAGTTGAATATTTCCACTTGATTTGATACCTGTTACTTATAAATCAGATTGAGAATTCAGAGGAAACTTCTTTATGCTGAAAGTACCATTCACAACCACTAGGAGGACCTATAGACCCTAAAACATAGGAGCAGAATTAGGCCATTTGGCCCATCAAGTCTATTCCTGCATTCGATCGTGGCTGATCTATTTTACCCTTTCAACCCTATTTTCCTGCCTTCTCACAGTAACCTGTGACGTCCTTACTAATCAAGTGTCTTAGGCTCTACAGCCATCTGTGGCAATGAATTCCAAAGATCCACCATCTTCTGGTTAAGGAAGTTCCTCCTCATTGGAGATACCATGAATAATATAATGGGAGGCTGGATAATCGCATGAAAAAGGAATGGAAGACTTAATAATGACATTGTGTGTTGAATAATAAGGGCCAGTATGGAATGTAAGCACCAGCATAGACCAATCAGACTGAATGGCCATAAAGAATCTTTACGGGATTACACAAAATTCCAAAGGAGTTTAAGAAGGAATGCCACTCATTTTTGAAATTGTCACGGTAGACATTTCTTCTCGTAATTGAATTAATTTCATATTCATCCAAAACGTGTAATATCTCAAACAAACCATTTACAGCTGACAACTAATGGCAGAGGGTGGAAAGAGGAACATTTGGCCTTTAAAACATCATTTATCTGTTGAATGTGGCCATTGGTGGTTCTTAATCGTGCTGTCTTTAAGTTACTAACATAAAAAACAGATGAACTTACAAAATCTTGTGTTTCAGTCACAAGGGAATGAGATGCTATCTGGGGATAAGGCTGGTCTGGTATCGACAGATACATTAAGGAAAGAGAAAGAGGACCGGAGGAAAAGGGAGCGAGCAGCCGAGCACTTAGCAGGTATCGATGCAGCTTGAGGGATCTCCTAGCAGTTGTAGTGTTACACATTCATTTGGAACTTTTTTTTCCCCCTGAAAATGCTGATTCTAAAGGTCTCTATAATTCTGCCACAAGCATAAGCAAGGTATCAACAACTGTGGAGGCATCAACATGGAGCCTGTTACTTCACTTAATATTTTGTTTAAGTACCTGCACGTTGTATTAAGTATATAGACTCGATCAGAGCCCATGGCTCACGTAGCCCAGTGATGCTGAGCTTCATTAATCCTTCCGCAGTTTATACAACATAGATTGGGAAGAGAGTGTAGGATTTCCTGACTTGTTGGCTCAATAATATGAGAGTTAATTTGTCCCCAACCCCAAAAATTAACCTGCTTTGCTAACATTAACTATGATTTTTTAAATAACATTAAAGACTGTAAGTGAAAGAACACTAGGGTTAATGCTGAGACCAATTTTATCTGTTTTTTTAATCTTTTCCTGTTATTTGTTTTTCACTTTCTCTCCACATTACCTCTTTCATTTTCTTTACTATCTTTTGCTTTCTCATTACTTCATGCTTTTATCTTTCCTTTTATTCTATATATCTCTCTAGAATTCTCATGGGTGATTGCAAGTTGATTATATCGGTCAATAAACAAAACGTAAAGATGGAATCATAGAGTGCAAACATGTGATAAACATGTGCAAAACATAGGTTAGGTCACTGTAAATATTGTCCAAAATCACATGTGTTAAGTGTTTATTTCTCTTATGCACTGGATATAAAATGGAACAATGAAATTCTTACTTGTTGCGGCTTTATATGCACATTAGAAACAGCAGCAACAACAGCAATAGATATACAATAAATTATCAGTTATTCTAAGTAAACTAGACCATGATTGTGTAATAGCAAAAGTACATAGAGCTGCCTTAGCAATGTAAAATCCATAGTGGTTCAGTGGGGTTATGATTAGAATTGTGCAGGGTGGTTCAATAAATAACCTGATGGTTGATGGAAAGAAGCTGTTCTTGAAGCTGCAGGGAATGATTGTCTGGCTTTTGTACCACCACCTTGCTGGTAGCAACAAGAAGTGAATGGGCCTGGATGGTGTGGATCTTTGATGATATTGGCTTCCTTCTTGAGGTTACACTTCATTGGTGGGGAATTCAGTACCCATGATGGAATGGGTAATGTCTATCACTTTCTGTAGCTTCCTTCATTCTTGAACTTTCAAATTTCAGAACCAGGCCATGATGCAACCAGTCAGTGTGTTTTACACCATACACTTGTAGCAGTTTAATAGAGTATTCAGCTCTATTATTTAACGTCAAAGGGAGCAAGAGTTTGTTTGGATAATAGTGATTATATGATAAAATTAAGAGATTTGTGGCATTCCCTCTGCAGCAGAAGTGTGCCAATTTAATGAAGGACTCTTAACAACATGAAGAATTCTGACATTGAACAATTCTAAATGGATGAAATATTTGACACGCTGTTATCCATTTAAAATTATCCCCAGGAGAGTAAAAAGGGAAGCTAGGAGATATTCCACCAGACCATTTTAGAAACGGGGAATGCATTTCTATGGCATGAAGTAAATACAATTAGATAAACATTTGTGGTTAGTTGTGGTAACCATCTCGGTTCCAATCACTTGTTCACCTCTCAAGAGAAATGTCTCTCTCTGATGAGGAAACGTGAAGAGGAGGGAACAAATGATTACCATACTTCAGGGATTTAAGGAAATGAAAAGATTTAGAGAAGAGTATTTTTCGAACATTAAACTTGAAATAATTGGAGAGCGTGTGCTGTTGCAAGAAATGTTGATGGGCCAACATCTTATGCTTGGGTAGTTCCAAACCTATGTTCTCTTTTTAACTTCAACCAGTGCTGCAGGCTAAAGTGAATAGACGTTGTTTCTCTGCATCCAACCCCTTGTGCTTTGTAACATTTCCCAGCTGAGGGGAATAATAGATCTTACTTTTACCCAGCTATTAACACCCTGTACTAACCCAAGAATGCTTCTGCACGTCATTCCAGCCATGTACTAGGCCACAATCCTGCCTATATTGTAATCGACAATCTGAAATTCCTGTGCACCAACCCCGTGTGGGGAGTGGCTGATAATCAACATGAGGTGTTTTATAAATTCCCAATTCAGACCACCTGATACAGACTCGCCAGACTCATTATGGCGAGTCTGTATTTTTTATTTCTATTTATTTTTTCATGCACACTGAATGGACACTGGTTGAGCAACGTTTTTTTGTTTCCTCTGGGTATGCGAATACTCAGGAAATGACAATAAAGATATACAATACAATACAATGATGATGCTGACATTTTTTTATTCTATTTTAAAGATGACGCTAGAAATGCCACTACTGTGTTCCGAGATAAATTGGGGAAAAAGAGGGACTTGGATCAGGAACGGCTTGAACAGAAGAAGAAGAACGAGGAGAATGCAATAAAACTTGAAAAATATGCCCAGTGGGGCAAAGGGTAAGTACATAGGATTTATTATATCCTCATCAACATAATGAGTAAGATGGGCTCCAGTAAAGTTGAGTAGTTCCACAGCAGCTGGTTAGTCTATTCCAATCCCTTATGATTATACGTTGACATATCTCTTAATTACCTTAAGCTGTGGTCCATTTTCCCTCTCTACCAATCTGCTTTCCAATTTCTTCCCACATTTCATCCTTCATTCACATGGTGTAATTTATTTTGTTGCCTTTTTCTCTAAATCACACAATCCCTACCCCTTTGCACCATTTCCCCGTGCAATTTTCTTCCAATCATAAGTCCAAGCCGTCTTTTTTCCCTTCCCCAACTTCTCACCCTGACCCTATCTTTGCCCTCAATTGCAAAGTTATGCATTCCCCTCCTTCAAGCAGTCTTCATCCCTCTCCCTCTCCCCTCTCCCCCTCTCCGACACATTTCATATTTACGTAGCTTCTTTACCCCCTGACTGTGCCTCAAATTCCACAATTCCTTTCCTCAGTCTCTTGTTTTTGCTCTCTTCTTTGTGCTAAGTCCTACTCATTCTTGATATGACTTACTTCAGGTTGGCTCAGCAAGAGCAGCAGAGGCAGAACATAGAGGATGCTGTTCGTGAGATGCAAAAGCCACTTGCCCGACATATCGATGACGAAGACTTAGACCGCCACCTACGTGAGAAAGAGCGGGATGGTGACCCAATGGCTGGGTTAATCAAGAAGAAGAAGGAAAAGGAGGCCAAGAATAAAAATGGTGCGTTTTAACGCAAAATGATGAAATGATGGGGTTGTAATACTGAGGGGATTTTAAACATAGTTTTAATCCATAGCACTGTGAAAGCATGAGGTTTCTGACTCTATGGATAAAAACTGAATATTTTTTTCTTTCCCTTTTTAGAGAAGCCACGATACAAAGGGTCCTGCACCACCCCCCAACAGGTTCAACCTGTACCCTGGGTACCGCTGGGATGGAGTGGACAGGTTATGCTCAGTTTCTATTTTAATAATTTTTTGTGGTTTAGTTTTAATCCTTCATAGATTTTTAAACTATGTGCAGTCGTCACCCATGATAATCGGATACCAGGAGAAATTGCAGTGTAAATGGAATCAGAAGCTGCTGCAGCTGAAAGAATGTTAAGTTAAATCATAAATATTAAAACCAAAGGTCTATTGAAGTAAACAAATAGCATAGGATAAGAAGAAAAGATCCATAAATGAAGTTGCCACGGTCAGATTGAGTGGCAGGTGGACTCGCGGGTTGAGTGGTTCTTGGTTTATAAAATTGGAAAAATAAAAACTGAAAGGGAAGAGACTCTGAGCAGAAAGCCCACACTTGGACAGGAGAAACAGGTCCATGGAGTGTCCTATGTGTTAGCATTTCTCTATTGTACCCTCAGCTGATCAACAGCTCCATTTACTACACCAGCAATAATGTTTTACTGTAAAATGTTTGAAAGGACTTGCAGCTATTTCATTCATTATAGATTTTGAGCAGAGATTTAAAATTGAATCCCACTTTTGAAGGGGACATTCCTGAGCGCTTTATTGGGGTTGAACCTTGTGTCGGCTTTAAGTAACTTTGAGTAATGTAATCCTCTATAAATGGGATACTAAAACAAGTTGCACTATTGGTTAATTATCACATGAGCACAGATCAGGTGATATTGATTTCCAAGATTTTAGTGGAGGAACTTTAAAAAAAAAAAAAAGTTTAATTCATTGAATGATTGCAGTGAATCAGAAACTGAAATCATCGAACAGTCTCATTTCAGTTCTTGGGAAGCCCTGTTTAAAAAAAACTGCCAGTATTTCACCATTCATTTGTGATTTTAAGATGCTAAGGTGTCCATTTTGAATTTTACCTGAGCAACATTGAATGAAGAGTTTCATTGGCACGTTATGTCTGAAATAACCACTTGCTGTATCTGCCTAGGCAATGTTTTGTCGATGATTGTAGAAGGAACTTTCTCTATATCTAATCAATGTTCATAAGGTCATTAGGAATAGGAGCAGAATTAGGCCCTTTGGCCGATCAAGTCTACTCCGCCATTCAATCATGGCTGATCTATCTCTCCCTCCTAACCCCATTCTCCTGTCTTCACCCCATAATCTCTAACACCTGTACTACTCAAAATCTATCTTTCTCTGCCTTAAAAATATCCACTAACTTTGCCTCCATAGCTTTCCGTGGCAAATAATTCCAAAGATTCACCACCCTATGATTAAATAAATTCTCCTTTTCTCCTTCCTAAAAGAACGTCCTTTAATTCTGAGGCTGTGACCTCTAGTCTTAGATTCTCCCACTAGTGGAAACATCCTCTCCACATCTACTCTATTCAAGCCTTTCACTATTATGTACATTTCAATGAGGCCCCCCCTCGTTCTTCTAAGCTCCAGTGAGTACAGGTTCAGTGCTGACTAATGCTCATCATAGATTGGACCTGGCCAAAGGCATTTGCTGGGGCTGTTGTATATTGGAGGCAACCCTTGATTTCAAACTTTTTTAAATGCAAATCATTCCATTCTCCATTGATAGCCACATTTGCATGGATAGAAGGAATTTCACAAAAATATGCCATACGGATAGCTGCCACATAATATATTTGAAGTCTTTTCAACCTCAAAACACTTGTTTTTAATTTGCAGGTCAAATGGGTTTGAAAAGAAGCGGTATGCCAGACAAGCTGAAAAGAAAGCAGTGCAAGAGATCGCATACAAATGGAGTGTGGAGGATATGTAAACCATTAAACATAATAGCTATCAGTACATGGAGACTTTTGCACTGGGACTTTAACACTCCATGAAAAAAGACTTCACCGAAAGATATTTATTCATTTCTCTGCAAAAGGTGGTTTGAATTTTTGGAAACATGAGAGAAGTGAAAGTTGTTTTTTAAATCAGTTAATATTTTGTCCTTTTGAATACAAAGTTTATATTGTGTGATTGTGGGTCTTTCAAGCAGTCTTTCTTATGAGCTTTTCATTTTTATTGATTTGTTTGCGGGCTGAACTGTATCCAGCTGGTAAATGTACTGCTTTAAATATGCAAGTTGCTTTTTGATCATTTGGTGTGATCTGCATTAAGCAAACTCATTTTTTCACACAAAATTAACACAGGCTATTAAAATGTATTAAGCAAGAGAGTATTGACCTACATGATGCCACGGTTAATTAAATATAAGCAACCTTTTAATTCCACAATCATCACAGCAAGTTCAAGTCAGTAATGATACACTTCTTACAACTGATGTTCAATTGTTAGGTGATTTTAGGGTTCAGTGACAAAGATTGTTTAGTGTATTAAAAGAGCAAAACTTTATTTTTTCAACAAAATCATGGTTACTGATTTCTATGATTATAATAACCACACTGCGATCACCCACATGGTTTTAAGAGGCAAATGAGTCTACAAAGAAAATTCCCCAAAACATGTACATTGATTAGCCAATATTAAAACACGAGATGTAATAGTTGATCTGTCCAAGGGACATTCCCACAAAAATCTTGAATATGTGGTATCCACCATCCCTGAATAATGAGATTGCTTCCGCACTGCTGCTAGGGATGAATATCTAGTGATGAGAACCTCAAGGCAGATGGTTCATACATGATGTAGATAAACTTTGATGGGATGAAGTGCTCTTTTACTTGGTATTGCTGTGCCAACATTATGGTTTAGCAGCTCTGGTTGCTGTCTTATTGTACACATGTTACAGGCACAGATCGGTTGGAAATTTTCATGTTCTTGAGATGCTGGTGAATCAGGTAGGCTTGCAGCTTGCACATGGGGAGCGGTGAACTGGGAGAGTGAGAGAGGAGATGTTTTAAGAAAACAGATGTAGATACAAAGTACAATTGTAGACCATACAGAAAGAACATTCAGCCCATTGTACATGTACTGGAACTTTTGGAGAGAAAAAAATGATTAAATTTCTCTCCCTCTGCTGCACCTTCTCCATAACCCTTCAAATATATATATATATATTCCGTTAAAATCTATTTCCAAATCTGTAGCCAGCACACTCAGTCAATACAATCCAGATTACAATATCTCAGTACATAAAATTACAAATAGAGTTCTCTCTAGTTACAGATCTTTGTTTTTAAACATTGCAATAAATAAATAAAAGCTAGCAAAATACTTATTTGAATAGCGTGTAGGATTTGAATTGGGATGTATTTTAGAAGAATGTTTTAATCTAAAAATGAACTAATGGTAGCTAATGAAAAGTATCCTTGTATTATCATTTTTTACATGGCCTTAGTTTATCCCATCATGCTTTATAGTTTGTGAAGTATTTTAAATAATCTTGAAGTGTATTCACTGTTCTACTATAAAGGTCACCGTAACCATTTTATATAAAGCAAGGTCCTACATACAGGTGTGAAATAATAATATATATTTTTTTAATCTAACATTGATCAAGTTGATGCAGCTAAGGGTATATATGAGGTCAATGTTAACACCGTTATTGGTGCTTGGAATATGGTGGTGGAGGCAGATGCAGTAATGGCATTTAATAGAATTTTAGATAAGCATACAGATATGCAGGGAGTGGAGAGATA
Organism: Leucoraja erinaceus; assembly: GCF_028641065.1. NCBI lineage: Eukaryota > Metazoa > Chordata > Chondrichthyes > Rajiformes > Rajidae > Leucoraja > Leucoraja erinaceus. The sequence continues at coordinate 11,084,873 of NC_073408.1, forward strand.
TGGATCATTGGCGGGTAGGTGAAATTAGTTTAATTTGGCATAATGTTCGGTTCAGCCAGAGGGCATTCGGTTCTGTTCTATGTTCTGTATCATAAGTCATTTGTGATAACACTATTTTCTATGAAATTATACCTCTCATAAGAAACTGAGAGGGCAAATGGGTCATTGGTTTTATCTCATTTGAAAGACGGTACCTCACTTAGTACAGTACGCCCTAAATTCTGAATTTCAGTGACAGCCTGCATTATTACACCCAACACTTTGTAGTTGGACTTCAACTACAATCTCCCAAGTTGGATGAGAGTACCGTAGGCACGCACACCCTGATCACTCACACCCTCAAAAATGTACCGCTTTAGTTGTCTCTGCACATGGAGGCTTTTACACAAATAGATAGTTTATTAGAAGCTGCAAAAGCCTATGATGGGAAGCATTCTAGATATGTTAAAACGTTGTGTTACCTGCGGGCATTTTGGTGGTGAGAAGTATTCTTTCGCAGGCAAGGTGAATAGTTTGGTGGATGGCAGACATTTTTCGGGGTGAAATCGCGTCCAGTGACTGATGTACTTTCAATCCTCCCCTGATACACAAACAACAATTGTAAAGTTACGGCACTAGTAGAGAATATCAAAGCATCACAATGTGTGGCCAATCATACTCCTCATACTTTGGATTCAGAAGGAAGTACAGGTGCAAATGGTACTACGCAGCAAAAATATACACTCACTCAAGGCTGAAGAATGCTTTTTACAGGAAACATTATTGTAGCAAGATATCTGGAAGAAATCCAATTGATCGGGGGGAACTTTACCTTGTATCTAACCTCTTTTACACCTGTCCTGTGGACGGTTGTTGGAATAGTGTAGAAGGAGCTAACTTATGTCTAACTTATATGGCTGCTTACTGATGGCGGCTCGAAGGGTTTGTCATGAGGGTCACCGTAGCGTATCCTGGTCTTGGGGTCCCAATCCTTGTAGGATATTGCATACGATGTTTTTGGATCAAATTTGCCACCAAGAGACTGCTGCGTTGTAGGGCGGTGAATTTCTTGCTTTTTAATGGAAGGTTTCATATTATACTCAAGCTGAGGAGATAAAGTACAGACGAATGAAACTAACAACCAAAACTAACTCCTGTAAAATGGGGGTGACTAAGCAGGTTATTACTCGCCACTGCTGAACTGTTAAAGATGCACTGAATAGATAACTGATTGAAGATTGAAATATCAAGCGGACACAATAGAGGCAACTTGCCTCCCTCCAGTCACCCCACAATGGCATATGGGATTCAATTACTTATTGGGAATATAAAAACAGATTTTGGGTAATATTGGTATGCACCAGAATGAAATGGTCCGGTGGAGGTAGAAAGGAAAATGGAATCCATGATTGTGTAAATTGAATAGATGCTGGCGGAGAGATGGAACAAATAATATATTTTTACTCCAAGGTTCCTAATATGCAGGTGGTCCACAGTTTGCACACCAGCTAAATTAGTGACTGGCTTAACGTGGCAATTGTTGATCATTGTTTCTGAATAATTTAAAAAAAATAACAAGTACCAGACTGCCAATAGGTAATGAGTTTTGGTAGGAAGAGGGGGTGGGGAGGTAAGTCGTTGCCCTTGCTGTGTTGATGTGTACACAGCTGGATTCCAGGACCTATTAGCTTAATTACTAACGACTATAAAAAGCCACTCTTATCTATCACACCATTAATCTGTAGGGGGCAGCACAGTAACGCTGCTAGCAGAGCTCCTCTTTTGTACCTCCAGCACCGCAAGTTCATTCCTGACCTCTGGTGCCATCTGTGTGGAGTTTCCACAGCATGGCTTTTGTCTGAATGCTCAGGTTTCCTTCAGCATCCCAATGATGTGCAGGCCAGCACCATGGGACACTGTGGATTACTCCTAATGTATAGGTAATTGGTAGAATATGGACGGAGCTGATAGAACTATGGGGAGAATAAATGAAATGAGTGTCGGCTTTGTATAAATGGATACTTGATGGACCTAGTGGGTTGAAGGCCCGTTTCGATGTGGCATGACTTAAAAAATGTAGCTCTACTATTTTTTTTCCAGGGCAACTAAGGTCGAATAATAAAAGCTAGTTTGCCTGCGGGTGATCAGTATATTGGTTAAGTGGTTAAATGGAGGGAGCGTTTCTTAATGTATTGCAGGTTACAGTCCTTCACCAGGAACTACCCACATTTATCCTATTTTCCAACATTTTACAGCTCCTTGAAGACAAGAAAACTTATTAGGTTGTGTGGTTTGAAGGGAAATGGAGCTACGTGCCAGGGTTAACATTATAAATCACTGCTAAAAAGAGAGCTTTGCTTCCTTCAACCCACTGGGCTGATAAAGTAAAAGGAATTACCTTTGTCACTGTGGTGGTCTCCATGGCTCCTTCCACATTCAACTGATCCTTATATTTAATGGGATCAGGGCGGGGATATTGAGTGGGATCCCAGCCAATATATGAATTTTTCTGAATTGTGTTGAAGTCCGCACTGCAAGATGTGGAAGATGCATCGGAATTAAAGATTATAAGACATTGTTATTTTCGTGCAGCAAAACTTCCCATGCATAGGACACCTACAGCTTTGAAAAATGTTGGTGGAAGATGGTTTGCAAACTGGTAAGGCATATCGCATAATCCACACTTCCCCGAAAATATCACGTGGATCCAACCCAACACATTAGTCCTCAGTGTCACCCGCTACCCAGACCACATATCAATCAATAAAATCATATGCTTCCCACCTAACCCTTCACGATGGGCTCCAGGAATACACACTTTCCATATCCACTCCTTACATTAATCTCAAGCAGCAGATGCCTTCACCTTGGTTCCAACCCTTTCCATTAATATTACATCATATACTACAACATGATAAGCTTAATTGATCAAAGCTATTCCAAAAACATTTCTTAAATTATTAAATATTTGTAAACGTATCCCCAATGGCCTAAGCTATCTAAGCTTGGTTTCTTGGGCCTCCAAAATATTCCAAATGGAATTTAAACTGGAGCTGCATTCACTCAACTGTAAAGACCCATGATAACTATGTGTATGGCTCTGTAAACTGGAAATATCAATGCAGCAAACATTGAGTTGCTTTGGTGATCTGGTAAAGAAATGGACCTGTGTTCAAGCTGCATTTGCAGAGGCCGATCCAGTTAACTGGTTCTATAAATAGTTTTAGTTCTCTTGTCAACATGGGAAAGAAACATTATCTAGTGTTCCTCTTTGTACTTGTTGCAATTTGAGTCTTGGGCACTATACACATGAGGATTGGATGGTAACATCTATGTGGACTGCATTAATCTTGTATATGGCAAAACGACAAACTGGGTGGACAATGGGAAGCTGTGCAGCATCTATTTAGTCTTGAGATTTAGCACTACTGAGGGAGACTGAAACCTGATCAGAGAATTTTAAGACTGGTTCTTGCTAAATGAAAAAGATAATTTAAAATCTGCAATGTGATGAAGTTGAATATTCTGCTTTAAATAATACATGTAAAAAGTTAATGCCAGTGTTTCAAAGTGTAGATGCTGTCTATCAAATGACGTGCAATTCTTTACACTCGTCACTACAAACGTTCCCTGGTAACAGAATGCAATCAGTTGCTTTGAGACCATTGGAACTTTATCACATGTTTGAATATCACTGTCTCTTGCCCAGAGTAGGGGAAATGAGGACCAGGAGACATAGGTTCAAGGTGAAGGGGAAAAGATTTAATAGGAATCTGAGGGGCAATTTTTTCATACAAAGTGTGGTGGGTATATGGAACAAGTTGCCAGAGGAGGTAATTGAGGCTGGGACCATCCCATCGTTTAAGAGATACATGGATAGGACAGGTTTGGAAGAATATGGACCAAGCGCAGGCAGGCGGGACTAGTGTAGCTAGGACATGTTGGCTGGTGTGGGTAAGTTGAGCTGAATGGCCTGTTTCCACACTGTATCACACTATGATTCTAATAGTGAGTGTCAACAAGGTATCTGACCTTGTCGTTGCACAACACCACTTTGCAATAAATTAAAACAAAAGTACTGGGGGAGAAAAACTCAGCAAGTCAGGCAGCTTCTATGAAGAGAGAAACAGTTAATGTTTCAGGTTGAATTCCATCAGAAATGGCCGAGAGCAAAAATAAGTTTGGTTTCTCTTTCCCATTCCTGATGAAGGGCCCTCGGCCTGAAACATTACCTCTGTTTTTCTTTTCACAATGCTGCCAAGTTTCCAGCATTTTCTCTTTTTATTTCAGATTTCCTTTATCTGTTTTCCACTATTTGACAAGAACCTGAATTGATATTTCTTGATATTTGAAAATTGATACTTCCCTGTGCCTTCTTTCTGGCGAATGACATGGTGCAGGAAATCGTTAAAGCGAGGGAGTTAGAGAAGATTAAGTTAAATTTTCTAAAGAACTTTTCCGAAAGTGAAAACAAAGTTTGTCACATTCCTCTGCAAGATGCAACCCTGCCCCTCAGCAATGTGGTATTAACGTGCATCAATGCACTGATCTTACGGCAGATGACGGTTAACTTGCAAGTTGTCCTGCGCTGGTATTATTGACAACATCTTCGATTGCTTGTGTTCAGGGTAATCTTTGCGGTAGCTGCTCAGCAGGTCCATGGGAGCAGGCTTGGGTTTTGTTCGCTTCCTGACTGTCTTCTGTCTCGCAAAGGGCAAAGGCTGAAATTCGACTTGGTAAGTGGTATTCAAATCATGAACACCTTTAGTGACACAGTAACATATTGTGAACAATTTAATTCAATGTATTATAACTTTACAACGCCTGCAAAACTGTAAACAATCACTATCTTCTATGTGTACTTGACCCACGGATTATTACAGTATTCTTTATCAAATCCATGTCGTATTCACCCTGTGAGGGATTGAATATTGACGGTATAGAGGAAGCTTTGTACTCTACCTGTCACTACACTTATCTGATCTAACTAATATCATGCATGTCCTGGGATCATCCCAACTGGGAGTTCCAAGCAGCCCATGGTAAAACCACAAGTGAGTGTGGCAAAGGTGAAGTGTACTCCATGACCTACTGTAGCTGTGTTCTTTGTAATGGCAGAACTCCCTGGGACCAAAATCATCTGTTCAGTTGAAGCCAAAGAATCACCTGGAAATCTGTGCCGTTACCTTTTAACATATCCCAAAAATGAATTCTTAATCTCTCCTAATTTTTATTTACTACCTTTTTTTAAGAAACATCTTTAAAGAAATAGTTGTCTAGCCACTCTAATGTAGTTTTGATGCAATGGGACAATGATTATTTTAGACATTGACGTCTTGCATCAAAATTCAGTTGTAAAAGAGGCCTTGGTCACAACAGGCGGGGTCTTGGCCATTTTTGTAGTATTCAAATGTGCTGTCTGGTGTCCCCTCCCATCCTTGAGAGGTTGACTCCAGACCTGAAAAGAAAATTTGTTGGCAATTACATTTCCAGGTAAACATTAGTCTCTTCAAATACATTGATTACAACCAGCAGAACCTCAGCATTACTTCTTTAATTCCCCTGCCATTTCTAAATTGTTAAACTACTTGTCCAACATTCAGCACTGAATCTGTAGACATTTGGTTTAGTTAAGAGATACAGTGCAGAAACAGGCCCTTCGGCCCAGCGGGTCATGCACGGACCAACGATCCACACGCATTACCCTACACACAATTACATTGATACCATGGCAATTAACTTACAAACCTGTACATCTTTGGAGTGGGGGAGGAAACCCACGCATGTCACGGGGAGAATGTACAAACTCCGTACAGGCATGCACCCGTAATTAGGATCGAACCTGGGTCTCTGGCGCTGTAAGGCAGTAGCTCTATTGCTACGCCACCATGCTGCGCTCCTTCCACAATGTATTGGGAATGCTGAAGCCAAGATCAAAGTCCCATTAACAAGCCCCAGCTCCAAGCTCCATTCGATTCCTCCCTCTAGCAGCTGAAACCAATTGTTCTGCATATCCGTGACCATTTATTTCCACTTATGGCTGCCCAGTTCTGTTCATGCCTTATCCTGTCTGCTGCTGAAACCATAGCCCCAGCCTTTCTTAATCTTGACCTGACTGTTTCAAAGCTCCGCTTACTGACTTCGCCCTTTCGGCCTCATTAATGTTGTGAAATTAAGGTAAACTCTACTGCCCATCTATTAGCTTTCATTAGTTCCCGTTTGCCATTTCCCCAGATAATTTTCAAATTCTCATCTTATTTTCCAAATCTGTCCTTGACCTAGCCTACCCAGTCCAAAACCTATTTAAAGATATCAGTCACTTTCATTTCTGAAACATGAACATTCGCAAATTTATTCAGCAAAGACAAAACTGCTGGAGGAACGCAGCAGGCCAGGCAGTATCTGTGGAAGGAATTGGAGTTAATCTAAAGGACCTGACCCAAAACGTCAATTGTCCATTTAGTCCATAGTTGTTTGCTCAAGATACCAGCATCTGCAGTGTTTTGTGCCTCCATTTCATAAATTTCAACCCGAAACATCACCTGTCCATGTGCTCCAGAGATGCTGCCTGACCCGCTAAGTGACTCCAGCACTTTGTGCCATTTTTATAAACCAGTCTCTGCAGTTCGTTATGTCTTTATTCAATGTAAGCTCCAAACGAGTATCCTCACCATGAATCCATCTGTCTTCCCCTCTCCTCATAGTTAACTGACTAATCTGTGTTAAATTCTGTTTGATAACATGCCTGTGAAGCAACATGGAATAAAAATGAACTGCAGATACTGCTTTGTACCAAAGAAATACTTATACATTTTATCCTGTGAAGCACCATGTTTGTTTTTCAATGTTAGTGTTGCTATGCAATAAATTGTTATTGTTGTTTGATGAGACAATCCTTTTCTATCCAGTGTTGTACTGGAACTGAAGTTGATGATGTGATAAGGCATTTTCCAACACAAGGTGCAGCGACCATGGGACTATTTTATGGTGAATAACTGTTGTTCATTATCCAGCTCTTACCTCCCTGACCTTGAACCAATGGAGAAATACAAAGTACACTCTGAATGGTGTACAGAAGAAGGGCTGTTTTGTCGGACCCTGCTCTTATCTGTGGCTCAATGTGCCATACCTTCGAACTTTAAGTTATCTGGTAAGGGCTTTGCACGTTCTGGCATATTGCAGAAATTCTCACGAATTTCCGCTTTTCTTGTGGGTTGCTGGATATTGTTCTGATATGGGGGGCATTGACATCCTAAAGAATAGAAACAGAATGTTAAAGATCTGGGTCCCTTGCTTTCTATATGTTGGCAATTATGGTACCCCATATAGAGTCTGACCAATATTCTATGTTACGAAAGCATTTCTTTTTTCTTAGTATATCTGTACTCCTTAAGGTAAATGACAACATTTAATTTGCTTATATATTTATTTTACATATATGTATGTTTACTAAGCTCCGAGTCCCATTACTCTGTGAAATTGTACTTAAGGTTTATTCATTATGTGTGGACATCTTCACCATTTGTCGTATATCACTCCTCACCTTTGAACTGAGTTGAGAGTCAACCAAGTTAATGGGTTTGTAGTCACAAAGGCCAGGGTGGATGACGGACATTGGTAAACCAGTTGGGTTTTAATCAAAAATCCGTTGTTGTATCGTCACTGGGAATATTCCAAACTTATTTTAAATGATGTCCTGATGATATTTGAACTGGTGTCTCTGGGTCAATGGTCCAGTTTTCTGACTGCAAGTCCTGTAATTGAGCTACAGTCTCCACTGTTCTTATTTATCCTCCTTTGTCTGAATAAGGTGACTTTATACATTCCCACATCAGATTCTTTTTGCCATATTTTCATCCACACACTCTACCTACATCCCTTTACAATGGTCTGCTCTCCGAACCATGTACATTCTTCTCTTTAGCATTGTCATAAGAACATAAGCAACAGAAGCAGGTATCACCCATCCAAGCCCCATATTGAATTGAATTGAATTATCCTTTATTGTCATTCGGACCTCTCGGTCTGAACACAATTTTGTGCCTAGCGGTATCTGAGCCCCTTCTCCCCTGATTCTCAAACACCCATTAACCAAATATGTACTTGTCAGCTTTGCATCCACATTCCTCTGATTTGAATGAGATAATCTTATCTTCTTTTAAACATCTCACTCACTCTCATTATCTCCTGCCTTCCATCCTAAAGCAAACAATCCCTTTTATTCTTTCCTGCCACCATCACTAAACACATTTACTTCAAACTTTTCCCAGTTTTGATGAGAGGACACCAGTCTGAAATGTGCTTCTTTCCACAGGTGCTAGTTTGCCTGCTGAGTACTTCCATAATTTCTGCTATATTCAGATCTTCTTACTCTTGCAATCCAGTCTCCGTGCAATATGAGCCAATCCTCCACTTGGTTTCCTAATTACACACTGTAACTCTGTTTTATCTCCCAGCACAGTTCAATAACTCATTTCCTAGTCTTTCATCAATGACAAAAATAAGTTCCGTTCTTTCATCCTTCCCACCAACATGAATAACACCAGTGTTTAGTTCAGTGATCCAGTACAGATCAGGCTCTTTGACCCACCCAGTCCGCTTCGACCAGCGAACCCTGTACACTAACACTGTCCTACACACACCAAGGACAATTTACCATTATACCAAGCCAAGTAACCTACAAATCTGTACATTTCTGGAGTGTGGGAGGAAACCGGAGCACCCGGAGAAAACCACATGGTCACAGGGAGAATGTACAATCTCTAAGGAGACAGAATCAAACCCGAGTCTCTGGCGTTGTAAGGAAGCAACTCTACCAACTGTGCCACTCTGAATTATACACCATTTACCAATTTCTTGCTAATTCAATTAACAACAGTTGGAACCTCTTCATATTCACTTTGTATCCTTCTCTCAGGTCACTTTTCTAAGTGGGAAATTTAGATAAGTTAACCTTTGCTCTGTCATGAATGTAAATGAAAATAAAGCAGATCCCAGGGCAGTGCTTCTTGTGAATGCCCCACCATTAAAAGTTTCCCACCTTTCAGTTTTGGACTTATTATCCCATCTCCTGCATCTGATGCTATCCTCTCCATTCATATCATATTGATTACAAAGCATGAGGTGTGCAAAAACACCATTAACAAAGGAGTGAACAACTTAAAGCTAAAGGAAATGGCTCAGAAAATTAGGGAGCTTCACCTGATGCGGTCAAACGTTCTCCAGATCTCACTGAAGGCTCAGACTTCCAACCCTTGCAGCTGGTGTTGCTTCTGGAACTCGATCGACTCGACGGTAGGCTACCTTTGAGACATTTCTGGACTGTCGCTGGACGTTCTTTTAGAGTCAATCCCTTGGTGTGTATAGATTTAGAGTGAAGTTGTTCCTGCAGAGGCTTATCAATGTGAAATAACCCATCAACAAGGCACAAGAACAGAAATTGACATTTTTGCTCATCATTAATGCAGAGTCTTGAAGTGAGTGCCATTTATAACCTAGCATTCAATAATTATTGGCAGACATGAATCCTAGATAGAAAATACTGGGAATGCTCAGCAGGTGAGGCATCTTTCAGATAATCTTTCAGGCCGAAGGATCTACAACCTCTGGCAAAGGGGTTTCAACCTCAAATGTTAGCTAATATTTCTCCTTCCACAGATGCTGCGTGATCTGCTGAGCCTTTATGACATTTTCTGCTTCATTTTGTATTTTCAGCATGAAGTTTTTTTTTAATTTTCACTCCCATTTATTTCAAATGGTCAGTGGAAGGGAAATCCAGTTAAAGGAGATAAACTTTCCCCCAATGTTGGCCTCTCGTTTACCTTCCTGATGCTTTCCATCATCTCTGTCCATCTGGAAACTAGCAGTGGGCTTTGGGCATTCAGGCACTCTGCCAGTGATGCCCTATATTCCAGCCCCATCATCAGCCCACACAATGCAGTGGATACAGCAGGCCATAAAGTTCTGTTGTTGATAAAAGATTGGGTCCAGTCCTAGGGATACAACCTTACCTAGGGATACAATCATCCTGAACCAGCTCCTGATAACTTTTAGACTTTAGAGATACAGCATGGAAACGGGCCCTTTGGCCAACCGAGTCTGTGCCGACCAGCGATTACCCCGTACACTAACACTGTCCTACACACTAGGGACAATTTACAATTTTTACCGAAGTCAATTAACCTACAAATCTGTACGTCTTTGGGGTGTGGCAGGAAACCGGAGCTCCTGGAGAAAATCTTTAGTCACAGGGAGAACATACAAACTCCGTACAGACTGCACCCGTGGTCAAGATCGAACCCAGATCTCTGCTATTATAAGGCAGCTGCTCTACCACTGAAATCCCTACAGCTCTATAGCCTGAAATCACTTGGGATCTCTTCATTTGTTCAGTGGTATGGAACAGCCACTGTCCTATAATGGACTCCCTCACAGATGGCCTGTGCACTATATCTGTGAACTTTTAGGCGTTAACTTCCTGCACATTTCTAGACAGGAAATAAGAAAAGTTTGTCAGAAAGAACTGCAGAAGCTAGTTTAAATCGAAGGTAGACACAAAATGCTGGAGAGTAACTCAGCGTTTCTGGAGAGAAGGAATGGGTGACGTTTCGAGTCGAGACCCTATGACCCGAAATATCACCCATTCCTTCTCTCCAGAGATGCTGCCTGAACAGTAGTGCCCTGGGCAGTATTGTAGAAATGAAGAATCCAGGAGATCATATCCATAGTTCAATGAAAGATAGATAGGGAGATAGGATTGTGAAGGTGGCTTTTGGCATTTTGGCCTTCACCATTCAGGGAATTGAGTATAGAACTTGGTTTGTTATATTACAGTGTGGAAAGCACTGGTGAAGCTACACCTGTTTTGCCTTGTGTGTAGAATTTGACCATTCCACTCTCCTGTGGCACTGGACACTTCCTCAGGATTGCAACAACATAACCACAACGAATGTCAGAACATGGCAGTCACACTCTACTCACCCTATTGCCAGCTTTTGTCTGTTCTCTCGGGACCCTGGGCCCAAATTCTGAGCGTTGTGTGGTTTCACTTTGCATGGCTGGGGGGTTGGGGTGCGGCGGAGTGCGTAATGGCCTCTTGCTGCTTCGGGGCAGGACATCTGAGACGGAATTCAAAATGAATTATTGAGTCTCTGCTCCTTGTGAATTCATGAGAGAAAAGATGCACACTAGGTTTAAAATGTAAAATGAGGCATTACTATAATGAAAATTAAAAAAACCTCAGGTTGGAAATCCAAAATAAAACCAGAAAGTACTGGAAACAATCCTGCTGATTGGATAGCAATTGTGAAGAGAGAAACACAGACTCTGTTGATATTGCTGAGAGGACACTAAAACAATTTAAGATTCAATTCTGGCTGTTTTGGCACAATTTCAAATGTGTCCTATAAACAACACAAACTACTTCAAAGCATTTATATATTTTCAACTGGATCTTTTGCACATCTCAGATGTTGATTGCAATATCCTTGTTAGCTGTGTCTACAGCTGCCTATTATTTCCCAAAAACCATTGCACCCCTCTTGTTTTCACTAAGATGCATCTTAAACTTGTCTCCTGGGCCAATCTTTTGGTTGCCTGTTCCTTTACATTCCTTGGCGTCGAATTTTGTTTGATTGCACTCCTTTGATTGGCATGGTTTACTACCTTCAACACATATTGTGTTTACAAAGATATTGTGCAAAGATCTATCAAAAATATCACATTTTTAAACATAAATAGAACTTCCTGCTTACAAAGAAAAAAATCCCAAAACAGAATTTTCTTCAAAATCTCTACAATCTCTACAGCATGGCAGATGGGAAAGGGTGTATTCCTTTATTAAATGTAACCCTGGAAACAAGGATTTAGGGAGCATGGAAATTATTGGAGAATCTGAGACTAACAATCTACCCAATTTTAAGACATGATGTGTACTGCCCCTTTGACTGGAATATATTTGAGTCTTATCTCCAGTTTGTCGATCAGACCAGATTGCTTCTCAAAACCAGAAGTGAACCTAAGCAGAGAAGAGAGAAGGCAGATATCACCTAATCAAGATAACATGGAGATATGCAACTATAGTACAGTGTAATGAAGGTTCTTACTCAGAGGTCGCCTGAAGGACGACTGGTAGTTGGTTAGGAGCCAGTCTGTGCTTACTGAGCGCCGTTGAATTGACTGCTTCTTCTTGCAATTCTGATGATATTTGTGTTGACTAGAGGAGAGGAGAAGGAAGAATTCATCAGGGAGCTGTAACCAGGTGAAACTAGTTACCAACCAACAACAGCCATTTTATATATTGTCAACCCTTATCAGTTATAGAGACATTTTTTATATACTCCATGCCCTTTACCACAAAGATCACTCTCCATTTTCTCTCCTATTTACTTGCTGAGATGAGTTTCATATGACATCACCCTCATCCCTCGGTGTGTTATAGTCTCTTTCTGTCAATGCAACAATCTGTGTTGCTACTCTTACTCTCAAAGTGCATAACCTCATATTCCTTACATTGTATACCATCTACCACAATTTTTTCCTAACCTATTTGTTCCTTTTCATATTCTTTGCTTCTTTTCCAACTTCATCTTAGCAACAAAGTTGTGCAGAGTACACTGAGTACTTTATTGCCTCTCTAATATGAACTGTGAATCATGAAGTCCCTAATACGATCCCAGCAGTTACAGCTACCAACCCGAAACAGGCAATTTCATTCTGATCTTAGTTAGTTTAATGTTGTTTGAATCAAATTGAATTTATTTGTCATTCAGACCTTTTGTCTGAACAAAATTTTGTTTCCCTGCAGTCATACATATAATAAAAATGACAAAAACACACAATCAACACAAATTTAACATCCACCACAGTGAGTTCACCAAACACCTCCTCACTGTGATGGAAGGCAAAATCTTAAAGTGTCTGTCTCTTCCCTCTTTGTTCTCCCTCTGCGCCGAGGCGATCCAGGCTCCAGATGTTGTGACCCCACCGGGTGATGGTAAATCCCGCGGCTCAACCGTGCTCCGCGAACGGGCCGGTTCAAACTCCGCGGGTGGTCGCTGCCGCCACCACAGCTCCGAGTTTCTATACATTGTCACTAAAAATTAGGGTAATGGTATACTTGTACCCCTAAATCTCTCCCTTCTGCAGTTAATAGCATCTTGGCATTTAGGTACTCTGATCATTCTTTGTGAAGTCCTAAGAAGATGATGTCATACGTTCCTACTTTAAGTGCAGTCTCTCGCAGTTATATTCACTCACATCTTGTCAATATTAATCAATGTGGAACAATTGGAATGAGATGTGCTTATCACTACCCAATGAGAGTCCCTAAAAAAGTGGAATGTTTAACAGAAACTTGCATGCTTGCCAAACCTGACTGTCTGCAAACAGAAGAACACAAATTTCAATTTCCATCATTGCAAAGGATAACCTGTAACCTACAGCTCCTATTTGTCATGTCTTCAGTGAAGCACAACGTTCTCATTAAATCAGCAAGAAACACCATCATTCCAAGCACAATACTTCCACACTTCTGGTGAAGTATGGGATTAAGATGCAAGCATTATGATAGCCCAGGGATTTCATTCAAACTTGAGGCAATGCTCATAATAGAGATCTTGTAAGTCAAACCAGACGTGCCCCACTGATACCTCAAAGTGCTCAATGGCCAATAAAGAACTTCAAAATTACAATGGCTAATGTTCTAAAATGTTTCTCCTCCAAACTTGAGGGAATTGACTGGTTACCTCCCAACACCCTCATTCAAAAGACCTTTAATCAAGTGTGAGAATAGGCAAGGAATTCCAAATGGGACATCATGGGTTAAGATACTTACCACCAGCAGGACAAATCGATAGTGATCAAGAGTTGTACCTCTGGCTCAATGAATCCTATCCTACTTTGGGACTAATTATTCTGAGATGTCACTGATATTGTGATGTCAGAGATGTGGTGATCCGTGACCAGCTACCTGAGCTAATACTGGTGTTGAACTTTGCTGGCAAGGGGTGATTTTTATTTGTTGGCATTGGACCCCAGCCACTGGTTGCTTCGATAGAAGGGTAGAATTTGGAATGGAACAGAAGGTAGAGTTGGGGGTTCAGGTAGAAGGACATAGTGATGTTACTGCAGTGATAAGTAGAATGTATCGGCTTAGGATAGAACTGCGGCTGTGATAGGCAGGTGAGGTTAATGTGGAAGGAGTAGAGTTTGGTACAAGATAGAATGGCGTTGAGATTTAAGGTGTGGCATTGTATATGAAGGGGTGGAAAAGAAAGTACAATGCTGAGATGCTAGGCTCAGGTGGGGGTAGAAAAGATGAGCTTGGGTAACAATTTTTTTTTTTTGGGGGGGGGGGGGGTTGAGGGACTGAAGAATGGAAGGATTGGGGTTTACTGTTTATGGATACACTTAAACAATAAAGTGGAATGTGGCAAATCTAAATGTAATAATATTTCTTGCAAATTCATTCATGATTCAACACACGGTACTGATTGATCATAGTACTATATTACAATATTACAACAGAGGTTACAGTTCAGAAGTGTTCCCTCAGCTGTGATAAGCTTCGGACTGAACTGAAAACATTACAAAATGCGCCGTGTTAAACACTAACCTATTTAACCTTGCCTATATATTGGAGCCACTCTTACCCACAATCACACAGCTCACACAGGCATGAGAACTCTGAGAACTCCATGTCTTCCAGCTTTCTCAAATAATTCAGAGCCATTTCTATAAACGTTTCTTTCTGAAATCTGTTCCTTGAGAAATGTTGCTCAGAAACGGAGCAAAATCCTTTCAAAGTGTCCCACAGCGTGTCCAGGAAGAACGTCCTCCTGGCTGTGGTCAGTCAGTGTTCCTTGATCATGGTTAATTATACGCCAATCTCTTCAGTGTATGCCTGTTGCTATGGCACTTTTGCACAACCCATACTTTAAGTGCTCCATGGGGGATTGTTTAAATTTGAAAGGAATAACGATATCTGAGCCTTAATTTAATTGTGGTTGTGCAAGTGAGAAAACGAGTTTACTGCAGGCTCACCAGAGAGAGAGAAAAAGAGAGAGGGGACTATCAGGTGCTAGTGTTGGTTGACTATTCAGGGCTCCTTTGTTCCAGATTAGCAGGGCTGGCCAAAGCCAAAGCCTTTATACTGTATAACAGCCCCGTGCACTGCATTTCTGTTTGGTGAATATCACACGTGTCTCTGAGTGCAACGTACAACTGGGGTCATTTGATCACATAATCAAGGCTGACACCTCCACTCGGATACCGAAGGTTCACAGTGTTGTGACCCTCTTTTGGAACAGACTCAGGCCTGTTCTACCTTCCCCACTGAACCTCACTATTTTGAAGAACGGCAGGTCCTTCTCCCCAGCGCTCTGGCCAATACTTACCTCTTGACAGGCATCACTAAAGTAAACACTTAATGTGTTCCTGTGTGTGTGATAACCTTGCAATATACAAACTTGCTGCTGCGTTTCCCACATTACAGTAATGGTGACAGTCCTGAGGTACTTTTTTTTAATTGAAGTAAAGAGATTGAGGACATTTTGAGGAGCCATATAAGTGCAAGCCCTTTATGTTTTTGTACTTGGTTTTCCTTGCTTTCACTTCTATCGGAGCTGAGTAATCCTGAGTAGTAATAAAGCGACATCCCTCAGGTACCTCAGTCATACAGCACTTGGTGTTTCAGCTTGGAAAGTGAATGCTTGTCAGTAGGGAAAGCTTTGTGAGTATGTCTGAATCTTGGCTCCATACAGTAGGGTTTCAATAACAACCAGTACATCAACTTATCCATCTCTATATAGAGTGGGTGTAGTGTGGCAAAATGGGGTTAGAGGTTATGTGGAAGAAATTCACCAGGCTAATCTCTGGGATGAGAGGATTGTCCTATCAAGAAAGGTGAGATAATTAGGGTCTGTGGAGCTTAGAAGAATGAAGGGGTTCCTATTGGAAAATGAGAATGTTATATATGTTCACAAAGGCTTTGTTATCAGACTTGAACATTTCATCTGGAGTTGAGTATCTGTTATGTGAATGATGTTCAGCTGACAAATGAAATGGCCAGCCCATCAGACTCAACTTTGAGTGTGATTATAGTTTCAATACTGGGGCATTGGTCTGGAAGGGTAGGGTACATTGATGCTGATTATCTTACCCACCTACAGTGGATTGGACAATCTTGCCCAGAGAGTATTGCTTTATGATGAGCATTGAAAATTGGTCCTACCTATCTCATAAGTGGGTAGGAGAGTGAGAATCACTGCTGCCATTTAGTCCATGAGCATTCTGCCAGTTTGAGAACTTGATCTTCTTACACTCTCCAATAGCCAAAGATTGTGCAAGTGCTCTGAATATTGTGCTGGTGCTCGCTGATGCTGATGTCCAGATTACTGGCTGTATTTGTTGAGAGATGGCTCTCAAGATGGTGGGAAGTGGTCCACATTTTCCACGGTCTCATCATGAACCTTTATTGTCAGGTGATGTTCTGTATATAGGGGACAGTTTGAGAGAGGATCTTTATTCTGTAGAGGTTAAGTGAATGGCTCATCCAAGGGTTTCGGCCCGAAACGTTGCCTATTTCCTTCACTCCACAGATGCTGCTGCACCCGCTGAGTTTCTCCAGCATTTTTGTGTACCTTCGATTTTCCAGCATCTGCAGTTCCTTCTTAAACAAATATTAGTGCAACCTCCTGCAGTTCTTACCACTGGCGAACCGATCTTTAGCCACTAGGAGGAGGCAATTGACAAGATCTCTTACACTGACTTACCTTGTGGCAGACAATACCGTCCAATCACCATTACCATCAAAGCTCATGTGGTCATTGACATCCCTGGAATCCCTCTTCCCAGTTGCGAGAGATCAAGGTGTGAATATGTCGTTGAATTTCATCTCCAGCAATTTTTATCACTTCTGCAGTGAAGCTCCCGAGAACGTCAAACAGTCTCATGGTGTGTGTGGTGTTTTCAGCTAATTGTTGGTCAGGGATGGCGGTGAGGTGGGACTGGATAATTTACTGTGAAATAGTCTCATGGACACGTGTGGCAAGGACAAACTCAAGGTTGTGGAATTCTTCAAAGCTCCCCTTCCAATCAGTGCTAGCTGCTTTTCTGCCCTTGATAAACATCCCTCCATTCTTGCCTCTCCCCGTGTTGGTGTTCAGCTTACAAGGTGACGGTACAGATCTACAAGGACGACAGACTAAAAAACAGTTTTTACTCCACTGCTATAAAAGCACTAAATGTAGCCGCCAAGGAACGCAGGGGCGATACAGATTAAGGGACTGTGGTACACTGTGAAATCGACAGAAGGATGGAGGGTTGGGTGTTTATGCGTGCTATTTTCATGATATTTATTTTGGTCATCCCATACTTTATCTTGTAACCAAATGTTTGAAAGATGCCATGAAGCGGACATTGGAAAGAGTGTTATGACAATAAAGAAATATTCTTTAGATTCTTTGGTCACCCAGGAGTCACAGGGGCCATGAAGCCGAGTGTAGAAAAATTTAATGTTGCCAGGGGTCAAGACCGAGTGGGAGATTGGGCAGGCTGGGACTTTATTCCTTGGAGGGTAGGAGACTGAGGGGTGATCTTTCAGAGGTGCATCAAGTCATGAGGAGCATAGAACAGTTGAAGGCACACATCCTTTTACCCGGTGTTGTGGAATTCAAGAGTAGATTTAAAGTCCGAGGGGAAAGATTTAATAAGAGTCTGAGGGGCCGCATTTCCACACCAGAGTGATACTGTGTGGAACGAGCGGAAGTGGTTGACACAAGTACATTTTGAAAGTCATTTGGACAGGTACATTAATATGAAAGGTTTAAAGGGATATGGCTCAAACGCTGCCAAGTGGGTCGACCTTAGTTCGACACCTTGCTCAGCATGGACAAACTGGGCTGAAAGGCTTGTTTCCACGCTGTCTGATTCTATGCTGTCTGTAAGGCCAATAATATTGAACACCGTGTGTCTGAGATGTAGAAAAATAGAACTGTAGATGCTGGTTCATACCAAAGATTGACACAAAGTGCTGGAGTAATTCAGTGGATCGGGCAGCATGAAGGGTGCCGGGCACCCATCCTTTTTTCTCCAGAGATGCTGCCTGACCCGCTGAATAACCCCAGCACTTTGTGGCTGGCCTGTATTGGTGGCATGCGTTAAAGATGCCTTAAATTCAAAAGTATCTGAACTTCAAGAATGTAGTGTTAATGTTCCTTAAAGCAGATGCGACTGCCATTATGACGTCTGTTGTAGAACCGCGACTCACCGAGTCCTCACGGTTTGTGTGAAGCGGCATTTGCAGTTCCTCGTGTCTACACCTCGCGGGTTCCTGTTGTTTATCTGAAGGGGGTTCTGTGGCACACAGCGCCTCCTCAACCCCGGGAGAAGTCACAGTCTGAGCATCACACTAGTCTGCGAAATTGAATGTTAGAGTCCTTTAAAATAAACTAATTGTCTTGATTTTTTTCCTTTCCGAAGGGATCGGAAAGATGCAGTTTTACAGGAACCTCGTGTTCGCGATAGGCGCGACAATCTTGCTTTTCGGTAAGATCAATGTCTAAACGTTTATACGGGGGGGGGGGGGATTTTGCAATTAATTAAACGAAATATTAAACTGCTATGCTTTAACTTCAGTAAGTGGACCGACACAAATACAGCCGAATGTTAATGGGATCCTTATTAAAATTAATCTTAGTAATTATACTTATCAGTATTTACTGTCAATGCTCCACAACAAGTATTTACAAATATATATTTTGTAATAAATCTTTGCCCTAAAATAGCGACCAACTTGGCTGGCTGTTAATTCGCTTTAGCTGTAAATATATATTTACATAGCGTTGAATGTAGACTCGGGTTTGGCAGGTGAACGGAACCAACAGCAAATGCCAGCAAATTCCTATTTTCGCGTTAATTTGGAGTTTGCTTTGAAGGAGGAGGCCAAACAATTTTATGCAAGGCTTGGATTGTGAAAATATTGATATTTGGTTCCATTGTGGGGCGGTGGGTGATATGTTTTTGCTATTAGTTAGTTGTAAGGCTGCTTAAAGCCAAACTGAAATATTTCGGAGCAAGTCCTTGACATAAATGTACGAGTGAGATCCACAACTCGGGCGAATGAAGCTGTAACCAGGACCTGAGCAAACCTCTGAGCTATAAATTAATCACTTTTTAAAACCCGACATGCACGCCAGGATGATAACAATAGTTAGTCCGATTTCTTTACAGAGTGTACGGTTTAAAACACAAACTACAGTTGTTAAGTAGTATTTTCCCAACGCATATAGAAATGTTTTTTTTAATGTTCTGTAAATTATGATTTTTATTTTCGAAACTGCAACCATATTTCAATATTGTGCCGGATTGCATGTCCCCGGGTCTGTCTTTTAATTTCAGTTGCTACGTGACAAAATACATGCTTTGAGTTTAAATATTTCTTACAAAGTAGAGCAAGCCAGTAGCTTGTCCTTGCGGTTTTGCTGTATAAGAACAGCAAATGCCGCAGGTGTCAATTGCAATTTGTATAATAGCTGTCGCTATCAAGCTATTTGCAATTGAGAGTTTAGTTTTAACTCGATACTAAGTGCCGCTGGTTCCCGGGTTATTGGTCTCTAACCCATTCCCTGCGCACACGGCCTGTGCCGCCCTGTGCCGGGCGCTCCGGGACCGGCTGCGGGCACCAGCTCTCCAATGCTCCGGGGAACCGCCCGATGCACACGCGCAAAACCTCCACCCTCCACCCTCCCCTTTCCCTCCCCCTCTCTCTCCCCTCCCCCAGCCCCGCTCCTCTCTACTCCCCACCCCCTCCTTTCTTCTATCCTCTCCTCTCACTGCTCTCCCCTCCCTTCTACTCCGCCCCCCCCCCCCCCCCCCCCCCCCCTCTCATCTCCTCTCCTCAACTCTACCCTCAACCCCCCCCCCTCCCTCCCAACTCCACCTTCCCCTCCAGTTTTCAAGAATGCTTAAGAAGGAACTGCAGATGCTGCAAAATCGAAGGTATACAAAAATGCTGGAGAAACTCAGCGGGTGCAACAGCATCTATGGAGCGAAGGAAATAGGCAACGTTTCGGGACGAAACGTTGCCTATTTCCTTCGCTCCATAGATGCTGCTGCACCCGCTGAGTTTCTCCAGCATTTTTGTGTACTTTCAAGAATGCTTGGTCCAAAGAGCCACATTTTATTGCAGATGCTAAGCAATGTTTTTTAAAATGCGTGGAATAAAGGCAACATTTATATTCTGGTTTCCTTATTGACTGCGACTCGGGGAACAGTTGCCCTGTGACTGAGGAGTGAGCTGGGCGAAAGGACACAGCAGGTTTGTCAGGTAGCATCTCTGGAGTAAAGAGATAGGCGATGATTCGGGTCGAGGCCCTCTGTATTTCTACACGAGCCTGGCATCGGTTAATTCGCCGGTTACCGAGTCAGAACGAGTCCGCCTGAACTCCGGGCTGGTGTAGAATCAAAGAACTGCAAATACCGGTTTACACAAAGTGCTGGGGTAACTCAGCGGCCAGGCAGCGTCTGTGGAGAACATCGGGCGATTGTGCCCTGTGCTGGGTACTGCACTTTAGGGCAGATGTAGTTTGCCACCTTGTTGCCAAGAATTGGGACCATTTGTAAAATAATGTGACACAAACATTGAAGTAAGTGATATTAGTTTTGGCATTGCATACCGGTTATTGTATAACAAAGACAGTCCCGCTTCGTAATGTCCCCGTTAGTGCGTTGCCACAGATCCATCATCACAAACTTGACAGAGCTTCATTGATAGAATCAGACCTTTCAGATTCTTCCTCAGTTCTCTCGGTATGTACCGACCCACTGCCAGGACAGACCCACCACAATGAAAGTCATTTATTTGAACCCAATAAAATCCACCCATGAATGATGTAATCAAGAGAGAGTTAGATATAACTCTTATGGCTAACGGAATCGAGGGATATGGGGAGAAAGCAGGAACGGGGTACTGATTTTGGTCAGTAATGATCACATTGAATGATTCGAAGGACCGAATGGCCGACGTCTGTACCTATGTTTCTATCGGATCAAACATGGTCAATTTGATCACAGTTTTAAATACTTTGCTGAAATCTTCCATGTTAAATGTCCCTTTGAAGAAACCCTTTATGTGTCGACTATTGCATACCTTGGCACCGTTGCAATGGGATTTGGTAGCTCGCAGATTTCTAAATGAAATGCCAGCATGTCTGTCGTAGATAGATAGACATGAAGTGCTGGCGTAACTCAGTGGATCGGGCAGTATCTCTGGAGAAAAAAAATATATTTTCGGGTGGGACCCTTATCAGACGTAAACTGGTTACGCTGGTAACTGGTTCTGCAGTTTGGACGCCGGTTACTAACATCATGGCACCATTGAAAAAATCAAATACGCGTTTTGACTATAACATCTTATTCCCCCCACAGCGCGGTATTTTCGAACATTGTATGTGTTCTATCAATGAACGAAACGTTTTGGGGTTTGGGGGAAGAAAAGTCCAATTGCCCGTCTACTGTATTTGTAATGGAATCTGAGAGCGATGTGGGGATTTCTGAGGATATTGGACGTGGAGAGAGAGAATTGTCCATTGGGAAGGAGGCAGATGTAGAGTGGACCACTGATGTTGAAGATATGCATGTACCGCCCTTCACGGAACCCAGCGGCCCCCAGCACCAGCTCCCAGACACTGCCAGCCCACTGGATTACTTCACCTTACTCTGGCCACAAACTGTGTTCGACACCATAGCCTTGGAAACCAATCGCTACGCTGCCCAGTGCCAAGAGACAGCAGGCAAAAGGGATTCCTCTTGGACCCCGACAGAGTCCCAGGAAATCAAGGCGTTCCTGGCCATCAACATCATGATGGGCATCAAGCAACTGCCTCGCATCTCCCTGTACTGGAGCCAAGACACTTCCCTCCGCTGCCCATGGATCTCTTCCGCCATGTCCAGGGACAGGTTTTGGAAACTAAACCAGTATCTGCACCTCCGGGACAACAGGGGCGCCCTGGACAGATCAGACCCCGACCACGACCCAGTGTACAAAGTCCGAGGCCTGATGGAGGTGGTGCGCGGCCTCTTTGGCCAATGCTACCGTCCGGGCCGCGACCTGAGTGTGGACGAGGGCATGGTGGCTTACAAAGGGCGGCTGTATTTCAAGCAGTACTCCCCGGCCAAGCCGACAAAGTGGGGTGTGAAAGTGTGGATGCTGTGCGAATCTGTCACGGGTTACTGCCTGAACTTCAACGTGTACACGGGACGGCGGAGGTCGGTGTCGCCACACGGCACCGGGCACGACGTGGTGATGGAGCTCTGTCACCCCTACTTCCACCGCCACCACCACGTCTACTTTGACCGCTTCTTCGCTAGCCCCGTTCTCCTGGAGCACCTGGAGGAGCGGGGGACAAGGGCTTGCTCCACCGCACACCTCAACCGCAAAGGCATCCCCGCACAAGCCCGGGCGATGAAGCTCAAGAGACAGGGCGACGTTCGGTTCTTTCAGAAGGGATCGTTGCTGTTAACCATTTGGAAGGACAAGCGACAAGTAGTCACGCTTTCAAACAATCAAGGGACCAAGATGATTGCCAGCTCGGGGGTGGTCAAACCTCAGGTGGTCACTGAGTATAATAAGTACATGGGCGGCGTTGATATTTCGGATCAGATGAGGAGCTATTATCCTGTGGGTCGTCCTTCCAAAAAGTGGTGGAGGTGTCTGTTGTGGTTTTCATTGAATATTACCATCGTCAATGCCTGGCTGATCTTCAAGAGGTCATCTCACGACCCACCGCTCCCCAACCGCTATGACCACCTCAACTTCAGGACGGCTCTGGCCAAGATGCTCCGTGGGGATTACTCTGCGGGAGGGAGCAGGAAGGGCAGGCTGGCCTCGTCGGCGGAAACCAGATACCAGGCGGGCTTCAGCAACGCCAGAGCACACAACATGGTGAAGATAGATGGGCGCAAGAAGGTGTGCCGGGAGTGCTCGCGATGCAAACGCAAAACCGCGTCCGGGAGATCAGTGGAGACCTCCTTCATGTGCGCGTTTTGTGAAGTGCCACTGTGCAGGGTCCAATGCTTTCGAGATTACCATCAATCTCTCCCTTAACTTCACATCAGTGGGCTTGTGTGTTGCCAGCTCTCCACCATTGTCATGGCCATTCCAGGACTGATATCCTAGCCCCTCTTGGGAGTAATCCCGGGGATGTAATCAGACAAGGCTTTCAAAAAAAGTTGTTCACCTTCTCTGAGTTCAAGATTCAGTGACACATCTCCCTGGATTTCACTTGCCTTGAAGGATGAGGCACTTCTAAGAAGGATCCAAATGCAACTTGAGTGATGTGAACACAACACATATACCCTCAGTTGACACAAATGCTGGAGTAACTCAGCGGGACAGGCAGCATCTCTGGAGCGAAGGAATGGGTGATGTTTCGGGCCGAGACGGTTTGAGGAAGGGTCTGGATCCGAAACGTCACCTATTCCTTCTCTCCAGAGATGCTGCCTGTCCCGCTGAGTTACTCCAGCATTTTGTGTCTACCTTTGATTTAAACCAGCATCTGCAGTTCTTTCCTACACATATGCCCTCGGTCTGTCTGTTAATGCAATGACCTCGGTCAAGCATTGGACCAAATGGTCACTCCACGCCTATGGTACAAATTCAATGGGGATCCTTCAGAGATGAACTCACCCCCTGTAAAGTCGTACAGTGACTTGTGAACGAACTCATCTCCTAATGTTGCTCTGGCCATGCTGAACAAGAATATCTCCTTTGTGGGCTTGCAAGTATTAGTTATAATACTTTAGTCATTATAATACAGGAGATGAGGAAGGTCCCCATTTGGAGGTCGGGATGTTGATGTTGCCTTGTGATGATGTCAAACTCAACTACAGACCCAAACTCTTTTTTTCTATCTGAAATATTCAACTTTTGTCACAGTTTCCTCCCAGGCAGTGCTGATTTCTTGTACGCCTATGCTTGCGGATGTCTTATGCTAACTCATGTAACCGAGAACCCTGTTTGTTGGTCAGAGGTTCTAACCTAACCTTTGCAGCAGGCCTGACCCTTAATGGCACTGCATAGATACTCCTTGAGGAGAAATGGTACACCATAAAGCTCACTGGAGGATATCAATTAAGGATACACATCCAAATATTGTCAGACTTTTGAAAAATACTGGCTCCCATAGTTCAGTGGACGTCACTATATTATAGTTTCCGGAGATAACTTTTTTTTAATGAAGCAAATCCGGTCGTACGATTTGGACAGAGTTTGCAATTGATGTATTTTTAATGGTGGCTGCTACATTTTGGTGCTGGGAACATTCCTTAATGTATTTGCATGTTCTGTGGTGTATTTTAATTACAAGTTATCTCCTGTGCCAAAAGATGAACACTTGTACCGTATTGTTTTTCTGTTAAGTCATTATGTTTTGCTTGCATCATAGCTGAGGGATCCAAGTGGCATTTAATTGAATAATGGCATTTTTCTGAATCTTCAGTGATAGATTCTTTTTTAGATCTTTTTCCCTGAGAACTTTTTGTATTTCAAAAAAAGTGCTGGAGTAACTTCTTGTATATATGTCTACAATTAAATCTTTCATATGTGCATGATTGTGTAAATGTACGGAACAATATAGGC
Source organism: Leucoraja erinaceus (assembly GCF_028641065.1). Lineage (NCBI taxonomy): Eukaryota > Metazoa > Chordata > Chondrichthyes > Rajiformes > Rajidae > Leucoraja > Leucoraja erinaceus. The sequence goes on from NC_073408.1 coordinate 11,109,489, forward strand.
CATATGTAACATTTTTGCTTCGGGGATTATATACTGAATAAATTTCAAATCTGAAGACTGTTTTATGTGTAGCTGTAGGGCTTTGCTTATCATTTATCATTGGCGGATGTGATTCTTAAGTTGCCAGGGGCAACCCCCTAACTTCAGGGCATACTTGCAAACTTCTGTGGCTCAACTTGCAGGTAATTTACCATTGAAACAGCTGCCTGTCATATTCTATCTGTCAAAATAAATTTAAAGATTGACTTGAGGTCTATATACTTGCATCACGAGTAAGAAAGGAGGGAAATCAAATTAAAGCTAAAAGTAAAATAAATCAAAAGCTAAACTAAAACTATTCTTACAACACAAGAGCAAGAAAGGGGAGAAACCAGGCACTGTTTATTGCCTGAAAGGACTTTGGTCACATGCGAGGACATAGCCTCACCAAATTTGTTCTTTGATATTAAGTTGTTCTCACTGCAATTGTTCATTAATCTTTTTTCATTTTTATAATTGATTTTTGCCCCTAAACCGATCTGCCCAGGAAGGGATATCAGATTTCAAGTTCACTTCCTGGGTAAGAACAGGAGCAGATAGAAGCACAGTCCACCATTCTATATGATCATGGCTGATCTGTCTCTGGACTCATCTCCTCTGTTGTGCCACTTCCTCAAAGGTCACGTTTCCCTGAACTTTTGAAAATGTTTCTATTTCTACTTTTATATACACCCAATTATCTCATCATGACAGCCCTCTATAATAGAGAATTCCAGAGATTCACCACCCGCAGTGAGAAGTTCCTGTGTACATCTGTTTTAAACGACTGTTCACTAATTTTGTTCATTCTTTTGAAGTAAGGAAAAGAAGAATCAAACCATATCTCAACCCCACTCACAAGGTCCAATTTCATTGTGGGTTACACAGTTCAGGGACATGTACACACAGTACCTGGTTATGAAATTAAGTGGTAATGCGCAGAGCAAAAGCTCATGACAACTCTAATTGCTTGGACAATACTACAGGTATATGATTCATACCCTGTGGAGACAATCATGGTATATAATAGGATTTACCGATTGCATGAATCGCGCACGTGTGTGTGTGTGTGTGTGTGTGCGTGCGTGCGTGCATGTGTGTGTGTGTGTGTGTGTGTGCGCTGTGTGTGTGTGTGTGTGTGTGTGTGCGTGTGTGTGTGTGTGTGTGTGTGTACACCTGTCGCCTTTACTGTCAGCGTTTGCATTTAATTGTAAACTGAAATTCATGACTGTTTTCTCAATTTCTTTCTATTTAGGGTTTTCCCAAGAAATGATTGGTAAGCCGTTGATTTTTATTATTGGGGTTAAACGTTACTATGAGTTATGAAAAGCAAGAAACTGAAGGTTAGCATTTGTTAGATTTTCCACAGTTTTTAATTGGGTTTTCAACAAAAACCTTTATTTGCTTATCTTTAAAACATTGCATGGATAAGAGAACAAGTGGGTAATTTCTTATTCCACCTTTGCAGTGACATCAAGCTGTTAGGGTGACTCCCTGCCCAGATCTCTGCTATTTCTTTGATTTCACTTTGTTTGCCTCATCCCTTTGCAATTGCTTTGAGCTTGCCGGTCAGAGATTAAGGTGTAAAGATAATTCCTAGCAGTAAACACTCAGTTCACTGAACCTCCACTAAGTTGCAAAAGAATGTGACCCAGAAAGTGACTCAAGTTTCCAGACCGGAAAACTTCCGAGATCCTGATAGTTATGCTTACATGCTCCTGATTCCCAAGTATAGTTATGCTGATAGCTATGCTCCTCGACCACCAACCCACATAGAGTACAAACACAAAATGCTGGAGTAACTCAGTGGGACTGACAACATCTCTGCAGAGAAGAAATGAGTGACGTTTCAGGTCGAGACGCTTTTCCAGACTGAAGCCTCACCCATTCCTTCTCACCAGAGACGCTGCCTGTCCCGCTGAGTAACTCCAGCGTTTGGTGTTTGGTTTACACCTTGTGCTGGTGTAAACCATCATCTGCAGTTCCATTCTACACATAGAGTATAGATCAGCAGTCGAGAATAAACAGATAAGCAACTGAGCAGAATAATAAAATATCATGAAGACCAATAAAATACTACAAAGAGCAGTCCAGGGCTGTGTGTCCAAAGTTTAGTTTGTCAATTTGAATTCAGAGTTTAAAATTCTGGAAATGCTAACCTTGTCTCAGGCATAAAACTAATGTCCCTCTTCTTTAAGGACATTAGTGATCCAGTTATAATTTTCCAACACCTTGGCTATTTTCAGGATTATATTACCTTTTAATTACAAATCATCAAATTTAAGCAAGCAATCCCAGAAAACTATAGATGGACACAAAAAGCTGGATAACTCAGAAAAGGAATAGGTGACGTTTTTGGGTCAAGAACATTTCAGTTCTTCAGACTGAGAGTCAGGGGGCAAGCAAACTATGCCGGGATGTGAACTTGCAAGCTTTTTTCATGTTAAAGTGTTGCCAAGCATCACGCTTGTGGGCAGATCCGTTCCTTTTTCTCTCCCTTCTTGACTTCTCTTCCACATCAGCATTCTGTTCTAAGATTGACACTAGCTAAGCTGAGCACAAATTACTACTTGGGAATCAGACTTTGAATTCCAATAGGGAGCTCACCTCCCAGTCAGTAGCACTGTCCGAGTGCTGCTCAGCTCCTGTGCTTCGTCCTCCTCAGTGATCAAGGAAGAGTCTGGTGGCATCACTATGAAGTGTCCAATTGTTGGAGAATGGGAGAAGGACGGAGTGAACTATGCAGGGAAAACGCACGATGGTAATATGAAACTGACCAAGCTCTCGGACATCGATACTGGAGAATATACCTGCACTGTTGGCCAAAAGAGATCGACTGCTTTTGTGTTTGTCAAACGTAAGTTGATCTTTTCTATGTAACACTTGAAGAGATGTGATAACTGGAGTTGGGCATGATGTTAGAGTTTGTTACATTGCTGTCCCTGACTTACCTGACCCCGAGTTCCTCATTGGAACCATTACCAAACTGGGCTGGGAACAAAAGAAGTGGTGGCTGTCTGAGACAGAAGTAGAATTTGAATATCAGGGCTATGTTCTCCATTTCAGCACTGGCTGAACATAAGAAGGTGGTCAGCTGCAGCACCAGAATGAATGAACAAAACAGGAGCAATAGATGTTTAAAAAATTATATTGCATTAAATATAAAATGAAATTTTGATACGTTTTTGTCCAACCTTTGTTTTCAGTTTGTAAGAATTGTGTGCAACTGGATGCCAACACGATCTCTGGAATTGTGATTGGAGACCTTATTGCTACTGTCTTTATCGCTTTAGCGATCTACTGTGTGGCATCTTCGAAGGGAGGAAAAGGTTACCATTTATTTTATCAGTTCTCATCACACCTGTACTGATTGTCTCATCCTCTACTTCTACTAACTATAAGGTCATTATGTACTTGGCCAACCTTTTAGCCTTGAGCCAGTTGGGTCGATTCACAGCCCATTACAAACATGTCCATATCCCAGCAATAGGCATTGGAGATCCCATACAAGATCATTGGAACTTGAATTTGCAACTTTCTGAGTGAAAAGCAACTGAACCATGATATACTAACAATTGAACACTGTGCTGCCGGTAGGAAAATAAAACATCTCTTGTGAAAGGTTCAATTAACCTCCAGGCACCGCAACATTTTGGGGAAGAGAATTTTAGATTGCTGCCCAATCGTCCAGTGGCTCAGACACCCACCATCATGAAGTGCTTTGATAGACTGATGATGGCACATGTTAACTCCAGCCTCCCAGCCAGCCTTGATCGGTTGCAGTTTGTTTACCGTTGCAACAGGTCTACACCACGTGCCATCTACCTGGCCCTAAACATATCTCTGGAACACTTAGATAACACGAGACTCCTATGTATCGACTATAGCTCTTCCTTCAACACCATAACCCTATCCACTCATCTCCAAAATCCTGGATCTAGGAATCCCCCATCAGGGAGGATAGAAGACCTCCACAATAATTCTCAACATGGAGCCATGCAAGGATGCATTCTCAGTACCTTCCTATACTACTCTCACAACTGTATGGCTAAACTAGGTGCTAATTCCAGTTGAAGATTTGCACCGTGGTGGGCCGAATCACAGACAATGATGAGACAGAGTACAGGAGGGAGATGGAGAACTTAGTGATATGGTTTCAGGACAATAACTGCTCCCTGAAGGGCAGCAAGACAAAGGAGCAAGTTATTAACTTCAGGAAGCATAGTTGAGTACATGCTCCATTCAGCCATCAATGGTGTGGAAGTGTAAATGGTCGATAACTTCAAGTTCCTTGGCATTAATATTACAAATGATCTTTCACGGACCAAGCACACTGATGCGACGGCCTAGAAGGCTCAGCAATATCTTTACTTCCTGAAGAGCCTGAAGAAATTCGTCATGTGTCAGCAGCTTCTTCCCCTCTGTTATCTGAACAGGCCTTCCATAAGTTAGGGTGCTGTCCGATTCATCGCTAGCCTATTGAGGACATTAGTCCTTTGTCAATGGAACTGATGCGCTACAATGCTGGGAACTATATTCTGCGCTCTGTGTTTTCCCTTTTTCTCTATCTACTGTACTTGAGTTTGACTTGATTTATGTATGGTTTATCCGATCTGTTTGGATAGCATGCAAAACAAATCTTTTCTCTGTAACTTGGTACATATGACAATGTTATACCTAAGCCTAACCCTTATAGAAATGGTTTAAGAATGAACTGCAGATGCTGGAAAATCGAAGGTACACAAAAAAGCTGGAGAAACTCAGCGGGTGCAGCAGCATCTATGGAGCGAAGGAAAAAGGCAACGTTTCGTGCCGAAACGTTGCCTTTCTCCTTTGCTCCATAGATGCTGCTGCACCCGCTGAGTTCCTCCAGCTTTTTTGTGTACCTTATATAAATGGTATTGGTCGTGCCTTAGATAATTCCAAGTTTCTTATTCCCTTCCTTGTACTTTTCTTCCAGCTTCTGACGAGCAGCACCTTGTTCCCCATAACAACGATCTGTATCAGGTAAGGAGAGTCAACAGTTGTCTACTAGAGTTCATTGAGTTTGAGTGGGTTTTGGACTTTGATCAAGTTATTAATGTGGAGCAACAAACAAATGAATGTGTGGAGTTTGCAACCAAGTGAGTTTCCCCTGGGTGTTGCAGTTTCATGTAAATTGCCCCTGGTGTTGGCAAGAGGTACAAAAATCAGTTGATGGGAATATGCAAGAGATTAGGTTACAGGGAACTAAATAGGAGAAACCAAATCATGTAGGCTGACAGTTGAGAACAAAGTTTTGCTCTCTTAATGGCTGAGAAAGGATGACTTGACCCACCCTAGGAGCCAATCCAGGGTATGCCTACGTCATCTGCAGGAGTCATACAGCACAGAAAACAGGTCCTTCAGCTCAACTTGCCCATGTTGACCAAGATGCCCCATCTACGCTGGTTGTACCTCCCTGAGTTTGGCCGCTGTCCCTGTAAACCTTTCCTATCTATCTACCTGTTTAAATGTTTTTATCGTATCTGCCTCAATATTGGCAAAGGCTTCAAATATTTGTCAAGTACACACTGGATATCTCCACGAATCCAGCAGACTGTGGTTTTACGACATGCTCTATTGGTTGAAGTGGGAAGAGGATACCTGGTCCTAGACCTCTGCCGAATGTGTCCATAAAGACATGTACAGGAGATAGACACAAAAAGCTGTAGGTCTCGACCCGAAACTTCTCTCCAGAGATGCTGCCTGTCCCGCTGAGTTACTCCAGCTTTTTGTGTCTGTCTTCGGTTTAAACCAGCATCTGCAATTCCTTCTTACACAAGAGATGAGCAGGGATGGGCATGGTAACTCTCCTTCCTGAAAGAGATAATTTTCTCTATCCTTCTCTGGGATGGGAGAAATATAGATATCTCAGTGCAAAGTGCTGAGGGTGTAATTTCCCACTGGGTAATTTCATAATCCAGATCCCATGCAGTGAATATGATATTGTAGAAAGAGATAATTTAATGAAGCAACAAGATTTACAGCAGAAAGAGGGCTGTAATCGGCTTGTGATTTCTCATGCCAACCAAAAGCAAGTTCATTTTGATTAAATGTGTAAGAAAGAACTGCAGATGCTGGAAAAATCAAAGGTAGACGATAATGCTGGAGAAACTCAGTGGGTGAGACAGCATCTATTGAGCAAAGGAAAAGGTGATGTTTCAGGTCAAGACCCTTCTCCAGAACTTATGTCTACCTTCATTTTGAGTAAAACTACTTTCCAGCTCTTGGCCATTGCCTTTATAAGCTATGATTCTTCAAGGATTCATCCAGGTGCCTCCTGGCTTCTATGAGAGTTTCCCTCTCCATTACTCTTTCAGTCAGCAAATCCTAGACTCGTCCCCACTTGCCCCATCACTGTCTTTCGGGTGAAGAATTTTCATCAACCCTTAGTCCTTCCGCTAATTGACCAATTGTCTAAACCCTTATTCTATAGTTAGTCATCTCCCTTCGGAGAAGCTCCTGTTGATTCTTTCCATGTCTTTCACATTTATAATGTGTCAAAAAGAGTCTATTCAGCACAACTGCTCCATCACTCTGACTAATGCACATATCCTTTGAGGAGCCACAGCAACCCAACACTCCCCCCCTCTCCACCCAAATCTCCCGTTCTGGATCTCCCTCAGTTGCCCTTGTTCTGGATCTCCCTCAGGTCCCCTTGTTCCAAAGAGAACAAGCCGAGCCCAACCAGAACATAACTGACCACGAGAAGGTCCTCAGAATCCCTTTCTGCAGCCCCTCACATGCTTTCACAACCTTCTCCTGAAGTGGCAACCACAACTGCAAGGGGCAACCGGGGTTTCCTTGCCTGACACATGGGAGGATTAAGGCGGTAACCATATAACCATATAACCATATAACAATTACAGCACGGAAACAGGCCATCTCGGCCCTACAAGTCCATGCCGAACAAATTTGTTTTTTTCCCCTTAGTCCCACCTGCCTGCACTCATACCATAACCCTCCATTCCCTTCTCATCCATATGCCTATCCAATTTATTTTTAAATGATACCAATGAACCTGCCTCCACCACTTCCACTGGGAGCTCATTCCACACCGCCACCACTCTCTGCGTAAAGAAGTTCCCCCTCATATTACCCCTAAACTTCTGTCCCTTAATTCTGAAGTCATGTCCTCTTGTTTGAATCTTCCCTATTCTCAAAGGGAAAAGCTTGTCCACATCAACTCTGTCTATCCCTCTCATCATTTTAAAGACCTCTATCAGGTCCCCCCTTAACCTTCTGCGCTCCAGAGAATAAAGACCTAACTTATTCAACCTATCTCTGTAACTTAGTTGTTGAAACCCAGGCAACATTCTAGTAAATCTCCTCTGTACTCTCTCTATTTTGTTGACATGGTAGGTAGTCACATATTTATTATTTGGATGTTAATACTGTCTTGGTATTTTCTAGGATCTTCGGAATCGTAGAGGGAGCTCTGAATACAGCCAGCTTGCTCCACGCCTGAAAATATAAAAAAGCGCACAGCTGCGATCCAACTCCTTTCCGCCGAGCACCTTCAGTTATCTCGTACTTCTTTCTTTTGCTTTTTTATTGATGGAACCGCTTTTCTAAGTCGCTATTTTGCAACAAAAGTTTTTAAAAAATGTGATTCCAGATGGCAAGGATGTTGTTTAGCATCTGCCAGCAGTGCTCACTGGTCACAAAGGTCTCCGTCCTGCCTGTGGGCATCATGTGCTCCCTCTCCAGGGGCAGGTACCTCGATCCAAGCTGAATCCCAGAGGGACAGGCACTCAAGATTTATGGACCCTTACCCGAACCATCAATGTTTGGTCCAGGAGTGCTCCAATGAGTTTGTTCCTCGACAGACCCATTATCACCACCCAACCCCACACTCGCATCAGTTGCCCAAAGATCAGGAGAGTTTGACAGCTGGTAAGGAGCAGTTCCTACAAGTACACAGAGATAGAGTCATAGAGTCTTACAGCGTGGAAACAGGCCCTTCAGCCCAACTTGCCCTCACTGGCCAACATGTCCCAACTACACCATATCACTCTAAACCTGTCCTATCCAAGTACCTGTTTAAATGTTTCTTAAACATTGTAATAGTACCTGCCTCAAATACCTCCTCTGGCAGCTCGTTCCATACACCTACCACCCTTTATGCGAATAAGTTCCTTTTAAGTCTTTCCTCCCTCACCTTAAACCTATGTTCTCTGGTTTTCGATTCTCCCACTCTGGGTTAGGGACTCTGTGCATCTGCCCGATCTATTACTCTCATGTTTTTGTACATGATTTTAGGATGGAGAAACGGAACACAGAATCTTTGGAAATTGCAGGCATTCCACAAAGCCGTAAACTTGGTAAACATCTCTAGTGCAGGCCTGCTCTGTGCAATGTTCTCCACTCCGGTTTCCTGATGTGAAATTCTTGATCGAGGACACTCACTCTCCACGAGATGTCAAAAACCAATCTCCACCGTGTGCCTGAGTGTCAGACAGAGGGATGGAGAATGTGGGAAAACAGCTCAAACAGAAACAACTCCAATATCTCCCCCCTCCCCCCCTCACTTCCCCCCCCCCTCATTTTCCTGGGCCCCATCTGGATTTACACCCATATCCCTCATTCCCTCTCCCCCCACCACTCCCTTTCCACGTATTCAGTCCAATGGCCTCACGCCTCTTCTATCTTTACCTCGCACTTTTTGTCTTTTCAACACTGGCCGTTGTCTAGCCATTGTCACTGATTTTCTGCAATCAGTTTTTAATTTGTAATTTGATTGATAACTACGAAATAAATGATCTGTGGCTTCCACGTGGTGTGAATGCGTCCCTGCTGTTTGTAATAAAACCGGAATTCACGATGTATCATCAGTTTTCACACATTGAACACCGGCACACACAAAGACCCTAGAAGGTGAACATATTCTGCATACAAATGACTAACTCCTTTATCAGCCTGTGACGCTCTCACCAGTGTCTCGATTGTCAGCTTAAAGCATCCAAAGCCTTTTGTTACATTTCAGCTTGTAAATTGCTACCAGGTATTGATTATCCCGCATGTAAACCCTTGGACTATGTTGCAATTCTCTGCAAGGTGCAACCAACCCCCATGTTAGGAGGGGAGGGGGGGGGAGATTGCAATTTTTCAATAACACAAAGTGCAAGACACAAAACATCAGCACAATTGCTAATAAATGCCAGACAAAACTAAAATTGATTAAAAATCGATGCATACATTTTGTAAGAGGGAATTTTGTTCCATAGCTCATATTCAGGTTTGTGATTTGTAATTCTGTAGCGGCAAATTTCTGTTACCCAAATGGCCGTATCGTAAGGAATATTTTTTATATTTTTCGTGTTACATAAACCTCCCGAATCTGTCAACTAGATTTCATTTTCACTGCACCTTTGGGTGCATGTGACGAATAAATTTGACTTTGAATCTGATTTTGAGTCTTTAACTCACTACAAATGATCCAACTCTAATAGAATGGCAAGCAGGTCGGGATATTTGTAAACCATGAGATTCTGCAAATAACTCACTGAATTATAAAGCACCACTCCCTCATACGGACTGAAATATAAGGTGCATGATATTTTGTATGGATAGGCCTTAGTGGCACACTGTCCATTTGAGCACGTGTACCCTCAGCTACAAATGTGCTTCCTGTAATCACCAACAGTCCTTGTGACTCAATGAGTGAGATGGAGTGAAATACATCTAATAGCACATGAGTTAACAGCGTGCTGCTGCATGTACTGATGTTGGCTAGAGATAACAAAGATGCAACAGGAAGAGGAAAGAGGTAATGTAATGCGGGCGCCTAGAATCGCAAGCAGTTGGCTGTGTGTGGGAGGTGTACCACTTATCAGATGTTGGGATTTGGTGACTGTTGAGATATCACAACCTCTTCAGTCTTGTACATCTGTCAAAGCATACATATGTTTCCAGCTGCCAGCCAAAAACACCAGCCAGCATCGTTAGAGACCCACACCACCCTGGCCACACACTCATTTCACTCCTACCATCGGGATGAAGATACAGGAGCCTGAAGACTGAAACATTCAGAACAGGAACAGTTTCTTCCCTACAGCCATCTGGTTGTTAAACATACCAGCCTTCAAATAAGCTCTGAACTACATAGACTTGGGGACATTAGTTATGTCTTTTTGCACTATTACTATTGTGTGCTGATGTATGTACACATAAATATATTTATATATATATATATATATATTGAACCTTTTTCCATTTATTATATTGTTTGCCGAGTACTATGTTTATATATTCTGTTGTGCTGCTGCAAGTAAGAATTTCGTTGTTCTGTTTGGGATATTTGACAATAAAGCACTCTTGAATCTTGAATAATAACTTACATAGATGGCAGTCTTGTAGTGTTTGAGCTCCGGGAATGGTTTTAGAATGGCCTTGTGGACGGAAGGCAGCAACCATAACCCAGTCGTTCAGGAAAGGAGAGAGAAAACAGGAAAAGTTATCCTGAGATCAGTCATCGGGATATTATTAAAATTCAACAATAAGGAAATAGCCAACCAGGGTCCCTGGAAAACAATTGGCAAGAATCAACAAAGATTTATGAAAGAGAAGTTATTTTTCATAGAATCATCAGTCCATTATGCCTATCCTTATTTTTGGTTGTCGAGAGGAGATTAATTAAATAAACCTGTAAATGTAATATAATGGGATTTTTGAAAAACATTCAAGAAGTTACCATGAGATTCTTAAAATAAGCCACTGATCCACAATTACTGCCCTTCATCCCTCATACTGACTGAAATATAAAGTTGATGGTGCTTCAAGAGGTGCAGTAAGTTGATTGTACAAAACTAGGCCCGTGGAATTAGGGTAATACATTAGCATGGATTGTTTCAAGGCAAAAACAAACTAACAAATAACAAGGTCGATATTCCAAAGAATTTATTTCTGGATTTCTGGAGAACGAGAAGAGGCTTTTTATCCCCTTGGCTGGGAAATACAGAACCATGGGTCATAGACACTGAAATCATCAGATTATGAATTATTGATAAATTTGATGGTAATTTCTTGAAGTGAGGGAGCAGAGTAGATCGCCGCAGTGATTGAGCAGTTGTGCATGTGGCAAATAAAACAGCATTGAAGCATTGATCTTACTGCATGACTGCATGGACCTGCAGACCTTCTGATGGCCTCCTGCTGCCCTTACCTTACACTTTCTTAGAGGAAATCAAAATAGTTAATTGTGAGTTCTGGATGGTTTAGGCAGAATTCAATGAGAATTTACCCCCAACAAACTATCCTTCTGCACAGATGATGCTCTTATAATTAGTTGCCACCGGTCATGCAAACTTAAATGCAACCAGCGGATAATCACGTTGAGGCGTGTTAAATGCCGAGACTTAAAGAAGGGACTTGCTTTGTACTGAAAATAATGTCAGAAGTTTCCCCATGACAGAAACCTGGGTCCTGAATCCAGGCTGACAGCCCAGTGTGTTTCTGATGTAGTCTTTTAGTTTCTTAGTTCAGAGATGCAGCATGGAAGCAGACACATCAGCCCATTGAGTCCACACTGACCACTGATCACCCATTCATTCCCCACATCCTTCCTGTGGAGAGGCAACCAGAACTGCACATAGTGCTCCAAATGTGGCTTCACCAGTTGTCTAAAGCTGTAACATGACTTCCTGACTCGTATACTCAATGCTCTGACTAATCAAGGCATGCCAGGCACCCATCCCACTTTATCATCGACTGTCTACACACTAGGGACAATTTTATAGGGGGAAATTAACGTGCAGACGTGCGATGTGGGAGGAAGCCTATGTGGTCACGGGGCGAACGTGCAAACTCTGCACAGACAGCACCCGAGGTGAGGATCGGACCCAGGTCTCTGGCGCCGTGCGGCAGCAGCTCTACCTGCTGCGCCACTGTGCCGCAGTGTCATCTCCTTTTGGAGGCACTCTCTTATTGCTGTAGCAGTAATCTGACTTCACTACATTGCAGTACACACACTAACCCCAGCTATGAAATGTTATCAACTGTTGCACTAATGACTTTGGGCTTTCTTTTGCACCAGCATTGTGGTGATTGAATTGTTGTTTATTAGATACAATCTGTGTGTTGTGTTATACTGTTACAGTTAGAATTTCATTGTTCAGTTGTCGGTACGTAGTGCAATTAAACACTCTTGACTCTTTTAGTCCACAATGATGTGGTTAAAAGATTCCATGACCCTTTGGAAATGGAATCTCCTCCACCTTCTTGACAATAAGTATTCCTCAACCAGCATCGTGTTAAAAAAAATCCCTCGTCATTGTCGCATGAATGTAGTTGGGACTTTGTTGTACTGAAATTGCCTGTTTTATTTCGAACATCATGTCTATATATTTGCTTTGTATTTCATTGGCTCTGGGACCTCCAGAGGCCATGACGGAACTGGATTATAAATCTTTCATTAGCATCTAACGTTTCAATAAAGTGACAATTTATTTGCTCGAAATGAAGACTTGAACTCATTCACTTCTTTTTGCGAAGGAGGGTTTGACTGTTGCTGCTTTTAAATATATTTATCAGAGAAACCACTGATAAGAACAGCTGACGGCTGATTGGTTGATAAAGTCAGTTTGCGCTCACGTATCAGCTTCTAATCTCCACCTTCGACTTCCAACGCGGCGACCAAGCGAGGGCCTTTCACCCGCCTTCAGATAAACCCAGCTCGTTACCAGCCAGGTATCCCGTAGGGAAAGGGTTAATCTATTGCTTGCGGGCCAACTTTCATTGAAAAGCGATGGTTCAATCTTTCCGTAATTAACTTATTTCAACATTTGAAGTTGTTTTGTCACCTTAAAATATTCTTTAATGATTTTGCTGCATTGCAGCACTGACTCTCTTGTGAAGTCCCTCATTGATGCTATTACACATTGCGACATCTTGAATGAAAGGAGCCGAAGAACATTATCCCTTCGACCTTTGTTGCTGGTTGGCATTTGTCTTTCAACCACGTTGATTGTGCTGTTCTACTGCTCTGCATGATGTTCACATCATTCATTCTGTGCATCTATAAATTTTACGGGATATAATGTTAAAATTATGGTGTAAATGTCACAAATAAGCAGCTAAATGACATTCAATACTCCCGCACCATACAGAAATTTCAAAGAGCAACCTTGTATTTAGTTTGGTGTTACAACTGAAATATGATCTAATCATCAAACGATCATGGCAGCGAAATGTTTATTATATTCACATAGTACATGTAAGGGAACTAAACTAGGTGTCAGATACGCTGCTCCATTGCTTTACAGTCACTAGCGTCTTGTCAAAAACACTTAAGAAGTTAAGGATTTCCGAGTAAAGATCATGTAGCTCTTGGATCAAAAGGTTATTGGTAATAGGTGCGGAATTATGCCCAGCAAGTCTACTCCAACATTCAATTGTGGCTGATCTATCTCTCCCTCCTAAACCAATTCTCCTGCCTTCTCCCCATAACCCCTGACACAACGCACTAATCAAGAATCTATCTATCTCTGCCTTAAAAATATCCATTGACGGCCTCCACAACCTTCTGCGGCAAATAATTCCACAGATTCATCACCCTCTAACTAAAGAAATTCCTTCTCATCTCCTTCCTAAAGGAACGTCCTTTAATCCTGAGGCTATGACCTCTAGTCCTAGACTCTCCCGCTAGTGGAAACATCCTCTCCACATCCACTCTATACAAGCATGTTGTACCTATCAATAAGGTATAACAGGAACATGGTGTGATTCCATATGCCTCTCTTTTCTTCATAGCCGTTGATTTTAAATGTTACAGCTAAATTAATCTTAGTTTAATATTAAAGTCTAACCAGCACCGATGGTCACTTATGCACTTTCTGAATTCCAAAAAAATCTGTCATCCATTCTCGCCATTTAACCGTTAGACTCAATATTGTTCTGGTAATCTGCACAATGGTCTATTCAATGCCCATACCTGTTCACCATGGTGTATTATCCAGAATGAAAGGTAATACATTGTGTAGAAGCTAACTGGACATTTGCACAGTTGGAGTCTAAATTCCCCCATGTTATGCCTCCCCCAATATTTGGACCAATATCTCATTACACTATTTTGTTAATTTTTTATTCTATCCTACACCAGTCTATTTGGACCTGACGGTTTTTTGGATTTCTCACCATTTAGAAAAATGGCAATTCTATACAATAAAATCTATCATTAATTTGCCTGTTTAAATTCATTTACAAGTAATTCACGTGACCATTTCAGATTAGTAATTGTTTTTCATAATTACATTGGTTCTTTCTACACTGCTTTAAAAGCCACTTTGTTTTATACAATTGTATTTCTTTCCCGTGATTAACAGATCATAAACAGTCCGTAAATTGATGAAGTTCTATCACAGCCAAATCCTGCCCATTTGATTTCTCATTACCGCTCTGCCAGCTCTATAAATCGTCTTCAGAGATTTTGGCTCACAATCTCTTATCAAAAAACATCTACTCATCCACATAAACCACATATATTGGCATTGCCTGACTACCAGTTCAGTTAACTCTGAAAAGTGTTTAGTCTATGTCCTCTAACATGACCCTTTGCAGATCCATGCTGGTCCATTCTCACACTTCAGTCCCTCACTCCTTAATCAAAGGCTCCAGTAATTTCTCATTAATTAATTTGAGAAAGTAGGTTATGCAATTGCTTGGATTTTCTCCCCTGCCGTTCTCAAAGAGTGAAATAAAATGTGCAGATTTTCAGCAGTTGTGCCAAAGAAAAGTTGGGTAGGGAGTGGGATGTTGTGGGGGAGGAAATGGTACGGGAGATGGAAATATGGGTGTCAATTGAATACTCTCCTCACCAATTGGTATAAAAGCTCAAGGGGTGGAACATGTGGCATCCTTACCCAGCTAATACATTGATCTGAAAGATGGTCACATTGTTCTCATGGAGATAGTGTAAAGTATACGCTATTCACTCAAGGTTGTGAACTGTGACGCATGACTCATTTTCTATTTCTGTTATTTTCAGGGATCAGCGAGGCAAAGATAGGTAAGTAATATTTTCAGTATCATAAAGAAACATAGAAACATAGAAAATAGGTGCAGGAGTAGGCCATTCGGCCCTTCGAGCCTGCACCGCCATTCAATATGATCATAGCTGATCATCCAATTCAGCATCCTGTACCTGCCTTCTCTCCATACCCCCTAATCCCTTTAGCCACAAGGGCCACATCTAACTACCTCTTAAATATAGCTAATGAACTGGCCTCAACTACCTGTGGCGGAGAATTCCAGAGATTCACCACTCTCTGTGTGAAAAATGTTTTCCTAATCTCGGTCCTAAAAGATTTTTCCCTTATCCTTAAACTGTGACCCCTTGTTCTGGACTTCCCCAACATCGGGAACAATCTTCCTGCATCTAGCCTGTCCAACCCCTTAAGAATTTTGTAAGTTTCTATAAGATCCCCCCTCAATCTTCTAAATTCTAGCGAGTACAAGCCGAGTCCATCCAGTCTTTCTTCATATGAAAGTCCTGACATCCCAGGAATCAGTCTGGTAAACCTTCTCTGTACTCCCTCTATGGCAAGAATGTCTTTCCTCAGATTAGGAGACCAAAACTGTATGCAATACTCCAGGTGTGGTCTCACCAAGACCCTGTACAAAGAGCGACTTACATTTTGAGGAGATACTATTCGAGCTAAACCTGCTTTCAACAGGGTCCAGAGACAATGTTTTCATAATTACATGGCAGAGTATAGATTATTTACACTCTTAAGAGTTTGAGTGGTAAAGCTCAACAAGGAATTACTCATTTCCACAAACATTATACGTGCAGCTCTGATTGCCACCCAAGATCAGTGGATCACTGGGTGGGCATCAATAATGTCCTTTAGCACGGAGGTACAAATACCCAAATGGAAATGTGATTGGGGATTAGTCTACAAATGTGGTTGGATATTTCACAAACACTTCCTGATCCAAAGTGATTTGTACAGAATAAGGGAAGATGTATTGAACTGACTCTAACTGTGGACTATGAATCATTGGCATCAGTGGGTTCAAAAACCCATTCCATTGGTAGGATTCCTACCACTATGATAGACGGAGCATGGGTGGAACTCGTGAAGCAAGGAGTTGTTCTGCTCCCCTTTGGATATAAATCTCTTGAATTTCGTCCAGGCTTGAAGCACAAGGACAATGATTGCATCTTATGGCTTTGCGTTTCAGACCGCCTATTGTGCTATTGCTCTTACCCTTGCCGATTTGATGATCAGTCTCAGGCTGGGGTGGGTGAGGAGGGAGGAGGTTGGCAGAGAGGTTGATTAGTTGAGGAAAAGGATTGAGAAACCGGAGACCAGAGAAATAATTGTTGGCATGTTAGTCACCATGTTTCCTACATTGGGACAGTGACCACGTTGGCAGTGTGCTGCGCTTTGAGGCTCCATGAGGTGATGAAAGGTGCTGTGGCGATGCAACTCATTCTGTCCTTTCTTAGCGATCATTCCCAGGGGTTCAACTCTCAAACTCCAGTGCGAGAACAATGCGAGTGTAATAATCCGTCACCACGGAGGTGTCGATGAAAAAACCTCCTACTCCTCACGAACAATACAGACTGATGCGGACACAGCACCATACGGCTGCTACGGTTCCACAGATTTTACCTACGTCTTCATCAGAGGTAAGTTACACGTTACAAAGTCTCTTTTTTTAGTTTAGTTTAGTTTAGAGATACAGCGTGGAAACAGGCCTTTCAACCCGCCAAGTCCACGCCGACCAACGATCACCCTGTACACTAGTTCAACCCTACACACCAGGGACAATTTACAGAAGGCAATTAACCTACAAACCTGTACGCCTTTGGAGTGTGGGAGGAAACTGAAGCACTTGGAGAAAACCCACACGGTCACAGGGAGAAAGTACAAACTCCATACAGACAGCCCCCGTAGTCAGATTCAAACCCAGGTCACTGGCGTTGTAAGGCAGCAACTCTTCTACTGCACCGACCGCTGTGCCGATCATTTCTAACTTTCGACAGTGTCTGCCACAAGGTGGTCATGCTACCTGACTGGTAGAGGGCCTGTCCCACTGTACGAGCTAATTCAAGAGTTCTCCCGAGTTTCCCCTGATTCGAACTCGGAGAATTACGGCAATAGCCGCTCGTAGGTACTCGGGGCTGTCATGGACATTTTTCAACATGTTGAAAAATCTTCACGAGCTTACCGCGTTTCCAGAGGTCCCGTCGTCAGCATTACAAGCCGCTAAGAGATGTCCCGAGCTCCAATGTACCCGCTACGAACATTCTATGTGCTTACCACAAAATTGATTTTTTTTTTACTCTCAGGAGAGCTCTTGAATTACATCGTACAGTGGGACAGGCATTTAACGTAGGAGCCTAGACTATCAAACCACGGGAGTACAGGAATTTGCACGAGTCATTTATGAAAATAATTTATCATGTACATGAGAACATTTCTAAAATTAAAAACTTTAGATTAAGAAAACACACACTATTAAAGCGATGAGTTTGAAGCCACTGGATAGTTATAAAAACCCACCTAGTTCATTTATACCCTTCAGAAAAAGAAAGCTGGTCACAGGATGCTGGTTTACTAAATACAACCAAAGTGCTGGGGTAACTCAGTGGGTCAGGCAGCATCTCTGAAGGACATGGGTAAGTGACATTTCGGGCCAGGAACTTTCTGGAAGTTTTCTGGAAGATAAGAAAACTTACTGGCCTCACAATGAGCTCCAGACCTCAGCCGTGTCTTAGGCTTATAACTGACCTCTAATTCAACAAGATACTGGATTCAATACTATTAAGAACAGCCAATATTTATTGAACCAGTTAACCAACAAATGTTATGAATGCCTTAAAATGGAGTGGACCAGTTGATCTGTCAGGATCATGTTGTGTCTGTGGAGAAACTATCTAATCAGTCCCACAAACCGTTTGTATGAGGCAAACTGCACAAGCAATAACACTGTTAGTCATACTGACACAAAAAGGTTTGTTTGTGTACGAAGGAACTGCAGATGCTGATTTAAACCGAAGATAGACACAAAAAGCTGGAGTAACTCAACGGGACAGGCAGCATCTCTGGAGGGAAGGAGTGGGTGACATTTCGGATCGAGACCCTTCTTCAGATAAAATCACCACTTCTTCTTTTCCCCTTGAGTATTGACAGATGAAGCTCATGATAAATGTTCTAGATTTTGTCCAACGTGTTGAATTAGCCGAGCTCAACCTGGGTAACAGTGAGGTGGCACATAACAGGGAGTTACACAGCAAGCACCTCAGTGTCAGCCAAGGATTAACCTCCAATTTCCTCCATGAGGGTCAACAACCTCGAATGAAGAACATAGAACATGGAACAGTACAGCACAAGAACAGGCCCTTCGGCCCGCAGCGTCTGTGCCCAACACGATGCCACATTAAATGTGCCTGCACATGCTCCGTAATCCTTCATTCCCTGCATTTCCATCTGCCCATATTAAAACCTCTTTAGTGCCACTTTCATATCTACTTCCACTACCCCCCTGGCAGTGTGTTCCAGGTACACTGTGTAAAAAAACGCCTGCACATCTCCTTTAAACTTCACCTCTCTAACCATAAAGCTCTCTAGTATTTAACATCTCTTCGCTGGGAAAAAAAGAGCCTTACTGTCTATCCTATCAATGCCCCTCGCACTTTTATAACCTTCCATCAGGTCTCCCCTCAGCTGCCAAAGCTCCAGAAAAGACATTGCAAGTTTGTCTAATCTCTCCTTATAGTTAATAGCCTCTAATCCAGACAGCATTCTGCTAACCTCTGTGCATCGCATCCAAACCCCCCCACATCCTTCCTGTAATGGTGTGACTAGAATTGCACATAATGCTCCAAATGCAGCCTAACCAAAGTTATCTGAAGCTGCCACCTGACTTCCTGACTCTTCGACTCTGTACATCAATGCCGTTAAGGGTGGTCTTTTTACAAATTGTTATCAACATGTCCTGGGTGCCTTGGTGAAGTTCTGTACCTCCGAGGGACGAGGAGAGAACATGCTTGTTGTGGCATCTATTCTTTTTCACTGGTTTAACATATGTCTTGAAGAGGAAAGACAGTTTAGTTTAGAGGTACAGTGTAGAAACTGGCCCTTCATCCCACTGAGTCCACACTGACCAGCAATCCCCATACACTAGCTTTATCCTATACACACTAGGATATGCACACTTGCCGAAGCCACTTAACCTACAAACCTGTACGTCTTTAGAGTGTGGGAAGAAACCGGAGCACCCGGAGATAACCCACGCGTTCATGGGGAGAATAGACAAAAGACAATAGACAATAGACAATAGGCAATAGACAATAGGTGCAGGAGTAGGCCATTCGGCCCTTCAAGCCAGCACCGCCATTCAATGTCATCATGGCTGATCATCCCCAATCAGTACCCCGTTCCTGCCTTCTCCCCATATCCCCTGAGTCTGCTATTTTTAAGAGCCCCATCTAGCTCTCTCTTGAAAGCATCCAGAGAACATGCCTCCACCGCCCTCTGTGGCAGAGAATTCCACACTCACCACACTCTGTGTGAAAAAGTGTTTCCTCGTCTCCGTTTGAAATGGCTTACTCCTTATTCTTAAAGTGTGGCCCCTGGTTCAGGACTCCCCCAACATCGGGAACATGTTTCCTGCCTCTAGTGTGTCCAAGCCCTTAACAATCTTATATGTTTCAATGAGATGCCCTCTCATCCTTCTAAACTCCAGAGTGTACAGGCCCAGCTGCTTCATTCTCTCAGCACATGACAGTCCCGCCATTCTGGGAATTAACCTTGGAATGTACAAACTCCATACAGACAGCACTCGTGGAGAGGATCGAACTTGGTTCTCTAGCAACTCTCTGGCTGCTCCACCATACCGCCCTTAGATTTAGACCTGTTTAATCTCTCATCTACTCTGTTGTCTCCTTTTTTCAGCTTGTCGGAATTGTGTGGAAGTTGATTCAGGGACCATGGCGGGGCTTGTGATTGGAGATCTTGTCGCCACACTTCTCATCGCTGTGGCTGTTTATTGTGTCGCCACCCCGCCCAAAGTCAAGATTCATCGAGGTAGGACAGGCAGGTTTTGTCTGGTACAGTAACAGCTGACACAGTAACTCTTAATTCAATGGAGATAAGCACCTTGAAACTCTGACATTCATTGTTTGACCACGGAGATTAACAACCTCGAGTAAATGTTATTCTACATTGTGGATGCTATTACTGGTGAGGTGCATAGATCGCTCAGATATAAGGTAGACACAAAATGCTGGAGTAACTAAGCGGGTGAGGCAGCATCTCTGGAGAGGAGGAATGGCCGATGTTTTGGGTCAAGACCCTTCTTCAGACTGATGAAG
Organism: Leucoraja erinaceus; assembly: GCF_028641065.1. Taxonomy (NCBI): domain Eukaryota; kingdom Metazoa; phylum Chordata; class Chondrichthyes; order Rajiformes; family Rajidae; genus Leucoraja; species Leucoraja erinaceus. The sequence continues at coordinate 11,129,851 of NC_073408.1, forward strand.
GTTCTCGACCTGAAATGTCGCCCATTCCTTCTCTCCAGAGATACTGCCTCACCCGCTGACTTACTCCTGCATTTTGTGTCTACCTTCGATTTAAACCTGCATCTGCAATTCTTTCTTACACATCTTGCTCAGATATAATGTCTAAAGACAGGAATGGGGATCTATGGTGATATTACAGCAAAGGTAGTGACGTTGTTTTGTTTTACGTTGAATGGAAAACTTTATTTGTACGATCTTCAGTAATGACACTTCACACATGAGTAAAATCAAGCCATACACAAGGACATCAGGTCATGCAAAGAGAGATATAACCAGAGTGCAAAATGTAGTGCCATAGTGAATATATGTTTAAATAAAAGTGTAAGGGCCACAATGATGTAGGTTGCAAGATTTGGTGGTACATGCCTTCAAACATTTGTATCTGCTCGATGGGATAAGGGAGAAATAATGAGGTAGTAAGTGAAATATAGATGGAGTCAATGGCGGGGGCAGGGGGAGGTGAGGGGAGGGGGCTGGTTTGATTGATAGACTGGGCTGCATCCACAACTCTCTGTGGTCTTAAGCTGCCGAAAATAAATTGTGGTGCTACCCAATACGATGTTATCTATGGTGCATCTATAGAAATGGGTAAGAGGCACATTGATTTTCCTTTGCCCTCTGAGGGGGATGGGACATTGGTGAGCCTTCTTTGCTGTTGCATCAATGTAGTTGAACCTCATGTCCCATCACTGTCACAGTTTTGCTGTAGAAATGGAAGACTTTTTATTCTTGTTAATGACTGTTCTCTCTCCTTCTGTGCAGCTTTTGATCGACAGGCGCTAATCCCGAATGATGCCACTGAAGCACTTTACTCAGTAAGTGATGGACTTGGTGAGAGATATCTCATGTATATGCCTGTGATGCCCCTTAAGGCATTCAGTGAGCACTAAAGCCCAAAGATCTTATAGCGATAAGATCTATGCTAAAGCCAGTGAGGGGAATAAACATGAAGTGAATTCCAAATCAACTCTTGAATGGCCCAGAGGGTAAACAGGGTGGAAATTGCTTTTAAAGTCAGAGTTTGGTTTAGTTTAGTTTAGTTTGGAGATACAGCGCTGAAACAGGCCCTTCGGAGTCCAGCGATCCCCATTCATTAACACTATCCTACACACACTAGGGACAATTTTACACATACACCAAGCCAATTAACCTACATACCTGTATTTCTTTGGAGGGAAGGTTTAAAGGAGATGTGTGGGAGCACAGTGGGTGTTGAGTGTCTGAACTGCCCTGCCAGGAGTGGTGGTGGAATCAGATACAATAGTGACATTTAAGAGGCTTTTGAATAGGCACATGGAAATTCAGGGAATGGAGGCATTGGAAGATGATGTATGACTCAGATTCCAGAATCGCACTTGCTAACTGCATCTCTTTTGGTTCCAGGGAATCAAACAAGGCGACAGACAGGAATACAGCAAACTGAAGGTTAAGAGCAAGGAATAAGTTCATTGCTGTTTCATTAAAAAGACGATTCTTCGATCTGTTCCTTACTGCAATTTCAAAGTTTAATAGCATGTTTTTAAACAATTAGGATCCTGATTCCTGGCGAGATAGTGTTTAGGAGCAGATGTTAGCGGATTTAATAAAACGAGAAAATGCTGGAAGTACTCAGAAGGTGTGGCAGCAAGTTCGGAGAGTAAAGGGCCTGTCCCACTTGGGAGTCATTTGCGCGACATTTACACGACAGGTCGGTAGCGACTGTCACGCGAAAATCGTCCAGCAGGACGACAGTCATAGAAACATAGAAACATAGAAAATAGGTGCAGGAGTAGGCCATTCGGCCCTTCGAGCCTGCACCGCCATTCAATATGATCATGGCTAATCATCCAACTCAGTATCCCACCCCTGCCTTCACTCCATACCACCTGATCCCTTTAGCCACAAGGGCCACATCTAACTCCCTCTGAAATATAGCCAATGACCGTCATGCGGCAAGTGCTCTCGAGGGCCCTGCTTCTTTTGGGAGCCATTTGTGATGTCGTTGGTATTTAGTCCGATCTCCGTGGCAAGGATTTTCCCAGTGAAAAAATATCAAAACTATGCGTGCTTTATAACCGGGTGGTCACGTGGTGCGGCGCGCAAATGACGCGCCGACGGCATTTGGGTGGCGCATAGTTACGGACGTTGGCGCACGGTGATGCATAATAAATTAGCATAGGCAATGTTCGTGCGTCACCGTGCATAACCATGCGTCACCACGCACCACATGCGCGCCGTCAGTGCGTCAACGTGCACAAGAGATACGTCACGCAGGTGGCGCGCAAAGATTTTGAGCACTACAAAATCCTGGGGTGCCGCGCATTACCGCGCTTCACTGCACACGCTACCATGCTTCACCATGCACCATGCACCATGCACCATGCACCATGCACCATGCACCATGCACCATGCACCATGCACCATGCACCATGCGCCATGCACCATGCGCCATGCACCATGCACCATGCACCATGCACCATGCACCATGCACCATGCGCCATGCACCATGCACCATGCACCATGCACCATGCACCATGCACCATGCACCATGCACCATGCACCATGCACCATGCGCCATGCGCCATGCGCCATGCGCCATGCGCCATGCACCATGCACCATGCGCCATGCGCCATGCGCCATGCACCATGCATCATGCATCATGCGCCATGCGCCATGCACCATGCGCCATGCGCCATGCACCATGCACCATGCACCATGCGCCATGCACCATGCACCATGCACCATGCGAGCGGCACAACGCGCCAACCAATTTTTAGGATGTCGCATAAATGACGCACAGATGGCGCCCAAGTGGGACAGCCCCTTAACAGTTCACATTTCAGGCTGATTTGCATTTCAAAGATAGACATAAAGTGCTGGTGTAACTCAACGGGTCAGGAAGCATCGGAGAAAAAGAATGGGTAACGGTTCGGGTTGGGACCCTTCTTCAGGCTGAAAGGTGGGGGTGGAGGGATGGGGAGGGTGAAGAGCTGGAGGCAAGAAAAGACCAGGATTAATCAGGACCACCTGCAAATGACATGGCAAATGACAATGCCCGGTAGATCCATTGTTGGCCGAGGAAGGTGTGATCTCAAGAGAAACATTGCTCTTGTCACCACGATGTTTGTATCGGAGAACAAGGATAAGAATTGTGCCTTTGCCGCAGAACGGGGAAGGTTGTGGGATAGTGACAGAGATCGATAGTGGGAAATGGAGGGAATATTTGCAATAGGATCAAAGGCAGGATTAATTAACGGTGAAAGATGCAACGGGGATGGTAAATAGGACTAACAAAAAGAAAAAGATAGGTCTGTTGAGGATAGTAACAACATAATCTTTGCTAATAGCAGCTACTTAAAAAAAGGGAGCAGATTTAAAATTATCGAGATACATTTTAAGACTGAGAGGATGTAAAATGCTAATAAAATAATTCCCATTCCTGATGAATATTTCCAACAATTTAAGTTTTTGTTTCAAATATCGTGGATCAGTGTTATTTTGCTTTGTATTTGTACCACACACAATAAACTGCGTTTTACCTGTACATCTCATCAGTATTTCCCGAGGTAGAGGACTCAATCTAAACCACCATGCACTCTTCACTATTCTGCTGCTTAGCCCTGGTTGATGTCAGGCAGTGTTGGTGTACTCGCTGATATCCTCATTGACCCAACTGAATGGCATTTGAAATCACAGGCGGGCTTCTCCTGAACAGATCACACCACAAAAGAACAGAGCACACAATATGGATAGGTGATGTTTCGGGTTGGGATGTCTTCTTTGAAGAGGTTCTCCTCTCTCCATGTTCCTCAGGGATGCTGATTGATCCATTGAGTAATTCTGGCACTTTGTGGCCATTTTTGTGAACCTGCATCTGCAGTTTCTCGTTTCTACGCCTGGACAAAGGGAGAGAGTTGGACCACGCACTGAATGATCATCATTGCGTGAGGATTAGAAACCTGAGTCATAAATGTGTGCATTTGTTATACTATTGCAAGAATGAACAGGGAACAATTATTAGAAATACATATGAATTTGTGCTTAATGTTACTTGCTTATACTTTGTATTCTGTGCAGAAATCACCCATTGTATCTTTAGGCAGTGCATACACTTTGGTATGAAAATAAAAGTTTACAAGCCACAGAGTCTTCAATGGTGATTAGGAAACCCGAGCTCTGGGAACGGTGGTGATGGCCAGGTGAACAAAATTCTTAGCCATGTGAAAAATGTTAATATTGAACTTGACGCGACAAATAAACCATTACTAATCTGAAGAGATAGTTTTAACCACATGTGTGGATGATGGCTGTCATGATCTCACACCTCCAGCCACAGTGAACTAAGGGGCAGACAATGATACGGGGGTGTTCGGGTAACTTGAGAAAAATAATAACTGGTGGCCAATGATTTTCTCTAACAAGGAGGGATTTGGTCAGCTACATCATCTTGTGGATGGCGGAGAAAAAGTTTCAACCCATTTAACAGCTGGGAAGTGAGTGAGCCAGAGTTCATAAGGCTGGATGGAGATGCAAGGAACTGCAAGTGCTGGAATCTTGAGGAAAACGCAAAGTGCTGGAAGAACGCAGCAGGTCATGCAGGAGCGGCTTGTGGTAAGGTAAAGGCGGCCTGAACTCCTCCAGATTCATTGAAGCAACACCGGCCTGGTTGGGTTTAAAAAAGGGAGCCCAAAATGACGTCTGTCCTTTCCCATTATAAATGCTGCCCGGTCCGTTGAGTTCCTCCAGCAGTTGACATAAGGCTTGCGTACAGTTTTGGTCTCCAAATCTGAGGAAGGACATTATTGCCATAGAGGGAGTGCAGAGACGGTTCACCAGACTGATTCCTGGGATGTCAGGACTGTCTTATGAAGAAAGACTGGATAGACTTGGTTTATACTCTCTAGAATTTAGAAGATTGAGAGGGGATCTTATAGAAACTTACAAAATTCTTAAGGGGTTGGACAGGCTAGATGCCAAGAAGATTGTTCCCGATGTTAGGGAAGTCCAGGACAAGGGGTCACAGCTTAAGGATAAGGAGGAAATCCTTTAAAACCGAGATGAGAAGAACTTTTTTCACACAGAGAGTGGTGAATCTCTGGAACTCTCTGCCACAGAGGGTAGTTGAGGCCAGTTCATTGGCTATATTTAAGAGGGAGTTAGATGTGGCCCTTGTGGCTAAGGGGATCAGGGGGTATGGAGAGAAGGCAGGGACGGGATACTGAGTTGGATGATCAGCCATGATCATATTGAATGGCGGTGCAGGCTCGAAGGGCCGAATGGCCTACTCCTGCACCTAATTTCTATGTTTCTATGTTTCTATGTTTGATGGGCTCTTTAACAAAATCAGCATACATATAGAAAAACAGAGGCCCAGACATGAGGGCAATTTATGTGTAAAATTTAAAATATACTCAGTAATTGCAAATTCTTAGAAAACATCAAGGAGATTTGGAATTCAGCCTCTTTGGAATTCAGTAAACCAGGACATGCAGGAGGAAGGGGCTGGAGAAGGGTCTTGACCCAAAGCATCATCTATTCATATTCTCCACAGATGCTATTTCACCTGCTGAGTTACTCCAGCACTTTGTGTCCTTTTGTGCATTAATCAGCATCTGCAGTTCTTTGTTTTTACAAGTGGTAACTGTACCATCTGGGGCGTGAGACTTTACACTGAGGAATAAGGAAATGGCAGAACATTTTGACAAGTATGTTATGTCTGTCTTCACAGAAGAAGTCCCGGAAATAATGGAGATCGCCAGAACTAGAGTGAATAAAATTAGCAATAGTGAGAAATAATTTTAGAGAAATGAATGGGTCTGAAAGGCACTAAATTCCCAGGAAATGATGACCTGCTCCACAAGGTTTTGGAGACGATTGAGATAAAAGCACTGAATGAACATTGGCAGTTAGTGTGTATTGGAATGAGCTTTACATACTACAACAGGTGCTTGCTTCACTCTGCAGGTGCATGCCTCATCTAACGCCCTGGGAGCAGACCTGCTACAGGATGGCAAAAGGCAGCAGTTGTATTTTGAAATATTCACATTGACAAAAACACAAAAATGCGACAGGATTATATGAACTGACCCATCCAGCATGACCATCATTCGATAATGTCATGGCCAATCGGCTCCAGGTTTTATTTTAAACAGCTTGCATGTCATTGCTCAATAAGAACAAAACAAACATGAATGACAGAAGCATGAGTAAAGTGGACAATAGACAATAGGTGTAGGATTAGGCCATTCGGCCCTTCGAGCCATATTCAATGTGGTCATGGCTGATCATCCACAATCAATACTCCGTTCCTGCCTTCTCCTCATATCCCCTGACTCCGCTATCTTTATCTAACTCTCTCTTGAAACAACACTCATGCCCTCTCCCCAATTCAATACAACCTTTCACCTCAGGGCCACTTTCCTGCCTTAACCCTCTATTCCTCCATACCCTTAATATCTAAATATCTATTGATTATTTTCATTAGTTACTATTATCATTATTTTCTATCACCAGTCACCCTAATGTGTGGCATCTCCTCACCATGTTCCAGTTTTCTTCTTTCACAAGTTTGTTTCTGCCTTTAAAGATGAAAGAAAAAAAGAAATTCCAGTTGCAAGAAATCTCTCATTTTTGACAGATGGCCTTTGGCTGGAACCACTGACTCTGTATCTCTCTCCACGGATGCTTCCTGACCTGTTGAGCATTGTGAATGTTTTCTGTTTTTGTTGTATTTGTCTTATTATAAGTTCATATGTCGTAGGAGCAGAATTAGACCATTGGACCGGTCCATCGAGTCTACTCCGTCATTCAAGCACGGCTAATCTATCTTTCCTTCTCATCCACATTCTTCTGCCTTCCCCACCCCCCCCAAATTATCCAACCTTTGCAACTTGATATAACTTTTAATTTGCCTTTCGGGTCACAATGATGTCCTAGATGAAACTTCTATCATTAGATATAGATATGCCATTTATTGTCACTATACATGTACAATGAAATTAAAAGTACATGTATAGTGACAATAAATGGCATATCTATATCTAATGATAGAAGTTTCATCTAGGACATTATTGCCGCCAACAATAGGGTTAAATTCAATCTTGTGAAAATAACTATTTCATCCAATACACTTAGTATCCCAGAGTAAGAAAGAGGGAAAGCTCTTTGATGGGGAAAATGTTGCATGTCACTGGTAATCCTACACACTGTATCACTGATGATCCTACATGTCATCAATGATGTTGTATGTTGCTGGTGACCCCACTTATGACTGGTAACTCTACGTAATGATGCTGACCCTATGTGTGGTGCTAATTCCAGTGTTAATGGTGATGCTGCTCCTTCATCACCAGACCAGTGTTAATGTGCCTCAGAGTCATGGAGTTATGGGATGACTGGCAAGGCATGCATCTATAATCCATCATTGGTAGCCTTGAGATGTATGCGTGTTGGCTCATTTTGTGGGACTGCAGCAGACCCTGCTGTAAGCTGCAGCCTCTCCTTCAGCGAGCGCATACTTGGTAAGTAGATCATGCAGGAGCGGCTTGTGGTAAGGTAAAGGCAGCCTGAACTCCTCCAGATTCATTGAAGCAACACCAAGCTCTGCTCTGAGCTCCACCCTGACTTCCCGTCTGCTCACAGGGCGGCGCGGAGACCGGCTTTCACACACCGCCACCTCACGCAGGCTCCCCACCATTCCACCAGTTAGGAGCGAGAGGGTTAAGAGCCTCCACGTTCAGTCGGAACGAACAACTCCACCCAACGCACTCCAAAGCTTTTGTCTATCAATCTGGTTCATATTGAAATACTTGTCGCTGTAGTCCACATCTAACTTATCTAACTCAAGCATGAATACAAAAAGTTGAACATTTGATTTAGATCTATTGCCAGTCTCAGTAACAAGATCCGGTTTATTGTTCTTGGCTAATACCCCTAAAAATGGTCAGGGTGCATTCTTCCCTTGGACGGCTGCAGTCTGACTGTTGGAAGTGAAGTTAGACTGGGACCTTCCAGGATTTTAACGTTACTACAGAGAAGGGGGTGCTGTGTTCCAAGGCGAGTGGAGGTGCTGTGTTTCTGTGCATCTTTAGATGAGGTTGAAGCAAGTTGTTGCAGTGCTTCCTGTGTTTGTTGCAAACACCATCAGGCCCGTGCGAGAGAGAATGTGTGGGAAGGAACCGAAGATAGACACAGAGAGGTGGAGTAACTCAGTGGGTCAGGCAGCATCTTTGGAGAGAAGGAATAGGTATCGTCACCTATTCTTTTTCTCCAGAAATGCTGCTTGACCCACGGAGTTACTCCACCTTTCTGTGTCTATCTTCGGTTTAAACCAGCATCTGCACATCCTTCCTACACATTTTGTCTAATTCTACTGAAATAGGCACCCACCAGAGACACTCACACAAGACAAATTACAAAGGGAAACACATATGTCTCTTAAACAGTGACCGCCCAGAGAAGAGATACTGTTGGATTATGTAAAGGTAGACAAAAGTGCTGGAGAAACTCAGCGGGTGCAGCAGCATCTATGGAGCGAAGGAAATAGGCAACGTTTCGGGCCGAAACCCTTCTTCAGACTGATGTGGGGAGGGAAGGGGGGTTGGGGAGAAGAAAGGAGAAAGGAAGAGGAGGAGCCAGAGGGCTGAGGGAGAGCTGAGAAGGGGAGGAGACAGCAAGGGCTACCGGAAATTGGAGAAGTCAATGTTTATGCCACTAGGGTGCAAACTGCCCAAGCAGAATATGAGGTGCTGCTCCTCCAATAACTGGGATAACTCAATGGGTCAGGCAGCATCTGTGCCGGACCTGCTGAGTTACTATAGCACCTTGTGAAACTTATTTAGTGATTTATCACATGCATGTGGGGATACTGCGCAGAGGCTCTTCCATAGAATTAGGAGATGAATTTTGAGATAGTTTTGCTAGTTCTGGCACGACCTGAGGGTGTCCATGTCTCAGAGACTGAGACCCGAAGCTCTGGAAATCCCTTTCCAAACCTTTCTGTCTCACTATCTCTCCTTCCTTTAAGATGCACCTGAATAGCAACATCTGCAACCAAGCTTTTGATCATCTGGCCTGGCATCTTATTCTGTAGGAAGAGACACAGAGTGCCAGAATCACTCAATGGGTCAGGCAGCCTCTCTGGAGAACATGGATAGGTGACATTTTAAATCAGGACCTATCTTTGGACTCAGAAAAGTCTGAAGAAGGGTCCCGACCCAAAACATCACATATCCATTTCTCCATAGAAGCTGCCTGATTTGCTGTTACTCCAACACTGTCACTTTTGTGTCTTTTTTTTTTGTAAACCAGCACCTGCAGTTTCTAGTTTCTACATCTTAGTTTTACTTTTCAATTATAAAGATACAGCATGGAAACATGCCCTTCAGCCCATCGAGTCCAATCTGACCATCCATCACGCATACACTAATTACACGTCCCACACACTAGGGACAATTTACAGAGGCCAATTAACCTACAAACCTGTACATCTTTGGAACGTGGGACAAAACCAAAGCACCCAGTGGAAACGCACACAGTCACAGGGGGAGCGTACAAACTCCACAAGGTCAGGATCAAGCCTAGATCTGTAGCGCTGTGAACCCACCGCTGTGCTACTGTCCTTATTCTGCATCATTGGGTGACTTGGCGATACTTTGTGTTTGATAGTGCTCCTGTGAAGCATCTTGGGCGGTTTCATTCCACCTGATCCAATTTAGAACATTAACCAGTGCATTCAAGTTTCTGACTTTTTGAACCAAGTCTTTCGTTCAAGGAGTGTAACATTGAATTTGTCTCTTTTCAATTTGCAGGCCCTGCTTCAACGAAGATGAGTGAGTTATCATTTTATACTAAAACAGCTGGTGGGTTCAAGGCGTTCCCGCTGTGTTGCTCACAACATCTAGAGAGAGAGAGAGGGAGGGAGAGAGAGAGAGAGAGAGAGAGAGAGAGAGAGAGAGGGAGAGAGAGAGGGAGAGAGAGAGAGGGAGAGAGAGAGAGGGAGAGAGAGGGAGGGGGAGGGGGAGAGAGAGAGAGGGAGAGGAGAGAGAGAGAGAGAGAGAGAGAGAGAGAGAGAGGAGGGAGGGAGAGGAGGGAGAGAGAGAGAGGGAGGGAGAGAGGGAGAGAGAGAGAGAGAGAGAGAGAGAGAGAGAGAGAGAGAGAGAGAGAGAGAGAGAGAGAGAGGGAGAGAGAGGGGGAGGGAGAGAGAGAGAGAGAGAGGAGAGAGAGAGAGAGAGGGAGGGAGAGAGAGAGAGAGAGAGAGAGAGAGAGAGAGAGAGAGAGAGAGGAGAGAGAGAGAGAGGAGGGGGGGGAGAGAGAGAGAGGAGAGAGAGGGAGAGAGAGAGGAGAGGAGAGGAGAGAGGAGGGAGAGAGGGGAGAGAGAGAGGGAGGGAGAGAGAGAGGGAGAAGAGAGGGAGGGAGGGAGGGAGAGAGAAAGAGGGGGAGGGAGAGGGAGAGAGAGGGAGAGAAGAGGGAGGGAGATAGAGATAGAGAGGGAGGGAGGGAGAGAGAGAGAGAGAGAGAGAGAGAGAGAGAGAGAGAGCCATGAGAAATGTCTTCAAGATTACTGTTATTATGTGTATGACTTGAGAGGGTTGTAGGATTTGGAGGTGTTGAATAGAAGAGGAGAGAAAAAAAAAAAGAGAAAAAAAATGAAAAAAGATTACTGTTATCTTTCAGAATTTGAGGCTACGAAGAATGGTGTCAAGATGACCTGTGATCAACCGATCAAGATTGGTGATGAAGATAGTGGCAGTGACACTTTGGTGGCTGCTGATCCATCCACGAAGGAATATAAATGTGGGAGTGATGACACCTTTGTCTATGTCAACAGTAAGTTTTGCTTTCAGATTAACGTTGGTGAGGTTGACTGCATGCCTCCTGTTATTAATCCTGGTCAGCAGGGGTATCTTTTCTCACTGTTCAACCTGTGAGCACTGACATCAGCTGAGAGTGGCCAGTGCACAGTTGCTTCGGATTAAGCCACTGGTTCGGATTCGGATCACACCAGCTATAGAACAAGTTATATTCTCCCTATCCCCATTGCACAAGGGCAGCAAAACGGCACAGCTGATAACCAGGCTGCCTCATAGTGCCTGGGACCCGGGTTTGAATCTGATCTCTAGCTGCTGTCTATGTGATGTTTGGACGTTTTTCCTGTGAGGAATTTGTGTCGGAATTTCCCTTGGGTGCTCCAGTTTCCTCCCCCATCCCAAAGACACGTGAGTTTGTAGGTTAATTGGCCTCCGTAAAACTTGCCCCTAACTGTGGGCAGTGGATGTGAGAGTGGGCTAACATAGAACTAGTGTGAACTGGTGATTGATAGTCAGCGGTAGACACCATCTCAAGGGCCGGTTTCTATGCAGTATCTCCAATCTGACCTAATCTAAACAACATACTTATTCCTTTTCCTTAGTGTGAGTCCTTAGCAAAAGTAACTAGATTTTAATTTCAAAAATATATTTAATTTCAAAAATATAACCTTCTACTGCTGCACGACAGAGAGCATACTAACGTATGGCATCTCTGTGTGGTATCTCAGCTGCACGGAGGCGGAGAGGAGAGCTCTTCAGCGCGTCGTCCACAGAGCGCAGAGGATTATTGGGACAGAGCTACCAGCCTTGGAGGGCATCTATACACACGGTGCCTCAGGAAGGCCGTCAGCATCCATAAAGACTCCTCACACCCTTGTAATGGACTGTTCGAACTACTTCCCTCCGGCAGACGTTACAAGGCCTTCTACGCCCGAACCTCCAGACTCAGGAACAGCTTCATTCCCAGAGCTATAGCTGCTCTGAGCCGGCCCTGCTGAGTGCCCCCCATCCCCCCTGGACTGTCTCCCTCAGATGATCACGTCGCACAGACACATCTGCACTTTAGTCTGTTTGAACTGTTTTGACTGTTTTACTGGTGTAATGTTCTCTTTACAAACCATGTTCTCGGGGTATCTAAATCTAAATTTTATTAGTTATTTAAGTTATGACATCGGATGGAAGCTGCATACCAAATCTCGTTGCACTTATGTGCAACGACAATAACATTTATTATTATTATTATTATTATTATTATTATTATTATTATTATTAGTTTATTCATAAAATTTTCTAACGCATATAATACAAATCCTTCAAGTCAATATTTTCATCACAAGCCATTATTCCAGTTAGGTTATGTTAGTATGATATCAGTTATCAGCAACTGTGAGCAAAGAGTTAAATGAGTTGAAAGATGGGTTTGTGCACAATGACAAATGTAATCGACTGCAGCCCTTCCCCAGTCCGTTCAGCAATAACTGATCCAAATTTTCGTTGGTCCCTCTGCACAAAGTCTTAGCCATGTATGTGTCCGATTGCTGCACTTGATCACAGAACACTCAGAGCTCTGGACGACCCATTGGTTTTGTACATCTTTCACCCATGTTGATGGTTCTCCAGAAGAAGAAGAAGAAGAGTTTGTCATCTACATCAATGATTTGGATGAGAACATGCAGGGCAAGATTAGCAAGTTTGCTGATGATACCAAAGTGGGTGGTTTTGCAGATAGTGAAGGTGGTTTTGAAAGATCGCAGCAGGATCTGGATCAATTGGCCACGTGGGCTGTGGAATGGGGTTGGAATTTAATACAGAGAAATGTAAGGTGTTGCATTTTGGGGACTTCGAACAAGGGCAGGACCTACACAGTGAATGGTAGGCCTCTATTGGCCTACCATTGAGTATAGAAGTTGGGAGGTCATGTTGCAGTTGTATGAGATGCATTTAGTGTATTGTGTTCAGTTCTGGTCACCATGTTATAGGAAATATATTGTCAAGCTTGAAAGGGTTCAGAGAAGATTTGCTATGTTGCCAGGACTAGAGGGTCTGAGCTATAGGGAGAGGTTGAGTAGGCTGGGCCTCTACTCCTTGGAGCGCAGGAGGATGAGGTGGGATCTTATAGAGGTGCATAAAATCATCAGATAAATAGATCGGGTAGGTGCACAGACTCTCTTGCCCTGAGTAGCAAAAACGAGGACCAGAGGACATAGGTTCTAGGTGAAGGGGAGAAGATTTAATAGGAATCTGAGGGGTAACCTTTACACACAAAGGGTGGTGGGTGTATGGAACAAGCTGCCAGAGGAGGTAGTTGAGGCTGGGACTATCCCAACGTTTAAGAAACAGTTAGGCAGGTACATGGATAGGACAAGGTTTGGAGGGATGTGGACCAATTGCAGGCAGGTGGGACTAGTGTAGCTGGGACGTGTTGGCCGGTGTGGGCAAGGTGTGCCGAAGAGCCTGTTTCCACAGTGTATGACTCTATGACTCAGTATGTGTCCCTGGAAACAGCCCATACTGCACCGATAATCCTGCAGGGGTGTGGTGCAGCTGCTGAGAATGAACTCAACTGCAGGCGGGGCATGGTAACGCAGCGGTAGAGTTGCTGCCTCACAGCGCCAGAGACCAGGGTTCGATCCTGACTGCAGGTGCTGCCTGTACGAAGTTTGAACATTCTCCCCGTGACCTCGTGGGTTTTCTCCGGGTGCTCTGGTTTCCTCCCACACTCCAAGGATGTACAGGTTTGTGGGTTAATTTGGCTTTGATAAAAATTGCATATTTTGATTATACCATTGTTAATTCTCCGTGGCCATTCATACTAATTCCCCAGCATTTATCATTCTTAATCTGGTGAACTGTCCCGAGATATTTCTCAGGAATATTAACAAAGAAAATTTGACACCAAGTCACGTATTGAGATGGGTAAGCTCAAACGTTGCCAAAGAGGAGGATTTTTAGGAGCTATTTTAAAGGAATGAAGGCAGACAGAGAAAGGTGGTTGAAGGAATGAACTCCATAGCTTAAAACCTCGGCAGCAGAAGGCATGGAGCTGTGAAAGGAGACATTGAAAATAGGGAAAGATCAGGAAGAACTCAGTTCTCAACAATGAAAGCACTGCAGAAAACTGCAGAAATAGGATGGGTCGAAACTTTGAATACTTTCAAAGGAATATCAAAGCCAGTTGTGTGGATTTTTTTTCTGTTGTGCTGCATAATTTAAATTTTCTTTCTCTTTCTCTTTCTTTAATCACAGTGGGGAAGGCTTTTGTGTCTCTGGATATTGCAGGGCTAAGTGGTTTCATCATTGCAAGTGTTGTCTCCACCATCTTCATCGCCATCGCTGTTTATTCTCTAACAGCCCAGAACAAACCCCGAACTTACCAAAGTGAGAAGTATTCATGTCCTGTCAGTGATTCTATTGCAGCAACTTTCTATCAACGCCATTCCTAATGTCCTCCCACGAGATTGTGACTTCTTACGAGCAGATTCCCTCTCTGTTCTCCTTTTCCATCTTTATTTGTGGTCTTGATACCTCTCAGCGATCCATTCAACAGGTGGCATCATAAGCCCAGACCTGCTGCGGAGATTTTTTTCCCCACTCTCTACTCTATAGTTGGTCCGAAGATGAGTCCCAACCTCAAGTGTCACTTATCACATTTTCTCCATAAATGCTGCCTGACCAGCTGAATTACCTGCACTTTGTGTCTATCTCTGCTACTGAAATTGGCGAGTGTCCACACATGATTGTCCAGGAGTTTAATCAAGAGCCGTCTCGAATATATCCATCAGCAGCAGCACCAGAACCCATGCATCTAAAGTAATCATAGATAAATCTGCAGTGAATTCAATGGAAATTGACGCATCTGGTGCTAAGAATGTGAAGATAGACACTAAATGCTGGAGTAACTCAGCGGGTCGGACAGCATCTCTGGAGAAAAGGAATAGGTGATATTTCAGCTCAGGACTCTTCTTCAGACTTGTGACATGATTGTGAACTGTCTGCACAGAGTGTTCGAGGCAATAAGTGTAAGTACTTATTCGGCCCTTCGAGCCTGCACCGCCATTCAATATGATCAGGGCTGATCATCCAACTCAGTATCCCGTACCTGCCTTCTCTCCATACCCCCTGATCCCCTTAGCCACAAGGGCCACATCTAATTCGCTCTTAAATATAGCCAATGAACTGGCCTCAACTACCCTCTGTGGCAGAGAGTTCCAGAGATTCACCACTCTCTGTGTGAAAAAGTTCTTCTCATCTCGGTTTTAAAGGATTTCCCCTTTATCCTAAAGCTGTGACCCCTTGTCCTGGACTTCCCTAACATCGGGAACAATCTTCCTGCATCTAGCCTGTCCAACCCCTTAAGAATTTTGTAAGTTTCTATAAGATCCCCTCTCAATCTTCTAAATTCTAGAGAGTATAAACCAAGTCTATCCAGTCTTTCTTCATAAGACAGTCCTGACATCCCAGGAATCAGTCTGGTGAACCGTCTCTGCACTCCCTCTATGGCAATAATGTCCTTCCTCAGATTTGGAGACCAAAACTGTACGCAATACTCCAGGTGTGGTCTCACCAAGACCCTGTACAACTGCAGTAGAACCTCTCTGCTCCTATACTCAAATCCTTTTGCAATGAAAGCTAACATACCATTCGCTTTCTTTACTGCCTGCTGCACCTGCATGCCTACCTTCAATGACTGGTGTACCATGACACCCAGGTCTCGCTGCATCTCCCCATTTCCCAATCGACCACCATGATGAATGATGAGAAACAGGTAGAGGTTTGTGTGGCATAGTATTGTGCTGCTTTCATTCTATAGAGGAAGACCATTTGGCCCACTGTGCTTGTGCCAGATGTTTTTAAAGTACCATCCAAATCGACCCAAACCCCTACATTTGTACGAAGCTCATAGCAACTCTGTACTCCAGTACACATGCAGTCACCTTATTGCAGAATCTGTTTATGCCGCTCTTTCAGGGAATGCATTCCAGATCATAATAACAAACTGTGTAAGAAAATTCTCCCATCGTCTTTTTTTAAAATCTTAAATCGGTGTCCTTTAAACACTTTCTCCTTTGACAACAAAACGTTGAATGTCTTCATTACCCTACTCCTTTTAGTTGCTCAGAAGAAAACAATCCCAGTCTTTCTTGTCTTTCCACATGCCGGAGGTTCCCCATTACCAGTACCAGTTGAGAACATCTCTGCATCCTCTCCTCAATCCCCACATCTTCCCAAATGGTAGTATTTAGAATTGCACACAGTACTCTGCCTGGGTTATTTAGAAATAGCATCCTTGTTCTTGTATTCCATGCACCTACTTATAATGTTCGGGAAAAAAAGACACAAAGTGCTGGAGTAACTGGCTGCCTGAGCCAGAGTTGCTCCAATGGTGTAGGAAGATTTTGGGTTGGAATCCTTCTTCAGTGTGAAGATGGTTCCTGACCCAAATTACACCAATCCATATTCTCTAGAGATGCTGCCTAAGTTACTCCAGCGCTTTGTTTTTTTTTTTGTAAACTAGCACCTGCAGTTTCTTGTGGCTCTATAATATTGAGGATCCCGTTTAATTTTAATCTCCGTGTATTCTTGCTTTGTGCAGCCTCTGACCGACACCCCCTGATGCACAATGACGGCAATGAAGCGGTGTATTCGGTAAGTATCGCAAGCAACACACATACATTTAATGCCGCAATCCTAAGTGTTGCACAAATGCAAACATGAATTGGTTCCTTTAGGAGTGCATTCTGGCAATAACTCTGAGCCCTGAATACAGCTATCGTCAAAGCATTTTCATGCATTTAATTATCTTGAATCATATAGCCCAGAGATGTGATGTCCTTATTATGCACCTCAACTTGCCAATGTCTCTGTGAAAACAGCACCTTAGAACAGTTCTGGATTACTTTCTCAAGACCTGAAGTGGATTGTGAACTGTCCATGAAGAAGTGAGCATGAAACTCAATGATTCAAACAAACACTTCTCGGGAAGATGTCCGAGGAAAAGTTTGGAGGCCGTTTTGCGTTCCCCGACAACTTGCATAATCCTAGACAAATTAAAGACCCGTGGCGCAGTGGTAGAGTTGCAGCCTTACAGCGCCAGAGACATGGGTTCAATCCTGACCACAGGTGCCGCCTGTGTGGAGTTTGAACCTTCTCCCTGTGACCGCATGGGTTTTCTCCGGGTGCTCCGGTTTCCTCCCAAAGGATGTACAGGTTTATAGGTTATTTGGTTTTGGTAAAAATTATAAATTGTCCCTAGCATGTTGGATAGTACTAGTGTATGGAGTGATCGCTGGTCGGCATGTACTCGGTGGGCTGAAGGGCCTGTTTCTGCATTGTATCTCTAAACTAAACTAGAATTTAACCGTCCAAATCATTCATCAATTAAGTTGCCTTAGGTACACTGCCAATTATGAAATGAGAGGAAGACTCCATGTTACACAAAGACAGCAGGGCTGGTCTGCTCCTTGCAATACACTGACTCTTCCTCATTCTTGTCAATTTTATGGGATTAAAAACTGAATGGAGTGAATGGATAACAGAAGATTGTAATGAATATTACATTGTTGAAATACAAAAAACAAAAATCTGGATTTTTATGGCGCTTACAGAAATTGGCATCGCAATTGATTTTTTCTATTTTTTTATCTATCTATTTATCATTTTTATAGCTTTTATATTCATTTATCTATCTATTCTTCTATTTTTTTAGCATCTCAACAACGATGGAAAAGCCACGTACAGCCAGCTCGCCAAAAAGCGATTGCAGTGAATGATGGGGCTACTTCTCAAACAGCATCTGGAAACCCAGCTTCCCTCTATTTGTTGAAACATTGATCCCAGAAAACAAAGAGATCGACCTTTTTTGCCAATGACCTACAGAAGATCAGGGCTTTAGTGTTTATGTTGCTTTGGAGAACCATAACTTTAAATTAGAAAGAGCCATGAATTATTCTTAAATAGATGTATCTTCATTCCTTTAGTTCTTTTTAGGCCCTTCTTCCATGTTTAATCCATATTTGGCCTGCTGTCAAAGTGTAACATGATTCCCTTTGGAGTATTGTCAACCCCACTCTCAGCAATTGCAGTTTGCTTTGGGCACCTTCTTTGTAGCCTTTATCCTGGTGTATACTGATGTAGGAGTTGAATTAATTAAGTGAGAATACAGTGCTCCACTGACATCATGGAATTTCTTTTGGAGAATTTATTTTTGGAGAACAGGGATGGGCGACATTTTGGGTCGGGAACTACCAAGTTGCCTCCAAATGTTCTCCAGAGATCCATGTTCGCCCGACCCACTGAGTTATTCCAGGGATTTGAGTCTTTTTGATTGAAAACCAACATCTGCAGTTCCTTGTGTCTATGGAATTTCCCCTGGTTATGATCCAAAATAAACAGTTTTGTTCCCATGTTCTGTTGTTGAGCCACTGGCCGCTTAATGCTTTCAAAGGCATCGTGCGAGATTTTTGAAACGTTTGTTTTTTCAGATTTGTTCAGACTATTGTAAAGTTAAGAAAAGAAGAAGCATTCATATCACTTCTCACCAGAGGGTCTTGCATCCGATAAGAAATGTCTGAAGTGTAAGGAGGTAGCAGCAGTCTTTACATAATGGCCCCATCTAGCACTCACTTATTACATGTGAGGCCATACGTCAAGGAGAGGTTTGTCCCTTATCAGTCTCCCCCTAAACTGTAGTCAAAAGGTGGACCTTCCTCTTGATTACCTCAGATTACTGCTAGGTTCGTGACGCCAAGGATTGTGTTTCCATTATGATGTACATTCTGAAAAATGCCAAACAGGAAGTGAAAAGTATATACTTTAGATTATTGGTTTAAGGTTAACCACCCCGTGAATAATTTCATACTAACCATTATTGCAAAATAGAAACTTAATAGAAATAGAAAATAAAATCTGGCCTTCTGGCTGAAAAAAAAAATCCTTATCTACGATTTGCCAAAGATGAACCTTTTCCCAGAGCACGTTGAATAAATTAGAGACACAAGAGAATGCAGGTGCTGGAATCATGACCAAAAAAAACCCAAACTGCTGGAGGAACTCAGCAGGTCAGGCGGCATCCAGGGAGCAAAATTGACAAATAGGTGGTTTGGTTCTGTAGGAGGGTCCCAATCCCAAAACCTGTCTGTCCATCTCACTCTACAGATGCAGCCTGATGGGCCTGTCCCATTTACGGGACTTTTTCGGCGATCGTTGCAGGTCGGCGAAAATGTTCAACATGTTGAAAATTCAGCGGCGATCAGAAAGACGCTACGACTCTTTGGGCGATTGACGAGACTTCTCACCACCATACAGATGACACCCCAGTGACATGTCGCAGGGTGAAGTCTGTACGGTCGTGAGTAGTCGCCCAAAGAGTCGTACCTTGTTCTGGTCGCCGCTGGATTTTCAACATGTTGAACATTTTCAGTGACCTGTAACGACCTATGACAGGTGCCGGCAGTCGCCGAAAAAGTTGCGTAAGTGGGACGGGCCCATGACCTGCTGAGTTCCTCCAGCAATCTGTATTTTGTGCAAGTTTGATGCGCAAACATTTTAACCTTATTTCTCCTCCATCACTCTTTTCCAATATTCCATATTATGGGTGCAAGATCTTTGCCTTCATTATATGTCCTTATGTGGGTGTTCCTTCAGAACAGCACTGGAGGCTGAGGCTGGACATGGAGCTCAAGTTTTGTAAAGTGGGCCTTCGCCATAGACGGGAGACTTCACTTGAGCTTCAGGTCCTAGGTTGGAAATGTGACCATTTACCCGTGCTGCACAGTCCACCAGTGCTGATCAACATGCTTTTCTAAACCACCGCAGCAACTTGAAGAACCTCTCGGCATTTCATATAAAGCAGTGTCATGTGGGTAAGCCGCTAAAGCTATTTTGTGCTCAGTGGAATTTGAAGCTGAGATCTATCAGCATTATCAGAGCTCGACATTAGTTTATCAGCGATTCACAGCTTGTTCTGTAAAGGGCCTGTCCTACTGTACAAGGTAAATCAAGAGCTCTCCCAAGTTAAAAATAAATCTAACTCCTGGTAAGTACGCAGAATGTACGTAGCGGCTATATCAGAGCTCGTGGATGTCACTTAGCGGCTCGTAATGCTAATGGCAGGAACTCGGGAAATGCCGTAACTCGTGAAGTTTTTTCAGCACTGTGAAAAATGTCCACGAGAGCCCCGAGTACCTACGAACGGCTATTAGCGTAATTCTCCGAGTTCGAATCAGGGGAAACTCGGGAGAACTCTTGAATGACCTCGTACAGGCCCTTAGGTGAAGCCATAACTGAATCAGTTCAGGCTGCAGATTTGGATGCAATCTGGAGTAGGCTATTCAGTCACTTCTGGATGTCCTGTCACATCAACAATACCTTACAAGTCAAAGCCGTGTGGATGACTGAGGACAGCTCCACAAGTCAATACATTGCCAGTTATATTTACATTGTACATCCACACTTCAAGGGCTGCCGCCGTTCAAGAAGGCAAGTCATCACCACCTTCTCGAGTGCAATTCAAAATGGGCAATTAAATGCCGGCCTTGCCTGTAAAGCCCACATCCTTTGGATGAATAAGAAAGCCCCCTTTAATGCATAGGAATAGCTCAAGGTGTGTAATAAAGGCATGATGAAAATTTAAAAAAACAGTCGCCTAACCAAAGAAAGAGATGTTCAGGCAGTTGTAGCAAAAGCTCAAAGCGTTGATTAAAAAAAAGGATTTGACAGGACAGAGATAAAGATATAACACAGGAAGTTTCAAATTGCAAGGCCAGCTGCCTGTAGATCAAGCTACCAATTAAAGTGGGAGGATATGCAAGGGGCCAGAGTTGAATGTATACATGGATGTTGGAAGCTTGTGGGGCTGGAGGAGGACATGAGGCTGGGAGACGCTTGTATACACAGAAATATTTCAAATCAAGGAAGAGATTCATTTTGGTATCGTAGACTGTAATCCAAAGGGAGCTACTGCAGGCAGGGAGCTACTGAGTGAATAAAACTTGATTCCAGTTAAGGTATGAACAGCAGAGGTTCAAACAATGGTTGGACTTTAAGAGATAGACATTAGTCAATCGGGAAAGTTACGCCCAAGGTTTGCAATGACTCAGATGAGGAGATCAACAGCATGAGTTGATGGGCTCAAAAATAGCTGATATCAAAGGAAATCTTAACAATGACTCAGATATGTGATTGGAAACTCATCTCAAGATCAAATCGAATGTGAATTTGCTTGTTGCAGTTTGGGGGGTCAGATGAAAGAGCAAAGTATTCAGTAAATGGCAAGAATATTGGGAGCAAATGATGTGTAGAATAAACTTGTGGTGCAATTCCTTGGCTTTCTAAAATTAGCCACACGTGGATAAAGTGTTTAGAAAGGCACATGGCATGTTTGATTCCTCAATGGGGGTGTTGAATATAAAAGTTGACAAATCATGTTGCGAGTGTAGAAAACTTTAATTAGACCACATTGTGTCCAATGGAAATATGCTGAGGCTTTGGAGAGGATGGATGGTCGGTAATTCATAAAATAAGAAATTGAAAAAATGTTATACAGCACCTCGATCCTGCTCTAAGATTTAAAACAATCACAGAGGATCTTTTACCTCCGGTTCACGTTCAATTCTATCCCCTTGATTCCATTAATATCCAAGGATCTATTAATCCAACCTTGATAGTAATGACTAAAACTCCACCATGCTGTCTTGGAATAATTTCAAAGAATCACTATCATATGAGTGAGGTAGTTTCTCACATCAGTCCAAATTGACCAACAATTTATTTAAGACTATCACCTATCTTCCAGACAAACAGTGTCCCTCCAGCTAGCTGTCAAGCCATGTAAGAGTTTTATATCATATAACCATATAACAATTACAGCACGGAAACAGGTCATCTCGGCCCTACAAGTCCATGCCGAACAAATTTTTTTTCCCCTTAGTCCCACCTGCCTGCACTCGTACCATAACCCTCCATTCCCTTCTCATCCATATGCCTATCCAATTTATTTTTAAATGATACCAATGAACCTGCCTCCACCACTTCCACTGGGAGCTCATTCCACACCGCCACCACTCTCTGCGTAAAGAAGTTCCCCCTCATATTACCCCTAAACTTCTGTCCCTTAATTCTGAAGTCATGTCCTCTTGTTTGAATCTTCCCTATTCTCAAAGGGAAAAGCTTGTCCACATCAACTCTGTCTATCCCTCTCATCATTTTAAAGACCTCTATCAGGTCCCCCCTTAACCTTCTGCGCTCCAGAGAATAAAGACCTAACTTATTCAACCTATCTCTGTAACTTAGTTGTTGAAACCCAGGCAACATTCTAGTAAATCTCCTCTGTACTCTCTATTTTGTTGACATCCTTCCTATAATTGGGCGACTAAAATTATACACCATACTCCAGATTTGGTCTCACCAATGCCTTGTACAATTTTAACATTACATCCCAGCTTCTATACACAGATATCATTCTGTGAGATCGCCTTTCATTCTCCCAGTGAATGACTGCCTCTTCTACCCATCCCGAGAAATCTAACCAGTGAGCCATTGTTATACCTACTCTAAATCAAGTGTCAACAGAGCTGCCATGGGTTATGAAACCAAAATTGCATGGGAGTTGGAGGAAACCGGATAAACGGAACCTGGCTGACCCGCTGAGTTACTGCAGCACTTTGTGTCTATACACGGAACAGGAGGTGGGTCTTGAGTGATGAGCTTTGGGAGGATTTTGGGTGCGAGGTTTGGTGGTACGCTCAGAACGATGTGAATGCAGGGCTTGGATCTGGCAGTAGAGTGCGGAAGATCTGAATGGGTGGCAGGGACAAGGAAGGAAGGAAGGGAACTGCAGAGGCAGGTGAATAGGATGCCTCAACTATAGAGGCAAAGATACGCATGAGTTGCCCCTACCCCTGCCTTTCGAGGCTGATGAAGGCATGGAGACTTGAGAAAAACAAGCCAGGGTTTGCTAGATCAGTGAAAATATACACCTTGTTTGAGGCAATGGAATTATTTTTCTGTCCTATTACTGAATCTCAGTCACTTCTCAATAACAGAACAAATGATGTCACTTCTGACATTTAGGAGAATGAGTCAAAAACAATGAACAGCAATTTTTGGCCCATGCAAAGACAGCGACCTCTGTACGTAATAATTAACAGAAAATATTATAGCACAAGAACAGGCTCTTTGGCCCACAGTATCTGTACTGACTCATCCCATCTGCCTGTCTGCATCCATCTATTCCCTGCCTGTTCATTTACCTGTCCAAATGTCTCCAAAATGTCACTATCATATCTCGTTCCACTAAACGCCCCAGGCCACGGGATGTCTCTTGCCTCGTAAATCTCCTTTACATTTTTCCTTTCTCACCTTAGAGCTAAGCCCTGAACTCGGATCTTTCTGAACATCACCAAAGTGAAGGTGATGACCTGTTCATGTACAACTACAGTGAGTATTTCAGTGCTCTGCCCATCAGAGGTAATGATTCCAAATTCCATTACGGTAAATCTGGTCATTCCTAGATATGAGGGAGTCAAGAGTCATGAGTGTTTTATTGGCGTATGTACCAAAATGAAACAACATCATTATTACAGCAGCAACACAACAGGTTTGTAAACACAGTACTCAATAGACAATAGATGCAGGAGTACGCCATTCGGCCCTTCGAGCCAGCACCGCCATTTAATGGGATCATAGCAGATCATCCCCAATAGATAACATAATAAACAAGCAGCAACAAAAAAAGTTCAATAAATATAAAACCCCAATATAGTGTAAAACAAAACAAAAGTTGAAGCCCCTAGTGCAACTAAGGCAAGTCGCAGTTTGAAGTTTAGTTGGTGTTTGTCATGTTCAACAGCTTGATGGTGGTTGGGAAGAAACTGTTCCTGAACCTGGAGGTCATGGTTTTCAGACTTCTATACGTTTCTCCCAATGGCATGAGTGAAATGGGAAAGTGGCTAGGATGGTGATGCTGGCTGTCTTTTTGAGGCAGCACTTCTCATAAATCCCTTCGATGGTGGGAAGGTCAGTGCCCATGAGGGACCGAGCAATGTCCACCACTGTTTGGAATCTCCTTCCTTCCTGGGTGTTTGAATTTTTTTTCAGTATAGTTTAGAGATACAGTGGAAACAGGCCCTTCGGCCCGCGGAGTCCCGTGCTGATCAACGATAAACAGTAACTAGTCCCATGTTATCACAGTTTTGCATCCTACAATATGCTCTTTACAGTACACCTGTAGAAGTTCAAGAGAGTATTTGTGGACATGCTGGATGGTAACTGCCTTAGGTTGCCTGGTCTGATCTATGTGACCCCAGTCCCAGTGAAAGCCTCTTAGATTGCTCAAGCCTGTAAACCAAATAAGCCTCACTAAGTGTGCTTGAAATAGATGCCCACATTCTGCAGCAAATGGAAACAGCATCTGGAAAATGTGAGCAGGCATTATATTTTTCCTTTGACACACTGATCATCTGTGGGTTGTCGATGTTGTCGGGCTGTTTGCAAACCGACAAAATGAGCAGTTTCCTTGATTGGAGATTTCTCCAAAACTGCATTTCATCCCCACCCCTGTGATTACCAGGCAAGTCGCAACTTTAAACAACATTGAACGTCACTATTTACAGTATCGCAGACCACAAACCGCAATAGCCCGTCGCAACAGCGTTCTGTGCAGGGTGGTGAATACGAGCAAAGTGGGTGCCATGGAAGTAGAGGCAAAGTGAATATGGCAAACGAGTGTATCAGTGAGTGTGAGTGGGAATGTAGTTGTTGGTGAGCATGCGTGTATCCGTGAGTGTGTGTCAGTGAATGGGAGTGCAAATATCAGTTGGGGCGATCGTGTGTGGATGAATAATAATAATAATAATAATTTTATTTATAGAGCACTTTAAAAACAATCATAGTTGCAACAAAGTGCTGCACATCACTAATCGTTGACAAAAAAGTGAATACACACCAATAATAACAATCAAAAGAAATAGTAGGAAAAGACATGTAAAATAAAGAAACATTAAAAACAATAAAAACAGAAGCAAAGTCTCAGGCATGGTCAAAAGCCAGGGAGTACAAATGTGATTGGATCAGTAAGTGTGGTTGGTAGTGCAAGTAGTGTGTATTGGTGTGTGTGAGTCAGTGAGGGTGTCAGTGAGAAGGAAAGAACTGCAGATGCTGGTTTAATTGTGTCTGGAAGTGTCGGTGAAGGTGAGGTCCACTTTCATCGGTTGCTGTCAAGGGTTGCTCTGGACTTGCTGAGTCAGAGAGTGACATGCGTTTCTGCAGTAACATCGAATGGGGAGTGGGTGCATGATACCCTCTTCTTCGCGGCTAAGACAACAGAATCAACAAGCTCATCAGGAAGGCTGGCTCTGCCATGGGGGCAGAGTTGGATTAATAGGTGGTGGTTTTGGAGTGGAGGATGCTCCTCAAAGTGTGGAGCATCTGGGACAATATAGCTCACCCCCTCCATGACACACTGGTCAACCTGAGCAGTACCTTCAGCAACAGGCTGGTTCTACCAATATGCAGCACAGAACGCCACAGGAGATCCTTCTTCCCTGTGGTTATCAAACTGTACAACTCCTCCCCCTTCTGTCTTGGGGTAGACTGACTCCCCTTCCCCCCTCCCCAATCTTTGCACATCCCAAATCCTGGGCTTTTCACTCGGCACTTTAATTTCACGTTTCACGAATCCTGTTGTGTTTTAGGACTGTTGACAGGCCAATTTACTTCCTGGGTTAAATAAAGTTCTATTGCATCGTATCGTATCATGGCACGGGCTGTCTCTGCTTTCCCTGTTGCTTTCCCTGTCAGGGCCTGATGTTGGGAGGCGAGGAGGAGAATTTTCAAAGAGGTTTAGGGTCCAACAAGAAGATCGCCAGTGGGTTGATGGCTGGGGTCAATTATCATTGAGTTAGGGGTTAGACAATAGACAATAGACAATAGACAATAGGCAATAGACAATGGGTGCAGGAGTAGGCCATTCAGCCCTTTGAGCCAGCACCGCCATTCAATGTGATCATGGCTGATCATCTCCAATCAGTACCCCGTTCCAGCCTTCTCCCCATATCCCCTGACACCACTATTTTTAAGATCCCTATCTAGCTCTCTCTTGAAAGCATCCAGAGAACCTGCCTCCACCGCCCTCTGAGGCAGAGAATTCCACAAATGTTTGGGTGGTCATGGATGGTGGAGGGATGCCATGGCGTTTAAGACATTGAGAGTAGAGGGGTCAAGGATTGGAGAGGTGGACATGGGTGGTCCAGGTTGGGGTTTGAGGACCCGATGCTGGGGATTGTTGGAGCCATGTTTCCAGATGCCACGAAGGTCAAAGGTAGATAAATGGTTTACCTTCCAGGAGTTCCAGCCTACTTCTGTGTCTTTTAGTTTTAATTTAGTTTGGAGATAAAGAGCGGAAACAGGCCCTTCAGCCTACCCAGTCCGCGCTGACCAGTGACCCCCTTACATTAGCACTATCCAACGCACTAGAGACAATTTATAATTTTTACCAAAGCCAATTAACCTACGAACCTGTACGTCTTTGGAGTGTGGGGGGGAAACCGGCGTGCCAGGGCAAAATAAAGCACACAAGGGGAACGTACAAACTCCATACAGACAGCACCCGTGGTCAGGATCGAACTCGGTTCTCTGGCACTGTAAGGCAGCAGCTCTACCGCTGCGACACTGTGTCATCCCAAGTCAGACTAGTCCAACTCCCCCACCACCTCCAGGGTGAGTGTTCCACGGGAAATTATTTCATCTCCTGCCTGACAACACGTAACTTTGGGTCAAACATTCGAGAATAATGACTTCAGGAAGCACCTGTCTGGATTGCCAGGGTGACGTGTGGGAAGAACAGGAAGTGGCTATTGTTGTGTCACACTGGGTGAAGTAAATTCCAATTTCATAATGCTGAAGGCACCGATGCCAAGTGAAACTCCAGCCCACCAAGGTTACACTCTCTCTTGCCCCTGGTGTGCCGATGTGACTCCTTCCCTCACCAATCATTAGACACAATTCTGACTTCCATGCACCAAGATTTATTTCTAGAAATTTTCCTTTAAAGGGATTGTGGTGTCAGGCTCAGTCACAGGGCCACACACACACACTGGCCAACAAACCCTGGTTACTTCTGGCCTGCTCCTTGCTGTTTGAGTGGCCCCCAATGTAGAAGCTCTGCGTATGAAACAACAGCAAACACAGGACTGATCTATAATCAGGTCAACATTCCCAGCCCCAACAGGTCAAACATTCCTGGAACCAAGGCCAATAATTCACCTCTATCTCTGTAACTAATACAGTGTCCAAAGGGGCAAAAGCTTCCTGGATTGGCTGTACTGCCAAACGTGTAACTATTCTGGTTGCCCAGGCGACATGGGTTTCACATAGGATCGGAATGGTGGGGTTGGACTTCTGCTCCCATCCGCTTTTCCATGAAAACTCCAGGCGTTTCATAGCCCCGTCACTGCTCCTGCCCCTCCCCACCTGCCTTGAGGTGGGATATAATGGGGGTGGCAGTGAGGTGGAGTGCCTTGATCATGGCGGTAGGGATGTAGCAAGGTTTGGTGGGGTTGGCATTGGGAGCGGTAGTGAGGGAACTATGATAAGGAAGAGAAGAGGCAGGATAATGGAGGGGTGGTAGGAGATCAAACATGGGTGTGGGCTGGAGTGATAGGGAAGGATGGTGTTGGGAATATATGAGGGAGAGGTTAGAGACATTGCATGTGCTGGGATGGGTAAGAGAGTTGGGGCATGGGTGGTAAATGCTAAGAGGGATACCTCTGACCTAATAGTAGTGGACCTCCAATTATCCATGTTTTTAAGTTTATTTAGGTTGTCTGACTAAGGATTTGGGACTGTGTGATTGTTCTTACGGTCAGGTGGAATTCTGCTGCATTTAAGCTAAGAGGGATACATTTGGGTTATTTCATTCATCCATTTCAACAATTACCAGCGGGAGAGAGAAAGATGCAAATAAAAGGAAGTTCCTTGCCATCTATCTGCCCATAGCCTCACACTTCTGACCGACAGTGGGAACTGTGGTCTATAAAACAGTCTCATGAAAGATTTCAATGGTTAGTTGGACCACTGGATCCCTCTGGCTCTGATATACATACAAGAGAACTAGGGTATTTGCTGGGTGGGAGAAAGCTGGCAGAATCACTGCAAGTGTAAGGTAATGTCTCAAAGATACCACAAGCCTCCTCTGCTGTTTGTTTCTGAGTAGGTCTGGAGAAAGGAATATAGCCAAGACACCTCACATGGGACTCTAAAAGAGATACATTTTTAGCATGTCAATCTTTATAATTGACAGACAGAGTCACACGGAAACATAATGGGCGGGCAAGTTGGAAAATTCATCTCTAACTTCCTCTTTCAGATGAAACCAGAGCAGAGAAGGATCACATTACTGAGGATTGTGCATTAGGGTTTTCCAGAAGCATTAGCTCACAGGTAAATGACTCACTGATACATGGCCTTCAGCTCACTGACACAGGCCCTCCCAGCTCAGTCACATGGGACCTCCGAAAACACCAATATAGGTCTTCCCAACTCAGTAACAGAGGTCCTCCCAGCTCCCTGACACAGGTCCTCCCAGCTCCCTGACACAGGTCCTCCCAGCTCACTGACACAGGTCCTCCCAGCTCCCTGACACAGGTCCTCCCAGCCCATTGACACAGGTCCTCCCAGCCCCCTGACACAAGTCCTCCCAGCCCCCTGACACAAGTCCTCCCAGCCCACTGACACAGGTCCTCCCAGCCCACTGACACAGTCCTCCCAGCCCCCTGACACAGGTCCTCCCAGCCCCCTGACACAGGTCCTCCCAGCCCCCTGACACAAGTCCTCCCAGCCCACTGACACAGGTCCTCCCAGCCCACTGACACAGGTCCTCCCAGCCCATTGACACAGGTCCTCCCAGCCCACTGACACAGGTCCTCCCAGGTCCTCCCAGCCCCCTGACACAGGTCCTCCCAGCCCACTGACACAGGTCCTCCTAGCTCACTAACACACTAACACAGGTCCTCCCAGCTCACTGACACAGGCCCTCACCTCTCACAGGCAAGAGTCTAATAGTTCCTGCAGCAAACAGTGACTGTGAATTGCAACAAAACAGCACAAAGTGAAACCGCATCCGTCTGTCAGAGGGGAGTGATGTGACTGATAGCCTTATTGAGACAACTCGCAAAGCCCCAAGATCAGAAAGCAGCAGTTGTATCAAACCACAATGCATCTCAGGGCCGCTCTGAGCAAGAGTCAGCTCCACGCCCACCTCAGATCAGCAAAGCAGCTCGTCTTGGAAAATGATTTAACCCTTTGATAACTCAGCATTCTGTTTACAGAGGAACTAATTTGATAAACCGCTATAAAACCCATTGAAAAAGTGGCCTTTTACTGTGCATCTGATCTGTGCTAACTCTGGCTCAGTAGCCTTTGATGGGTCAGTAGGAAGGAGTTTGAGTTCAGACTAACCCTGATGTCCAGATGTGCCCTGAGATTATTTGGTATGTGACGTTTCGGGTCGGGACACTTCGTCAGACTGAAGAATGGTTCCGTCTAAATGTCACATATCCATGTTTTCCAGAGATTTTGCCTGACCCGCTGAGTTACTCCAGCACTTAGTGTCGTTTTTGTAAACCAACATCTGCAGTTCCTTGTTTTTATACCCTCCGATGATTTGATCAGATGAAGCATGGAATGTGTGTAAGCCAGTGTGTTGTGCTGTCTTCCATGTTATGTCATGCATGTGTTCATCAAACTAGGGAACAACCTGCTACCCAGGCCTGTAAGTTCAATTCAATTCAATTCAACTTTAATGTCATCGCACAAATACAAGTATCAGTACAACGAAATGCAGTTTTGCGTCAGTCCGTAGTAGTTGTACATAGAGAGGGAAAAAAAAAAAAAAAAGTGTATTTACACTGAGTGGAACTAGATTAAGCAAAACAACCATTCCCCTCCACCATTTCTATTTTGCAATCAGTCGAGGTTGCATTGGATGCAAACTCAGTAGGTGATCAACGTTGACCTTTCCCAGTTAGTTTAGCTTTGATCCAACTCCCAATCAAAGATTCAGCTCATCAATTGCTGAAGCCACTGTTTGGTCAATGTTCAGGAAGAATAAGGATCTGAGCCAATTGCTTAATGACAATCCTGGATGAGGTCAGGAGAAAGTTATTTGAAAACTGAGAAACATCAAGGAAGACAACAACTTTAAACCACGATTCGCAACTTTCAAGCTGTGTTGGGTTTCTACTGGAAATGGAAGCTGTTCACAAGCTTGTGGCTTTACAGGAAGCTGTTACATTTCGTAGAGATACACAGCATACATGCAGGAGGAAATAAGAGATGGTGTGACATGTACAGATGTCTAATTGTAGGAATAAGGGCGTATCAAAGGAAATTAGATCCACGTGCTTTACAGGCATTAGGGGGTATATAGAGGGACATGACAGGATAGATGTTGGGATGTTTCTACTACTTGGTGAATCTCATACAAGGGGACATAGTTACATAGTTACAAGAGTATCGCTGGAATTCTTCTCTATCCTGGAGGATTATGGATACAATTAATGTATTGAAAGAGGAGGCTGCTATGCTTTTGAGAGATTGAGAATTGGGGCCCTTTGGGGAACTGGATGAGGCTTGGGGCAGATCTGTATGACCATGTTGAATGGTAGGATCGACTTGAAGGGCCAAGTAGCCACTTCTGCACCTGTTACCTATGTTCTTATAGCTGACAAAATAAAATGAGTAAGCCAGGATAATTTTCCTTCTGTACGTACGAAGATCTAACAACTGAGCTTCACTTATTTTTCATGCGCTCAGTGGCAGCCGCTGCACGCTCAAATCCATAATTCTATGACAACGTGAGTTTGTTGTATCCACCAATTAGATATAACAATATGAATTGGGGAACATTGTTTGTAATACATGGGCCGAATTAGATATAAAGATTGGAGAACTACTTAAAAATTACTTTGGAAATTGAGAAGCAGAAAAAAGCTGTCTTGTCCAGGGACAAATAAAATTGTTTCTTTGTAACCGCCCCAGAGTAGCAAAACACAATTGTCTTTTCAGAACACATTCAATGAAATCTACAAGCAATTATGACCCGAAACGTCACCTATTTCTTCGCTCCATAGATGCTGCCTCACCCGCTGAGTTTCTCCAGCATTTTTGTCTACCTTCGATTTTTCCAGCATCTGTAGTTCTTTTTTAAGCAATTATTTCTAATCACACTTGCACAACCATACTATTTTAGATTTTGTCACATAGAGCCTTCAGTATTTTTAGCTTAGTGGCTAAAATAAATGTAAAGCTATTAAAAAGACCTTTATTTTTGATAATCTAACAGAAAAAAAACAGTTTTCCCTCTTTTCCCATAATGACAAGATAGATTTTCTAATACAATTTTCATGATGTTTCTTACGAATAATTTTTCACCATATAACATAATTACCCTAAAGAAGACATGGAAAGAGATTGGCAAATTGATCAAATTTATGTTTGTAAAATCTCCGGTGCTTTTTGGTTATTACCCGTTGCAGCAGAGCTCTAACTGCACGCTTCCCGATGTGTGCAGACATGCAGTGTCCCAATTGCTGGCAAGTGAAGCACTGCTTCAACGTCCCCTCTCCATGGCAGCCACATCCAGTATTATATGGCAGCCTCAGAGCTGAGGGACAACGTATGGAGATGGGGGGGGGGTGGGGGGGGGGGGGGGGGGGGGGTGTTGTGTATTTTTTTTTTTGTGTTCATGGCTACACTCTCTGCGATCGATCCCTGTGCCTTGGGATGTGGGAGGAAACCGGAGCACCAGGAGGAAACCAATGCAGCCACAGGGAGAACGTGCAAACTCTACATGGACAGCACCCAAGGCTAGGCTCTTACTCAGGTCTCTGGCACTGTGAGGCAGCAGCTCTACCAGCTTCGTGACTGTGTCCGGCAGGTGGTTGCAGGAGTCTGGGGTTGAGGGTGGGATGGGGCGACTCAGAAGGGTGAGGTGACTTACCCTTGGGGAAAACTGTCCCCACTTAAAAGGGGGGGGGTGTAGATGCAGCAAATGTTCCCAATGTTGGGGGGGGGGGCCACTGGGGAGGCCATTTAAAACTGATATGAGAAAAAACTTTTTCACCCCAGAGAGTTGGAATTTGTGGAATTCTCTGCCACAGAAGGCAGTGGAGGCCCAATTCACTGGTTGAATTTTTAAAATCAGGGGATATGAGGAGAAGGCAGGCACAGGTTACTTATTGCAGATGATCAGCCATGATCACAATGAATGTCGGTGCTGGCTCGAAGGGCCAAATGACCTCCTCCTGCACCTATTTTCCATGTTTCTATGTTTCAAAGCTGGATGTGGGAGGAATCCCCAGGGGAAGCACCATTTGGGGGAGGAAACCAATGCATTCACAGGGAGAACGTGCAGAACTCGATACATGGACAGCACCTCCCAAGGCTAGGCTCTTACTCAGGTCTCTGGCACTGTGAGGCAGCAGCTCTACCAGCTTCGTGACTGTGTCCGGCAGGTGAGCAGAGTCTTGGGTTGAGTGGATGATGGGGCGACTCTGAAGGGTCAGGTGCTACACTTACCCTTGTCCCAGGTCTATGCGAAAACTGTCCCACTTAAAAGGACTGGACAATGTAGATGCAGCAAAAATGTTCCCAATGTTGGGGGAGTCCAGAACTAGGGGCCACTGTCTAAGAATAAAGGGGAGGCCATTTAAAACTGATATGAGAAAAAACTTTTTCACCCAGAGAGTTGTGAATTTGTGGAATTCTCTGCCACAGAAGGCAGTGGAGGCCAATTCACTGGATGAATTTAAAATCAGGGGATATGAGGAGAAGGCAGGCACAGGTTACTTATTGCAGATGATCAGCCATGATCACAATGAATGTCGGTGCTGGCTCGAAGGGCCAAATGACCTCCTCCTGCACCTATTTTCCATGTTTCTATGTTTCAAAGCTGACCCCAAGATGTGAATAAATATGGTGTCCATGAATCCCCAGGGGAAGTGGCTGGTGTTCCTCTATTTGGGGACTAGCATTACCCAACACTCAAATAATCTAATTCACAAGGAGCTGCAGATGCTGGGGTAACTTACGGGTCAGGCAGAATCGCTGGAGAACATGGATAGGCGATTTGTTGGATCGGGACCCTTAACCTCGTTCAACAATAAACACAATTTTAGAGATTTGAACTTTACCTTTATTAAAACTATAAAACATGGAACAAAATGACCATTAGTGACTGATGCATAGCACAATCGTACTAGAATTGTGTAACCTGATTATGGATGAAACACATTTAAATAAGGGGACCTGGGGGTTACATTAAGCAGCTGGGTACAATATGCATTTAAGGACTAGTTTAAAAATGGCATAGATTCTAACTGGGCTGAAGCGTGAGCTAAGCCCATGGTGAAAGCAATGAGCTTGCAAGACCCAGCCAAGGCGAAACACCTCTGAGAAAGAAACTTCAATTATCCTCAAACGGATGCTCACGTTATTCTTTCTCCAGCAGAGGCCATTAACGAAACCGGCAATGGCATCCTTTGTTTATAAGCAGTGCCACAAAGCACAAAAGCAAGGTAATAAGACCACACCATTATAAAACATTAGTCAGGCCTTATCTGTGGTATTGTGTTCAGTTCTGGTCATCCCACTAAAAGATTCTGAATGCTAAAGGGCCTGTCGCACTTGGGCGCCATTTGTGGGTCATTTATGCGACATCCTAAAAATTGGTTGGTGCGCGCATGGCGTGCATGACACGTGCATGGCGCGTGGTTGGTGAGGCATGGTGGCGTGTGCAGTGACACGCGGCAGCGTGCGGCGCCCCAGGATTTTTGGATGCTTAAAATCCTAGTGTGCCACCTGCATGACGCGCAAACGATGCCCGTGGGACAAGAAGGGAATTTTTACAGGGATGAGGGATTTCAGGGAAGCCGGTGAAACTAAAAATCTCCCATAGAGCAGAGACAGTAACAGCAGATTTGTGGACCAGTTAAAAGTCGCCAGCATCATTTTGAATTGTTGAGAAGAAATCCAGCCATTAGTGATGTCCCCAATATTGACAGTCGTACGAACAGGCACTTGTGTACCAAAGGGCAGTGGGACAGCTGAAATGTAGCCCAGCTACTGAAGGGAGGAGAGTACAGGAATACTGGCAATACGGGGTAAAAAGATGTCAAACCCTAATATTGCTAATTTATTAAGCCTGACTAAATGCCATCCATTTCATATTAAGCAGTTTGAAAAATGTCAATTTTTGCAGAATCAACGTCTTTGCAACTTGTCATAGGGGGAACCTTCCTCCCTTCTGCATGTCCACTTCGCTATACAGAGGGATCTGGCTGAAAGACGTGCCCACAAGATCAGTTCATCACGACACGGTGGGCGAGTCACCTATGGATTTCCCTAGTGGACCATGGTTGCTGACTCAACCCAATATCAGGCACAAGCCACCCTTGCCAGGGGAACATCAAACTCCTGGGTGCAGGGTTTGAATAGACCTTACCAGGGACTGATTATCCAAAGGAACCATTACCAATGTCGGCATCCCTGGAACAGTCACTAAAAGCTAACATGGGGTAAAATACTGCCACGACGCAGGGACAACGAACTATTCAACCACGGACGTATTGGAGTTCCTGGAACATCTACACCATGACTAAAAGGTGAGTTACAGTGCCGAGATAAGCATGGAGCGCCTTATCTGCTTATCTAAAAACAGCAGGAGCATGAGCATGGGATCCCATCCACTGAAGGTATGAAGAGGCAGGAGATATAAGCCCAAAACCCAGTATATACCCATGATGGGACATTGGTGGACATTGAAATGTCTCAGAGATGGCACCAGCCAGATCCCTCAGCTTGCTTAATCTATGTTTTTAAAAAACGCTCGTGCTTATGGCTCTCGTACACGCTCACAGAGTCCAGTCACTCCATAAACCAGACTGGATAACATGGTGATTACCCCAGACGCATCACGTTCATATTTAGGTCTGGTAAAATCTAACTCGCAGGTATATGGGACTAGGCGAGATTATGAGTTCGGCACGAACTAGTAGGGGAGATCGCCTGTGTTTTCCGTGCTGTAGTCGTTATATGGCTATATGGACCAGGAACGCCCAATTCACTGGTGGGAAGAGGGGAGAGGAAAGCCTATGGTCAACCACAGTAACCCAAGACGGGGTACGAGCCAAACCACTCCAAGGTGGCTCAAAACAGGTACCGAAAGCTGCCGGAATAGATAATAAATACATTTAATCCCATTCCACTAGGGAGCGTTGGAGCGGGGAACGAATGGACATCCCGGTTGACCACATTTTCAATACAGCAGGATGGTCAAGGGAACGACGTTCTGAACATTTTTTATTATAAACCGTTGATAAATCTGATTTAATTGCAGGAGAATATTACAAACTGCAATATTAATTTAAGCTCAGAGGGCTTTTATGTTGTTATTGTTAACAAATACCTTTCTGTTTCAAGCAGATCAACTGGTTGATTACGATAACATTCCTCCCTCATAAACTTCGGCAGTGAGTGCCATTACACGGTTTGAAATCACAGACCTGTCGAGGTCACGGAATCACTCACGTGACTCCGAAGTAAAATAGTTAGATTAGTACTTACCAGTTTGAAGTTTGATCACGGTGAGGTATTACGTTCCCCCCCATTATATAGATCAGCTATAAACTGATGTCTCGTGATCTTTACTATCTTACTTCAAATATTGTGTCTATCCTGTGATTCCACACCGCTGCTTCGAAGTATGCCGCATGCGCAGTACCTGCTGGGTTCTTCACGTAATACCTCACCGTAACTCCTCATAAAATACAGATCAAACTTCATACTGGTAAGTACTCGTTTAATCTAACTATTAATTTCCATTTGAGGCCTTGTGCTGCAATGGTATCCACCCCATCAGGCAATCAGTGGAGTCAAGGTTGAGGTTGAATTTTGCAAAGCAAGATGCTAAAATATAGCAATGAGAAAATGAGCAGTTCATCTGTTTTAATCATTTTGCATGGAGGATAAATATCATCAAGGGCAGCAGGGACAGGCACTCAGCTCTCTCATAGATATTACCATGACAACCTCTACACCCATCTTGGAGGGCAGATGGGACCATGTCGAATATTCAGCATTTTTTAGGAAGTATTGTTGCTTCAAAATCTTATTGCTCCCTTAGATCAGCCACCTGAGGGTGCATCGGTCCCTCAGTGATGGCCTTCTTAGTGTGCAGAGCCCATCAGTACTACCCACTACTACCCCCTCCACCCCCGTCTCCTGAGTGCAGTGCTCCCTCTGGACTGTTCCCTGAGCATATAATGCCACCTTGGTGGTGACCTACAGCCGGCACAGACTTCATTAGCACTTGACATTCTAGTATTAGGCCAGTACCTGTCCCAGGGAGAGTGCACAGTTCCCTTGGGACTGCACAGTTGCATCGACCAGGTCTTAAGAGTGGAGATGTGAACCCAAAGCCTTCTGATACAGAAGGAAGAATGCTACTCGTTGAGCCAAGGATACTGAGTTCAACAGACTAAAACCATAGCATGGAATGGGTTTGACCAGGGGAGATAGGAGGAGTCTTGGTGAGTATTCATCGTATAAGATATGGTGTGGAGTTCCACCAGATACGTTTTAAAGCCCATGCCCTCAAATGGAGTTGATAAATAACCAGGTACATCATTGACCTTCACCATGAAGGGAGGATAGGTTCATTTGTGAGACTTTACCGCGTATTCACTCTGATGTGCCGCAGCCGTGGGTGGTGGGCGACTCGGTGGATAGGCAGGTTCAAGTGGACGGAAATCTGGACGGGAAAACAGAAGAATAGTAAATATAGGCAGGCGATGCCTGTACTGGCAAGAAAAACATAGACAACTAGCATCGACAGTGTTCCATCAAGATCCTCCTAGAACAGCTGCTACATAGATAGGATACAGGTTAAAGTTCCCTCCTCAGTGTCCCTGTCAGGCATTCCCAGTTCGGGAATATTGCAGGGTAGTCACAGATTAAATTTCCATCTGCACTCCATAGACAAACACACCTTCAGCTTTCATGGACAGTTTCCTCCCAGCTATTATCAGGCAACTGAACCACCCGATCACCAACTCGAGAGCGGTCCTGACCTAGCAGCTAGCTCATTGGAAACCCTCAGATGATCCTTAATCAGACTTTACTGGGCTTTATCTTGTGCTAAATGTTATTCCCTTTATCCTGTGTCTGTACACTGTGGACGGCTTGATTGTATTATGTATTTAAGAGGGAACTGCAGATGCTGGAAAATCAAAGGTAGACAAAAGTGCTGGAGAAACTCTGCAGATGCGGCAGCATCTATGGAGCGAAGGAAATAGGCAACGTTGCCTATTTCCTTCGCTCCATAGATGCTGCCGCACCCACTGAGTTTCTCCAGCACTTTTGTCTACCTTGTATTATGTCTAGTCTTTCCGCTGACTGGATAGCACACAACAAAAATGTTTTTCACTGTACCTCAGTACACGTGACAATAAACTAAACCAAACTACTCATAGGTTAGATGTAGGTACTAAAGCTTCCTCCACACCGATGCATCAAACTCTTCCATGGCTCTTCTGCACTGGTCAAACTACAACAGTAAAGCTCTCTTTACTCAATCCCATTAAACAGTCCCAGATAGGTGTATAGGAAGGAACTGCAGATGCTGGTTTACACTGAAGATGGACAAAATGCAAGAGTAATACAGCGGGACAGGCAGCATCTCTGGAGAAAAGGAATAGGTGACGTTTCAGGTTGAGACCCATCGTCAGATTTAAACCAGCATCTATCTGCAATTCCTTCATACACATCTTTATTATTTGAGTGCACAGTGAAGGCAAATCCAACCTTTGGCAGCTGCTCCTCTTTGCTTGGCAAACCAGTAGACAAGCCCAGCCACCAGGAGAGTGAAGAACAGATCGCCGCAGATGATACCGATGACCAACCCTGTGTTGAGTTCAATGCAGCTTTCACAAACTGTGGGGGAAGGAGAAGCAATCCAGCATTCAGAACATGCAAAGTACAAATACAAATGGTGCCTCATGTTAGCAGATTTCAACAACACCTCAGATATGTAGAATCTCACGACACTGACACCGCAGAAAAATAGCACCTGGCATCTGGTCTCTGGAGTTGATGTCCAATTCCACACATCCACATGTCATCGAGCTTACCTTCACGTTATGGTTCCCACGTGCATCAACACCATCACTCGGCTGAGTACAGAGCGAGGGAAACAAGATGTCATAGGCAGAGTGGGGAATTGGTCAACGGAGATGAGTGAGGTAAATTAATAGAGGCTGGTTGTGACTGAGGATTAAATTGTGAATTTGTTCCTTTTATCAAGTCCCTTAAACTGAACTAACACCAGGAGACACTGGAAATAGACAGAAAGCACTGGAGTAGCTCAACTGGTCCGGTTTCTGGAGAACATAGATAAGTGATGTTTCAGGTTGGGACACTTCTTCAGACCCTTCTTCAGAAGAGTCTCAACCTGAAAAGTCACCTGTCCGTGTTGCCTGGCCTGCTGTGTTACTCCAGCACTATCTTTGTAAACCACTATCCGCAGTTCCTTGTTTCTACAGACACTGGAAATAGTCTGTGAGTATTGCAGTTCTTTCTATTTTTATTTCAGATTTCCAAATTCTTTATTTATTTATGTATTTATTTATTTTTATTGGAGGGGGGTAAAAATTACAGTACATCTGATGTATGGCATTACATTTCCCCCCATTTTGTTTTTTATAAATAATAATAATAATAATAACAAAATAACCCGAACCCACCCTCCCTAAACACCCCTTGGCAGCTAATATTTTCACAATACAAATATATCACAAAATCAAATGCACATTTTAACAATAATAAAGTCACAAAACAGAATAAAGGTGGCTCCCCACTTACTATCAAGTGCCCTCAGTCAATAGATAGTTGCTTTAACTACTATAAATTCAAATTCACACATGCACTGACTACACCGCCCAACACGGACTTCCATCTGTATATATGTTTGCTATGTATGTAGCGCCGCAGAAATTGTGCACCTATTCCAACCCCCATCTCCCTTCTGTTTCTTGTTTTTTCTGTTTCTTGTTTTTTGTGCTAAATTGTATGTACGCACTGAGTACGAGCAGCTTTCAGTTTCACTGTACATGTATAGTGACAATAAATGGCATATCTATATCTAGACCCTCAAAGTATGATTTAAAAAAAGGATCCCATTTCAAATAAAACTTTTTCCCAGACAATGTGAATTTAATCTTTTCTAGCCTTTAAAAAAATCACGTCCTCCAGCTAAGCAGCAGCAGATGGAGGAATGGTAGATTTCCAGACCAGCAAGATCCTCCTATGGGCCAAAAGTAATGTAAATGTAATGATATCAGATTGGGTTGTGTTTAAACCCAAGGTTTTATCTGCTACACCAAATACAGCTACAAGCGGGCAAGGTCTCACTGTCATCTCAAGGACAAGTTACCATGTTTGGGGCAAGACCAGAATGCATGAGTTAGATTGGCTGGAGAGAAGGAGCACTTGTCACAGCTTTCCAAATCCTGCCTGTTTTTGCTGGAAAGACCTTTAAACCAACAGCACTAACAGTTGTGTAACGTTAGTACCTCCACCAGTGTAAAGCACTTTGGTCAATGAGAGTTGTTTTTTAAATGTGCTATAGAAATAAAAGTGACTTGACTTGACTTGAGAGTTACTTTAATTCTCTTGTTTATTTCATTCCACTGATCATCATTTACCTTTGGCTCGGATGTAGAAGCTGTAGGTGGAAGTACCATCCTTACAATAATACTCGCCGTTATTGGAATCGGTGAAATCGCTTATATCATATTTTGTCTCCACGCTTTGAAGATCTGTATCTGTGCCTGATTTCGCCTTCTTAAACCATTCAAGTTTATTTGGTTCAACCAAGGGACAAGTTAAAGTGACAGTAGTCCCTGCAACTGTCACAGAAGCTGCTAAAGAAAACCAAAATTATGAATGAGCACAGTAATATTTTCCAAAGTGTCTTCTCATAAATCAACAATTGATGGTGTTTAACTTCAAAAATCTATTTTAAAGTAGATTTTACTCACGATCTGTTTGTGCTGCGACTCCTGTGGAAAGAGAAAATAACAATGACCAGAACACAAGATTTATAGTCCTTGATCTCCCAATAAAATTAACATTTCATTTTTTTCAGCTACATTAATTTCTATTTCTACTGTGCCACCTGTAGAGGTTTAAGGATGGGGTACAGCGTGGGTTCGGATTCTGTCAGCTTGGGTGCATATTGGATGGGGTGCTGTCAAGGTGAGCCTGCTTTTGGGACTGAGCTGCTGCGTTGGGTGGCGTGTTTTTGGTGGCGTGTGTTGGGTGGCGTGCGTTGGTTGGCATGTATTGGTTGGGGGCGTGTGTTGGTTGGTGTGTTTCAGGACTGGGTCGACCTCGATACGTATTGAGCTCGGGAGAGGGAATAAGCCTGAGGGGCTTAGCTACAACCACTATAACCCTCCAGGGATTGACTTGAAGAAACACAACACATTATCTAAATCTTTGACACCTTTGGGAGAGGAAATGTAAAATATACAAAATACGTTAACAAAATGTTGCCGCTCAGTAAACTGCCATGAAGTTTCTTGTTCAAATTGTCAAAAGATAAAGTCATAGTCAAACATCACTGTAACAGGCCCTTTGGCCCAACTCATCCAACCAGACCATGATGCCCCATCCCATTTGCTCACATTTGGCTCAACTCCTTCTAAATCGTTCCTGTCCATCCAAAAGATATTTGTATTTCGAATATTTTCAGAAAAGAAATGCTAATACCTAAACATCCTTCAGAGTTCAAAATCAAAAGTGCTTGAATGTTATGGAAGCCAATAAGAATTCTCGTGGATTCATGAGCACAGGAAGAGGTACCTCTGGAGTATGGCCACCTATAGTTATTGGTGGACAAATGATCTGCTGTTTTATTATCTTTGCAATAACAGAAAAATAAGTTCTCAATTATATTTTCAATTAAATATTTTTGAATAAATGGATATCAATTTTGGAATATACAAACCAAAATGATTAGATCCATAAATTCTGCCTATTAATAAAAGCTTCAGGGACAAGTGAAACAGATTCAATGACTTCGGCAAAGAATCAGGGGGTTATGAGGAAAAACATCTGTACACGGAGAGTAGTTTGATCAAGAGCATTCTGCCTGTGGGCACAGTGAAAACAGAATCAAATAGCCAAATGGTCATTTGTCCAAAGAGCAAGAAGTCATTCTTGTCAGCAGCCAATTGCCATTACGTTGGGATTAAAGGGTCGGCAGCTTAGAAGGCAACTGCTTTCCCCGCTAATCTTTTTAATGTCTTCTCAACTCTGGTCTACTCGCCTTCTACCACAGCTCTGTAAAACCCATGCTTATTTTTTTTATCTAATGTCCTCCAAGATTTGTTGTTGCTAAATATGGACAGTGGGGCAACTCTCAGCTCCCCCATATGCTGGAGGAGGCAATTTTAACCCAAGTCTTTACAGGTTGGCGGAGAAAGCCCATTTCTCACCAACTTTCCACGGTAATCTACTTCCCTATATGCCCATTAACTGCCTCCAGATTCTAGCACTCCGCTACACACTACGGACAATCTAATGCAAACATTTAATCCACTAACCTGCATGTCTTTGGGATGTGGGAGGAAACCACAGCACTGTACGGTCCCATGGAGAACGTGCAGACCAGGATCGTAATGGAATGGAAATTTTAGCAGGGGTTGGCCATTCGGCCATTCAAGATGATCTTGCTTTCTCTGACCCCAGCCTCATCTTCTCTTCTGTGCCACTTTCCCAGATCCCTTAATACCTCTCAAAGGGAAGAATGGAGCTATGAGCTAGCAACATTACCACCTGCGCCACTTTGACATGGTGATGAGAGGGGAGCAGAAGCCTTGGCTTTGTGAAACAAAAGGATACAAAGTGTTGGAGTAACTCGGCAGGTCAGGCAGCATCTCTAGAGGACATGGATAGGTGACATTTCTGGATGGGACCCTTCTTATTTCAGGTCCCTAAGAAGCAGGGTCCCAACCAAAAACGTCACCTATTCATAATCTACAGTGATGCTACCCGGCCCACTCAATTACTCCAGCATTTTCTGTCCTTTTGTGTAAACCAGCATCTGCAGTATCAACGCCTTGGTTTTGTATTTCGCTGGAAAGATGGTCTGACTGTTGGTGGAACACTCCCTCGAGGCAGATACCTCCAGTATTTGTCCGCCATGTGGCTTCACCCCACAACCCCTCTCTCGAAGCTTAAATATCACTTAACAAAGTACATCGGTAACCCTGCACAGACTTTGCCTACACCTCGTGTGCAATGAAAGTTGAACTCACCCAGCCACTGCAAGGTTGCAGCAATGACAATTCCAGAGAGCGCCCACAACATCTTTGCTCCCATATCCACGGGGATCACCGTGTCCTGATGCTGTTTTACTTTTTCTATGGAAGGCAATCAGAAGACTGTGGCCTGGCCCAAACTGTGTGACTGACTCTCACGCAGCTGAATGCTGCTGGAGTGCTCAACATCGAACAGGAAACGGAGAGAAACAACTGCCTTCACCCACTGCGGCCTTGTGTGCAGCTTCTCAGCAACACGCACAAAGCCACAAGTCGACATCCCCCGCGGTGTGCAGTTTCCATCCCGACTTCCGAATCAAGCATTGCCTTCTAACTCTTTAAACTTATATCGACAAATCTCAAGTAATGGAGCCTGCAGTGAGCTATAGATTTAGATCTAACTGAAGGATAGTGTTGGTTTAACGGAACCCGTTTTAGATGGAGAGGGCATGAAAGCAAGTCTGAAGAGAGGAATTAGAAGGGATGGAGATGGTACGAGAGGTGCCAGAGGAAGGGAGAGGGGTGTGAGGGAGGAGAGGGGTAGAGGGCAGAGGGAAATCATCAAGTAGCGAGCTCGGTTTGGAGTGACGATTATTAGAACAGGAATGCTTTGAGATCTGTGGCAAACAGGCTCTGAGACCTTGAAGTACCCTCCAACCTAAGGAGACATCTCCAGGCTCCTTCCAGACCAATGCCATATCTTGTGCCCCACAAAAGCATTGCAAACATAATACTGGAAGGATTATGCATTAATGTATTATCCATTCCTTCTTTCGATCCTGGTCTGCGCGTTCTCCATGGAACCGTGCGGTGCTGTGGCTTCCTCCCACATCCCAAAGACATGCAGGTTGGTAGATTAAATGTCCGTAGTGTGTAAGTGGAGTACTAGAATCTGGAGGCGGTTAATGGGCACATGGGGAAGTAGATTGTTGGTGAACGTTAGTAGGAAACTTTGAGATGCAGCTCAGGCAGCATCTGTGGAGAGAGAAAAACGAAGTTAACACTTCAAATCCTAGATCTTTCATCAGATCTAAGTTCAGTTGGTCAACAAATGTGCTTAAAGTTACAAGTCAAGTCAAGTCAAGTTTATTTGTCACATACACATACGAGATGTGCAGTGAAATGAAAGTGGCAATGCTCGCGGACTTTTGTGCAAAAGACAAACAACAAAACAACCAAACAAATTATAAACACAAATTATAAACACAATCATAACACACATATTCTTTTACATAATAACACATAATAAATGTGAAAACACATTTGACTTCTATCCTTTCCTGGTACTGTTCAGACCATCTTTGATCTGAAACATAAAGTCTACTTCTCTCTCCATAGACGGTGTGTAACCTGCAGAGTGTTTGCAGCATTTTCTGGTTGTACTTCAGACTTCTGACACCTGCTGTTTATTATTTTTCATCGTTTCATTGAACATTTCTGCCTGTATATGATCTCATTTCTGACCCTCTTTACCCTATTGCACCTGTGCTCGCTGGCCTACATTGTCCCGTGTAGCATTAGGCCTCAGCTTTCAAAACAACATCCTTGCTTCCACATCCCTCTGTGATCTTGCTCCTGCAGCCCCTGAGCACGCATGAACAATCTCTCCTCCCATTCTGGCCACAATCCTATCCCATTTACCTCTATCCCACCCCCATCCTCTCCCGATGCCTCAAGAC
Organism: Leucoraja erinaceus; assembly: GCF_028641065.1. NCBI lineage: Eukaryota > Metazoa > Chordata > Chondrichthyes > Rajiformes > Rajidae > Leucoraja > Leucoraja erinaceus. The sequence goes on from NC_073408.1 coordinate 11,173,733, forward strand.
TTCAAACTCCAAAATTCCTCAAATCCCTCCACCCCCTCTCCTACTTTAAGACACTTCAGAAAATATATATTTTAAATTTTTGTTTATCTCTGACTTAATATTACTTCATGGTGGCCAGTGTAAAATTGATGCCGGATTCCTCTTGTAAAACACTTTTCACTATTAATGACCCTACACATTTGGGTCATTTTATTTTCACTTTTCCCTTGATTTACTTCAATTTTTTTAATAGCAGCAGCTCCCGAGAGATTAATCTTTAATTGCTGGAGGTTCCCACACAGTCCTGTTTTCTGATTAACTGAACGGAACGCATTGCAGAATCCGGCAGTAAGTCAAGTTACATCTCATTTTGGTTCAAGCTTCAAATTGATTGAGAGCAAAACACCTGCAGGGGTGGGAGTTCTCCATCTTAGAAGGCATCAAACAAAAAAGTCTAAAGTCAATAACATCACCTCAAAATGGTGGCCAACTACCATCAATATATTGTGGCACAGCAGAGGGCGCTGATGATCCCTTTATGAGTTGATGTAGTCTACATCGCCACCTGCTGCCAGCAAAGCAATACTGCAGCAGCAACGCCTGATAAAGGGTCTCTCCATTCCCTCCACAGATGCTGCCTGACCCACTGAGATCCTCCAGCATTCAATTTCTGCTCAGGATTCCAGCGTCTGCAGACTCTTGTACCTCCAGACATCTTTGAGATTTCCTTTCTATTATTGCTTTATTATTATTGTCACGAGATATAGTGAAAAACGTTGTTTTGCACAGTGTCCAGGCAAATTATACCAGACATGTGTCCATCAGATAGTGCAAAAGAGAAAATAAATAAGAGTACAGAATATTGTTTTACAGTTACAGACTTGAAACAAGTGAAAGAGCCGCAACAAAGTAGATTGTAAGATCAAGAATGCATCCTAAAAGCCCTGTACCACTGTACGAGTTCATTCAAAGAGTTCTCCCGAGTTTGCCCTGATTCGAATTCGGAGATTTACGGTAATGGCCGCTCGTCGGTACTCGGGGCTCTCGTAGACATTTTTCAACATGTTGAAAAATCTTCACGTGTCTTCCCGAGCTTATCGCGTTTCCCGAGTACCTGCCTTAGCATTGGGAGCCGCTAAGAGATGTCCCCGAGCTCCGACGTACCCACTACATTCATTCTGCGTGCTTACCACGGGTTTGATTTGACTGGGGAGAGCACTTGAATGACGGGGAAGCAGCTATTCCTGAATCTGGTGCTATGTGCTTTCAAGTTGTATCTTCTGCCTGACAGGTGAGGGGAGAAGAGAGAATGACTGATGTGAGTAACACTTGATTATGTTGGCTGCTCTCCCGATGAGGATGCAGGGTGACTTGGATATGTTGGGTGAGTGGGCAGATGCATGGCAGATGCAATATAATGTGGGTAAATGTGAGGTTATCCACTTTGGTGGCAAGAACAAGAAAGCAGATTATTATCTGAATGGTGTCAGATTAGGAAAAGATGAGGTGCAACGAGACCTGGGTGTCCTTGTGCATCAGTCACTGAAAGTAAGCATGCAGGTACAGCAGGTAGTGAAGAAAGCAAATGGCATGTTGGCCTTCATAACAAGAGAATTTGAGTATAGGAGCAAGGAGCACTGCAGTTGTACAGGAACCTGGTGAGACCGCACCTGAATTATTGCGTGCAGTTTTGGTCTCCTAGTTTGAGAAAGGACATTCTTGCTATTGATGGAGTTCAGCGTTGGTTCACGAGGTTAATTCCCGGGATGGCAGGACTGACATATGATGAAAAAATGGATCGACTGGGCTTATATTCACTGGAATTTAGAAGGATGCGAGGGGATCTTATAGAAACACATACAATTATTAAGGGATTGGACAGGCTAGATGCAGGAAAAAATGTTCCCAATGTTGGGGGAGTCCAGAATCTGGGGTCACAGTTTAAGAATAAGAGGGGAGCCATTTAAGATTGAGATGAGGAAAATCTTTTTCACCCAGAGAGTTGTGAATCTGTGGAATTCTCCGCCACAGAAGGCAGTGGAGGCCAATTCACTAGATGTATTCAAGAGAGAGTTGGATGTGGCTCTTAGGGCTAATGGAATCAAGAGATATGGGGAGAAAGCAGAAACAGGGTACTGATTCTGGATGATCAGCTATGATCACATTGAATAGCGGTGCTGGCTCGAAGGGCTGAATGGCCTACTCCTGCACCTGTTTTCTATGCTTCTATGTTTCTAACATGGTGTAGATGGAATCGATGACAATGGGGGAGGCTGGTTTGGGTGATGTACTAGGCTGTGTTCATAACTCTCTGCAGTTTCTTGCAGTCTTGGGCAGGGCAGTTTGCATCTCAAGCTGTTATACATCCCAATGGGAAGGTTTCAGTGATGAATCTGTAGAATTGGTAAGAGCTGTGGGAGACACATCGCATTTCTGAGGAAGTAGAGGCGTTGCTGTGCTATCTTGGCTGTAAAGTCAATGTGTCAATGGGTTGGACTAGGACAAACTGTTGGTGATATCTGCACCTCGGAACTTGACAATCTCCATTTCAGCACCATTCTAATGGTTAGTGTATGTACTCCACCCACTCTCTCAAATCAATGTTTTGTTGACATTGAGGGAGAGGTTGTTATATTGACGTCATGCTACTCAGCTCGCTATCTTCTTCCTGCATTCCTTCTCATGTTGTTTGAGATCTGGCCCACTTCTACTATAGTAAAACTCTGTATTCTGAAAGCCTGTGAATGGTGCTGACTCTGTGTTTGGGGCTCCTTGCAATTAGATTGCAAGTCATACAGCATTGAAACAAGGCTCTTCGGGCCACTGAGCTGACAATCAACCATGCATCTATAATTTTCCATACATTTTATTCTCCACTGATTGTCATCAACTTCCGTCACATTCTAACCCTCACTCACACACTGAGATTCAGATTCTGATTCAGATTCAGATTCAATTTTAATTGTCATTGTCAGTGTACAGTACAGAGACAACGAAATGCATTTAGCATCTCCCTTGAAGAGCGACATAGCAAACGAGTTGAATAAAAAATAATAAGTGTCCGGGGGGGGGCGGTGATTGGCAGTTACCGAGGTACGTTGTTGAGTAGAGTGACAGCCGCCGGAAAGAAGCTGTTCCTCGACCTGCTGGTTCGGCAACAGAGAGACCTGTAGCGCCTCCCGGATGGTAGGAGGGTAAACAGTCCATGGTTGGGGTGAGAGCAGTCCTTGGCGATGCTGAGCGCCCTCCGCAGACAGCGCTTGCTTTGGACAGACTCAATGGAGGGGAGCGTGGAACCGGTGATGCGTTGGGCAATTTTCACCACCCTCTGCAATGCCTTCCGGTCGGAGACAGAGCAGTTCCCATACCATACTGTGATGCAGTTGGTAAGGATGCTCTCGATGGTGCAGCGGTAGAAGTTCACCAGGATCTGAGGGGACAGATGGACCTTCTTCAGTCTCCTCAGGAAGAAGAGACGCTGATGAGCCTTCTTGATCAGAGTAGAAGTATTGTGGGTCCAAGAGAGGTCATCAGAGATGTTGACTCCCAGGAACCTGAAGCTAGAAACACGTTCCACCTCCGTCCCGTTAATGTGGATGGGGGTGTGCGTGCCGCCTCTGGACTTCCTGAAGTCTACAATGAGCTCCTTGGTCTTCTTGGAGTTAAGGGCCAGGTTGTTGTCAGCGCACCATGCTGCTAAGTGCTGGACCTCCTCCCTGTAGGCCAGCTCATCGTTGTTGCTGATGAGGCCAATCACCGTTGTATCATCTGCATACTTGATGATGGTGTTAGTACCATGTACAGGTGTGCAGTCATAGGTGAAGAGGGAGTAGAGGAGGGGGCTCAGCACACAGCCCTGAGGAACGCCGGTGTTCAGGGTGAGGGTTGAAGAGGTGTGCTTGTCTAACCTCACAGACTGGGGTCTGTTGGTTAGAAAGTCCAGTATCCAGTTGCAGAGGGAGGGGTCGATGCCCAGGTTACCGAGTTTGGGGCAACTGAGGGGCAACTTACAGAGGAAAATTAACCTACCGGGCCACACAGCCATTGGGATATGGGGGGAAACAGGGAAACCTCATGGTCACAGGGAGAGCGTGCAAACTTCACACAGACAGAAGCTAAGGTCAGGATTGAAACCCAGGTCTCCAATGCTGTGAGGCAGCAGCTCTACTGACTGCTCCACTGTGTCACCCCCTAGGTTACTTAAACAGAAATAAAATACAATAAATCATAAATAATATGTGAATGGGTGGGAGTGGACCACCTGGCCCTTCCAGCCTGGCCTATCATTCATTAGGAAGGCTGATTGATTTTGTTGTTTGATCAATTGATCAATTGATCGATTGTTGATCTGATTGTGAGATGAACTCTACCTTTGGTAACCTTTCGCCCTCTTGCCTGTCAGGACCAGTTCTCGCTCTCCTTTTAATAACACACTCCCATGTCAATGCAGGTTGCAACATCTGTCCTTCGATCCCTTCCCATCCAACTGGGCAAACCCTACTCCCACTGTATTTATAGGCTGAAAAGTAAGTGCATGTCGCAACACGCAGCAGGTAAGTCAGCATCAGTGGAGAGAGATGAATGGAATTAGTGTTACAGGTTTAGGACCTTTCATTAGATGCAGTTTCCTCTGCGAAGACAATTCAGAATAATGGTTTCATTGCCATTTCTTTATTTCCCCCAATGCAACTTCAGACAGTAAGAGACCACATTAAGTTTACTGATCTTTTCCTTTCATGAGTCAAGAGTCAAGTGTTTTATAGTCAATATGAGAGCGGCACAGTCATGCAGCAGTAGAGTTGTTGCTTCACAGTGCCTGACACCCGGGTTTGATCCTGACAATGGGTGCTGTCTGTACAGAGTTTGCACGTTCTCCCTGTGACCGCGTGGGTTTTCTCCGAGTGCTCCAGTTTCCCCCCACACTGCAAAGACATACAGCTTTGTAGGTTGTTTGGCTTCTGTTAATTGTAAATTGTCCCTAGTGTGTATGATAGTGCTAGTGTATGGGGTGATCGCTGGTCGGCATGGACTCGGTGGCCGAAGGATACATACAATGTATCTATTAAGTATAAATGTCCCATATGAACAATGACATTTTGACTTCCATTCTGTTAACACCAAGAGAAATCAACATTGATACCGCTGGGTTGTAAGCTGCCCAAGCAAAATATGAGGTGCTGTTCCTCCAATTTACGTTTGGCCTCAATCTGAAAGTGGAGGAGGCCCAGGAAAGAAAGGTCAGTGTGGGAATGGGAAGGGGATTTAACGTGATTGGCAACCGGGACATCATGTAGGCCAAGGTGGACTGAGCGAAGGTGTTCAGCGAAACGATCGCCCAGTCTGTGCTTGTTCTCGTTTCTCATTCCCCTGACTCTCAGTCTGAAGAAGGGTCTCGACCCGAAATGTCGCCCATTCCTTCTCTCTAGCGATGCTGCCTATCCTGCTGAGTTACTCCAGCTTTTTGTGTCAATCTACTATTTTATTTAGTTAGCTATGGGTAGATCAAGTTTCCTGTTGGGTTTTCAAAAAAAGTATATATGTTATAAACCCTGCGCTAATTATAAATCATAGTCATACATTATAATGTCATTTTCCCAATCTACCACAGACAAGTCATTCCTCATAACTTTGTGGTTTGTTTTTGTTTCCATTTAAGGTCTCAGTTTTAGAATTAAGTCGCTACAACATGCCCTCTGGCGCCGCGCTGTGGCGATCTCCAGGCGCAGTCTCCTGCGGTGAGACCAGGTGGTGTTGGATTTAGGACAGTCCTTTGGGGAATAGCTGAGGGCCCCACTATAAGCGTCTCTCTGAGGAAAATGCACTCGCCCTGTTGCATTCGTGTTGCTGTTGGAAGGAAACTACACACTGATATCCAAAATAGACATGTTTATCCACCACAAAAAAGGAACATTGCACTCTAATGTTTGGCCAAGTAATTGACCTACAATTGTCGGTGTGAATTGGATGTCGCGTTTATAATGGTGGCCACTGTTCAGTATCTCAGTGATGCAAAGCGCTGGAAAAGTCCCGAAATCCTGACAGTAGCTCCATAAATGCAAGTGCAATTATATATATATATTGCACACACACACACACATACTTTATTCACATGTATTTTTTTCGTTTCAAGCGCTTCACCGCCTCCTTTCTGAAGAAGGGTCTCGACCCGAAAAGTCACCCATACCTTTTTCTCCAGGGGTGCTGCCTGGAGCATTTTGTCTCTTATCTTTGCAATAAACCAGCATCTGCATTTCTTTGTTTCTATACTTTAAAAACAAAACACGGTTGCCTGATTCACATTTGCCAGTCGTGTAAATATATGCCACACAACATCACATTTCCAAACAAAATATTGTGAATTTGGGGCATCCTCGAAAACTGCCATGGAGCTAAAAAAAAAACTTTCTTGGAACTGCTCGGCGAGGATCGGTGTGGCTGTTTTAAGGGACTTGCCCCGCCTCCCATTCCTTTGTTGCTGGGCTCCGGATCCGCGACTTGTTCTCCAGCCCGGAGGTTCCCGGTCTCGACCTCTATCCTCCGCCTCGACGTTCACATTACACCCAGAGGGAAATAAACCCACAGCCAAGGTGGATCTGCGTGTCGATGTGGCCCCATATCTTGTCGTGGACTGTGTTAGCGGCGGCGATACTCGCAGGTAAGCCGTCTCGGACTGGGACACGATTGCTCGGGAAATCCTTCCACAGCCCCCCGTCCCCTCAATCCCTGACAATTTCAATCAATGACCATCAAATACGTTCTTTAAAACGTGGTGTGGCAGGTTGTAGAGTAGGTTTCGCTGGCTGGGATGTAGGGCGTATGAGTTATTTTGTTTTAAAGGTTCAATGCTTCGTCTTGTTATTACACGTTTGGAATACCAAGCATCAAACCCCGTTTCACTTAAACTCTGTCCCACTCACTACCAGATATAAACTTGCAGTGATTAGGGTTGCAGAATATTGGACTGTGTGGAAGGCATTGAAATCTCGGCCGTACAGATTGTACAAACCTGTCCGCAGCATTCCATAGGGACAACCATCTCTGGTCGGTTCTTACATACAATAGACTGGAGCCAGCCTGCTTTACATTGTGGGTCGGCCATGATGCAAGTTAATGGCAGGACAGGTTGAATGGCCTTTTTCAAACCCCCTTGTGTTTTAATTACTCCTGGATGTGAGGACTTGGCTGAGTTAAAGTGGAGTGTAGAACAAACAAAACAAAAACACCCCACCCCCACACACACCCCACCATCACACACCCCCATCCCCACACACACACACAAAATTGCTGAAACCACTCCGCATTTGTGGGAACTTGAGAATCAGTTAATGTTTCAGATCCGAAGTTGAAGACACAGTGAATTGCAGATGCTGGGATCGTGAGCAAAACACAAAGTGCTGGAGTAACTCAGCGGGTCACTCAGTCCGTAGAAGGGTCCTGACCCAAAACTGCGCTCCCCCCTTCCCTCCTGAGACGCCGTCTGACCCGCTGAGTTACTCCATTCAGCGCTTTGTGTTTTAATGGGGACATTGAAGCCGTGTGGTGTGGTGGGGTCGGGCTATTGTGGCGAGTCATTGTGGAGATGGGTGAATGAAGAACAGAGCCACCGTGCTGATATTGAACTGTGTGAGATGGAGCGAACCGGGAAGCGTTGGATTAACAGCGGGCCAGGCAGCATCTTTGGAGGGTAATACCTTGTGATTTACTGCCGAAGAGTCCAGCTGGACAATTTTACACTGGACATTTTTTTACATTTACCAAGCCAATTAACCTACAAACTTGCACGTCTTTGGAGTGTGGGAGGAAACCGAAGTTCTCGGATAAAACCCACACAGATCACGAGGAGAACGTACAAACTCCGTACAGACAGCACCCGTAGTCGGGATCGAACCCGGCTCTCCGGCGCTGCATTTTTGCTGTAAGGCAGCAACTCTACCGCTGCGCCGGATATACAATGTTTCCGGTTGGAACTCTTCTTCTGACTGATTGAGTTGACAGGAACAGATGGTGAGATTTATTTGGGACACTGCCAATGGGTGGAGATGGTGCAGTTAGCCTGTGGTGAGTGAGTGTGATGAGTGGGAACACAGGCTGAAGCCTCACCCTGTAGAGCAATGAATATGAGGATTCCAACCCCTAATCTCATCACAGCCTATGACTAACACTGTTGTAAAACCAGAAATGCCTGAATGACTCCATGCTCCGATGAAAAGTTCTCACACCTGGAGTTTTTTGTTCCACCGATGCTGCCTGATCTGCTGTAATGTTCTGCCACTTACACTTTTTATTTCAGACTTCCAGCATCTGCACAATGTAAGCATTTTATCTCAGTGTTTTTAGTTTAGAGATACAGCCCACTGAGTCCGCACAGTCCAGCGATCCCCGCACATTAACACTATCCGACACATACTTGGGACAATTTACACTTGTACCAAAGCCAATTAACCCACATACCTGTACGTCTTTGAAGTGTGGGAGGAAACCGAAGATCTTGGAGGAAACCCAATGGGATCGATGGGAGAATGTATAAACTCCATAAAGACAGCACCCGTAGTCAGGATCGAACCCAGCAATTACATGCAAGCAATTAAATGTATGTAAGGCAGGAACTCTACCACTGCTCCACCATCCTGCACACGGATTTTGAATGCACCCAAATCTCTGGTGGGACCTCAAACCCTGAGCAGGGAAGGACGACCAGACCAGTACTCCAGCTGCGGAGAGGATGTGTGAGTTCCAAATAAAGTGAGGGTGTGATTCCATTTTAATGTGATCCCAGCAGTAGAATGGTCTATTGTCAGGGTCAACAACAGTGTTGTTTAATAGGCTAACCAGTGCACTAACCTTCTGGTTGTAGAATCATAGAGTCTTACAGTGTGGAAACAGGCCCTTCAGCCCAACTTGCCCACACCAGCCAACATGTCCCATTCACACTAGTCCCACCTGCTTGCTTTTGCCCCATATCCCTCTAAACCTGCCCTATCCATGCACCTGTCTAAAACATTCTTAGTTGATAAAAAGTAAGTATAGAGAGATACAGCATGAAAACAGGCCCTTCGACCCACCAAGTCCGTGCTGACCATCAACCATCTATTTACACCAATCAACCTCTCCCTGGACAAGTCCGTGGTCCCTGCCTGCTTCAAAAAATCCATCATTGTACCGGTACCAAAAAATGCCTCCCCAGCCTGTCGGAATGACTAGGTTCGGTGGCCCTTACCTCCATAGTCATGAAAGCTTGAGAGGGTGAAGAATCACATCTGCGCCTTCTCCCCTTGGAACTGGTCCTAGTTGCAGTTTGCATATCGTGAAACAGGTCCACGGACGATGCGGTCTCCCAGGCCTTGCACACCGCTCTCTCCCATCTGGACAGCCAGAAGGGGGGCTACGTGAGGATGCTGTTCATAGACTACAGTTCAGCCTTCAACACGATAGTCCCCACCAGACTGGCCGGCAAGCTAATGGAATTGGGACTCAACACCTCCCTGTGTGCCTGGGTCCTGGACTTTCTCACCGCCAGGCCCCAGGTAGTCAAGATGGGAGGGAATACATCGGAGTCCCTCACCCTGAGCACAGGATCGCCCCAGGGTTGCTCCTCAGCCCCCACTCCCTGTACACACATGATGTGTGGCTAGGTTCAGCTCCAATTTTAATTAAGTTTGCTGATGACAATCTCTGGTGGGGGCCTGATCTTAGAAACGACCTGCCTCCGGGAGGAGGGTGGATCGACTGGTGCCAGGATAACAGACCAGTGAACATCAAAAAACGAAGGAGAGGATCATGTTTGAAGGAACATCATCCGAGGACGTACACTCTATTGAGGATAAATGGGGATCCTGTGGATAGGGTGAACTGTTTTAAATATCTGGGCGTCCACATCTCCGAGGATATGACATGGGCATCACACGCCTCAGCACTCGTGAGTAAGGCAAGGCAGCGCCTTTACCACCTCGGGCAATTGAAGAAATCACAGTGTCTCCGAGGATCCTCCAGTGCTCTCTACACAGTGCGGTGGAAAGCATCTTGCCCGGGAACATTACCCAACTGGTTTGGGAATTGCACCAAGGCCAAGAAGGCTCCATTCAGTAGTGCGTTCGGGCCGAACGGACTATGGGAACTTCACTTGCCCCCCTGCAGGAACTATCAACTGCTAACTCCTGAGCCTGGGAGACCCCTTCCACCCCTGTAACACTGTTCCACCTGTACTAAAACGCCTTAGTTGCCAAAAAGTAAGAGAGTTGAGAGAGATACCCAGAGGAATTCGGACAGGCCTATCTCAGGGACTACCTCTAGAACGTTTTTCCTTCCTTTATTTATTATGTAAAAGAATACCAATCCTGATTCTCATAATTTGTTTCCATCCGGTTTTTTCTTTGCACAAAAGTCCGCGAGCTGCCACTTTCATTTACGGACATCTCGTATGTTTGTAACAGCAGCAACTTGATCTCATCCTCACTAACCGGACAATTTGTAACAGCAAGTTTGCACAAGTTTGCAATGTGGGTGGAAACCGGAGCATCCACACGGACACAGGAAGAACTTGCAAACCCCACACAGGCAGAACCCAAGGCTAGGATTGAACCTGGGTCACTAGCGCTATGAAGCAGCTAGCTTCACCACTGGTTTCACCACTGGTCTTACTAGCTGTACCACTGTACCGCCACAGATGCTATCAACAGCCTTGTGGTCTTGTTCATCACCGCCTGTGTATGTGATCCATAGCCTTGTTAAGCCCAATCTCCCAGAATGGGTGTTAAGCAACAAAGATATTGCCCTTGGTTGAAAATATCTCACAATAGTAACATGAGTGGATAATTGTGGTTATTTATTGTATTTCACTGGACCAACCTCAGACATGCAAGCAGTTGATTTTAAACAGAGAAGTTGTCATTTGTGGGTTTGCACCAGTAGTTAAGATTTTCTATCCGATAGTCACAAAGGACAACTGGTCAACTCTCTCTCGCCAGACCGAACATGTAGGAGACTGCAGGGTCTTCTCCTGTTCCTGTGAGCAGTGGCCTTTGGATAAGTTTGAAGGGATGTGTGACCATTGGCTGTTGCTCCAACTTGATTTAGGCAGGGTATGTTATTTGAGAACAAGGAGTTGGTGTAATGACACCGGTCAGAACGCAGAGTTCCATGGTATTTGGGCCACTTGTGACTTGCAGTTGACCTGGAACAAATAACACTTGAGAGAAAAGGACGTGATGAACCTCATGACATGAAAGTGTAATGTTAGTTTGGCAAACATTAAATGTGTGCTTGAGCAGTAAATACTTCAATACAGTGGGACTGTACAATGGAAGGCAGTGAGAATGACTTGGCCACTCAAAATTGTACATCACTGATGATGGCATCTGGGCAAGTGGGATGAGCAATTGTAGAACATCGTTTAGGACCATGATGGTCTCTAAGTGCTTTAAAAGCAGATCTCTTTGAAGTTCTGGACCAGCCATGTGACCCTTGACCACTGCCCCCGGCTGATCTGTTCATGACCTCAACTTCATTTCTCCTGCTGATCCCCATAATTAATTTCACTTCAGTCCAAACATTCATCCATCTGGCTCGAGTAAACTCGATTGAATTGGCCTCTGCAGTTTTCTGGGGCAGGGGAGGGGAGGGGTAGAGAAATGTAGAGATGGCATTCCTCCTTCTATTCGTCTTAAGTGACTGATTCCTTAACCTCACAGTAGCCAACTTGCCAGTCCCTCTGTGGGATTTGAATGTTTTTAAGAGACTACTAGTCATTCTTAAACTTTAGGCCGATTCTGCTCACTTTCCCTGTAGAACACCTCACTCTTTCCAGGGATTAATTCAGCGAATCGATGATTTCCTCTTCTAATGCTTGATTCAAAGACTCACTAAGGCCCCATGTAGTTTAACAATACTTTGCTACTCAATTTGTGCTGTCAAGGTCAACATCCTATTTGCCTTCTGTTCCTGCATTCTAAGTGTTGTTATTTACACATGGAAATCCAGTTTATTCTGAACACCCTATATAGCCCTGTCATTGCTGACAAGTCAATGTAAATGCCATTAGTTTCAATTTTTTGTTTGTTAGTTACTTACCTTAATAATTAGTTGCTACTCTCTCTTCTGTCCCCAAATGTATTTTACTTACAACTCATATCATTAAAAAAATCTCTTGCTTTCTTTTCTTCCTATCATGAGGGTAACTTCCTGTCTCCACACGTTATAAGCTTTTGGCAAAAGTCTGCCCACGTAATTCCTTGGCAGACTCTGAGTCCTCATGAAACCACCTACCTTTGTTCTTTTGGAAACTTGAATTCTTTACTATTGTCCTTTGCATTTAATTTGCAGAATGTAAAGAGTTGAAACCTTGGCACTGATCCCCGAGTTATCCTACTAGTTATAGCTTGCGAGCATGATAACTTGTCTTTTCTTGTTTTCTTGAATAGCGTTGCAAGTACAGCAAGCTCTGCAGGTCATCAGCGCTTAAATATTGAGTCATCTGTTATGGTGATGTTGATTGTGAAATCAATATTGGACAAAAGAGCAGGGAGAAAATCTTGCACATTCTTCAAAATTGTGCAATAAGATCCTTTGCATCTACCCAAGAAGAAGACCTGTTTCGGGGGTCATGCAGAGGACTGCCCTTTAGTGAAACACTCCCTCAGTATCATGTCGAAGTGTTCAAACCTATAGAGTGAGACTTGAACACATAACCTTCAGACTCTGAGATGAGAACTTTATCGATGAGGCATGGTTGCCGTGTTGACATTTCTTTTCAATGAATCTACAGGATTGAAGTCAGGAACCACAAATGTGGTGGTTAAATTTACAAGTAAACATCTGCTGATAAAACCTTTGTCCACCTGTCTTTACAAACTGCAAAGTTAAATAATGTAAAGGCATTGGGATTTCTCCTTGAACACATGAAGAGCCTTGTGAGGGACCGTGTTGTGTAATCGGTTGTTAACAGTGCTCGGGATTGACTTTCAGGATTTTACTTCGTTTTATAAGTGTTGAAAACACATTTTGGGGGAAAATAAGAGAGGAGGAATAAATTATTGAGGTAAGGAACTAACAAACAATAATGTAGAACTAATAGCAATTACATAGAATTTACATCAAGAGCAGAATTGCATCAGGGGTGGAGTTGCCCTATCAGCAAATCTTTTGTATTTGTTTCTCACATGTTTAATTAAACCCTATTAAATTGAACCTATGGATTGAATAGGTTCATTGAATTGAATTGAAGATTGAGATTAAATTGAACATCAATCACACCTTGTGTTAGTGAGTCCCAGATAACAGACTGAAGGTGCTGGGAGATTGGCCGTCAATGGAAATGGCTTGGGTGCAACTGGTTGGTTGGAATACCACTAAATGAGAACACTATATAGAAACCAAAAACGTCACCTGTCCATGTTCCCCAGGGATTCTGCCTGACCTGCTGATTTACTCCAGCACTTTGTATTGTTTAAATGAGAACAATACTGCAGAGTGTGGTTTATAGGAGCAGGGTTGCGAGAGAACCATATGGCCAAGTGTAAATTGGGGAGTTCCAGGGGAAAAAAAACGTATCAAATCACAATTACTCTTTGATCAAGTTGATCATTGCTAAATAACATGATCAGTGAATGCGATGCATTTTAGTGAAGAACTGCAGTTAATATTAAGGCATTTGGAATCCTTGGGTTATAGAAGAAAATACACTTCAGGAAGAAGTGGGAATCAATTGAAGTGACAAGGGACTGGTAATCATGCTGTTGAGGGTTGGGGATGAAGGAGGATCTGTCATTGATGAGGAAAACTGGGTGGTTCAAAAGAGGAAACAAAAATATTGTGATGTGATGGAGGACAATAGACAATAGGTGCAGGAGTAGGCCATTCGGCCCTTCGAGCCAGCACCACCATTCAATGTGATCATGGCTGATCATCCCCAATCAGTAGTCCACTCCTGCCTTCTCTCCATATCCCCTGACTCCGTTATCTTTAAGAGCCCTATCGAGCTCTCTCTTGAAAGTATCCAGGTTCGATCCTGACTACGGGTGTTGGCTGTACGGAGTTTGTTCATTCTCCCCGTAACCTGTGTGGGTTTTTTCCAAGATCTCCGGTGTCCTCCCACACTCCAAAGACGTACAGGTTGTAGGTTAATTGACTTTGGTAAAATTGTAAATTGTCCCTCGTGTGTGTAGGGTGGTGATAATGTGCGGGGATTGCTGGTCGGCGCAGACTCAGTGGACCAAAGGGCCTGTTTCCGCGCTGTATCTCTAAACTAAACTAAACTAAAAACACCACAATGCTGAAAATTAAACTTCCATGATTCACTTGGATTTGACTTGATAGTTCTTGCCACAAAAAAAAAGTTTCGAAAAGACAAAGTTGAAATAAATTGGGCTGCTGTGTTAAATTGAACTGTTTTCACATTATTTTTCACATTCTTGAGACCTGGGCAGTGTCGTTGGGGAAATATTTATTACCCAACCTGAATTGTTTAGGGGGAGAGAGGCCAGTCTGTCAACTCATGTTCTGAAGAAGGATCTCGACCTGAAATGTCATTCATTCCTTCTCTCCAGAGATGCTGCCTGTCCCGCTGAGTTACTCTAGCTTTTTGTTTCGATCATGTTCACTCGAATCACTGCCAGCGCTGTACCCAGTCCTGTTTAACAAGTGTGTTTTTGTGTAGTGGTGGAGTTGCAATGAGTTATTAATCACAGTCTTTCCATCTCTCATTAATAGTTTGTGTATCAACAGCTGTTAGTCTGGATAAGTCTCAGTTCAGGGAGCAGCTTGCAAACTGGGGTCTTGCCTGTTGGTAGCTGAAGTCAAGGGGATGATGCTGGGTTTGGATCAGGGCCCTGGCTGCTCTCTCTGCACTTGAAGCCGTGCAAGGAAATGTCCCCACTGTCATGACCAGTCAATATCACAATGGCACATGGTCTGCTGATTATCTCACTGCTGTTTATGGGCCTTACAATGAGGAACTTGATAAGAATTTCATTGTTCTGCTTTGGTACCTATGACAATTAAACACTTGTTTCTTGAAGAGAGTCATAGAGTGCGGAAACAGGCCCAAGTTGCCCATGCCAACCAACATGCCCCAGCTGCACTAGTCCCACCTACTTGCGTTTGGCCCTTATTCCTCTCATCTTATCCGATCTCTATACTAGTCTAAAAGCTTTTTTTAACTTTGTGACGGTACCTGCCTCAACGACCTTCTTCGGCAGCTCGTTCCATATACCTACACCTTGCACTTCTCTGTATTAAACACCCTCAACCATTCCTCAGCCCGCCTGCCCAACCAATCAAGACCCTGCTGCAATTTTTGACAAGCATCTTCACAGCCAACAATACCACCAACGTTAGCGTGTCATGGAATAGAACGTTATTCTGTCAGAATATTTGCTTTCGTGCAGTTTTTCGAAGTGGGAATTAAAGAGTAGGAGACAGCAATGTGGGAGAGCAGAAATAAGTCAGAACAGGGGACTTTATTATGTTTCTAAATAGTGCCTGTGGTTAGTTGCGTGATGGAGTTTGTGACTGGGCTACGGGCTATATTTGGAGATAGACTAAGGGAGGCTCCTTCCAGCTGCGCAGCACCTGCTAAATGGGGGAAGCATCATGTCCTCTGAAGAAATGCCCAATGTACCCTGTGTAGCAAAATGGTTACTTCTGCATAAATGATATGCCTGTGTTTAAAAATGTCAAGGAAGTATTGACGGCAGTCGAGATTTGAGCCATGTTTCTGTGCAAAGTTCAGTAAAGTTAATATTCACACAGTGCATTAACAGTGTGTAAATGTTGGGCACACAGGCTCTGTGCAGTTGTACAATCAGTAACCCTCACCCTGTTTCAATAGTGACCTTATACGCAGCGAGCATTTGCTAAACTTGCTGAATGGTGATGAGGGGCTGTGATTTGTTTCCCATGCAGGTATTGGCAATGTTGCTGGGGTCCACGTCTACACAGGAGGCAATGTTGAGGCTCGGAACGGCACAGAGTACCGGCTCAAGTGCACCTTCACATCCACCCATCCTGTCGGGAAAAAGACCTCAGTCACTTGGTCCTTCCGACCCGAAAACGGTGGCACTGAGGAAGTTGTGAGTATCAGGAGGGGAGTTCCAGCATGTTGGAGAGAGGTGGGAATGTTCCCCTCAGGCTGGGAATGTTAACAATTTAACATTGCAAGCCTAGTGCTAATAAAAAGATGTCCTACATACAAGTCCAACGCCGATTTTCTGGCAACTGGTGATCTGATGCTCCCCCCCCCCCCCCCCCCCCCCCTTTAATCCGGACGAAACCTCCCCCCCCCCCCGCCGCAGAATTGCCCCAGAAAATGTGCCCATGTTGGGTGAAGGGGTTTGATAATGACCTCATCGGGACTTCCGCACCGATCAGCAGGTCACATTTGCCCCCTGAGGAAGCCTGAGCTGCGGAACTCCGGTCTGGCCAGAGCCAGCAGATCCATTCCCATGGCCGACTTTGCGGGCCGGCATCTCCCAAGGTCGTGACCTCTGTTGGTCCGGCAAAACGGAGAATCCAGAAAGGCTCTGGAGCCAAGAGTACCGGAGAATCGGAGGTGGGCCTGTAATTCAAGTGTCAACAAGTGTCTCTATTCCACACAGCAGCTCAGACACATTTACCTGCAAAATACCCTATGCCCCATGAAATTCCAAGGAGGTTTTATCAACACATATACCTTGTTGTGGATAAATCCTCCCTCGGGACACCCACTTGAACAGACATTTAATTTAGCTGTGTTTATAGTTTTAAACACTCAGTACATTAAATGCACTTCATCGGTTGATATGAACCTTGGGAGACCCTGAGGTTATGAAAAAGTGCTATAGAAATGTAGATATCGTCTGTAAGACCCTCAGGTCCGTGTGTGTCCCAAAGAACACAGGAACGTGGAATTCTCATGAGAGACCCAGAACAGTTCTCCCCTGCAGGCTGTGGGTCAACGGCACTGAGTGCAGACAAGGACAAAAATCCTGGGAATGGGCAAGGAAGGGACCTGTCTCCTGACTTCCAGCCGGCGATCCCTGGTCCTTGTTGTGAATAGCAAGACGGCACATAGTCGAGCCACTGTGCTCATGTCTAGCCATACACAGAGGGTGTGAACTTCTGCAGCGGGATATCCAGAAGCTGAGGAATTCTATCCACATTGACAACCATCTGAGAAGAGATAGGGCATAAAGGGGATATACTGTCTCCGACTACATTCTATCTCTGTCCTGCCCCCTCCCCTGACATCAGTCTGAAGAAGGGTCTCGACCCGAAACGTCACCCATTCCTTCTCTCCAGAGATGCTGCCTCACCCGCTGAGTAACTCCAACATTTTGTGTCTACCAAGGGATATACTAGATGGCTCTAGGGTGGGAAAACCATTGTTACATGGGGAAATAATGTTCAAGTCCTGGAATGGAAGGAAACAACAGACACATTCAAAATTTTATGAACAGGTTTGAAGGGAAAAATAAGTTTTAATTTATTCATTTTCTGAGAATATTCTCTGGCAAGGCCAGCATTGAAGTTAAACCACATGGAGACAGGTCCGTTGGCCCAACTCATGCACTCCGAACAAAACATCTTCAAGAGATTGTCCTATTTACCTGCATTTGGTCGATATCCCTCCAAATCTTTCCAATCCACAAACCAATTGAAATATTTGTTCATGTTGAATTCTACCCACCCCTACCACTTCCTCTGGCAGCTTGTTCCATACACACACCATTCTCTATGTCGAAAACCTGCCTCTTGGGCCCCCTTTAAATCTTGCCCCTCTCACCTTATATTACGCCCTCTATTTTTCGACTCAGCTACCTAACTGTGAGAATCCACCATCCATGTCTCTCATGATTTTATAAATCATTATAAGATTATCACTCAACTTTCTTTGGACCAGACGAAATAATATCAACCTATTTAGTCTGTCCACACAACTCGAGCAAAGCTTGCTCTCCACTGTGCTGGTGGACAGGCTGCCCGCTGAGTGCATAACCTTCCCTTTCTCTCCGTAGGTCATGTATTATCAAGAGCAACCATATGCATCTGCAGGGGGACGGTTTAAGGGACGGGTGGTGTGGTCTGGGAACATTTGGAAAAAAGATGTATCGATTACCATCATGGACCTACGCTTCACGGACAATGGGACGTTCATGTGCTCCGTGCTCAATCCCCCTGACGTGGACCTGATCGTTGGTGAAGTCCGACTTGCTGTTGTGGAAAAAGGTTTGTGTTAAGGTGTTGTGGCCTGGGTCTGATCCCAATGTAACGTAGTGTCATACAGCATAGAAACAGGCCCTTTGGCCCAACATGCCGGACAAGATGTCCCATCTAAGCTAATCCCATTTGTCCACTTTTGTCCCTCTAAACGTTTCCTATCCATGTACCTGTCCAAATGTCTGTTAAATGTTGTAATTGTACCTGCCTCAACTAATTGCTCTTTTACCCACCGCCTTCTATGTGAAAATGTTTCCCCTCGGGTTGCTATTAACTTTAGGTGCTTGAGTTTACAGTTCATTTCAAGTTATTTTAATTTATTGCTTTCCTTCATTGCAAAGAAAAGCAGATAAAGGGATTAACCAGTTGGTGAGGTAACGGGGGAGGAAGCAGATGAATGTGAAAGGAATCTCCCATTCATCCCGTCATGCCAACCCTAACCCTTCCATGGAGGAACATTGCTTGGCTATGGTGTACTTCCAAGTACGTCTCATTTTGACCAAAATAAGACATGCAAGAAGGTTTTGGGAACTATGTAAAGCACAAACTAAACAGTTTCAAGGGAAACCAGCTGGCAGCAATCACATGAGATAACTTTAAAGCTGATTAAGATAAGTCTGTTTAGTTAACATATGGTAATAGCATATTCCAGATTCCTGTCACATGTGTATGATTGATGTACAGTCACAGACCCGCTTCTGCGCTTTGCCACTTTATATACTTGCATCAAATCTACACTTGGCTTTCACTAAAGCAAGGAGTCCCAGACTCTCTCATATGTCCATAACCACCACAGTGCAACATCCTGGGAATGTCTGTCTTTAATCTTTGCTGGACCCTCCTCGAATAGTACGAACATACTTTAAAAAAAAAACTGGTGTGTCTAAATGCTGATAAATCCAGAGGGTTGGGATTGAGTTTTGGAAGGTGGCACCCCGCTGAGCTGTGTGTGGTAAGGAACTTGCTCTAAATTGGTGACGTCTTTCTCCCGCTGCTCTCGGCCCTGCAGTCACCTACTCAGAGATGTTGATCTTGGGCATTGTGATCGGAGGAGCAACGGGGCTGGTGGTCCTGATCGTCATCTGTATGGTCACGGTCCAGCTTTGCAGGAGGAGGAGGGAGGACTTGAGTGTGGAGGAGGTGGAGGTGGAGGCGCATCTACGGAGGGACGAACGAAGATACGAGAGCAAAGATGGGTAAGGAGCTACACTCTGCCTCTCCCTGTAGAGGGACATGCTGCCCCCACTGTCTACAGGTAAGGCTCTTCCTGCTTTTACTTTTCATCAGCCACTGCATCAGCCCAGCAGCCACACTTGGTTTTGGAATATGAGATCAGTCATCTCTCCCAATCTCCCTCTCGCCTGTTCTCTTGTCTTCACTCTTTCCCCACCTCCCTCTTTCTGCCACCTCACCCTACCACGCTTTCCTCCCCTTGTCCCCATTCTTTCCACTGCTTATTCCCAAATTTCTTCACTGCTTACCCATCCACGAGGGAACAGAAATACCAAGGCCCCATTCCAACTGCTGTGTTAAAACACGACAAACCAATGGGCAAGAATCACCAGCATAAAGATCGGCCAATGTTTTGTGGTTCAGTCTCGGTGTGGACTAATACTCAGTTGTTGGGTGTCCTCCACATGCCATCACTTAAAAAGATGTCCCAGATTTAGGTCTGTATTCTTTGGAGTTTAGAAGAATGATAGGGTGATCTTATTGAAACGTATGTATAAGGCCTTATTGGGGCATGACGGGTCATATGTTTTCATGAGTCGATGGGTCTCAAGTGGCAGGACAAGATAAGGGGACGGTCATTTAAAAACCAAGGTGGGTTTCTCTCATCTCTCAGAAGGCAGTGAATCCCTGAGCCCAATGAATAGTGGAGGCTGGATCATTAGAAGCAATTAAGATGGGTGTAGATACATTCATGAAAGATCAAGAATTGAAGTCCATGTGGATCTGGCAATGGAAAATTGAGACCCAAGGTAGATCATGGATCATTGAATCATGGATAGACACAACATGTTGGAGTAACTTAGCGGGACAGGCGGCATAATGCTGCATTTTGTGTCTATCTTCGGTTTACAACAGCATCTGCAGTTCCTTTCTATCCTATATTGTTCTTATTTCATGCCCGTGAACTTACTGGGCCCCGCATCCTGGGCCTTGAGTTTAAACTACCAATGACACAGATCACGGGCTGATCCTGTGGAGCTCCTCCTCCCTTACCTTCCCTCTGTATTCTTTTAACAGTATGGAAATGGGGAAGTTCAATGGTGAGGTGCTGAGTCTGACTGAAGAGGCCGAGTCAGCAAGGGTTTCCTGAAGACTGAAGGTACCTAACTCAACAGTTTGTTGTCCTTTATATTAAAGAAACAAAAGTCCCATGACCCAGCATCATCTTCCCCTCCAGCTCCCTCATGAGCCCTCCCTCAGTTTATAGTACCGAGAAGTTCACATCCCACTCCTGAGACTTAACCCAGTGCAGTAACATGGGAAGCTGCATTGTCAGAGAGGTCACCAATGGGTTACTTCACTATCTCCCAAACAGCAATGAGGAGGAATTGGGATTTGGATAAGAAGTTAAATTGTAATTGCTTTTGTTCCCTGCCCTTTCAAATCCATGTAAAAGAGTCTACTATTTTAAAGAAAGGAGGTGTTCCTGGCTGAGTGAAGGGGCAATATTTGTTTTCCCTCAACTAACGTCACTAAAACAGACAATCTGATGGTTTGCTGCTGAATTTCCTACACTGCAACAGTGACTATGCTTGCAAGTGCTGTTTTGGAAGCGAAGCATTCTGCAAGGTTGTAAGATAGTCATTGTAAGATACTATAGAAATGCATGACTTCCTTTGCTAACCTCACAGCCCCACCTGCACCCCCACCTATCGCACACAGCCCCGTGCTTACCTGTCCAAGTGCTGGCATTTGTGCAGAATGATCTTATGCCCCTGTCCCACTTAGGAAACCTGAACGGAAACCTCTGGAGATATTGCGCCCCACCCAAGGTTTCCGTGCGGTTCCCGGTGGTTTTTGTCAGTCTCCCTACCTGCTCCACTACCTGCAACCTCCGGGAACCGCACGGAAACCTTGGGTGGGGTGCAAAGTCTCCAGAGGTTTCCGTTCAGGTTTCCTAAGTGGGACAGGGGCATTATTTAGTGATCAAGAGAGTACCCTTGGCACTGTGTTTCCTCACCTTGCCAATCCTTAATGCTTTTCCTCACCACCGCCTCATTCAATTCCCACGTGTGTTTTTTCAGGACTGCGATCCCACGGGTGATGGGAATACCACTGTTTGCACCAGTTGAATGGCGTGGGCGGAAAAAGCGTGATGTTTGTGGGTGGGTGGTGGGGAGTGTGTGTGTGTGGGGGGGGGGAAGAGAGGCGTCAGTCACAGAGAAATTCTTTCTATCCTGCCAAATCCATGATTTATTATTAATGCCTTTGACTACATTTTTACCTTTGAAACTCAAGGCTGTTCTCTTTAAAAGTGCAAGCAATTTTCCATAAGGGGATTTGACCTGGACCAAGATCCAAAGTGTCGAGCAGTCAAAGAGCTTCAATGACGGCACCAATTTTCACTAACCAACCCCTACTACTTTTGAGTTGGTGCTCTCTCCATGGAGAAGATGCTCCTGCACTATGGGTGGCCTGGGATTTAGATTTAGTGACTGGCTGGCATATCGTTCAGGAAACTGGGAGATTCTGGTGATCTCAGATATTTGGCACACATGAGTGTGGTGGTCAAACAACAAATGTAACTGCAACCATGGACTGTCCTTGTTTGGTAAAACAGTGTTCTTCACCTTTTCCAGGTCTGTCGCAGAACAAAGTTTAATTTTAACAAGAGAAGAAGCAAGATTTTAAAGTAAACTTCATGTCGGCCACCTTTTATAGGGGGGAACATTTCAGACTATTTTCCTTGTGCTGTTCAGCACATCACGCTTGTTGCTGAGGGTGTTGTATTAAAAAGAGAGCTGCACTTGAGCCCAGGCAACACCACCAGTCTGTTGCAGGCGGCTCGAGTCATAGCAGAAACCTATTGTTAAACCTGGAGTGTCCATCGAGAACAATCCAGGGAATAGGAACATAATAGTTATATCACTGGAATATTGATTCAAAGAATTTGAGTTCATATCTCAACAATAAAATTTGAGAATTGAAAATTTTAAATTGATTTTGATGAAAGGAACTCCCGAACTGCCGGATATTTGCAACGATTCAATTAATTTACGGATGGCTGAGGAACAAGGGAAAATGCCATCCTTTCACCACACTGGTGCTTTATGTGACTCCACCTCAATGTGATTCATTCTTAAATGTGCTCTGATTTAGTTACTCAGTGGTGTCAAAGGCTGCTTCCCAGACATCAGTGTTCCCAAAGGAAAATCTACCGCCTTCACCGGACATCTAGGGATGGACAATGAATGCCAGCTTTGTTCGACAACATTGAATTGATGATACGGCTCCAGATTGGGAGATTCTTCACCACAATCAATACACACCATAAAGCAGCCTCACTTCCATTATCTGCTCCATTCTATTTCCTTCATTTTATTTACTTCCATGCTCTCCCAGAGCCCATAAATTGCTGAGTTTTGAGTCGCAGGCAGCTGATTACAGAAGCTCTTCAAATGCATCCTCGACCAACATGACCCAAAATTAGCCACGTGTTTGCGCCTGAGCTCCCGGTACCTCACCAAGACTATAATCAAGAGTTATTTAACGGAATGTCCAATGTCTCTTAAAATGATTTTTATTTTAAAGAGATCCAGGATTTCTAGTTGAGGGGGAGATGAGTGTTCATAGTTGAGTATCTGTTAGTGATCTGTAAATATTCAAATGTTATATATGAAAGCAAACTTGAATATTTTTTCAATTACTTTAAAGATGTATAGATTTATACTTAATTGTTGATGACTTTGATATATATCATGTAAAATGTATTTTCACATTTGCAATTGCATAAAATAAAACCATTAACACTGAGTTATATTTTAAAGCAAGGTCATAGTTTTTGGTTTTCTCCGACAGGAACTATCTTCAGTTGATTTATCTTCCATCGACACCCAGAAGTTTGAATCAATTCATGGCACCAGTAATGATTGAGAGCAGACTGTTTGATCAAAATTCCAGAGGGGAAATGAACACAGAATGTACATTTACAAGGCACTGCCTGAAAGGATAGCGGGAGCAGATTTTCACTGGGAAAATGCCTGTAAAGGAACTATATATGGGAGAAACACAAATTAGCAACTGTTTGGCTAGATGTTCAAAGGCAGCCCAAAATGCTTCTTCCTGTGCTGTGTGATTCAAATGTAGAATGGGGTCAGGCGGGGCTGTGTCATCGCACTGCTGTTTTCAAGTTTACTCATTACAATGTTGAAACAGGGAACTGCAGATGCAGGTTTACAAAAAAGGACACAAAGTGCTGGAGTAACTCACCAGGTCCGGCCTGACCCACAGAGTTACTCCAGCATTGTGTGCTGCACACAGCAAGATTCCACAAAACAAAATTACTGAGATAAATGAAATAAAAGATTGTATGCTTTAGTGATGTTGGCTGAGGATAACATGTTATAGACGCAGTGTGGAGAAAATTTAATCTGCAAAATTGTGTCATGGATTATTTTGCATCTGTCTCAGTGATGGTACTGAGATGTTATTAGATAACAGTGATGTTATCTAATTAATGTCCAATCCCATGGATACCACTTCTGAAGGTGTGGCAATGCCTTGTAATGGCTCACCAATTGTGCAGTGCCTGTAGAGTACTACACTAAATGTGTGATTAATGCAATGCTGTTCTAAGTTTAATGTAAATTGAGGAAATGAACAGATCATGAAATAGGCGTATGCATTTTCTACAATGCGTTTTAGACAAGGGAACAGGCTGGATTAATGAGAACTGAAACAAAAATTAGTTAACAATTAGACAGTAAGTTAATATTCTGTAAATAATGGCAACGAGATAATGGCATGACATTTCAATTGGCAGGGATAAGAGATATAAATCAAGGTTTTAATCTTTGAATCGCTGATAGATTAAAAAAATTAACTGAATTTCTTAATTCTTATTAGTTAGAAACATAGAAAACATAGAAATTAGGTGCAGGAGTAGGCCATTCGGCCCTTCGAGCCTGCACCGCCATTCAATATGATCATGGCTGATCATCCAACTCGGTATCCAGTACCTGCCTTCTCTCCATACCCCCTGATCCCCTTAGCCACAAGGGCCACATCTAACTCCCTCTTAAATATAGCTAACATTTAAAAATAAAATCTTGTTAGTCATGAAATGGTCAATTTCAGTGGCAATAGCACTATCCCTATGTATAGGGGCAGTCTAAGGTACGGTCCAGTGCAGGAAGATCCCTAGACGGACGGTCAAAGTGGCGCAGCGGTAGAGTTGCTGCCTTACAGCGCTTGCAGCACCGGAGACCCTGGTTCAATCCCGACTACAGGTACTGTCTGTACCGAGTTTGTACATTCTCCCCGTGACCGTGTGGGATTTCGTTGTCTCTGTACTGTACAGAGTACTGTACTGTACAATGCATTTCGTTGTCTCTGTACTGTACACTGACAATGACAATTAAAATTGAATCTGAATCTGAATCTGATTTTTCCGAGATCTTCGGTTTCCTCCCACACTAGATCTTCTTTGGTGTTGTGTAAATTGGTCGTGTGTGTGTGTGTGTGGTGTGTGTGTGTGTGTGTGTGTAGTCGTACACATTGTGTAGGTTAATGTGGCTTGGTGTATGTGTAAATTGTGTGTGTGTGTGTGTGTGTGTGTGTGTGTGTGTGTGTGTGTGTGTGTGTGTGTGTGTGTAGAGGATAGTGTTCATGTGAAGGGATCGCTGGTCGGTGCGGTCTCGGTGGGCCGAAGGGCCTGTTTCCGCGCTGTATCTCTAAACTAAACTAAAGACCTACCAAGCTGGCCTAATCCATTATACATCAGCAGCATTTTCCAAATAGTGACCCGACAACTCAGCTCCACCCTAACAATGTTGTTTTTACTGCTTTGCTGTTTCACAAAGTAGGTATCATATTTCTGGAAGATTAAATATATGCAGCGCGCCAGTCATTGGGCAGTCGTGATTTACGTTCCCACAAGGCATTTTCTACTCCCCATACGCAAACTTTTACAACAATCTGCCAATGGGATTAGAATAGAAACTCCCATGGAGTTTTAGATAGATATGCCATTTATTGTCACTATACATGTACAATGAGATTAAAAGCAGCTCGTACTCAGTGCATACATATAATTTAGTACAAAAAACAAGAAGCAGAAAACAAAACAAAAGGGGGAGGGGGGGGATAGGTGCACAATTCTGCGGCGCTATATACATATCTATAAAGGCAAAATGGTGAAGGATGAATAGGTAGTATTTTTAGGCAGAAGTTTAAAGATTATATTAAATATTTTTTTTTAAATTACAAATATTAAAAATTACAGTTATAATACACATTACAGTTCCAAATTTCAGTACGTGGATAGAATAGATGGAAGTCCGGGTGTTTTCCTTCAAATTATCTTCGCATTGTGAAGAATTTCCCACAGGGCCTGGGTAAGAAGTAGTTTTAGAATCAACCCAGGGAAGAATTCTGGTAGCGGAGGATAAATAGAGCCATTTAGGGAGGTGGCAGATCTGATCAGTCCCGCTTTCTACAAGTTTACAGATCTCAACTACCTGGATCTTGAGGCCAAATGGAAGAAACATAGAGGCTTCTGAAGAATTCACTTTTTATGAAAAGTATAATATTCATTGGTCCTCTAATAAAGTAATCCCTGCCTCCTGTATTCTTGATACCAGGACTGCTGTAGGTTCATTGCTACAGCCATCCGGGGGATGGATCTAGTCAATGGATATTTATAAGGCGGAGATTGACAGAATCTTGAGTAGTAAGGGTGTTATGGGGAGAATGAGGTTGAGAGGGAAAGACAGATCGGCCATGATTGAATGGCGGAGTAGACCTGATGGGCCCAGTGGCCTAATTCTGCTCCTAGAACTTGAGAACTTGCAGCAGACACCTCAAAGCACTAGGCTGACCCCATCAACGCTGCCTCCACAAACAGAACCATGAGAGATATAGATAGGATAGACAGAGCGATTTTTCCCAGGGTGGAAATATCATAGAGGGCCTAGCTTTAAGATGAGAATGTGTAAAGGAGATGAAGCATAGAAACAGGAGCAGAGTGTACGGCTTTTTGAGTTTTCCTGCTTGCTTTGCCATTAGATACGATCACAGCTGATCCATTGTCTCTCTTAAACACCACTATTGTATCTGCCTCCACCACCACCCCTGGCAGCAAGTTCTAGGCATCACTACCCCCTCCATAGATAAACTTGCCCCGCTCATCTCCTTTGAACTTTGGCCTTCTGACCTATGCCCTCTAGTCTGATATTTCTACCCTGGGAACAAAGTTGTGACTATCCATCCTATCATTGGCTTCCATAACTTTATATATCTTCGATCAGGTCTCCACTTAACCTCTGGCGTTGCAGATATACCAGTCCAAGTTTGTCCAACCTCACGTTGCAGCTAATAGCCTCTACTCTGGGCATCATTCCCAGGAATCTCTAAAGTCTTAACGTCAGTGGGAGCTGGCATCTTGTTGATGGCAGTGGTCTTGGATGGGTCCGGTCTGAGGCCATCACTGGTGAATACGCGTCTGACATAGTTGATCTCCTCAGGGGGTATGGAGAGAAGGCAGGTACAGGATCCTGAGTTGGATGATCAGACATGATCATATTGAATGGCGGTGCAGGCTCGAAGGGCCGAATGGCTTCCTCCTGCACCTATTTTCTATGTTTAAACATCTGCACGCTCCCCACAGCCTCCACGTACTTGCTCTAAAAGGGCGGCCAGGACTTTTCACGTCTCCTCTGACTCCTTGGGATTTTGCCCCAAAACCAACCATAGTGGAGAGGGAGCATCTGGGGTGTTAATGTGAATGTCAAACCCATGCAGTAGGAGCCCACAGGATCCACGAGCAAACCAACTCCAAAACTCCCCACCCACCGGCCCGTCGGCCTGCCTGCCTGATCAGGCACCTTCTGCCCCATCCATGGAAGAGCTTGTGGTTCCCATAAAGGCCTTGTCAGTCACCTCAGGACCCACACACTGGAGTGGAAGCAAGTTACCCTTGGCTCTGGGGGACTGCTGAAGAGTAGTCCGGTGAAGGAGTTGATGGCAAACACATCACCAATAAAGGTCAGATTAGCAGATGGATGAAGGGCAGAATTCTGGATGAGCATTAAACCAGACCACTCTCTATAGAATTACTCCTCATAAGTTTGATTTGATGCCAAGCAAATTCCATAGTTAACTTTTTTGTTGCTTTTCATTTCTTGTACACTATTTCCCTCCCCTCCCCCCCCAGACTATCTCTTACAATTAGATATTCCCTCTGTGACTCATTTCTGGATAAACCACCCTCAATCCCCATCCTCAATCCTCAGCCCTTCTAAACCTTTTCATTAGATGATAGCCTGTAACTCACCTCCAATGTCTATTATTTGATAAATATTACATACTATTCAAATCTTTCCACACAGTTTCCAGTCTGTAAATCTGAATTTTTAATCTGTCAGTATTTTGTGTTTCCGTGAATAGCTCTCTGATCCGATGTGACGACATGTAATTGTGCAATGACAGGAAATGCCGCTGTGATAGCTGATTGATGGAGTCCTCCCAATTTTGTTATTCATTTTCTTTAGTGCATATCAGGGTCGACATCTGGGAACTACAGAGTCTATGGCACTGCCTAACTCCACAAGGAAAAGATCAAAAGAGATTAAAATCACAATATGGCACTAGTGATAAATAAAATGTCTACTGAGTGCCGCCCTGTGATGTTTTATTAATTTGTGAAGTGGATCAGTCAAAGGGTGGCACGGCAGAGTTGCTGCCTTGCAGCGCCAGAGACCCGGGTTCGATCCTGACGACTGGTGCCGTCTGTACGGAGTTTGTACGTACTCCCGCGGGTTTTCTCCAGGAGCTCCAGTTTCCTCCCACAATCCAAAGACGTGCAGGTTTGTAGGTTACTTGGCTTCCGTAACATTGTAAATTGTCCCTAGTGTGTGTAGGATAGTGTTGGTGTGTGGGGATCGTTGGTCAGCGCGGACTCGGTGGCCAGAAGGGCCCGTTTCTGCGATGCATCTCTAAACTAAACTGCACATTGCTTGTCTGGAAAGGATCACTGGATGGATTTAAGAGAGAGTTAGATAGAGCTCTAGGGGCTAGTGGAATCAAGGGATATGGGGAGAAGGCAGGCACGGGTTATTGATTGGGGACGATCAGCCATGATCGCAATGAATGGCGGTGCTGGCTCGAAGGGCCGAATGGCCTCCTTCTGCACCTATTTTCTATGTTTCTATGGTACAGGATACAAGTGAAGCTCAGATAATTTACTAGCATAGAACTTAGAACAGCACAGGCCCTTCGACCCACAATATCCATGCTGAACATGATGCCATGATAAACTAATCTGCCTGCACCTGATCCATATCCCTCCATTCCCTGCATATCTATGTGCTTATTTAAAAGCCTCTTGAATGCCACTATTGTACATGCCTCCACCACCACTCCTGACAATGCGTTCCAGAAACCTGCTATCCTCTGTGTAAAAAATATTGCCCCGAACATCTCCTTTAGATTTTAGCCCTTGCACCTTAAAAGCTATTATACCCTCTCGTCTTTGACAATTCCACCCTGCAAAAAAAAATAATAATTCTGACTACCCTATATCTATCTATGCCTGTCATAATTGCATATATTTCTATAAGGTCCCCCCTGAATTTCCGGTGTTCCAGAGAAAACAATCCTTGTTTCCCCCACATCTCCTTGTAACTAATATACCCATTCCACATATTGATTGATTGAAGCCCGAAAAAATGTGAAATTTGTTGACTGATCCAGTGTCTAAAGTAATTGGTCTCACAATCTGCAAGGTTTAGTGTTCCATCCTGAAACGTTCAAGCCAAGAGGAAGTCATTCAGACCACAATTGCCTCTATTTGTGTTAACTTCGCTGAATGCACTTCTGTTCTCTCCCTGAATCCTTTTACATGCTTCCATTAATATTTTATGTTTTCTTTACATTAATTGATTAATGCCTCACAGTGATTGGAAAGGTCAAAGAGTGCCAGCTGTGTAGAAATGATGAACTGCAGATGCTGGTTTATACCAAGATAGACACAAAGTGCTGGAGTAACTCAGCGGGTCAGGTGCTCATCCATTGTCAGAGTGAGGCTAAACGCAAACATCATCTCATATTTTGCTTGGGCAGCTTACAGCCCAGTAGTATAAATACTGATTTCTCTCACTTCAGGTAGCCTTGGACATTCCCTCTCTCTTTCTCTCTCTCTATCCCTCCCCCACCCAAGTTGCACTAGCTTATTGATTTCACCCTTCAAACAGCTAATAACAATGGCCTGTTTCCTTTATCATTGTGACTTTTTTGCATATATTTTATTCATTGTTCTTTATCTCTCTACATCATCAACTACATCTCTCGGTTCCCTAATAACTAACCAGTCTGAAGAATGTTCTCAAACAGAAAAGTCACCCATTCCTTCTCTCCAGAGAATCTGCCTGTCCTGCTGAGTTACTTCAGCTTTTTGTCTCTATCTTAAAGTAAAACACCTTACTGTGTTGTGAAGTAAAAGCAGCATGTCCTCCATGCTGATTCCCCCAATCAACATCATCAAAATATAAGGTACACAAAAAAGCTGGAGAAACTCAGCGGGTGCAGCAGCATCTATGGAGCGAAGGAAATAGGCAACGTTTCGGGCCGAAACCCTTCTTCAGACTGATGGGGTGTGGGGGGGGTGAGGAGAAGAAAGGAAAAAGGAGGAGGAGGAACCCCAGGGCTGAGTGATGGGAGGAGATAGCCCAAGGGCTGAGGAAGAGGAGGAGACAGCAAGGGCTAACAAAATGGGAGAATTCAATGTTCATGCCCCAAGGATGCAGACTTCCCAAGCGGACTATGAGGTGCTGTTCCTCCAATTTCCGGTGTTGCTCACTCTGGCCATGGAGGAGACCCAGGACAGAGAGGTCGGATACGGAATGGGAGGGGGAGTTGAAGTGCTGAGCCACCGGGAGGTCAGGTTGGTTATTGCGGACCGAGCGGAGGTGTTCGGCGAAACGATCGCCAAGCCTCCGCTGGGTCTCACCGATGTACATCAGCTGACATCTAGAGCAGCGGATGCAATAGATAAGGTTGGAGGAGATGCAGGTGAACCTCTGTCGCACCTGGAACGACTGCTTGGGTCCTTGAATGGAGTCGAGGGGGGGAAGGTAAAGGGACAAGTGTTGCAAAATCTCATCAAAATATACATTGGTTTCATCATTATAATGTTTGTGGGACCTTGCTGTGCAGGAGGATAGGGCCACAGTGAACAGCCCTGTCTGCTATCCAGAGTGGGAAGTGGTTCGGCACAGCTGGGGTCACTAACTTGGGGCTTGAGGGAGCAGTGCTGGCCAGCGTGTCTCTATCTACCTTGGGAGTAGGAGTTTGGGAACAGTGGAGAGGGAAGGGAAGCCACTGCACTTTCAGGAGCTGCTGGTGGAGGTTTTTGGAGAGTTTGTTTAGGGGGTGGGGTCATAAGTGATAGGAGTAGAGTTAGGCCATTCGGCCCATCAAGTCTACTCCGCCATTTAATCACGGCTGGTCTATCTCTCGCTCCTGCCTTCTCTCCCGAGGGAACGAGCTGGCCTGTTGTAGGTCGGGCCCGAGTCTCCTCCTCCTCCCCGCTCACCTGCTTCCGACTCTCTGCTTCCGCACTCACCTGGAGTCGCGTCGTTCAAGGCAAAGATCTCTCTGGTTCAGGGTGGGAATGAGCCCGAGACAGGGGAATCTGGAGCCCGGTCGGAGCCCGCACCGATTCCCGGCCCTGTGGCTCTTCCCGCTGCTGTTACTTCCCGGTGAGTCCGGTCCGGGCGGCCGCGGCCCCGCAGCCCAACTTGGAGCAAACATTCCCCGGGTGTCCGGTGGCCCCCAAGTCGCTGCGGGTTCAGTTGGTCTCGGGCATTATTCCCCTCGATTCCGGCCTTGATTTCGTTTCAGTTCCTTTGATTCAGTCTCAAGGCACAGACCTGAAATGTTCCTCTTCTTCCGACCCCCCCCCCCCTCACGCCCAACACCCTCCACCCCTCCTCGTCTCCTATAGCCCACCCCACCCCCCCTCCTCCCCCCCCCCCCTCACTCACTAGCCCCCCACCCCCCCACCCCCCTCACTCCCCACACCCCCACTCACTCCCCCCTCCTCATTCCTCTCACTCACTTCCCCACCCCCACCCCCCCTCACTCCCCCCACCCCCTCCTCACTCCCCCACCCCTCACTCCCCCACCCTCCCTCCCTCCCCCCCCCCCCCTTCACTCCCCCACAGCCCCACTCACACTCCCCCCCCCTCCCTTCCTCTCACCCCCACCACCTCCTCACTCCCCAACCCCCTCCTCACTCCCCCACCCCTCACTCACTCCCCCCCCCTTCCCCTCACCCCCACCCCTTCCCCCCCTCACTCCCCCACCACCTCCTCACTCTTCCCCACCCCCCCTATAGTTGAATCTTTATCTTGGTGACGAATCCTGTGTCCCTCTCCAAACAGGTTCTGCTACTATTGAAGTTTCTTTGAAACCAACTGTTCAAGGTTTCATTGGAGAAGATATACAACTGAGTTGTAAGTTCAGATCCTCCTCTCCCATCACACAGCGTCTGACAGTGGACTGGTCTTTCCGGCCAGCAAAAAGCGGATCAAAACATGGTGTGAGTATCAAGGTTGATTATATTTCATATGCTCATAAATTCTAGGAGCAGAATTAGGCCATTCAGCCCCATCAAGTCCACTCCTGCATTCAATCAAGGCTGATCTATCTTTGCCTCTCAATCCCATTCTCCTGCCTTCTCCCCATAGCCCCTAACACCACTATCAATCAAGAATCTGTCAATCTCCACCTTCAAAATATCCATCGACTTGGCCTCCACTGCTGTCTGTGGCGATGAATTCCACATATTCACCGCCCTCTGACTAAAGAAATTCCTCTTCATCTCCGTTCTAAAGGTGCGTCCTTTTATTCTGAGGCTATGGCCTCTGGTCCTAGTTTCTCTCACGAGTGAAATCATCCTCTCCACATTCAGTCTACCCAGGCCTTTCACTAGTCAGTAAGTTTCAATGAGGTTCCCCTCATTTCCTTAGTTAACAACAATGCTACCTTTTTTTTGAGAATGTATTAACGTAACCTGAAACACTGGGATGTTTGCTCCTAATGTGTTTGATTGTATCTTTGAGGTCTTTTGAAGAAATGTCTATATTTCACCATCTTCCAGTAAGAAATGTGATGAATGTGTGGTAATTATTTGCAACATGTCTCCCATGTTGAGCATGTGTCTAATTCTAACATTCTCATGTAAGGCACTGAGAACCCAGAACTTTATCCAGAAAAGTGCTCTGGATCTACTGAACGTTCCCAAAGAGTGTGATGTGAAGCAGGTTCTGTTGTGGCTTTTGAGAGGGAATTGGATATAACACATGGCGAACATAATGTCGTAAACCTGCAGAGAAAGGACAGTGGGGGAGTTGGGGGGAGGGGAAGTAATGAACTCGCATTGAGATCTGCAACGGACACTGGGCAAATTGGCTTCGTCCTGTGCCATTACTATTCTATGATATATGATTTCAAGTCTTTTCGAACCGCAAGAGGCTGCTGTTACAATGGCAAAGCTTTTCATCAGTGGTGAAGCAATTCAGCACAACCTGTGCGAGACTATATAAATGCAAATTCATCGTTAATAATGCTAATCTGCTGAGTCGCTGCATTCTGCATCTCATCCACTGTGTGATTTTTTGTGTGTGTGTGTCACCAGCTGGCTGTGGTATTTGGCATTAAGCTCCATCCTTTGATGTTTTTTTGTTAGTGTTTGTTTGATTGCTCTTCCTTTTGTGTAATTGGCTCCTTCCTTCCTTCCTGAGGCCAGTTGTTGTATGACCACGTTGATGGTGGTCTTTATCAGAAGCTTCCTCTGCCCAGCTTGGAGACAGTGAGCCGCAGACTTGCTCGGTCTGCCCCTCTCCACACTGACGTCACATCTGCGTTGATGAAGGAGTGATGTTTTTTTCCCGTTTATCTCTTGTCTCAACAAATAGTGCTGCCATATATGGAAGATAACTTCTTCAACCGCAAGAAATGCAACACCTGTCCCTTCACCTCCCCCCTCGACTCCATTCAAGGACCCAAGCAGTCGTTCCAGGTGCGACAGAGGTTCACCTGTATCTCCTCCAACCTCATCTACTGCATCCGCTGCTCTAGATGTCAGCTGGTCTACATCGGTGAGACTAAGCGGAGGTTGGGCGATCGTTTCGCCGAACACCTCCGCTCGGTCCACAAGAACCTACCTGACCTCCCGGTGGCTCAGCACTTCAACTCCCCCTCCCATTCCCAATCCGACCTCTCTGTCCTGGGTCTCCTCCATTGCCAGAGTGAGCAACACTGGAAATTGGAGGAACAGCACCTCATATTTCGCTTGGGGAGTCTGCATCCTGCGGGCATGAACATCGAATTCTCCCAATTTTGTTAGCCCTTGCTGTCTCCTCCCCTTCCTCAGCCCTCGGGCTGTCTCCTCCCATCCCCCAGCCCTCGGGCTGTGTACCTATGGCAGATAACTGTTTGATAATTGAGGAGGAGAGAGGCTGATGGCAGTGGGATGCAGCAGAGACTCGCTGTTTTCACGGAGTAAAGGCTTGAGCTCTGGCTCGTATCCAGGACCTTCTGACACAACATTCAAGATTCATTTAATTGTCACATGTGCCAGATGGCACAGTGAAATGAAATTCCCATACAGCCATACAATAAAAATAAAGAACACAACACACTATAGAATTTGACATAAAACATCCCCACACAGCAGAATCACAGTTTCCCACTGTGTGGGAAGGCACCAAAGTCAGTCTCTTCCTCCACTGTTCCTCGTGGTCAGGGCCTCCCCAAGCCCTCCACAGTTGCAGCTACGGGCGGCCCGATGTCCAGGACTGCTCGCCGGGGTGATACAAGTCCGATGTCGGGGCTGCGGGACGTCCTCATTGGCGTGGACACCAGAGTCGGCCCCCTCCTACCGGAGTCGGCAGCTTCCAAAGTCCGCAGGCCACGCCGGGTGGAGACTGCCGCTGTAGACCCTCTGCAAGGAGCCCCAGGACTCCACGATGTTCAGCGCCGCCCGCGTTGGAAGCTCTCCGCACCAGAGCTCCACGATGTTGGAGCAGCGGCCCAACGCTCCGGAGCTCCAAACGGCGACCCAGGTAGGCATCGCCCGCTCCGCGGTGACTCCAGCGCTGCGCCGCCGCTGTAGCAGCCCCGGTCTGGTTCCCGGTCCCCAGCAGGAAAGGCCGCTCCGATCCAGCTGGTTGGCCGCGAGGTGGGGGGCGAGGACGCGACTCGGAGAAATAGTCGCGTCCCTGCCAG
This sequence comes from Leucoraja erinaceus, assembly GCF_028641065.1. NCBI lineage: Eukaryota > Metazoa > Chordata > Chondrichthyes > Rajiformes > Rajidae > Leucoraja > Leucoraja erinaceus. The sequence continues at coordinate 11,208,362 of NC_073408.1, forward strand.
GAAGAGACTGGGAGACGGTTTCCCCCTTACCCTGCCCCCCTCCCCCACATAGAAAAGTAAAGGTTTCCCCCTAAAACAGACTTTGGACTAACTGAAAATTTAAAAAAAGATAGAAATGACAGACAGGCTGTAGGTAGAGGCTGCTGCCAATGCAGCGCCCCTAGAGAACTAGAGGGACATCATTGTGCCATTTGATAATTGGGCTTGTTGGAATTGGAAGCGAGAGGGTACTACACTCCGAGGAGCTGCGTGGGACGGTCTCTCTAAGTACTGCTTCTTCAACATTGCAGTGCCTGTTCAAGGGGCAAAGCACTGCTCCTTCATTGAGGTTCCTGCGATAGTCCAGCAGACTGACCCTGGGCCATTGGAAGGGGCGTGGACAGGGAGAGCAACACTGTGGGAGGGGCAACACCGATAGAGGGGCCGTCAGTGCCATCCCTCTGGCGGTGCTATCCAATGGACAATGCTGCGTCCAGCGTAGGAACAGGCCCTTCAGCCCTTCATGTCCGTTCCAAACATGAAGTCGTCAAACTAATCACCTGTCTCTTTCTGTACTGTCTGACTATTGGGCCAAACATGAGCAAATAGGGACTAGCATGGACAAGGCATCTTGGTCACTGTGGGCGAGTTGGCCCCCATGCTGTGTGACACCTCTCCCTACACACGATCCATGTCCTTCCATTCCTGCATATTCACGCCTCTCCAGAATTCTTCAATTCCCTGGACACTACCCCTCCATGCTCCAGACTGCCAGGTTGCCCTCTGATGATCGTGCTGCTCCTCAGTGCTGTCTCTCTGGAGTCCTACAGTCCCTCCGCACGGCCCCTCCAACAAATGCCCCCTGATCACCCTCTGTCGTGCTTGCCTCTGCTCTACAGGGCTATTGAGTGGGGCCCTGGTAACTGGCTCTCCAGTCCAGCTCATTCCCAAACTTCATGAGCTGACAGAGGATTTACAATCCTATTACAATCAAAACCGCCTTGTGTTGAGGAGCTGTAAAACACTCCACTTTACAAGCAGATTGTTTTACAGCCTCATCAGTTTATAACAGCATGGTTATTTGTTTGCTAACACTGGATGCTGAAGGATCAGCTGCCCGCTGGTCAAACACCAAACAACTGGTGCGGTACATCGTTGGGGTGGCACAGCAGTAGAGTTATGCCCCTGTCCTGCCTTAATTGCTGCTTTAAGGTGCCAGAAACCCAGGTTCGATCCTGATAAAGGGCGCTGTCTGTACGGAGTTTGCACGTTCTCCCTGTGACCGCGTGGGTTTTCTCCAGGTGCTCCGGTTTCCTCCCACACTGTAAATTGTAAAATTGTTCCTAGTGTGTATGATAGTGTTCGTGTATGGGGTGATCGCTGGTCAGCACGGACTCAGTGGGCCGAAGGGCCTGTTTCCACTCTGTATCAAAGTACACAGTGCTCCTCTTATAGAGTCCACATCACAAGATTAGACATTGTACAGCCAGAGCTGAACACACTTCTAGGCATCTGCATACAATGGTGTCTTGTGCTTCTTGTGCTTCTTGTACATGGTGGTGGAAAGATTGGTGGAAACAGGACAGCGACAAGAATGCTCTTTCCTTGACCCCAGTACAGTAGTGGGGTGTAGTGTCTGTGTGCAAGGGGGGGTGGGGGGCATATACAGGAGCAGTGATGCCCCATGACAGTGAAGAGATTTTGAGAAATGCTCATGTGATAACTCATGGATAACGCAAATACATTTTATTTTAATATTTTGTTTCTTATAATTCCACCCATCCTTTTTCTCCAGAGATACTGCCTGACCTGAGTTACTCCAGCACTTTGCGCCCATTTGGGCATTAACCAGCATCTGCAGTTCTTTGTTTCCAAATAAAGGCTGGTTTGTTCTTGTTTAATATCCCTTCATCCCAGCCACAGTGAAGTTAGTTCACAACTGAGGGCACAGCTAGCTTCCTGGTTGTTTTGTGCCAGCATCACAGAGCAGGGGACTACCACCCATCAGTTTCTTGTTAGTGGATCTGTGTGAAAACTTGTCTGAACGAGCAAACATCAGCGTACTATTCACAGAATCTCACCATTTCAGCTCTTGATTTCAATCTCACAATTTCATCTTGTATTCGAGGCCAGCAGTTTCAAAACTGCTGAGAGGAATTGACAGGGTCATAGTAACTTCCTGGTTTTTCCTCTTACCCATCCTTTGGGAACTGGGAATTGGCAGAGGATGCTCACATTCCAGTTCACCCATGCATGTTGCTCTCCTTCACACAGAAATTATGGAAAAACTTCCATCATTCTCTCCGATATTTCTCCCTCCCTCAGAACCCCCAATGTAAACCATCCAGTGATTCAGATTCAGATTCAATTTTAAACAGTGTACAGTACAGAGACAATGAAATGCATTAACCCGTGACCCGTACGAAATTACCTTCCGTCCCATCTCCTGGCTTGAATAACAACTCTCACCAACATTCTCCACACCCTCCCCCTTTGCTCTTTGGCTGTGAAAACACAGGTTACTCGAGCCAAACCCATGTGTCCAAACCCATGCTTCACTCCCTATCTTGTTCACTGTCCCTGTTTAAAACTTTCAATCAATTGTCCCAGTGCATTCTTGCTTTTTCTCATCCTCATTTTGTAAATTTCCTTTACCTCTGATCAACTCCTTACTGTCTCCTAGAGTCATACAGCACAGATACAGATTCTTGTGGCCAACCAAGTCTATGCCCACATATACTCATACATTAGTCAGCATTAATTCCTCCCACATTATCAGTTCTGCATATACTGAGGAATAGCTAGGATAGACAGCCGTAGAACATAGAGGAGTGCAGCACAGGAACAGCCCACAATATCTGTGCCGAACATGATACTAATAACACCTCTTATATAATCTCCGTATATCCCTCCATTCCCTGCTTATCTATACATCTATCCAAAAGTCTCCTAAATGCTGCTATCATATCTGCCTCAACAGTGCGTTCCAGACACTCGCCACCCTCTGTGTAAAAGATTTTCCCCCCATGTCTCCTTTAGACTTTCCCCCTCGCACCTTACAGCTACGCACTCTAGTATTTGACTTTTCCATCCTGGGAGAAAGGTTCTGTTTGTTTAAGAAGGAACTGCAGATGCTGGTTTACACCGAATATAGACACAAAATGCTGGAGTAACTATGCTGCTGTTCTGTTTGTTTCCCCTATTAAAGCCTCGCATCATTTTATAAATAAATACATTTTATAAAATGATTTTATAAACTGAACCTTTTCCCGGGATGTAAATAAATAATACGGTGCTAGAGGGTGTAGCTTTAAAGTGAAAGGAGGAAATTACAAAGGAGATGTGCAAGGCCAGTTTCTTTACACAGAGGCTGGTGAGTGCCTGGTATGTGCTGGTAGTGGCGGCAGAAATGATAGTGGCATTAAAAGACTTTTGGATAGAGCAAGGACTGGAGAGATGTGGATTGTGTGCATGCATAAGATTTAGTCTGGGCATCATGCTGGGCAGACATTGTGGACCGAAGTGCCTGCCCTGTGCTGTACTGTTCTATGAGTGGCTTTTTATTCCACTTGTTTAGTTTAGAGATACAGCACGGAAACAGGCCCTTCGGCCCAACGAGTCCACACAAACCAGCGATCTTCACACACTAGCACACCACACTGCACACACTAGGGACAATTTACAATTTTACCAAGCCCATTGGCCTACAAACGTGTACATCTGTGGAGTGCGGGAGGAAACTGAAGCATCCGGAGAAACCCACGCAAGTCACGCACGGGGAGCGTGTACAAACTCCATACAGACAGCACCCGTAGTCAGGATAGAAACTGGGTCTCTGACACTGTAAGGCAGCAACTCTACCCATTGCGCCACCGAGCCACCCTTACTTAAGTGCTTAATCATGATTAATGTGGATACTTGATACATTTTTTTGTTAGAATAATTTTTAAAGGTGCACCTTCTAAGGATCCATTCCAGGATAACATTTGTCCTGGGACAATCCTTACCCTCCTCGTCCCTCCATCAGCACCCAGATCCCACACATCCATTCACGAGTGGCTTCCTATGAGGTTCATCCATTCACCTCGCCTGCTTGGCGCCAATCAAATGAAACTTGCACTCAATGGCAGAACAGAACCCATCCGATGGGAATGGGGAAAGGACATGAAGCCCACCCACACCATTCATGGACCTCTCCTACATAATGCTGATTGAGAAGGTATCATATGCCAACAGGGATGAGTATGTGCTGAGACTCGAGTTTTCTGTCAAATAGTTGAACCCTGCAACCCGTGTCCCATTGTGAAGCCATCAACATATCAGCAATCCATTATTATTTAACAGCTAGTTTTAGATTGCAATTAATTGTGACTTCATCTCAAAATAATTTGCAATTAGCTCTTTTAATCAATTGAGGACCCCATCTGTTACATTGTTTCAAGTTTGCTGTAACCATCAAAATCACGTTCTTAAACAGGTTCATCCCGATCAATATTCCTGATTTGTGCCCCTTCTTATTTATTTTTTAATATTTGGTGATACCATGCAATTTTGTAGATTAAAAAAAAACTGAGCAGGGGCCCTATTTGTTGAGGTGCACTATGTTTTTCAGTCGAGCATTCTTGTCCGTCAATGACTGCCCTGCTCTGTCCTCTCCTGTAATGCACTGCCCTGCCATACATTGCCACTGCTCTAGAGAGCTGTCTCCCTCATCATTGCGTGGAGCATTGGGTTAATGTTCAATGAACTGGAGACAGTGGCAGTGCATTTCTCCCGTGTGGCACATGCGCCACCCAGTGGTGGTATTTTCTATTGCAGTTCGGAGTGCAAGGTTCTGAGTTCACAACGTTAACCTCTAGGTCTTAAGGAACGAACTGCAGGTGCTGGTTTAAACCAAAGATAGGCATAAAAGACTGGAGTAACTCAGCGAGTCAGACAGCATCTCTGGAGAAAAGGACTAGGTGATGTTTCTCAGAGATGCTGTCTGACCCGCTGAGTTACTCAGGCCTTTTATGTCTATCTTCGATTGACATCTCAGTGTTGGAGTAACTCAATACACATGGATAGGTGCCATTTTCGGCCATGACCCTTCGCCACTGCGTTTGTGATGGGAGGTCACTATTGGACCCGTATCTCTGGCGCTGTGAGGCCGCAGCTTTACCAGCTGTGCCATCGTGCCGCACCTGGTTGCCCAAGGTCGGCACTGGAATGCTGTAGGCAGCCAGCGGTGGCATCACCATCATGGGAGACGATTGCTCTGTGGCTCGGCGGTGGTGGGTTGAACTGAACCTTCGTCACGTTGCCACTCTCTCCCTCCACAGATCCTGTACTACCACTCCGCGGTGTTCCCTGCCGCACAAGGCCCATTGAAGGATCGAGTCCTGTGGAACGGGAATGTTATGAACGGCAATGCTTCCATCGTCGTGAAGAATCTGACACTGGTCGACAATGGGACGTTCAGTTGTGTGGTCCAGAACCCGCCGGATCTCAGCAGTTTTGTGCCGACTACTGTACTCACCGTCATCAAGAGAGGTGAGCAACTCGGAGGGAGTGGGAGGGGAAACATTTTGTAGCTGCTTGTTAAATGTTGAGGGTATGATCCCTACAAACTCCGTACGGGCAGCAACACCAGATCGAACACGGGTCTTTTTAGTCCGCTGCCGTAAATCAACTTATTAATAAATTGAGCTGGGAAGTGGGAAAAAAACTTTATAAAAGAAACACAATGTACTGGGGTAACTCAGCAGATCAGGCAGCATCCCTGGAGAACATGGATAGGTGATGTATCAGGTCGGGGCCCTTCTTCAGACGGGGAGTGTAGCTCACCAACATCAGTCTGAAGAAGGGTCTCAACCCAAAACGTCACCCATTCCTTCTCTCCAGAGATGCTGCCTGTCCCGCTGAGTTACTCCGGCATTTTGTGTCTACCTTCAATAACAGAGGATGCATGTTAAGGAAAATAGTTTCAAAATGAAATCAAAAAGTACACGAGGAGAAAAAGAATAAAAAAACTGAAAACCTGTGACTTAGTAGTTTAGTTTACTTTAGAGAAACAGCGTGGGAAGTGGCCCTTCAGCCCACCGGGTCCGTACTGACCAGCAATCCCCGCACATTGTCACTATCCTACACACACTGGGGACAATTTACAATTTTGCCGATGCCAATTAACCTATCAACCTGTAGGTCTTTGTAGTGTTGGAGGAAACCAGAGCACCTGGAGAAAACCCACGCAGGTTACATGGAGAATGTACAAACTCAGTACATACAGCACCCGTAGTTAGGATTGAACCCGGGTCTCTGGCGCTGTATGGCAGCAACTCTACCGCTGCGCACCATAGAAGGAATGATAGGAGGTGTACACTTTCCGTTTGGGCTGAATGGCCTGTTTCTGCGCAGTGTGTTCAGTGTAACTTCAGCCTTGCTTCTCTCTGCACAGAGATCCCGTTCCGACTGAGTGTGGTGGTGGTGCTGATGCTGTTGGTGGTCGTCCCCACTCTGCTGGTGGTCACCCTGCTCCTGGTGCGGACCGCCAAGAGATTTGATATCTGCGGATCTAACGGCAGCAAGTCACCGATTGAGGTGTTGGAAGGGTAGGTACAGAAACGGCACCGGGGCTTGGTGTCGAGAACCGGCTGTTTGCCGTTATTGAGCAAACCGGCAACTTCCCTTCCAAAGCCCAGAGCACTTTCTGACCAGCAAGTTGCTGTAACAAATCAGGTCATACACTGCATTAAACTGCCCTACACTGCCCTACACTGCCCTACACTACACTACACTGCATTATACTACACTACACTGCATTACACTACACTCCACTGCATTACACTGCACTGTACTGCACTACACTGCACTACACTGCACTACACTACACTGCATTATACTACACTCCACTGCATTACACTACACTCCACTGCATTACACTGCACTGTACTGCACTACACTGTACTACACTACACTGCCCTACACTGTACTACACTACACTACACTACACTACACTACACTACACTACACTGCACTGTACTACACTACACTGTACTACACTACACTACACTGCACACTGTACCACACTACACTGCATTAAACTGCCCTACACTGCCCTACACTACACTACACTACACTACACTACACTACACTACACTACACTGCACTGTACTACACTACACTGCACAGCATTACACTACACTACACTGTACTACACTGCACTACACTACACTGTACTGAACTACACTACACTACACTGCCCTACACTACACTACACTACACTACACTACACTACACTGCATTACACTGCATTACACTGCATTACACTGCATTACACTGCACTACACTACACTGCACTACACTACACTACATTGCACTGTACTACACTACACTACACTGCAACTCACTACACAACACTGCACTACACTGTACTACACTACACTACATTGTACTGTACTGCACTACATTGCACTGCACTACACTACACTGCACTACACTACACTGCACTACACTACACTGCACAGCACTACACTGCCCTACACTGCCCTACACTGCACTACACTGCACTGTCTCGGGGATCTGGGGTGGAGGGTACTACACAAAGGAGTCCCATGCAAACTTTCTATCCCGGTCCACACACTCGCCAGCCGCCTGCCTCTTTTGCTGGCTGGATGAGTCTGTGTTCCATGTATACATGGAGTGTGTGAGGTTGCGGCCCCTGTTCCAATATCTGAAGGGGTTACTCCTTGCCTTCTGGCTGCACTTCACACCTACTATTCTCATCTTTGGACACCCTGTGTGCAGGGGAGAGGATAGTGGTGAAGATGTCCTGGTTGGACATGGAGATAGCAGCAAATCCCACTGTCCTGACATTCCTTCCCCTTCCCAAACACCATTCCCTTTCCAGATACCTCCACATGAACACGCCCAACCCTCCTTGCCAAACTCCTTTGCACCCAAACCCCTTCTGCCCCTGGTGCTTGGTAGGTGTACAGGGGGTTCATTTACTCTTTGGTCAATGCCAACGCTACTTTTCTTCCTTAAATATTACGTTTATTACTTTGAGGAAATTAATTTTGCTCTTGCTACGAATTACTAACCCTGACTGAAACTCTCTTCCTGTACAGAGACGGTGATGCCTCTGTTGATGATTTGAGGAGCGGTTGTTGCAGGCGATGCGTTGCGTGTTTGCAGGTGGGTGCCAGCACGAACCGTCCAGAAATCAACCCCACCCCCACCCTCCCTCCTCCAACCCCCACCTCCCATTCGGGATTGCCCCTGAGAGGGGGCAGGGGTCAAGGGTGAGATTAGAGAGAAGGGGGCGAGGGGAGGTAAAAAGGAGGCAGGAAGGTAACTGGCTGGGGAAGTGCGGGGGAGATGGGAGAGAGGGCATGGTTGGTGCATCGGATGTTCCTCGGACTGCCCCGTGGTCAACCTGTGCCCAACATTGCTCAGTAGCTGAATTCTATGCTACGGAGTCAGCACAAGTTTGTGGTGAGAACGGCAAAGAGCAGAGATGAAGGAACGCTGCATCCAAGCACAATCCAATGGCAACTTGTAACCCATCACACCAACATCACGGATATGTGCAGGGAAGGGCATGGAAGCCATGTGGTGTAGCGGCAAGCTTGGCTGTATCATCGCCTACACCAACACAGTCTAGGGCAAGACTGCAATCCCACATTTCTTTAGCTGTAGTGAGTCCGGGCCTGTGATGGCAGGTTAATGTATGAACTGTGAGGAGCCCTGTGCATTATTAGTATTCAAAGCATAGTTTCAAGAGTGTTGGTAAAGAGAGGGTTGACTGGATCAGATATATAGTCCTTTGTTGAAGGCCATTCAGCCCATTGCATCACTGTTGTGTTGAGAGCAATTCCATGTCTCCATCGATTTCTTGGCATCCTATTCATCACACTCTGATTTTCCTACTACCTCCCTAAACCAGTGGTAATTTAGAGTGGCCAGTTTTGGGATGTGGAGCCAGGGCCCCGGGAGGGAAGACACTCGCGGTGATGGGTAGAACGTGCAAACTCCACATTGACGGGTGGTGATACCATCTGCCGAACCACTCTGCCACCCTGTGGCCAACCTGTGTCCTACACTGCTCGGGGATTGTTTGCTGGAGCAGGGTAGATAGAGCAAGCCTTGTATCACCCTATTTCATACCTGCGGTGGGTGTACCAGCACCTTTCACTGGCAATTTTCCAGATGATTTAATTTAATTTCATTTCATTTATTGTCATGTGTAGCGAGGTACAGTGGAAAAGCTTGTACATGGTTACATTCAAGCCATTCACAATGTACGGTTACATGTTACGGGAAAGCTTAGTGCAGGATAAAGCCATGTAAAGTCCGGTCAAAGGTAGTCCAAGGGCCTCTACTGAGACAGATAGTAGTTTTATTGTTCTTGTGGTTTCTTTTTTTCCAGGATTCCGACGAGGAAGATGAGGATTTCCATCATTTTTACCCCACGTCAGAGTCGGTTACATAGCCTGAGGTGGTCCTTGTCTCAATGGGTGTCCCCTGATCAGTGTCAGGGAGGGAATCATCTTTCTGTCACCGCTCCAGCTAATGCATGAGTAGGGTGGGGGTGGGTCGCGTGACATCCTATCTTCTCTCTCGTGCTTGCTCTGGTAAAAAGGATGAATAAATATGTATATTTTTAAATTGAGGGGGTGCTAATTCTACAGTGAGATTTTACACTGGTTAGCTCTATATCCAGTTTTTAAACCACAGAAACGTATATGTGAATACGGAGCAGATCCATTATATCTATATGTACGAGGCCTACTCTGACATTCAGTCAGACATGGCTGATCTTCTGCAACTACATATCTTTCAGATAGGCACATGGATATGCAGAGAATAGAGAGAGTGCTGTGGATCACATCTAGGCGGAGGATGCCATCATGTTTGGCATGGACATTATGGGCTGAAGGGCCTGGTGCTGTGCCGTACCCTCTTTGTAGAAACAAGGGACCTGCAGATAGTCTTGCAGCACGGAAACAGGCCCTTTTAACCCAACCTGCCCACATCAACCAATGTGTCCCATCTACACTTACACCCACCTGCCTGCATTGGGTCCATACCCCTCTAAACTTGTCCTATCCATGTACTTGCCCAAATGTTTTTTAAATGTTGCTATAGCACCTGCATCAACCACCTCCTCCGACAGCTCGTTCCAGAAACGCTAGTTTACAAACAAAGAGACACAAAGTGTTGGAGGAACCCAGTGGGTCAGGCAACAGCATCCCTGGAACATGGATAGGTGATGGTTCAGGTCAGGGTCCTCCTTCATATATGCCTATGGTATCAACTCATTTCACCATGTTCTCCCTGGTGACCTGCCCTTGGTACTCAAGCCCATGGATGGGCCTATACGTGATTTGTGACCTTGCCAAAGCTTTGCACTTTGCGCTAGAAATCCGATAATCAGGCAGCCTGGGGACTTTGGTGATTCTGGATTTAGGTTTTTTTCCCCCAGATTATTGGATGTTATTCTTTTAATATGCAGTCCCGCATTTAGTTCACTATTTGTGCATGTCACACAATGGTGAAACAATTGTTTCCGCGAATCCTGTCAGTTTAAAGGGAACAGGAAGTGTACATACACTCTGGTCCCCCACAACAAACCTACCCACATTCCCAGCCCCTTGTGTTCCTGACCCCACACCCTGGCTTTGGCCCACACCATTCCTGTTCCCTGGACCCAGTTCTAGACTAATGAGTGAGTCAGATGCCAAACCCTCAGAGTTTCTCAACAATTAAGCTGTAGGATTATTGGAGTCTTGTCTGTGGAAAGGTCTAGAACATTAGCGGAGGGACATGATATGAATTTCTCCGAAATCTGTTTAAAAAGGACACAAAGTGCCAGAGTAATTCATCTCTGGAGAACACGGATAGGTGATGTTTCACGTAGGGACCCTTCTTCAGACTCCACCCTTCCTGAGGTCATCTCTTGCCGGCCCTGTTTTGTTCTGGCCTTCCTTATCTTTTAGTTTGGAGAAGGGTTCTGACCTGAAACGCCACCTATTCCTTCTCTCCAGAGATGCTGCCTGACCCACTGAGTTACTCCAGCGTTTTGTGTCTATCTTCATAGTGATCCAGGAGCTCAGTGTTTAATGGGGGAGTTGGCATCCGTTTTATAGATACACACGTATCACCCCAGGCAACAGCAATACATGAGCAATGATGAGTGGGTTAGGGGTTGCAGTCGCTAAAAGAAGAAGCTAAGCTTTGTGTAAATGTCGACTGCAGCATTATTACCTGAAGTTGTTGGTCTCCATGGTAACTTCGGAAGAGGGCAAAGATCAAGTGCTGTTCCTCAAGTTCACCTTGACCTTCACAATACAGGTCGTCCCATCACCTGACTTGTGCAAAAACGCACAAACAAACGAGCTCCATAATATGATTAAACTCAAAAGTCCAACATATGTACATTTCTGTATAGCAGAACTAATTTCCTCTCTTTCACCACCTCTAGTAATTGTTCAGTCCTGTCCGCCTTGTGTGCTTTTGATGCCACTCATTGCAATACTGCAGAAATATGGCTGAAATATCAGGGGATTTTGTGCATTCTGCAATTTATGGAAAATTTGACGTCCGTAAAAACAGCAACCAATCCCTGGAGTTGAGCAGGTTGAGCAGCATAGTGTGTGTGTGTGTGGGGGGGAGAAATAGTTAATGTTTCAGGTTGAAACTAGGGCAGGATAGTGTATGGATCGGTCGGTTTGGACTCGGTGGGCTGAAATGCCTGTCTCAATGCTGTATCTCGAAACTCTCCTGCTGCTCCCTCAATCACAGTCATATCTTTCTGTTCATTCCTCCCTCTCCTTCCCCCCTCACTCCCTACCCTAAACTCAGTCACAGACAAGCATTTCTCATTTTTGTTCATTTTCACGAAAGGTCAACTTGAAACATTAACTCCATTCCCCTCTCTAGCATGCTGCCTGATCTGCTGAGTGTTACGTGCAATTTTATGCTTTGTATTTAACCAGCAGCTATTATCTGTCGTTAGTCTGGATATTATGCTGAAAATTATGATATTTGTATTTATTTCCATGCAGTTGGGTTTTATAATGGTCCTTGTAAATGAAATAAAATGTAACTTAAATATAATTGTAATTTATTTTATCAGCCAAGTATGAAAACAAAACAAGTGTGTAAATCATAGGAAGACTTTGATTTGCCAAACAGTCACAGCAAGAAATCAGCAAACACGCAACCACATAAACATTTAACATAAACATCCACCACAGTGGCTCCTCCACATTCCTCATTGGGATGGAATGCAATAAAGCATTATCTTCCTTCCTCCTTTTTCTCCCGGGGTTGGGGGAGTTGAACCATCTGCAGTCAGGGCGATTGAAGCTCCTGCAGCCCGCGATCGAAGCCCCCGTGATCGGGGCGGTAGAAGCTCCCGTGGTTGGAGCTCCCGAAGTCGGTCTCTAACCAGGGACCGCGAGCTCCATGATGTTAAAGTCCGCAGTTGGAGCTTCCGAGGACGTTCCCCAGCAAGAGGCCGCCAGCTCCACCATGTTCGGCCGCAGTGCAAACGGAGATACGGTAAGGAAAAAGTTGCATCTCCATCGAGGAAAGAGCTAAAAAAAGTTTCCCCCCTCCACATAATACTAACTAAACAACATTTAACTATAGACTAAAAATCAACAAAGAGCATCGAAGAGACAAACTGTTGGCGAGGCAGCAGATGTACGGCGCCACCCAGTGGAATATAGTGGGTTAAATTTATGTAGTGTAAGTTAATTTACTAAATAAAAAATACAAACTAAAAATAAAAGTGTGTACTAAAATGATATTCAATATAATAAATATTAATTTTAAGTAGGTGTGTAGAATGTGTAAATTTAATTCATTTCAGTGTTGAAGGAGATGAGCAGGCAGACTTTTTAACACAGAAGGTGGTGTGTGCCTCACACACTACAAGGAGTGCTGCTGAGACAAATGTGATTGGGGCAATTAAGAGACTTCTAGAGAGCCACTTGAATATGGGGGAATATGGATTATGTGTAGGCAGATAAAAGTTGGTCTTGGCGTCATGTTTGGTACAGACATTGTGGGCATTTGACAAAAATGGGCCAAAGAGCCTGTTTCCGTGTTCTATAACTCTATGATTGTTCCTGTGCAAAAAGGAACTCCAGATGCCGGCTTAAACCGAAGATAGGCACAAAAAGCTGGAGTAACTCAGTGGGACGAACGGCATCTCTGGAGAGAAGGAATGGGTGACGTTTTGGGTCGAGACTTAGAAGAAGGGTCTCGACCCAAAACATCACCCATACCTTCTCTCCAGAGATGCTGCCTGGCCCCGCTGAGTTACTCCAGCTTTTTGTGTCTATCTATGATTGTTCTTGCGTCTTACTGCTCTTGGTGACAGAGAGTTTAAACACTGAACAGGGAAATTACAGATTCATGAATGTCTATCACACTGTCAAAAGCTATCACACTGACATCAGATATGTTGTCAGGGAAGCTTATTCATAGCCAGCGTTGCTTCATGTTTGGTGCTAAAGTTACTCATTTACACAAGCATTGGTAATTCAAATAGTGTCGAAGGGGAAAACAGCTGGCATCAAATGATGAAGTGATGCAACAAATCAGCCTGCGGTTTTCATTGACATCATTCCTGCTGAGTCTTTGTGTTTAATTTCCCCATTTCTTAATTTGGGTAAACCCAAAACAAACTTGCATATGGAAAATGGGCTTACGTGTTGATTTCCAAGTATCATCCTTTAACATTTTCCAAACTATGAACAGCTTTAATACAGGCTTTCAATTCATCTGCGGTATTATCTTCTGAAACTGCTGGTTGTATTTGACAAGTATTAATTTCAAGAGGTACACAAAAGTGCTGGAGAAACTCAGCGGGTGCAGCAGCATCTATGGAGCGAAGGAAATAGGCAACGTTTTGGGCCGAAACCCTTAATTTCAAGAGAGCTTGTACACAAAAGCAGGGATGTAATGCTGAGGCTCTATAAGGCACAGGTAAGGGTGCATTTGGAATATTGTGAGCAATTTTGGGCACCAGATCTGAGGAAGGATGTGCTGGCTCTGGAGAGGGTCCAGAGGAGGTTTACAACAATGATCCCAGGAATTAGTAGGTTAACCTATGATGAGCATTTTGCAGCACAGAGCTGTACTCGCTGGAGTTTAGAAGAATGAGGGGGACCTCGTTGAAACATGCAGAATAGTGAAAGGCTTGGATAGAGTGGATGTGGAGAGGATGTTTCCACGTGGGAGTATCTAGGACTAGCAGTCATAAGCCTTAGAATTAAAGGATATTCTTTTAGGAAGGAGATGAGGAGAAATATATTTCGTCAGAGCGTGGTGAATCTGTGGAATTCTTTGCCACAGATGGCTGTAGAGGCCAAGTCAGTGGATATTTTTAAGGCAGAGACATATCGATTCTTGATTAGTATGAGTGTCAGAGGTTATGGGGAGAAGGCCTGGAAATGGGGTTAGGAGGGAGAGATAGATCAGCCATGATTGAATGGCAGAATAGACTTGATGGGCCAAATGGACTAATTCTACTGCCATCACTTGTGACCTAATGACAACAATTTCTAGTCAACACCAAAGTAAAACCTCCATTGAATCTACTATTGTTATGTATAAGGTCGTACACTATTCACTCCCTTGCTTTAGGAACCCTCCTACATTCATTGCAGGCTGCGATTACATTTTTGTTAGAAATGCTGCCTTTGCAGTTTCCCTGCACATTATTTATTGGAGTCTTCACGTTTGTCATGTTTAATGGGCGTTTAAAAGCTCAATGTGCAGTTTTCACGTTGACCCCAGGGCCAGGGCGTCATGTTTTGTCTTCAAACTTTATCCAAGATAAACAACCAAGGAAAGTTTCTCCCATTCCACCAAAGTGGTAAAAAAACATGATTACTTCGTCATTGAAAACTGCTTCTGTAATCGTGGCATTTCTTTGATATCTCACTAAAAGTTGTTCCTCCTCTCGGATATATTTATCTAACTGTTTTAAATGAAGTATTAGCTGCTCTCCCGAGGAGACCCAGTGCACACATTTTTCTTTTCTTTTGTGATTCAGTTACAGAAACATACTTCGATCAGGCCCACCCAAATATTCACTACTCCGAAAATAGAAATGAAAAACATGTTATCAATTTTCAACAGGGGAAATTAAGCCCTTGTTTGAACGAGGGAAGACTTGATATGGCGGTAGAAACTCAGTGCAGTGTATAGGGTGATTTCACCAAAGGTCAAATGAGCGTAGATCCCCCCTCACGTGACCGAAAATTTTAACTGGAGGACATCTCTCAGTTTGGTACATGTAAGTGAATAGGGAAACACGCACTTTCCCACCCGTTAAAAACATGGAAAATGGCCGATTTTTGAGCTGAAATTTTCTGTGCTAGTCGGGGTGACCGTGAAGCACAGCGACCTAAATTTTCAGGCAAAAAAAAAGATAGAAAGTAAGGTAATTATAAGAGGGAACTGAAGGTAGAAAGCGGCGGAAGTGAACAGCTGACATTTGCCGTGGTGATTTTAAGATCCAAAATATCGGGAATTATCGCGTTTGCTCGCTGAATTTCATCAAAAGTAAGGCATTATTAACTTAGTTTTGATGAAATTCAGCGAGCAAACGCGATAATTCCCGATATTTTGGATCTTAAAATCTCCACGGCAAATGTCTGCTAAGCACTTCCGCTGCTTTCTACCTTCAGTTCCCTCTTGTAATTACCTTACTTTCTATCTTTTTTTTTGCCTGAAAATTTAGGTCGCTGTGCTTCACGGTCACCCCGACTAGCACAGAAAATCTCAGCTCAAAAATCGGCCATTTTCCATGTTTTTAACGGGTGGGAAAGTGTGTGTTTCCCTATTCACTTACATGTACCAAACTGAGAGATGTCCTCCAGTTAAAATTTTCGGTCTCGTGAGGGGGGATCTACGCTCATTTGACCTTTGGTGAAATCACCCTATGTCCTTATGTTAAATCTAACTTCCATGCAACATATCTGATTTCTAGTTTGTTTCGTCGCTAAGCCAAACCATGGAAATGTTATTTTGTTACACTAGGGATTTCTCGCTGCGGCAGAATGTTGCTGTTCCGCCTGTTGGCCACCTGAGGGCAGCTGGGATCCCAAACTGCAGGCCGGTCAAGTTAATTATACACGTTGCAGTCAACTTAAAATTGGATTAAAATTTTGTAGCATTGAAGTTCGCAGCAAATTAGATTTTGCAAAACTCTAGAAGAAAAACGGCCACGGCAATTTCTTTCACACAGTTGTTATTATTTTTCCAAATACGTAACTGCTCCGGCCCCAATTCCTAAACTTGCCTTTGATCCCATCATACCTCACCCCTCCTTCCCTATAGTTCCTTCCATTCTTTTCTCTTCATTCCCATCCCACCTCTCTGCCTTCTCTCCTCACCTCTACATCCGTTCTCTCCTCATCCTTCACCTCCTTATTCCATCCTGGTTCTCCCTCTTCTGTTCCCCATCCCTCCCCCTCCCCCTCCCCCTCCCAGTCCCCAATCACTGCATGCTCCTGGTTACTGACTGACAGCACCCGAGGGCCAAGCTCAGGATGCGACTGATTTTATTGAAGTGCATCTACTTACATGTTCCACATGTTGCACTTTATTCTCAGCCTTCATGCTGGTGTGCACCTTTGCTCCATTCCCTTTTTTTGTTCACCTTTCTGTCAAGAGGGTGTCAGGGGTTACGGCAGGATAATGGGGTAGAGAGGGAAATAGAGATCAGCCATGGTTGAATGGCGGAGTAGACTTGATGGGCTGAATTCTGCTCCTGAAACTTATGAACTTATGAGAGCTCAGTGGCAAGATTCTGGGTCAGAGGGTGGAGGGAGGGGAGGCATTGGGTATCGCCCCTTGCAACCCTATCCCTAGGGGTGACCTGGGCTGTTGCTGCTGCCAACTAAGCCTGCCACTGTGAGGTAATCCTGCCAGCATGGTGCCATAATTACAGTAACACAGAGCTCTGAGCCCACGGCATCCAGCACACTAATCCCGCTAGGCCGAGTCCATAACACTCCCATGTGTGCTTGTTCACTGGCTGGACCCAGCCGTGTTGGGAGTAAGCCAAGAAGATCAAAGCGAATGCATCGGCAATTCTGCCCGGCAACAGCCCTGGTCATATCTGGCCCGCTGGTGACTGTAACGCTAACGGGACCTCCCACATCTTGTGCTCAACAGGAAGGCCTCGGGCCCCACATTCCAACACTGGATTACCCCTGCTTTATAGAAAGCGTTCTGCTCCACTTTGTGTTACAAACTCAAACCAGATTAGTTCACTAGGCCCTGTAGCTCTCCACATGATATATATAATCCTTTGCTGGCAACTAGAGAGGTGTGTCTGCTCTCAGTCATTGGCTCTGCACCATCCCAAACCATGCAGTAGGACAGTATCTTCCAACCTCCTTGTTCCTTCCCACACAGCCCTGCCCTCGCACCCACCGACTGGGAAACTCAAGACTCCATGATTCACTCAGGCTTTCATGCACAAAGGCTAACGTTCTCTCAGGTTCAGACATCAGGTGTTAGGAGCTGGGTGTTGGGATTCAGGTGCAAGCTGGCAGGTGTCGGGAGGCAGGTGCTGAAGGCCAGTATTTTGGACCTGGTGTGTGAGTGTAGAAGTTGGGAGATCACGTTGCAGTTGTATAAGGTATTGGTGAGGACACATCTAGAGTATTGTGTTCAGTTTTGGGCACCTTGTTATAGGAAAGATGTTGCCAAGCCGGAAAGGGTACGAGGAAGATTTCCGAGGATGTTGCCAGCACTAGAGGGTCTGATCCCTCGGCAGAGGTTGAGTAGGCTGGGACTTTATTCCTTGGAGCGTAGGAGGATGAGGGGTGATCTTATAGAGGTGTGTAAAATCATGAGAGGAATAGATCAGGTAGATGCACAGAGTCTCTTGCCCAGAGGATGTGAATCGAAGACCTGAGGACATGAGTTTAAGGTGAAGGGGAAAAGATTTAATAGGAATCTGAGGGTCATTTTTTCACACAAAGGGTGGTGGGTGGATGGACCAAGCTGCCAGAGGAGATAGTTGAGGCAGGGACTATCCCAACATTTAAGTTAGAAATTGCAGTAGGAATGGATGGGACAGGTTTGGAGGGATACCAACCAAATGCTGGCAGGTGGGACTGGTGTAGCTGGGACATGTTGGCTAGTGTGGGCAAGTTGGGCCAAAGGGCCTGTTTCCACTCTGCATCAGTCGATGACTCTATGATTATGACCCAGCTCCTGAGGCCCAGGGTTTTGTGGCCAGGTGTTTGAGGATCATACCTGTGAGCTCAGGGTTTCAATGGCCAGATGTTTGGGGACAGATGTGCCCAGGGTGCTCGTGGCCACTGACTTTAGGCTACAAGGGAGTATCTCCTCAACCATCGCTTGCAAAGGGTTCGAGACTTGGGGAGAAGCGACATGCAATGCAATCTGTGGTCAATTGGCCTGACATGATTTACTGAACAGGCACGTGTTTATAGACAAAATGCTGGAGTAACTCAGCGGGACAGGCAACATCTCTGGATAGAAGGAATTGGTGATGTTTCGGGTCGAGACTCTTCTTAAGTCTGAATTAAGAAGTCAAAATCCTCTTAAGACGGATCTGCAGTTCCATCCTACACAGGCTCATGTTTATGATGTCCGACTTGATCAAAGGTCATAAGGTGTGAGGCTTCAGAGAAAAACATTTTGGTTGTAACTTTGGACGAGTCTTGAACTATAACAACAGCGGAAACCCATTCATCCTCAACCCCTTGCTAATCATTATCACGCACCACATGCCAAAAGCCCCTGTCCCACTTGGGGCAACCTGGCCCGCAACCCATGGTCTCATTCTCCGTACACTCTCACCTGCAATCCCTCCACCAATCCTCCTATCCCTCCTCCTCTCGTTACCCTTTCCCCCATCAAACCACTTCACCTTCACACCCATCACACTCAGACCCTCTCATCCCATCTCCTCCCTCTCCCCACTCACACATTTTATCCCTTAACTCCCTGTGGGTGCGTGTGGTTTGTGGGGGGGGGGGGGTGTGTGTATGGGCATGGGTGTGTGGGTGTGAGTTTGGGCATGTGCGTGTGTGTGTGAGTTTTGTATGTGTGGGTGTGTGTGTTTGTGTGTATGTGTGTGTGTGTGTGTGGGGGTGTGTGTGTGGGTGTGTGTGTGGGTGTGTGTGTGTGTGTGTGTGTGTGTGTGTGTGTGTGGGTGTGTGTGTGTGTGTGTGTGTGTGTGTGTGTGTGTGTGTGTGTGTGTGTGTGTGGGTGTGTTTGTGTGTGTGTGTGTGTGTGTGTGTGTGTGTGTGGTGTGTGTGTGGGTGTGTGTGTGGGGGTGTGTGTGTGTGTGTGTGTGGGGGGGGGGTGTGTGGGGGGGGTGTGTGTGGGTGTGGGTGTGTGTGTGTGTGTGTGGGTGTGTGTGTGGGGGGGGTGGTGTGTGGGGGGGTGTGTGTGTGTGTGTGTGTGGGTGTGTGTGTGTGTGTGTGTGTGTGTGTGTGTGTGTGTGTGTGTGTGGGTGTGTGTGTGTGTGTGTGTGTGTGTGTGTGTGTGGGTGTGTGGTGTGGGCAGCCACAGCCCCAATCTGTCCCAACACGTTCCACGGAAGGAGACCGTCAATCACTTCATAACGTTAACTCAGCGTGTGTGGGACGGTGAGGAGGCGGTGGGGGAGAGGTGGTGGGGGGAGAAGAGAAGAGGTGGCGGGGGGGGGGGGGGGGGGGGGCGAGGAGGTTGGGGAGGGGGTGAAGAGCAGGAGGTACTTGAGGGGGAATCCAGACTGGGATGTGCCCCAGTGCGTGTGGGTTCGGCACAGTGGTGGCGAGGATGACTGGTGCATTTGTGACTGTGGCTCCAGCAAGCGTGAGGCAGGACCCTGGGAAAGGCTCCCGCCTGTGTGTGTGTGTGTGTGTGTGTGAGCCTGCTGCCACAACGGAGAGGAAGTCGTTGCAGAGAGAGAGCTGGCAGGCGTCCCGCAGCAGACTTTTCACCAGCTCAGTCACACACATCCTCTCGCCCTCTTATTTTTCTTCATCTCCGGCTGCAGTTTAAAATAAACATCCATCTCTCCGTTGACTGATTTCGCACAGAGCGAGGTGGAGCAATGTGTGTGTTTACAAGAACATCAGACCCACAGTCTGCCAGAGGCTTGTGTGTATTTGCTATGGTTGATCAATGGGTGAACGGGAAGCTGAATTATTGCAGTAATGTCCTGGCACTTAAAACTTGTGTACGTGGTCATGTGTGTGTACCACAGCTCCCAGTGTGTTTTACTGCATTACCTGGAAGAATCTGTGCCTAAGAGCCATTAAGTGTGGACTTTATCCCTGTGGGATGTGCATTCTTCCCTCATTATGTGGATTCCAGTCCCATGTTATGTGAATATAGACACAATCTGATCCGGACAAAATTACGAGAGCACTGTGGGTGGCGCACGCTCATTCAGGACTTGTGCCACTGTACTGAAAAAGTTAATTGTTTACTTATTTGTGAATTGCTAATTCTTTATTTAAGTTTCTGGCAGCCCGTGGGACTTTAGAGGCAAGGGAGAAGGTATAATGAGTGGGTCAGAGGTGTATTGTCGAATTATCATTACGTATTGTTAAATATTACATATAATAATTAGCTATTATTACAACAAAGTAATCCTTTGTTAGTCTGGCAACATGGATAATCCGGCAATGCTCTGGAATCAAGGGTGCGGTAAAATCGATGGCGCATCTGTATATATGTAGCGAGGTTATAGTTCAGCTGTGTTAAGACAATTGTGTCCGGTGTAGGTAGGAACTGCAGATGCTGGTTTAAACTGAAGACAGACACAAAAAGCTGGAGTAACTCAGCGGGACAGGCAGCATCTCTGGAGAGAAGGAATGGGCGATGTTTCTGGTCGAGACCCTTCTCCAGACTGAGAGTCAGGGGAGAGGGAGACATAGAGATGTGGAAGAGTAAGGTGCGAAAATGGGAGATCAAAGAGGATGATGATCAAGGAAAATGGACAATGGATCATTGTGAGCTGAGGGAGGGTGACAACAAGGCATTCAATCAGTAAAGTTTAATTGGGGGGAACAGTGAAACTAGTTGGGAACCAGGATGGGAGAAGGGGTGGAGAGTGAATCCCAGTCCCATACTGCATCTGAAGTAACCCGAAACATGGTCTATCCATGGTCTCCGCAGATGCTGCCTGACCCGCTGAGTTACTCCAGCACTTTATGGCATGTTTTTTGAAAACCAGCATCTGCAGTTCCTTGATTCTACCTCAGCTACCCTAAATGTATCTGTATCCAACTCCCACAGCATGTCTCCAACCCCCATGGTGTACTCAGTCCCATAGAGTCTGTCTCTCAATCCGTGTGATATTTGTAGCCCAATCCATCCCATTGTGTGTGTATCTCAGTGTGTGGGCCAATAACATGATGTCTGTATCCCACCCAACATGGCGTGTGGATTCTAACTCCCACTGCACATGAACATGAAGTATGTACCACAACCACATGTTGTTTCTGGAAGTATCTTTGCGTCCTCATGTTTGTGCGGCAGCTTTAATCATGCTGAATGATAAACACATGATACATGCAACTTAAG
The DNA here is from genome assembly GCF_028641065.1 of Leucoraja erinaceus. NCBI lineage: Eukaryota > Metazoa > Chordata > Chondrichthyes > Rajiformes > Rajidae > Leucoraja > Leucoraja erinaceus. The sequence goes on from NC_073408.1 coordinate 11,229,905, forward strand.
GTAGGACACAAAAAGCTGGAGTAACTCAGCGGGCCGGAGAGCATCTCTGGAGAATATGAATAGGTGACGTTCCGGGCTCAGACGTCTGAAGAAGGGTCCCAACCCGGAACGCCACCTATTCCTTTTCTCCAGAGATGTTGCCTGTCCCGCTGAGTTACTCCAGCTTTTTGTGTCTATCTTTGGTTTAAACCAGCATCTGCAGTTCCTTCCTACAAATGCATGCAACCTGGCTCTTGCAGTGCATGATGCACCTGATCTTCAACAGTTTGTGTGAGCCAGACCTATAGTGTGTGTGTGTACCGGGCCCAGACTAGGCTGCAGTGCTGGCCAGAGGCCCAAAGTCACAGCAAGCTTACTACACTCTAGCTCTGGTTTGTTACGGGTGGGGAGAGTGAGGGGGTGGGTGGGGGGATGGGAATGTTCAACAGCTGTTTCACACAATGACATTGCTCTGGTATTAAGGTTGAGAGTCTTAAATTCTCTGTGGGAATGATGAAAGTGAGCCCCCAGCACTGCAAAGATTACTTTAACATATGTCCGGCCCTTTACACTGTTACACTAGGACTCTGTACATGATGATACTGAAGTCTGGCAACTCCAGCTAAACTTCTGTGGTACACTAAGCAGTGATGGGTGAATGTATTTTTTGAGCCACCCTCGGTTCTGTTTATACTAAAACCTCTGTTGAGCTTAATTCTGCCCGAGGAGGGAGAGGTATGTGTAAGACTGAGGTTATTAGTGCCCTCCACACCAGCCCCTATGCCTTGGGCTGTTGCACTGCAGGTACCAGGCAGCTGAAAGGCTCCATCATCTGGTTCTCACAGCCCTTGTGAAACTTAACTGAAACCATCTGGTGAAACATTCCCATTCCGACACTCTGACTCCTCCTGTCTCCACGGAGTTCAAATCAATGACATCTGAGAGGAGGAAGCAAAGACTAACAACAAACAGATTTCAAAGATCCCAGCCCTGGAGATTTAAAGTAGGATCATAACTGCAAAGATATACCATTGCATTCCTGCCCTCTCAGACCTTAACCCTTCACCTGAACTCCCTCTCTAGACTCTCCTCACTCTCAAAGCAGCCCCCATCCATCTCGTCTCCTTTATTTCAAAGTGAACCTCATCAACGTGCTCACCTAATCCTTTCACTGATCCCCCATCCTCTCAAGATCCCTCATCTTCAAGCTGACCCCATCCCTCTTGTTCCTTTACCATCAATTTTAACCTTTATTTTGTTCCCAAATCCTCACCTGAACTCATCACTCATCTCTTAAGGTAGACAAAAATGCTGGAGAAACTCAGCGGGTAAGGCAGCATCTATGGAGCGAAGGAATAGGCGACGTTTCGGGTCGGGACCCTTCTTCAGATTTGCTTCAGACTGATGTCGGGGGGGGGGGGGGGGGGGGGGGGTGGGAAAAAGAAAGGAAGAGGTGGAGACAGTGGGCTGTGGGAGAGCTGGAGAGGAGGGGAGGGGGAGGGGGGGGGGGGGGGGGGGGGGGGGGAAAGCAAGGACTACCTGAAACTCATCTCTTAACTTTCCCATCAAACCTCATTCCAAACCTTCCCATTAAATCCCGGAACTGAAGGGCATGAGTTATAAGGAGAGGCTGGATGGGCTGGGAGTGTTTTACCTAGAATGAAGGAGGTTGAGGGGTGACCTAGTAGTTTGTGAAGTCACGAGGGGCATAATATGGTGGATGGGCACGGTTCTTTTTCCCAGGGCAAGGGAGTGGAAAACTCGAGGGCATGTTTAAGGTGAGGCAGAAAGATTTAAAAGGCACCTGAAGGGCAGGATTTTCACACAGGGTGTGGTGGGTATAAGGAATGAGTTGCCAGGGGAAGTTATAAAGGTGGATACAATCACATTGTTTGAAAGTCATTTGGACAGGTCCATGAATTAGACAGATTTAGAGGGATTTGTGCCAAATGTAAGCAAATGGGACTGGCTCCGGAAGGTACCTTGTTTGGCATGGATAAGTTGGGTTGTGGGGCTGTTTCTGTGGCATTTGTGACTATGACAATCCCTGCCTTTGTATATCTGCATTCGCAGAGTTCAATTGCAATGGGATCTTAAGACGATTGCCAAATACACATCAGAACGTAACTTCACCTTTTCCAATGGAGAGAGGAATGCTGACTGGGTGTTCTGTTATTTTACTACAGGATTTGGAGATTTCAGGAGCAGAATCTTTTGAGGTGGTTTCCCTGGTAATTACCTTCAATTGTTTAGTGGGGAATTAGAGTCATCGACTGATACAGTGTGGAAATAGGCCCTTCAACCCAACTTGCCCACACAGGCCAACATGTCTCAGCTACACCCGTTCCACCTGCCTGCGTTTGATCCATATCCCTCCAAACCTGTCCTATCCATGTACCTGTTGAACTGTTTCTTAAACGTTGGGATCGTCCCAGCTTGTGACATACACCCAGTCGGCACTGGGCCAGTAATCGCTAGAGTTTAGAAGAATGAGGGTGGACCTCATTGAAATATATAGTATAGTGAAAGGCTTGAATAGAGTGGATGTGGAGAGGATGTTTCCACTAGTGGGAGAGTTGAGGACTAGAAGTCGTAGCCTTAGAATTAAAGGACATTCTTTTAGGAAGGAGATTAGGCAAAATTTCTTTAGTTAGAGGGTGGTGAATCTGTTGAATTTGTTGCCACAGAAGGCTGTAGAGGTCAAGTCAGTGGATATATTTAAGGCAGAGATAGATAGATTTTTGATTAGTACAGGTGTCAGAGGTTATGGGGAGAAGGCAGGAGAATGGGGTTAGGAAGGAGAAATAGATCAGCCATGATTGAATGGTGGAGTAGACTTGATGGACCGAATAGCTTAATTCTACTCCTATCACTTATGACCTTATCATATTATGACCCACCACCCTTTGTGTGAAAAAGTCACCCCTCAGATTCCTATTAAATCTTTTGCCCTTCACTTAAACCTATGTCCTCTGGTCCTCCATTCACCTACTGTGGGCAAGAGACTCTGTACATCTACCCGATCTATTCTCTCAGAATTTTATACGCCTCTATAAGATCACCCCTCCTCCTCTTGCACTCCAAATAATGGAGTCCCAGCCTACTCATCTCCCTATAGCTCAAACCCTCCAGCCCTGGCAACATCCTCGTAAATCTTCTCTGTGAACTTTCCAGCTTGTCGACATCTTTCCTAACAATACTCTAAATGCGGCCTCACCAACGTCTTATACAACTGCAACATGGCCCCCAACTCTATACTCAATACTCAATTGTGTAAGAACAATGTGATCCTTTCTTCAGTCACTCTGCCTCCTCACCTCAAAGACTCTCCAGCTGCGATTCATGGTGTTCTCATCATTAACATGGACAATACCCTTGGCTTCAATCCTACGAGGCTGCTTTCTTACTGTCACTGTCTGCCCTCATCTTGTGCTCTCTTGCCTCCCTATCTCTGCTTCACCAGCTATCGCAGAGCCTTGGGTATTGGCCCAGTTCTCTAAAGCTCTCTCTGTCCCTGTGTTTTACTCCCCTTCCCATACAAAGACATTGCCATTCCTGGTGCATATGATAATTAAACACTCTCGACTCTTGAACCTGTAAAGTCTCTTTCACCTTCCTCTTGTTGATGCCTTCTGATCCTTGGTCTTGTAACAGTAGTTGCAGTGTGGGAATGGGTCACAACTGTGATTCAGCTGGGCACAAAACCCTTGCAAATACCGGGTTATACCAAAGATGGACACAAAGTGCTGGAGTAACTCTCGGTGGCATGGCAACGGTAGAGTTGCTGCATTACAGCATCAGAGACCCAGGTTCGATCCTAACGATGGGTGCTGTCTGCATGGAGTTTGTACATTCTCCCCATGACCGTGTGGGTTTTCTCCGGGATCTCTGATTTCCTCCCACACTCCAAAGACGTACAGGTTTGTAGGTTAATTGGCTTTGGTAAAAAAAATTGTAAATTGTCCCTAGTGTGTAAGATAGTGCTAGTGTACAGTAATTGCTGGTCATTGCAGACTCAGTGTGCCAAAGGGCTGTAACTCTAAACTAAACTAAACTAAATTCAGCGTGTCAGCTAGCCTCTCTGGAGAAAATGGACGGGTGACATTTTGGGTCAGGACCCTTTTTGAGGCAGAAAGTAGACCATGGGGGAGGGGTGGGGGGTGGGGGGGGGGGTGGTAAGGGAAGAGTGAGAAAACAACAAAGGTGAGAAAACAACAGAGCCAATCAGGACAGTTTTTCTTGCTATTTGCTAGTTTTAACCAGGGGGACTTTGCAAAGTTTTTACAAACTGATGAAAGATGAAGAGCGTGAAACATTAACTCTGTTTACATCTCCACCAAAGCTTACAATCACACTGAGACACTTCTGGCTCTTTCCGTTGTTATTCCTGACCAACTGGCCTTGGAGCAGTCTAATTACCTCCCTCACTTCACCAACTAACGGAATGCAGATACACTTTGTGGGGGAGTGAGAGTGTTCTGTGCCCAGGCACTACAGTTGAAAGCACTACAGTACCTGGCTTCAGCGCATTCACAGCGACTGCTGCCGCCAACAGCAGTGAACAAGATTGTGAAAAATTCCAATCACAGAAAGTACATTGCAACCCTGACAACTGTCTCCAGGAAAACATGTTCTTTCTGGGAAGCCCTTTTGCTACAATGACATTTTGTAGACACCAACAATTACATTTGTGTTCACGTATCCATATTAAAGTCACAAATCACAGCTAAATATCCCATGGCAAATGCTGAATCACTATCAGAGTGGGAATCTGAATGGATTCAAATTTCAGATAGGCAGTGGCAGTGGAGAAAGCAAATACTTTATTCATTATTAAAGGGCAATATTCAAGAAAGATCTTGGGAGATCGCCAAAACCACAGGGGTTCACAGGGACCTATCGGGCAAAGTCTTTCTCTCCCATTCTTTGTTTCTCATTCTGTACCATTTGTGACACCAATTCACCCAACTTCATTTTCTTATGTTCCTCTATCACATTCTCTAAAATGATAGATTAGTCTCCAAGTTCATCAAATTTTTAGAATTCTTTTACACACATCGGGTTATGAGTGAACAGTAATACAAAATAAATGGAAGAGCAAGGTTAAAGTCTATTAACGTGGCATATTGGGAGATATCCAATCCAAACTTGGCACAATGTTCAGACCAATGTGATACGTTGCACTGTAAAAACATTCTGACTCGGATGTGCGGGACAATTTAACTTGGTGGATTGGGCCCACATTAAGATTGGTCAATAATGCGTTATCGGAGATGCAGATACTAAACAGGATGTAGCAGCACTCGGGGAATAGATTATAACACTTTGTAACTATGTTTAGACCTGTATAGTACAATGTAGCCAAAGTGAAACGGAATTGTAACACAATTTAACAATGATTAGAAACAGGTGTGTAACAGAAAGTAGCAATGTTTAGTTATGTTAAATACATTGTGACCATGTTGAAGCAGCGGTGTTTAGCTCAATGAAACAATATTTAGAGGCATGTAACATGCTGATGTGTAACCTAATGCAACAATATTTAAACAGAAGTGTGCCTCAATATAATAATGCTAAGACACACAAAGATGGAACACTATGTACAATAGTTGGACACGTATGTAAATCAGTATTTGGACATGTGTATTGCAATGTGGCAACCTTCAGAGAGGCATTAAATGCAATGTAACAGCATTCAGAGGCATGGAGCCAATTGTAACTGTGTTTTGATGCCAATAAACAGGGCTGGCAGAATGGCGCGGTGGTACATCTGCTGCCTTACAGCACCAGAGACCGAGTTTGATCCTGACTATGGGTGATGTCCTTTTGGGGTTTGTTCGTTCTCCCTGTGACTGCATGGACTTTCTCTGGGTGCTCCGGTTTCCTCCCACATTCCAATGACATGTAGGTTCATTGGCAATTTCCGTAAATTACCCCTAGTGTGTAGGATGTGAAAGTGAGATAATATAGAACGAGTGTATGGGTGGTAGATGGTTATTGAGCACCCAATGGGCTGAAGGGCCTGTTGCAATGCAGTATCTCTAATTTGTTTAGTTTAAACTAAACTAACTTAAACTAAACTAAAATAAACTAAAGTAATAGTATTTAAACACGAGTAACTCAGTGTAATAATATTGACAATAAGATGTGAAAGTAACAAGAGTGACCCATAAAAGTATTCAGACTAAATTCTTTCCAACCATTTTTTGTTTTTAATTCTATAACAGATTTGACACTATTTCATCCTATTTTCCATTTCTGATGTTTCTCTGTACTATATTATCAGTTCCAAAATCTCGATGGTTAAGATGATTGTTTGTTCTCCCAGTTCATCCATGTCCCAGACCCTCTCATCATGCCATTATCAGTAAGTAATAGGATTCAATGAACTAAAAATAAGGTGAAACTACATGCTAGGGAGATGCCCAAAGTAAATTTGGAACAACGTTCAGACTGTGCCCTCTAAGATTTTCTCCTTAATAGCACAACAAAACCTTTGCTTATTTGAAATTTGATTTCAGTCAGATTTCTACTCTGACCTCAAAAAATGAAGTTGTATTTAAACTCAGTCACAAGAAAGAAATCAGTGGAAACAGGGGAGAGTAATTGGAATGGGAAAACTGTTGGAAAATCTACCAGACTTAGAGCTTGTCACAGGATAGATAGGGATTAGGGCAGCACAGTGGCACAGCTGTGGAGTTGCTGGTTCAATCCTGACTATGGGTGCCATCTGTACAGAGTTTGTATGCCCTCCCTACATTCTCCATGAGTTTTCTCCGGCTGCTCCAGTTTCCTCCCACATTCCAAAGAGGTACAGGTTTGTAGGTTAATCGGCTTTGGTAAGTTGTAAAATTGTCCCTGGTGTGAGTAGGTTGGTGATCGCTGGTCAGAGCAGACTCGGTGGGCGAAAGAGCCTGTTTTCACACTATCTCTAAAGTCTAAAGAGTTAAATTGAATTCAGTGTCAATCTTTGAATGCAATATAATCTAATATCCATTTAAATATAGATGTATAAAGTAATGTGGATTGGTGCAAGGGGTATTCAGCAAAATGTAGCAGTTAGTCTCAGATGGTGACACGATGTTAAGTATTTATATACAAAGTGGAAATGCCACGTATGTACTGAGATTATATACTTGGCTTCATGTTACCATGATAGAGCAGAACAGTTCTTCCAAAGAAAATATATTTGTGATGTAAAAGGAATAGTTTATTAGGATTAGACCCAGTGTGGATTTGGCTGCAGGTTATTAGTTTCAACTGGAGATACACAAGGCAGCAGACGGTTTGTGAGGATTGTGGATTCATAGGACAGTCATACGGCAGATCCTTTAGCTGGGAACAGAGAATGGAGGCAGCATAATCCAGTTTCACGAGTGCAGTTGTTGACCTAAGAGAGATGTAGTGAATGGTGTTCAGGAAAATATATGTTTCTTCCAAAAACCTAACAGGAAGCAGATGTTTTAAACAAAGTTTTAATTGTTTCAGCAAACTGGCTGTATTACCTATATTGCCACTCCGGCACACTGTACTCCCCATCCCCCGCCACAGATTCCCCCCCTGCCAACCCAGTCATTTCACTCCTGCCATCGGGAAGAAGAAATAGGAGCCTGAAAGCTGTAACGTCTAGTTTCAGGAACAGCCACTTCCCTACAGCCATTAGGTTATGAAACACTACAACCTCCAAATATGCTCTGAACTACATACACTTTGGGGGATTGGTTTTTGCTTTTTAGCACTATTATTGTTTGTTGGTTTGCTTTTATGTGTGTGTATGTGTGTGTATATATACATAGAGTATAGTAAGCATATATACAGTACATATAGATATATATATATATATATATATATATATATAACTTTTTTTCTCATTTATTATATTGTTTACAGAGGACTATGTTTACATATTCTGTTGTGCTGCTGCAGGTAAGAATTTCATTGTTCTGTCTGGGACATATGACATATGACAATAAAACACTCTTGACACTCACCCCATACTATTTACTGTCCTTCCCCAACTTTATAAGGTTAACCTCCAAACCTACATATATCATAATAAGTTATGCTTGGAAACATTTTTATTTTAAGCTGAGCGCTTGATTTTAGATTTCCTTCATCACAGCTGTTTCCATTTCCGTGACATCTGTGGGTAAACTCTTTGTTCAAGCATTTCTCATCTCCTGGCCCCACCAAGGATTTGAACACTCTTTGGTCCAAGGAGAGCAATCCCAATACACCAGTCTAACTATGCAGCTGAAATTCCTCACTTCTCATTCCTCAGCCTTTAAAACCCTACCTTCTATTTAAACCTCATTGCCAGAATCCTAAATTGTCCACTTTCCCGTTCTCCCTTTCACATCCTGGCACGGTGGCACAGTGGTGGAGTTGCAGTGCTTTCAGTGCCGGAGACCCAGGTTCGATCCTGACTACGGGTAATGTCTGTACAGAGTTTGTACGTTTTCCCCGTGACCGAGTGGGTTTTCTCCGAGATCTTCAGTTTCCTCCCATATTTCAAAGACGTACAGGTTTGTAGATGGACCTGAAACATCACCCAATCATGTTGCCCAGAGATGCTGCCTGGCTGGCTGAGATACTCCAGCACTTTGCATCCTGTTGATTAATCCAATATTCCTTTGTAACCCATTGTAACCCATTGGTTATCTAGGTTGAAAGTCCTGTCTAAATGCTATGTTGGTTCTATTCTTCATGTCCGATGATGGGACCTGTATTGGATCTAATTTCTATCCTTAAAACAAATATTCTGTATTGAAGATTGTTTTTGTTTGCCGCCTCAGTTTGTTTTAATCTGGGGATCCCTGGTGGGCAGGTGTTAGTTTTAGGGTTCATGGCCTGGATGGGGATGGAGTTAACAAAGGGTTCTGCTTGATCATCTGTTATTAGTGTTTACCCTGGTCTCAGAAATGGGACTATCTGAGAAGTCTGAAGAGGGGTCTCGACCTGAAACGTCACCCATTGCTTCTTTCCAGAGATGCTGCCTGTCCCGCTGAGTTACTCCAGCTTTTTGTATCTATCTATGGGACCATCTGAGATGGGAATGTTACCAATCCATTAAGACTCATTAGTGCAGGTGGCCTGTGCGGAGTTTGTTGGTGCCCAATGAAAGATTGGAAACAAGTGTCCATTTTGCCAGTGAGCCAACCCCAGGATCTGTGTAGAAAAATAATATTAATGTGTATCAGTGTCATTGAGCCAATGCTAGACGCTGCATTGCTAAATTTCAGGCAGCATCTCCGGAGAAAAAGGATGGGGTGACCTTTTGGATCGGGACCCTTCTTCAGACTGAATGTAAAGGGGAGGGAACTGAAGGTAAGAAAAGCCCAGAACAAGGCAGGGCCGGCAACAGATGACCAAGGAACGGTGGATCCATAATGGCCCATTGTTGGCTGGGGAAGTTGTGACAACAAAGAATATAGGGATATGAACAGTGGAACTAGTAGGATGACGAGAGTGGAACTTTTTCTTCTTCTTGCGTATGGCGTGCACAGCCTAAAGGTGTGGGACAACTTGTTCTATTTGATCTTATTTGGTTGTGCCCACCAGGTTGATTGCATTCGTCGAAACAGGGCAGACCATGTGAAAGTTGCAATCTCCCATCCCACAAGAGTGGAACTAATAGGACTAGTTGATGCCTTTGCCTGGGACTACATTGTGATTGATTCCTTAGTATGTTCTTACTTTCAGCTGGTGCTCTTGGTTTGGAAGCATAACCTCTATGTTGAATGCAGATACCTCTGCACTGGGTCCATTACATTATATTGTGGTTGGACCCATTGTTTTAATGTTCTTTTCGATAGGGATTATTGTCAGTGTTTTGTGGGGGGAGGGGGGGGGCTGTCCTTGTATTGGGGCTGAGTGCGTGAGGGATGCTTCCTCTTCATTGAGTCTGATGCCCTTCTGTTGAGGATGCTGCCCCTTACATGCCTCCCTACCTTCGAAGGGATTTATAGGAGTCGGTGTCTCAAAAAGACAGTCAGAATCATCAAAGACACTCACAACACTGGCCACGCTCTCATTTCACTCTCGCCATCGGAAAGAAGGTCTGCAAACCGAGGTCTCCTGGTTTAGGAACAGTTTCCTCCCAACAACTATCATGCTCTTGAGCACTACAAGCACCAACTAAACCATTAACTAACTGTCTTGGTTACACGAGGGACCTACGCCTTTTGTTTTGCACTAATATTGTATTTTAAAACTTATTGAACTAATATTGTGGGTTTTTATTTTAACTTATTGAACTTGTTTTCGTTTATTATGTTACCTACAAGGTACTGTGTTTACAGACTTGTTTTTGCTGCTGCAAGTTAGAAGATAGACAAAAATGCTGGAGAAACTCAGCGGGTGCAGCAGCATCTATGGAGCTAAGGAAATAAGCAACGTTTCTGGCCAAACCCCTTCTTCAGACTGATGGAGGGTGGGGGGCGTTGGAAGATCTTTGTTACATTTCGGTGCATACGACAATTAAATACTCTTGACTTGACTCTCTTAGAAACATAGAAAAGTAGGTGCAGGAGCAGGCCATTCGGTCCTTTGAGCCAGCACCGCCATTCAATATGATCATGGCTGATCATCTAAAATCAGTACCCCGTTCCTGCTTTTCCCCCATATCCCTTAATTCCTTTGGACATAAAAGCTAAATCTAAGTCTGACTCTCTCTCTCTTCTGAGAGGGGTGACAGACTGGAAACGTTAACCGCAGTTGCTGACGGATCAGCTGGAGTTTCCCAGCTAAAGGATCTGGAGTTTCTTCTGGCATCGTGCGGTGGGTGGGGGGTGATGATGGGGTTGGCTGCTGCTGCAGGGAGCTGGATGCCTGCCCTGCGCTGGGCGATGGCTCCCCTCTCTCTCTGAAGGCTCCCCTCTCTCTGCATGCTCCCCTCTCTCTGAAGGCTCCCCTCTCTGCATGCTCCCCTCTCTCTGAAGGCTCCCCTCTCTCTGCATGCTCCCCTCTCTGTCTGCATGCTCCCCTCTCTCTCTGCATGTTCCCCTCTGTCTCTCTGCATGCTCTCCTCTCTCTGCATGCTCCTCTCTCTCTCTGCATGTTCCCCTCTGTCTCTCTGCATGCTCCCCTCTCTCTCTGCATGCTCTCCTGTCTCTCTCTCTGCATGTCAGCCCCTCTGTGCTCCTGCCACGGGCGGGCGGAGCTGCAGGAAGTGACGGGACATGCCGGGAGGAGAAGTTGGGAGAAGTCTGAGCTGGGAGTGGGACAGTTTGAGAGCGGAGCCGGGGACAGCGGCTGGGCTGCGGGCGAGGGGAGGAGGAATGACTCTGGGCTCCGCCGGGGCTTGCGGCGGGACAGTGGGACAGAGTTGCTGAAGCCGGAGGGAGAGCCGCGATGCCCGCCGAGCTGCTACTGCTGCTACTGGCCGCAGTGTGGCTGGCCGGAGCTCCGCCCGCCGGGGCGCTGGTGGCCGGGCTCAGGGTCCGCGTCCGGCTGCCCGACGGACAGATCGGCGAGGAGACGCTGGAAGCCGACACGGACACCGACTCCATCAGCATCGAGTTCAAGAAAAGCGACGGTAGCCTCATCACCTTCATCGCCGACCTGAGAAAGGTGCGGGGACCAGCAATTGGGGGGTGGGAGGGAAGATGGCATTTGTAGATGGGACTAGCCAGAATGGGGCAGCATGGACGTGTCGGGCCGAAGGGTCTGTTATTATGTTGTGTGACTCTGACAACTGGTCTCTCTGCAATAGGGTGTTAGGAGGTGTTTAAGAAGGAACTGCAGATGCTTGAAAATCGAAGGTACACAAAAATGCTGGAGGAACTCAGCGGGTGCAGCAGCATCTATGGAGCGAAGGAAATAGGTAACGTTTCGGGCCGAAACCCAGAGGGTTTCGGCCCGAAACGTTGCCTATTTCCTTCGTTCCATAGATGCTGCTGCACCCGCTGAGTTTCCCCAGCATTTTTTGTGTGGGTATGATGTTAGGAGGTAACTGGATACCAGAGAGGAGACCCTGGAGACGCAAAGTGTTGTGGAGGAATGGTGGGGGTGGTGTGTGATCCTACAGTGAATTTGGAGCAGGAGAGGGATTTGTGGTGGACAATCCCAATCTGAGGGGGATGGAATGAGAGGGCGGTGTTACCCTGGGAGAGTGAGGTCGGTATTAAGGATGGGTGGATACACGTTGAACTGTAGATGCTGGGAACTTGAGCAAAGAAAACAGCAAAAAGTTCTGGAGAAACTCAGCAGGGGCCAGCCAGCATCTATCTCATCTGAGACCCGAGACGTCATCTGTCCAAACCCATCCACAGATGTTGCCCGAACCGCTGAGTTCCTCCAGCACTTTGTTTTTCTGGGGTAGACAAAAGTGCTGGAGAAGTGGTTTTTTTGTTTTCCCTGAACAGGATTAAGCAATCATCCTCTGATGAGGAAGTAAGTGATTTTTTGGTTGGTAATGAATGTCTGTGGTCTCACTGTGGAGTGATGAGAACCAGCGGCCAGGCTTGGACAAGTGGTGACATGTCTACTACTTCAACATGAACTTGCCCCAGGGAGAGGGGAGAGGAGAAGAGAGGTCTGTTGAAAGGGGTCGTTGGGCGGGGAGGGGCTGTTAAGAGGGGTGGTTTGGAGGGGTGGGGGCTGTTGAGAGAGGTGGTTGGGCGGGGGGGAGGGTGCTGTTGAGAGCGGGGGGGGGGGGGGGGTGTTGAGATGGGTGGTTGGGCGACAGGGGGATTTGAGAAATGGGGGCAGGAGGGGGAGGGGGGGGTAAGGGAGAGGGGAAGGGAGGCAGCGGGAGATGGTGGGACCTGAAGGGCCATTATTCGCCTTCAAGTGTAGAAACTGAGTAACGTTGGCTTATTCAAGACGTTGGTGTTAGTGATCCCAGAGTTTGCGAAGTGAGGGGGGACACTCACTTCCTACTCTCTTCTGCATTTCCGCTTTTCTCGCATTAAGATTCTCATGGTACCACTTTTACCTTCACTCAGTTTCCTGCATGTCTGGATTTGCAGGTCCTGTTGTGAGAGACACCTATTCAATTGGGCAACAGGACCTTTAATGAGAGCAGGAATTAACAAGTCAGCTGCTAAGCGTTGGTCAGTGCAGTTCTTTGCATGTTCTCGGGTGACACTGCGGTTGGAGCAAAGGCTTCCCAGGAAATGAAAGCAGTAAACAACAGTGTAGCGATCAGTCAGGCAGTCATCAGAACCAAGTGTGATTCTTTCCAGAGGCCCAGGGGGATAGGTGATGTGTTCAATGGGAACAGAGCTTGCAACCTGGAGCATTGTGAGCTCGTCTAGTCTCCTCATTGAGAGAGGGTTGTTTCAACGCTGAGAGCTGTTCTGAGAAGGATTACTCAACGGATACCTGGAAAAGGTGGGTTGTTTTTATAAGAACAGGTTGGACAGAGAGACTTGTATCATTGTTGTAGTTGGCCCATCACGTTTTCTGGGTGTCTGTCTAGTAATCCTTCTCGGAGCAGCTCTCTATGTTTAAACAAGGATGTCTTTAAACAAGGAGACCAGAGTTGCTCACAAAGCCCACCACCTACTCCCATGTGCCTTGGGAAAGAGTTTGAGTTTAGTTTATTGTCACGTGTGCCGAGGTACAGAGAAAAAGCATTTTGTTTTGTGCAAGCCAGTCATCGGAAAGACAATACATGATTACAATCGAGCCATCCACAGTACAGATCCATGACAAAGAGAATAATGTACATAGCGTTTAGTACAAGGTAAATTCTGATCAAAGATAGTCCGAGGGTCTCCATTGAGGTAGATAGCATGTGTAGGAAGGAACTGCAGATGCTGGTTTACACCAAAAATGCTGGAGTAACTCAGCGGGACAGGCAACATCTCCGGAGAGAAGGAATGGGTGACATTTTGGATTGAGACCCTTCTTCAGACTGAAAGACAAAGTCACCCATTCAACCTGAAACGTCATCCATTCCTTCTTCTGGGAGATGCTGCCCGTCCTGCTGAGTTACTCCAGCATTTTGTGTCTACCTTTGAGGCAGATAGTAGCTCAGGACTGCTCTCTAGTTGGTCACACTTGGTCTGTTGCCAGGCTAGCTGGTCTCCACATTGTCTACTGCAGCATTTTAGTTGGCACACCGCAAAACCTTGTTACCCACCCATACTAATCCCTGCATTGTATTTCTATCCCTTACCTATTTAAGTGCCTGTTTAAATGTCTCTTAAACATAATGACTGTATCTGACTCCAACCCTGACTCTGGCAGCGAATTTCAGATAATCTGTGTTCAAAAAATATAGTCCCCACAAATCCCCTTTAAAACTCCTTCCTCTCAAAAATATATGCCCCCTTGTTTTTCATTCCCGTGCTATGGGGAAAAAAGATACTGACTGTCCAGCATTTATATACCTTCTAAAAAATTATGTGCCTCCAGGTAAACCTCGGCCTTATTCACTCTGGGGTAAGTAAGCCAAGCTTATCCAATCCCTTCACCTGACTTCCATCTTCCAATCCTGGCAACATTCTGGCGAATTTCTGCTCTCTCCAGCACAACTATATCCAACAAAACCATCTGTCAGTGTTGAAACTAGAACGCCACAAAGTGTGATCTAACCAGTGTTTTGTAAAGATGCAGCATTATGGCCCAGCCTTTATGTTCTCTGTCATGATCTACGAATGCGAGCATGTCATGTGCTGCCTTCACTAGTCCATCTACATGTTCTGCTTTTTGAGGGCACTTTGGATATGAACCGTAAAGTCTGTTTATCAATATTCCTTAGAGTCCTACCATTTACAGAATACATCCTAAACCCATATGGCTTCCTAAAATACACCACCTTGCATTTGTTTGGGTCAAATTCCCTTTGCCAAAGTTTCACCTGACTTTTCATCCTATATATATATATATATTACTGTAGTCATATCTAACCTTTCTTGCTATCTACAACACCACCAACATTTGTGTCATGTACAAACTTGCTACACCCTACGTTCAGGTCCAAGTCACAGGCAGAAAGTGTCCTAGCACCCAACCCTTCAGTAAACCATTGGTCATAGATTTCCCATCAGAAACGTATCCTTCCAAAACAACCTACAGGTTTTCATTGGCAAGCCAATTGTTTATGCAATTAGCCAGCTTGGCTTTTGATCCTTGTGTGCCTTAGCCATCTTGATGGTCCTTATCTTCTGTCTTATTTTAGTTCGTACCATGACTATCTCCCTGCCTTCATCAAGCATCTTAGTTATTTCCTCAATAAGATATCTCAGTCATTGTTAGTGAGGCAGGAATTCTCCCACCACAAAGCCATGGTGACTATCCCTGATCACCCCCTGCCCTTTCCAATATATATATATATAACGACGATATATTTATGATTTCCTCCGATAGCTTTTCTACACCTAGTGTTGTAGACCCACTGGCACATACATCCCTGCTGCCCTCTGTAAATAATTGTCTTCCAATCTTGTCACTTGTGGCTAGCGAAGATACAAATTTCCCAGTCAGGCCACCAGCTATCTCCTCTCTTGCTTCCCATCGCAACCTGGGATAAATCTTATCCAGCCCTGGGATTTCATCAATCCTTTTGCGTTGCATGATATCTATCACTTTCTCTTCAAGGTCAAGATTATCCAAATACTCCTCCCAGAACTCGCTATCCTCCCTGTGCTCCTCCATGGTGAATATAGGTGAGAGGTATCAGCTGGAGTTTGAGGATCTTGGTGGGGGATGGGGTGGGGGAGGTTATGAAGAAGATGTTTACTTTTGTGGGACATCCTTGTGAGACAGACCTGCAATGAATGTTTGACATCAAGAGGTTGGTGAGTCTTTGGCATAGTCTTCTCAGAGAAGAGTGGAAGCAGACTTGGAATACTTTTTCTATCCAAAAGAAGATAAATTCAGAAGAAGGGTCTCGAACCAAAACGTCACCCATAGCTTCTCTCCAGAGATGCTGCCTGTCCCGCTGAGTTCCTTCCAGCACAAAGATAAATTCCTGACAGGCGAGAGCATAAAAAGTAACCAGGAGTAGAGGAGATGCCGGGTTGAGATAAAAACGGAACAGCCATGATGTTATTGAGTGTTAAGGCTGCCTTGAGGTGTAAAATGAGCTCCTGCTCTTAATCCTATGTACGTGTGTGTTTTTCCTGCCGAATCCTTTGTTACTGAGCTGCCCAATTATCTAATTTACTTGAAGCGTGTAGACCCTCAGTCAGCATGAATGCGGGCAACGTTCTGAAGATTTGCTCTTCAGTGCAATGACACAGAACTGTCTGACCTTTTAGTTGCTTCATAAATTGGAGTTATAATTGCCTCAGGAATCTCGTGGCAAGGATAGCTGTGGTTTGAGTCCAGAAATGTAGATTTTGCAAGAAGCTGAATTGTTGCAGCTACACGTACTTCTAACTTTGAAGCCCCGATCCTTGACTTTGGTGTTTTTATCTCCATCGGTGAAGATTTGTCGGGTGTCTGGCTGCTGCTTGAGCAATGTGCAGTGTTAGTCATAGGTTTGGCGGAAGTCTAGAGACGCTCTTGAGAAGATCAGTGAGGGAAACCCGAGTCACCTCCCGGTGGTTTGAAAGGTTTCTCTGGAGCACATGTTCAATGATGGAAAAGCGAGAGAGACACAAAATATTGGAGTAACCTCAGCGGATCAGGCAGCATCTCTGGAGAAAAGGAATAGGTGATGTTGTGGGTCGAGACCCTTCTTCAGACCTTATGATTTGGTGATGGAGACATGGACACTGTGCCTGAAACCAGACTGCGGGAAGAGTCTACACTGAAAGTCCCACACTCACTCACATTGTTGTTCTTATTCCTTGTGGTTTATTCCTTCCAGGTTTCCTGCTGCTGCCTTATTAATCACACCACCACACCCAGCACCAGTGATGGTGCTCAGCTGGTGGGAAATAGACAATGAGAAGGGATTGCTTTGTATTAGCAGCGTTAGATATGTTTGCTCAATGAGTTGACCTGATCAGCGTCAGGAGGACTATGTTTTTAGCGAGGTTGTCTCCCCACCCTGTGTATGTGTGTCATTTGTGGGATGCAGATCTGAAAAAGGTATTTCTCGGACTAGTAATGGATAAAGTGCTTGAGATGAAGTCAGACCTTGTCCATCAGGAGCATCTGCAAGCAACATGTATTCCAAACGGCTCCACATTCCACCAATGTACGTCTGAAATCAAATTGAGTTGCAACTGCATAAAGCATGTTCTGGTAACTGCAGAAATTAATTGACAATACAAACTGTTGGCTGATGGATCAGGAAGTCAACCGATCATGTGTTGTTAAACAACGGGCAGTGTATCTTGTTTCTCTGGGCACTGACTAGGTTTGCCCATTGCGACCATATCCATAAGGAGATGCAGGCAACTGTTGAATGGAGGTGGTCTCCTGGTCTTCTCACTGATAGAAAGGAGATGAGGGGGGATTTCTTTAGTCGGAGGGTGGTGAATCTGTGGAATTCATTGCCACAGATGGCTGTGGAAGCCATGTGGGTGGATATTTTTAAGGCAGAGATAGACAGATACTTGATTAATAAGGGCGTCAGTGGTTATGAGGAGAAGGCAGGAAAAGGGGTTGAGAGGGAGGGATAGATCAGCCATGATTGAATGGCAGAGTAGACTTGATGGGCCGAATGGCCTAATTCTGCTCCTAGAACCTATGAGGACATAGAACAGTACAGCATAGAAACAGGCCATTCAGCCTATGATGCCCATGCCGAAAATAACACCAAGATAAACTAATCTCATGATGTCAAGACCTATTTTATGTGCCCACACGTGATCCAGATCCTCCCATTCCCTGCATATCCCTGGCCCTATCTAAAAGCCTTTTAAACACCATCATATCTGTCTCCACCTTCACACCTGGCAGCACATTCCAGGCACCCACCACCCCTTACGTAAACATTTCCACGCTCTTCTCCATTAAACTGCCTCTTTCACCTGAAAGCTCCGCCCTCTAGTCTTTGATAGTTCCACTCTGGTGGAAAAAGATTCTGATGCCACTCATTATTTCATGTGATTCTATCAGCTTTCTCTAGTTTTCGTTAGGTATAACTCTTAGGGCTATCGGGATCAAGGGATATGGGGAGAAAGCAGGAAAGGGGTACTGATTTTGGATGATCAGCCAAGATTCAGAGATAGTTTATTGTCATGTGTCCCAGATAGGAAAATGAAATTCTTGCTTTGCTTCAGCACAACAGAATATGGTAGGCATGAATACAGAACAGATCAGTGTGTCCATATACCATTAAATAAATATATACACACATGAATAATCCTATATATACACACCATGATCATATTGAATGGCAGTGCTGGCTCGAAGGGCTGAATGGCCTCTCAGCCTCTGGTATTCCAAGAAAAAAACAATCTAAACTGTCCAATGTCTCCTTCCAGCGAATATCCTCTAATCCAGGAAGCATTCTCATAAATCTCTCGTGTAACCTCTCCAAAGCCGCCACATCCTTCCTGTAATGGGTCAATCTGAACTTTATACTTGTTTATGCAAAATACTGCTGATGTTGGAAATCAGAAGTAGAAAATATTGCATTTGCTTGGCATCAGGGACAGAGAGATGAATGTTTCAGGGGATAAACTTTCCCATGAATGGCACTGTTGATTTCAATCAGATTAAGATCTTTGAACCCCTCACTGTTGCAAGATGGAATGTGAGGGGGCTGAGAATGCACGCCATTAATGCCATGGTGGTTTTTTTTTAACTGTTTCTTTGCTGACGATGGAGGCATGCTTGCAACAAGAATAGTCTCCGATCGTTCCGGATGGCATGTCAGTGGTTAATTGTGTTGTTGACCCTGGACTAGGGAGAGCAGCAGGGCAGCTTTTGTTTGGTATGAAGTTCAGTTATTTACATGAATTCTTTCGGAAGCAATAAATCTCAGACGACCTCTAGTGCTTTGAGTTTGTCCGGCATTGATGGTAGATGAAGCCTGAGGTTTCCATCTTGTTGTGTGTGGTTCACCTCTTGGCAGGTGGCTGTTGAAGTTGCCACTGGTTACACCACAGCTCGGGCTGATTCCCATGAAATGTTCTGTGTCTCTGCGTAGGCGTATCTTCATTCTGCCAAAACTTGTTCCACTCCTGCAGGAAATGTGATTAAGAATATTCATTCCCATTGTCTTCGAAGCCCATCCTTCAGGACTTGACAAAAAAAAAGAAAGATGACTTGGGATTGTAGCAGCAGTTAGATTATGATTAACTCTTTCCACCAACCTCTGAGAAGGTAGTGTTTACTCGGTGAGTTGGAATGACTAGAATCTCGAAATTCCCATCCCTGGGATGTGGACCCCCCAGAGCTGACATTATATTTGGTACAATCTCTGGAGAAAAGAAATCGGTGACGTTTCGAGTCGAGACCCTTCTTCAGACTCGGAAGAAAAGGAATAGGTGACGTTTTGGAACAAGACCCTTCTTCACAGTGTGATGAAGGGCCTCGACCCGAAATGTCACCTATTCCTTTTCTCCGGAGATGCTGCCTGACTCGCTGAGTTACTCCAGCTTCTTGTGTCTATCTTCGCTTTAAACAAACATCTGCAGTTCCTTCCTACACATTATTTTTGGTACGTTGTCAACTGTCCTCTCTCTTCTACATTCAGGTGCAGATGGTTCACTGATTCACTGTTAAACATGAGCACAAAGTACTCTCCAGTGTCCTCCTTGTGCCCTGCATTCCTTACGTGTGCTTGGCAAGGATGTCTTGCAATTCAAAATATATTGGCTGCGCTCTCTCTTTCAATAATTTTAGTTTAGATTAGATCTTAATAGACCCTCTTGCTGCAAGTGCTGGCACGTCGAGGGTTGATGTTGGCACTCCTTGATTGTTGACACTTGAGGCATCAGTGCATCTCAAAGCAAAATGCTGGAGCTGCTGGAAAGCTGAAACAAACAAAGGACTTGCTGGGAATTATCAGCAGGTCTGGGCAGTACCTGAGAAGATAGAAACTGAGTTAACATTTCACGTTGATGGTCTGGGACGCTAAGAAAACTGATGTGCTTTAAGTAGCAGAGAGGGGGAGGAATGGAGTTCCTCACACAGGGAGTTTCTCCGATAGTTGGAGACCATGATTATCTACTTGACTCTAGGAGAGGTTGATGAAAGCTTAGTAATTGTAACTGGAGCTGTGTAAATGGAAGCTGCTGAATGAGCAAAGTGAACAGAGGAGAATGGTCCGATGGAGCAGCATAGTGGCACAGTGGTAGAGCTGCTCTCAAAATGCTGGAGTCTCTGGTTCGACCCTGACCTCAGGTGCTGTTTGTACCTTCTCCCTGTGACTGTGTGGGTTTTCCCTGGGTGCTCTGGTTTCCTCATACATTTCAAACATGTGCAAGTTTGCTGGTTAATTGGTCCCCTGTAAATTGCCGCTAGTGTTTAGTACATGGAACTAGTGTGAACGGGTGATCGTTGGTTGGCACGGACTTGGTGGGCTGAAGGGCCTGTTTCCATGCTGTATCTCTGACCTGAACAGAACTGAGCAGTGCTGCAACCGTGAGATGCTGCACATAGCAGCTTTTGGAAATCTGAAATAAACAGAAATTCTAAAAATATTCACCAGATCAGTCGGCACCGGCAGAAAGAGGAACAAGGGGAACAATTGTGACCAATACAGATGAATGATTTGTCAAAATTGTATTTCAAGGGTTGAAATGTCAAAGACTAGGGAGCATAGCTATAAGGTGGGAGGGAAAAGTTTAAAGGAGATGCGTGGGGCAAGTTTTTTTACACAGAGGGTGGTGATGCCTGGAACACGCTGTGTGGTGGTTGAGGCAGGTAATGCCTTATCCATCCTGAAGCCGTGGTCTCCGGTAAGAAAGTGCCAATTCGGGACCTCCAAACTACGGAGCGTGTTTGACTGTCCCAACGTCGGAGTTTGGATCATCCCGATGAGAGGGCCGTCTGTAGCGGCGACTGCGGAGGGTTTATGGCCCCGACCACGGGTGAACAAACGAGGAGGACTGGCTGAACTTTGTTGCCCCTTCCGCCACAGTGAAGAATGGTGTGGTGGATGTTTGTGTTCAATCTTATTGGGTATTGTGTGTTCTTTTTAAGTGTATCGCTGCTGGCAAATTCATTTCACTGCACCTTCAGGTGCATGTGACGAATAAAATTGACTTTGACTTTGATAATATGGTGGCGGTTGGGAGACCTCTAGATGGGCACGGAATGGAGGGATATGTATGATATGCAGGTAAAGGCGATTAGTTTATCTTGGCATCATGTTCGGCACAGTTTGTTGGCCGAGGAATCTGTCCTTGTCCTGTGCTGTTCTGTGTTCTGCGCTGTATTGAAGATGTGGGGATGGGATGGATGAGCTGCTTCAAATACGATCCTTATTCTTTGACTGAGGTCGTGACTCCAACAACAGAAGTGTTTCCTATTTCGACCCGAGTGTTACCAGGACTCCCCAATATCATATAAAATGACACAAAATGCTGGAGTAACTTGGCTGGTCAGGCAGCATCTCTGGAAAAGATGGATAGTTGATGTTTCAGGTTGAGACCTTTCTTCAAACAAAGAAATGCTGCCTCGGTTTCAAGGTCTGTCACTCTTGGATCACCTCGTGCAACTTGGCTCCTTGGTCAGAGTTTGATGGAAGTGGAGCCAAGTTGGAGTCTTGGCAGAATCCAAAGGGGCTTCAGCCTCCAGCAGTTGGCTGGTGACTGAGAGCAACGGGTGTAGTTTAGGAGAAGGTAAATACCGAGAATGAGATGCCATGTTGTCTCATACCAAATGAGTTGGTTTGAAATTCCAGCATTACCTGTCTTTGGCACAGATGTTGAGCCACGTTCATCTGTGCCAAGTGTCAATCTGTGTTTGGCTTGTTGAGCTACAGTGGTGTTTGATTCTAATGTGAAGCCTGCTTTGCTGCTTCAAGGGAGTGGATATGAAAGTGGGATAACATAGAACTAAACTAAGCTGGTGCGAATGGGTGATCAATGCTCAGTGTGGGTTGAAGGGTTTGCTTCCAAGCTGTTTTACTAAACTAAACTGGTGGGAACAGGTGATCAATGATTGCATGAACTCATTGCCTGATGGGCCTGTTTTCATCGAAGATAGACACAAAATGCTGGAGTATCTCAGCAGCAAGGGCAGCATCTCTGGAGAGAAGGAATGGGTTTCCATGCTGTATCATTAAACTAAACAAAGTCCAAAACTATGATGGTTGTAATTGTCTCATTGAGTGAGATGGGACGTAACTTGTCATTATTTCTCTTGTCACATTCAAGTATTTCCTCAAAGACACTTTGTAGATCATTAACCTGTTGCTGCATAACTCGTGTCTTAATCCATAACTTTATGATCATGTAAAAGAGAGTTAATGTGTAATGGGCTAGTTAACCCTTCTAATCTTTAATTAGCCGTTCACCGTTTTATTGACATGCCCAAAATAGAATTTGGGGCCATTTTAACAACTTGTAAAGTTATTAGTTGTAAAGGAGTAAGTGTGGTCAGCAGGGACATTGTAATGTATGTTTCTTGAATATTGTTTAGTTTAGAGATACAGCACGGAAACAGGCCCTTCAGACCTCCCAAGTCCTCACAGACCAGCAATCCCCAAACACGAACATTATTCTACACACTGGGGACAATTTATGCCCTATGACCAAAGTCAATTAACCTACAAACCTGCACGTCTTTGGAGTGTGAGAGGAAACTGGAGCAACCTGGAAAATCCCTTGCGGTCACAGGGAGAACGTACAAACTCCGTACAGACAGCACCCAAAGTCAGGATCAAACCCGGGTCTCTGACGCTGTAAGGCAGCAACTCTACCACTGCGCCACCGTGCCGTGCAAATTGTCTTTTGTAAAATTTATTGCAACAGTCCGTTTGTGATCTGAAATCTGACTTTAATTTGGAGACTTTTACTCGTGTCGTTTTGCTGTTTAATGGCTCGGAAAGAGTTAATTGGCAGGTTTAACTCCACAGATCATGAAGTCGGGCTCATTACTCAGAGTTTCTGCCGAATTGTTTTCTTCTCTTGTGGAGAGCTTGGACTATGAAGGGCAGGAAACATGCAGAAGTTGCCTGTTGTTCCTGTCCTTTAGATACCCTTGATGCTTGAAAGTTAAAGCATACATAAAGTTAGCTCTTGGGAAAACCAGTCGCTCCAGCTTTTGGTTTCAGGAAGTGAAAACCAAGTGAAGCAGAGATGTAGTGAGAGTGCAAACCTCACTAGGGAATAAGACAATCCTGCAGCAAGAGCTCAGTGGGGTGAGCAGCACTGGAGGGTGGAGGTGGGGGCAGGGAGAGGGGTGGGGGAAGGGGAGGGGTGGGGGCAGGGAGAGGGGTGGGGGCAGGGAGAGGGGTGGGGGCAGGGAGAGGGGTGGGGGAAGGAATGCTCAACGTCTCGGGACGGAGCCGAACATCAGGATAATTGTTTCCACACCCTCCCCCCCATAGATGCTGAAGTCTGCTGACTTCCTCCAGCACGTTGTTTATGGCCCCAGATCTGTTGTGACTCCATGTAATGTAAGTGAAGCGGGACTGATAGATAGACCAGAGGAATTGTATGATGATTGGAGGTAGGGACTGGAGCCATGATCTTCGTGAGTGCCCTGAAATAATGTTTGGAAAGGGATGGTTCTGACATTCATTTTACATTTAATTAACAAGGTATGTTTGTCAATGGCTTGACAACATTTATTGTCCACCTCTATTTGACGTGGAGAAAGTGGTGATGAGCCTTTTCAAACAGCGTTTGCCTTCCGTGCAGGAGGGAGACCGGACTGCTAAATGTATTCAGTAGGTTCTGAATTGTACAATTGCTGCCTATCAAGTGACCTTAACCCCTAATCGCAACATGCTGAGCTGTTAACACTGAGCAAAATGACAATCCATTGTGAATGGAATCAGAGGTCTGGACACACAGCCAGTACATGCTGCTTTGTCTATCAGAAGCACAATTGACTAAATACAAGGAAAGAGGGTTGTGTTGTTTAGTTTAGAGATACAGCACGGAAACAGGCCATTCGGCCCATCAGGTCCCTGCTGACCAGCTAGGGACAATTTTTTTTAACATTTACCAAACCAATTAACCTACAAACCTGAACGCCCTTGAAATGTGGGAGGAAACCGAAGATCTCGGAGAAAACCAATGCAGGTCGCGGGAGAACGTACAAACTCCGAAGACATCACCTGATTGGGATCAAACCCCGGGCAGGCGCTGCATTCGCTGTAAGCCAGAACTTTACAAACTCCGTACAGAGGAAGCACAGCCCGTAATTGGGATCAACTGCCGGTGCTGGTTTGGGTGAAGATAGCAGCAAATCTCTGAACTCAAGGGATAGGTGAGATTTCGGAAAAGGGATGGAAGATATTTCGGGTCTGAAGAAGGGTCTCGACCCGAAACATCACCTATCCCTTTTCTCCAGAGACGCTGCCTGACCTACTGAATTACTCCAGCTTTCTGTGCTTATCTTCAGATCAGAGTAAATGTTGGGGTATGTTGAGTAATTTGCCAAAATTAATTCAAGCTGGGTAAAGAGGAATTGGAACAAATATCAGTGGCGGAACATTGGTCAGAGCCAGGAGCACTAGGTCTGGCTCGGTTTGTGAGAGTCATCAGATTGTTGGCTCCAGCCCACTTACACTGAAAATCTCTTTCCTGTTCCCCCATCAACGTCCCAACAAAATACACTCCCTTGGTCCCTCTTTTGTTCATTCATACTCGACCCTTCTCTGTTTTCAAATCCTGGGTAGAATCAGCACACAATTTTTTACAACAGATTCCAAAACCACACTTGGAATTTAGACCAAAACTCTGCCACGTGGGCAGAATAGATATAGATAGCCTTTTATTGTCATTCAGACCGAAGTCTGAACGAAATTGCAGCAGTCATACATATAATACAATACAATAAAACAACAATAAACACATATTAACATCCACCACAGTGAGTCCACCCAGCATCTCCTCACTGTGATGGAGGCAAAAGTCTTAGGTCTGCAGTCTCTTCCCTCCTCTTCTCCCTCTGCGCTGGGCGATATACCCCCCCCCCCCCGGGCGATGTTAAAAACAGTCCCGCGGCTCAAACACCGCGGCCCGGGGTGGTTGAAGCTGCCGCCCACCAGTCCTGCAGACGCAGCCGCTGGCCCGCGGCCGAACCCTGGACTCAGGCCACCGCCGCCAGAACACCGTCCCAGCCACCCTCACGTGAGTAAGTACTGCGCCGTCTTCAGCCTCGGGCTGCCCTACAGCGTCAGAGACCCGGCCACGGATCCTGACCACGGGTGCTGTCTGTGTGGAGTTTGCACGTTCTCCCTGTGACCTGCATGTGTTTGTTCCGGGTGCTACCCGTTTCCTCCCGCATCCCAACGATGTGCAGGTGTGTCGGTGAATTTGCTTCGGTAAATTGTTCTGTAAAGTGTGTAGGGTCGAACTAGTGTGAACGGGTAATCGCGGGTCGGCATGGACTCGGAGGGCTGAAGGGCCTGTTTCCACGCTGTATCTGTAAAACAAAAACTAAACCAACAGCCACTCATTGTTAGGGCCAATCTGCCCCGTGGTTGACACGGAACGTTACTTTAGACCAATGCTAAGAGAACTTATTCAAAGAATCACTGTGCCAGCCAGCACTCTGTTGCTGTAATGACATTGTTCTGGGACCACATGCTTCCCATGGCAACATGGCCTTTGATTGATGACTGATCATTACTTCATTGGCTTGCATTATTGGACATTGCCTCAAAATAATCCGTCAATCTTTAGGACCGGAGGTCATAGCTTCAGAATTAAAGGGCGCTCCTTTAGAAAGGAGGTGAGGAGGAACTTCTTTAGTCAGAGGGTAGTTAATCTGTGGAACTCATTGCCGCAGAGGGTTGTGTCAGTAGATATTTTTAAGGCAGAGATAAACAAATACTTGATTAGAATGGGCGTCAAGGGTTATGGGGAGAAGGCAGGAACATGGGATTAGGAGGCAGGGGTCAGCCAAGAATGAATGCTGGAATAGATCCGATGGGCTGAATGGCCTCATTCTACTCTAACTTGTGAATATTGACCATGTCTTCCGTCCCATGCATGGTGATTGTATGAACATAAGTTGTAGAAAAATGGTGTCTTCATTCAGGATACTGCCCGTCATTCTCTCCCTTCTACTAATGCATGTACAGCCAGTGTTTTGTGGGCATTGGTGTCAGTACAAAGATGCCCAGCTGTATGTTGTTGGATCTCTTGGGCTCTCCTTGCTGTTCTCTTGTCCAACTGCAGGAACTGTGGAGCCGTCGCTCCACAGTGCCAGAGATGAATGCACACTGTGCCAGTGATAAATGGGAGGAAGGATTCGGACCTAGTTTGCTTTGATTCAGACCAAACCTCGTGGGGTTAATGCTAGAGGAATGAGGCGTCCTGCTAGGACACAGTCTTTGAAGAGTTAACAACCCGAGTGTCAATTTGCCGAGCACCATGTTAGACTTTGCCTTTATATTACTTGTTTACAATCGTGGAAGTTCTGAGATCTTTTTCTCGAAGTGACAGGGTCCAAGTGGAAGTGATGAAGACCAAGTGTCAGGTTTTGAGCACATTTGTTTTGGGGGGGGGAGGGGAGGAGAGAAACTTTCAGGCTATGGAAAGCCAGTAAAATAATGATGTATCAATTCAGTAATTTGGGATGGACAACAACTTGGATAAAGTGGGAGGATGACAAGGAGCAGGAACACAGGGGGCAGTGTTAGCTCTGACTCTGGAACTCATCCAGAAGGGGAGGGAGCATTAAAGTACAGAGCTGGGGAATGAAAATAAACAGTGAATGGTGGAAAAAAAAACACTCAAGTGATTCAGAGTCTGAAAACTGATCACAGCCTGAGTCACCTCCTGGTGGGTTGAAAGGTTTCTCCAGAACAACATTGCAAACATCTGGTGGAGAATTGTAGGGGCCAGCTAGGGGTCTGCATGTGTCCAGGCCTTTCATCAAACAGTTCCCAGCGGCACAGGGCTCCACTTGCTGGGGGACTGCGGCAGTGTTTACAGCCCAAAGCAGGCAGCACTCTTCTCCATTTTCATTGTGTGTGTGTGTGTGGTTTAGTTTGATGTATTATTGTCACATGTACCAAGGTACATTCAAAAGCTTTTATTTGCATGCTATCCAGTCAAAGAAAAGACTATACATGATTATAAAAAATTGAATTGAATTGAATTTATTTGTCATTCAGACCTTTTGGTCTGAACGAAATGTTGTTGCCATGCAATGATACTGTACATATAATATAAAAGACAAAAACACACAATAAACACAAATTGAACATCCACCCCAGTGAGTTCACCAGGCACCTCCTCACTGTGATGGAAGGCAAAAGTCTTAAGTCTTTGGCTCTTCCCTCCTTGTTCTCACAAAAAAGACTTGGGTGGAGCAGTTCCCAAACCAGGCGGTGAACCGTGATGCATCCCAATAAAGTACTTGCTATGAAACATCTGCAGAAGTTGGTGATGGCTGTTGGGGACCTGGCGAACTTCCTAAGCCTATGAACTTGAAGCTTTCGAACATCTCTTGGCATCATCAGTGGGGGGGGGGATAGGGGGGGGGGGGGGGGGCATCATCAGTGCGGGGGGGGGGGGGGGGGGGGGGTGGGGGGGGGGGGGGGGGGGGGGGGGGGGGGGGGGTCAGTGCTCAAAGAGGGGGGGGGGGGGAGGTGCTGTTTCACTTCCTGAAGTCAATCACTATCTCCTTTGTCTTGCTGTAATTGAGGAAGAGGTTGTTGTCTTGGCTTCAGGTTACGAGGTTCTCAATCTCCTTCCTGTACTCCATCTATTTATTATTTGATAACCGGCCCACTACAGTGATGTTGTCTGTAAACTTGTGAATTGAGTTAGATTGCTATTAGGCTGTACAGTCTGGAGTGTATAGGTGGGGGCTGAGAACGTATCCCTGTGTGGCATCAGTGTTATTGTAGAGGATTATTTGTCACCTATTTGTCATCATTGTGGTCTGTTGGTCAGGAAGTCGAGGATCCAGTTGCAGACTCCCGGGTTCCACAAGTTTGGCGATGGGCTTGGTTGGGATAATGGTATTAAAAGCAGAGTTCCAGCCTATGAATATTAGTATGATGTAGGTGTCCTTCTTATCCAGGTGTTCCAGGGATGATTGTGTGGCCAGTGAGATGGCATCAGTCGTAGATTGGATTTGAACTTGTGATCATTTTTTTTTCATAAATGTTTTTTGCTGTGCTAAATCTAATACCAGACATTGGTTAGTGTGACTGCATGACATAGAGTGCCTGTCACATGCATTTTCTCTAATAATCAAAAAATTATAATTATCACATCTGATTTTCTAATTTGCCAGATAGAAATTAGTTTTGTTTTGAGGTGCAGCATAGAAACACGCCCTTCAATCCACCGATTGCACGGCACCCAGCAATCACCCATACACTAGGGACGATTTGTAGAAGCCAATTAACTTACAAACCTGCACGTCTTTGGAATGTGGGAGGAAACCGGAGCACCCAGAGAAAACCCACGTGGTCACAGGAAGAATGTACAAAGTCCATACAGACAGCACCCATAGCCGTGACCGAACATGGATCCCTGGCGCTGTAAGGCAACAGCTCTGCCGCTGCAGAATATACAGCAATATATTTGTAAACCACTGCTCTGTCATTCAGCACAAATCTTTCCACCTGTCGCAGGGTGTTGGTCATATCACCGTTTCCATTTTAATCTGTTTGAAATGCAAA
Source organism: Leucoraja erinaceus (assembly GCF_028641065.1). Lineage (NCBI taxonomy): Eukaryota > Metazoa > Chordata > Chondrichthyes > Rajiformes > Rajidae > Leucoraja > Leucoraja erinaceus. The sequence goes on from NC_073408.1 coordinate 11,258,505, forward strand.
CCGTGGAGCAGCACTGAGTCCCTGCAGCGCTGAGTTACTGCAGTGGCTTAGACGGGTTCTCTGCTTTCTGCACCTGGTAAGTTCCACAGGGACTTTTCCTAATTGGACTTCGTTCAACTTCAGACTTGTATCTGCTTATCAACAGGAAGTGGATTATTTTATCCCTTCATGTATCTGAAACATTCGATAAGGGACAGGGAGAGATTGCAAAATGTGACACATAATCTGAGCCGGAGACTGATCAAAGGCTACTTTCTCAGAAGTTTTTTTTTGTTTGGAAACAGTCTTTCCTGTGTTGGGTTGCAAATCTACAACTCTCTAATGAGCTGCCCTGAGGGTTGACATTAGTTGCATTTTAATCTTTTAATGGATCCGATTGTTAGGACGAGGGTGGGGAAGGCTAATGGGGTGGGTGGGGGGGGGGGGGGGGGGGATGGGGGGGGGGGGGAGGGGGGTGGAGGGAGAGTGGTTATTGAGATGGAGTTATGAGAATGAACTCCTTTGCTGGGAAGGTCTCCACCAAAGATCCTACAGCGAGCAAGATAGATCACTCGACGAAAAAGACGTAGTACGGTCATGGGCAGATCCACGGGTATTTTTCGGCCCCATTTCCGTAACCGGCTTCCGTCTCCGCACCAAAGATACCATAGTGTGGAGCTAGTGTGGAGATGGAAGCCGATTTCGGAAACATCCTCGTAAAAATAAAAGTTATTTGGTAAAAATCTTCTCATTTTCAGAATTATCATTTATTAACACGTTGAATACACTGCGAGTCGGGTCGGGTCGGGTTACTGAAATGGATGAGAAAAAGTTCCACATTCTGTTCCGTTGCGTACTACACATTGCATTTAGGAGGAGTGATCTATCTTGCTCCGCTATAGGATCTTTGGTCTCCACAACATTGGTCTGATCAATGTTCCAATGGTTATATTTAGCCAGCTGACCTGTTCCACGGTGTCAGTGGGAGAACTGTTGTACATCAAATGAATTCTCTCCATTGGTTTAGTTTACTTTAGAGATACAGCGTGGAAACGGCTCTTCGGCCCACAGACTCCGTGCAAACCTGTACGTCTTAGGAGTGTGGGAAGAAACCGGAGCTCCCGGGGGAAACCCACGCAGCTCACGTGCAAACTCCGTACAGACAGCACCCGTAGTCACAATCGAACCCGGGGCTATGTAAGGCACCACCGTGCCACCCATCGGTGAAAGATAAGATAAAACAGAAAATACTGGAAGCACATAGTTGGTCGGGCAGCAGCTGTGGAAAGAGAACCAGAGTTATCATTTCAGGTTGAAAACCCTTCACTCTGAAAAATCAACTCTTGAGGAGAAATTCATTCATTCACACAGTAATGAAACCCTGCAATTCATTTTCACTCCTGACTGTGAAGGCCATGTCATTGGGTATTTGTAATGCAAAGATTGATAGGTTTTTGATTATGAAGAATGCCAAAAGTTACAGGAAGAAGCATGAAGAATTTGGTTGCGAGGAAAATATAGATCAGCCATGGCAGAGTAGACTCGATGGGCCGAATGGTCTAATTCTGCTCCTATGTCTGATGGTCTCTTGGTCTATCTCTGTCTCTCATGCTATGATAGGTAAGCAGATTGTTCATCAGACTGAAGAAGGGTCTCCACCCGAAACGTCACCCATTCCTTCTCTCCAGAGATGCTGCCTGTCCTGCTGAGTTACTCCAGCATTTTGTGTCTATCTTTGTTTTAAACCAGCATCTGCAGTTCCTTCCTACACTGTATGTTCTCCCCTGTACACTTGTACAAGACTTTGTAGCGTTCTGATTTTAATTTATTGTTAGAAGATGAGGGTGTAAAATAATGTCGGGAATGGGTGGCAGGGAAGTGGCGAGAGGGTGAGAGGAGTTGGATATGGAAGTGATTCCTCTGCAATGAGAGGCCGTAATAGCGTCTTGAGACAAATGCATTTCGTTGTCTCTGTACTGTACACTGACAATGACAATTAAAATTGAATCTGAATCTAAGTAGCGAACTAGCTCTTGAATGGGTTTGTGGAGATCTGGCGCCATCATGTGGGCAAACATTGTAGTTCTCACAGGTGATATTGTGGGCTGGAAGCACAAAGTGCCACTCGAGGAGGGGTGGGGATAGGATGGAGAAGAACTGAGGGACCTGGCAGTGATCCTGTCCCTAAAGGTTATGAAAGGTACAATCTGAAAGGACTCCTGCAGTCATATTTGTTTCCTGAAAAACCTTTATTGGGGGATCTGCACCAGAATTTCTAAATTAAATATTTTTCAATGGGGACACTACTAGCGTCACTACACTGTATCAGGTCCAGAGGCAGAAGGGTGTAGAAGATCTGATTACCTCCATACCATACGTCCCAATACAGGGACAGTTTTTCCCAGCTGTTATCAGGCAACTGAACAGTTCGCTCACCAACTAGAAAGCGGTCCTGACCTCCCATCTACTTCAGTAAAGTCCTTCGAGCTATCTTTAATCAGACTTTACTGGCCTTTATCTTGCACAAAACATGATACCTTTAACCTGCATCTGTGCACTGTGGACGGCTTGATTGTAGTCATGTGTAGTCTTTTCGCCGATTGGATAGTGCTCAAGTAAACAACCTTTCACTGTACCTCGGTATACGTGACAATATTAAACAAAACTGAACTGATTATCACATGGGCTCTTGGAGGGCATCTACCACACACGGTGCCTCAGGAAGGCCGTCAGCATCCGTAAAGACTCCTCGCACCCTTGTAATGGACTGTTCGAACTACTTCCCTCCGGCAGACGTTATAAGGCCTTCTACGCCCGAACCTCCAGACTCAGGAACAGCTTCATTCCCAGAGCTATAGTGGCTCTGAACCGGCCCTGCTGAGTGCCCCCCATCCCCCCTGGACTGTCTCCCTCAGATGGTCACGTCGCACAGACACATCTGCATTTTAGTCTGTTGAACTGTTTTGACTGTTTTACTGTTCTTTTTACAATCCATGTTCTCGGGGTATCAATATCTAACTCCAAATTTAATTAGTTATTTATGTTATGACATTGGATGGAAGCTGCATACCAAATCTCTTTGCGCTTATGGTCAATGACAATAAATATATTATTATTATTATTATTACTGTTTGACATCTACGTTCTCACACATTGTTGGTCATTTTTTTTACTCCTCTCTCCTCTTTGAAATAGGATGTGAAGATTATCCGTTCCTTGATCTTGGGCGAGATGGAACGTGGTCAAACACAGTTTCAGGGTCTGTGTTTCATCACCAGGCTTCATAAGAATGAAATTATTCCAAGTGACTCCATGGCAAAACTCCGACAGGTGAGATGTGGTCCCACACCCGGCCAGATGCCCCCTGTTACCCGGATCCCGTATCACCTGCCAGCTCTTACCCCACCCCTCCCCCTCAACTCTTTCCACTGGCTATCTCCCTCTACTCCATGTCCGAAAAACAGTCCCCACCCGAAGCATTGTCGAACCATTTTTCTCAATGGATGCAGAGGGTGGTGCATGTATATGGAATGAGCTGTCGGAGAAAGTAGTTGAGGCAGGTAGAATAATTTGGTTTAGTGTAGAGATTCAGTGTGGAAACAGGCCCTTCGGCCCAACAAGTCCCCAACATCTAGTGATCCCCGTTCACTAGCACTATTCTATGTACTAGGGGCAATTTACAATTTTTACTGAAGTCAATTAATCTACAAACCTGAACATTTTTGGAGTGTGGGAGGAAACCGGAACACCCGGGGAAAACCCAGGCAGTCACAGGGAGATGGTACAAACTCCGTACAGACAGCACCCATGGTCAGGATCGAATACAGGTCTCTAGCTCCGTAAGGCAGCAACTCTACCACTGTGCCACGGTGCCACCCCACAGTGCACAGTACATTGGAGTGGCTGTATTGTAGACATATTGTAAATGCACAATAACAACATTTACAGGACGCTTAGACAAGTGCACGGATTGGAATGGTTAAGAGGGATATGGATCTAAAGCAGGCAAATAGGACTAACTTAGATGGGCAATCCTGGTCAACATGGATGTTGGATAGAAGGGCCTGTTTCTGTGCTGCTTGATTCTATGACTATGCTTCCTGACCAACTAAGTTCCTCAAGCAGATTGTTTTTGAGATAGGAAGGCATGTTGTTCCGATCACTGGGTGAGAGTGGAGGTGTTGGTGATGGGGTTGCTAATCATTGTTGATTTATTGATGAAAAAAGTCAGAAACTGTTATACAACATGCGGCAGCAGGGTACTTGTGGGGGGAAAATAATCAGGTGGTCAAAATATTTTAATGAAAGTAAAATCACAATGAATTAGTTTAATGGCATTCTTTAAATGAGTAATAGGCTGAGGATGAAGGGAAAATGGTGGAGATGCTAAAATGTCCTAAAGGTGTTGACTTATTGGTATCAACTGGGTGTTGCTCCAAAGGTTCTAGTGGAATATAAAATCTCATGGTAGAGCAATAAATAAAATGGATTTGGGTAGGAAATTGAGTATCTAGCAGAAACCAAAGAGAAACAAAGGTGGCAAGATGCCAGAAACACAGACTGCAGTAATTGGTGCTGAGGCCCCAACTTTATACAATTCATCAATCACTCGGACGAAGGCACCAAAGATAACGTCACTAACTTTGCTGATAACACGAGGTGGGTAGGAAAGTTGTGAAGAGGACATACGGGGACCACGAAGGGGATATACACCCTCCAAATAAATGCACAGAGATCCCGCAAATGGAGTGGAATATATGGGAGATTGTAAAATTGTTCAATCGCGCAGGGAAAAATAAAGGCAAATTGCCCCAAAGATGAGAGGATGCAGAGGGGTCTGAGAAACCTGGTATGTTAGTGCTGCAGTTAATTAAGCAGGATATTGGTCTTTATTTGTGAAGGGAACTGAATACACCGATTTTCCGGCAACTCCAGACCACCATTAATCTGGACAAAATCATGAGAGGGTTGTGTGAGGCCGATGCTCCTTCAGGCCGCTGGACTGAAATAATTAATTATTTACTAATCTGTCAATAGTTAATTATTTATTTGTTTCTGGCAGTCGATGGGATTTTAGAGACACGGGGTGTGGGGGCGTATAATTAGTGGATCAGAGGTGTATTGTTGGATTATTATAACATATTATTAAATATTACTTATAATAATTCATTTATTATTACAACAAATGAATCCTTTGTTGGTCCAGTAAAATGGATAATCCGGCAAGGCTCTGGGACCAAGTGTGCAGTCAAATCGATGGTGTACCCGTACATAAGTAGAGAGGTTGGAGTTCAGCTGTATTTAGACCACGTCTGGACAAGTGTGTACTGTGTTGGTCTCCTAGTTTATGGAAGATAGTTTTTGAATGTTGTAAGGCAGATGTAGGTACATTCTCAGTGAATAACATGGTGAAAAATTACTGCGGGTAGCTGGGTGTGTGGTGTTGAGATGACAACAGTTCAGATGTGACCTCCTTGGCTGGTAGAGCAAGCATCTGGGGCAGTCGATCTACTGCTCCTAACTCATACTTTCCAGAACGGGGCTATTCTCATTCTAGTCCCAATATAACTGGTTAGAACTAAATCTTGGTCTGGGCCCTTCAGCAGAAATCAATAGTAACCACTTTTAATATTGTTTTAATAACATTTTTTAATAACATAATTGCTTTTTAATAAATACTGTTTTAATGCTTTTAATAATGTTTAAGAAGCAATTAGACAGGTACATGGATAGGACAGGTTTAGAGGGATATGGGTCAAACGCAGGCAAGTGGGACTAGTGTAGATGGGACATGATGGTCGGTGTGGGCAAGTTGGGCCAAAGGGCCTGTTTCCACACTGGAAGACTCTACGACACTACTGTGAAGTCTGCTTGCAGACCTCTGACAAGTAGCTTCTTATTGAGTGATTCCAATTCAAACAGTTCCTGAAACTTTGGCCTTTATCATCGTTACTTTTTTGCATATCTTTCATTCATTTGTTCTATCTCTCTCTCTCTCTATATATCACCATCTATGTCTCTTGTTTCTCTTTCACCCTGACTCTCAGTCTGAAGAAGGGTCTCAAGACTTCACCTACAAACCTGCACATCGTTAGAGTGTGAAAGGAAACTGGCGCACCGGAGCAAACTCCACCCAGGGAGAACGCCCAAACTGCGTACAGTCAGCTCCTGAGTCCAGGATCAAACCCGAGTCTCGGGCGCTGTGACACCCGCCCCAAGCCTCCATCCGTTTATGTTGTTGTTGAAATTCGACCTTTGCTCCATCTACTCCATCATCAGTACGGATCACTTTCTCTTTCCCTGCAGAAGAACCCGAGAGCCGTGCGCGTGGCAGAGGAGCAGCGAGGCCTCGAGCACTTGTACATGGACGTGGCTGTGAATTACAGCAGGGCCAGCCAGCTCAGCATCCACGTACACAATGTGTGCGCTGAGGCCACTGACGGTATCTATGCAAGAGAGAGCGACGTGAAGCACTGGATGAATTCAGGTTTGTGCAATTGATGCAAGAGACAGGCAGGCATGTTGAATGCTTGCAGTGGGAGGCTGTTCAGTGTCTTGAGCCTGTTCCACCACGCAAGTAGATTTTGGCTGATCAGTACCTTACCTCTTTGCAGTAACCTTTCACGGACAAAATCTACCGACCTCGGTTGTTTTTTAATTGTTCTCAATTTCTCTTCCTCAACAGCTTTTTTTTGTGGGGGAAGGTTCCAAAATCTATATCATGTTGTGTATCAGTTTGGTATTGTCCCAAACTCATTTTAATGTTGTCCATGAGGTTCATATGGTAGAGGAACAGAATGAGGCCATCAAGTCTACTCTGCCATTCAATCATGGCTGAGAAGGCAGGTGCAGGATATTGAGTTGGATGATCAGCCATGATCATGTTGAATGGCGGTGCAGGCTCGAAGGGCTGCCCCCCCCCTTCTCCAGTAATTTCCTCTAACCCATTTTCTCACATGTGACCATTAACACCCCCCCCCCCCCCCGAATCTTCCTGCTGTCCATCTACAAAGCTCCAGAACTCATACTCATCGCATTGCCCTTACTGAAGTCTTGACCCAAAAACGTCACCTATTCCTTTTCTCCAGAGTTGCTGTGTGACCCGCTGAGTTACTCCAGCTTTTTGTGTCTATCTATGGGATTAGTACAGATGGGCACCCACTGGTTGGCATGGATGCCGGGGCAGGATGGCCTGTTTCCACGCCCATATGACTCATGACCATTCCCAATGAGTCAGATGGCTCAGGTCTCAGTCCATTTCGAGAAAAGTCTCGAGTGACGTTCTGCTCCTTGATATCTGTGGGTTTGCAGACTCATCAGGTGGGCTTGAGGTGCATCTTTTAACAAATATGTAGGTGTTGAGGAACCAGACCACTTTGGTTGGGAAACTCACCATCACCTTATTGCCTTCTCGTGGCTCCTGATCTAAGAACGAGCAGTCTTTATTTACACAGCTGCACCTTATGATTTGAAAACCAGTCACTGCTTGTAAGTTTGAGTACATGGAATGGAAGTAGTTTGCTGCAAATATCATTCCTTCTTAACAATTTTAATATTTCAATGTGTTATTAGCCTGCATTAATGCTTTGAGAGCATTTGAGGGCATTCGTATTAATTTTTGGGATGTATTTGGATGCCATGGTGGGTGTTTTTTTTAATGGTTATTTTTTATAGTTATCCATGTGATCCTTATGCCTCTATAACTCACAGACAACAATGTACCAACAGTTCAATTGAGTTGATGTTAAAATGATCCTGTGGCAGCGTTTTAAAGAGGAGCATGGAAGTTATCCCTGATAATTTGGTGACCAAGTTCTGAAAATGAAAACATAGTTGTTATTACTTTGGTCACAAAGTACTGGAGTAACTCAGGGGGTCAGGCAGCATCACTGGAGTAACATGGAGAGGTGACGTTTTGTGTTGCGATCCTTCTTCAGGGTCCCGTCCCGAAACATCACCTATCCATGTTACTCCAAAGATGCTGCCTGACTAGCTAAGTTACTCTAGCACTTTGTATCCTTTTGTGGACACCAGCATCAGCACCAGTTCCTTGTTTTGTCATTATTACTTTGTTATTTTCGCGAGCTTGCTGTGTACAAATTGCTGCTATATTTCTTATACTGCAATGAAGGTAATCTTCCCAAAAGTACTTAATAGATTGTAGGGTGTTTTGAAAGAGATAAGCAAGGTGCTATATAAATGCACTTTGTTTGTGGGGTAATTTGTTGACCCCTGGTTGACTTGGTTCTCCTCTTGTTCCCCCCCACACTGTCAGGTGTCGATGCTTCCATCTTTGAAGCAATCCACGTGTCAGAAGATGTTCCTCGATGTCGGACCAGCCGTGAGTGGTGGAAGGGCTGCATCTGCCGCTACTCCTTGTGTGTGGAATGGTACCCCTGCTTCCTGAAATACTGTCGGACAAAGGATGCCGCCGGGAAAACCAGCACCTACAAGTGTGGAATCAAAAGCTGCCAGAAATGTTCCCAGTTTGACTTCTATGTCCCGCAGAAACAGCTGTGTCTGTGGGACGAGGACACTTAACCGTCACCCACTCCTCTTGTTTGACTGGGAGGGGTTTGGGGTGACAGTGCTAATGATAGTCTACGCATTCATCTTGCCTGCCAAATGGAGACTGGGAATCTGTTTCAGAGCTCTCTGGCTGTGGTCATTAATGAGGGGAGGGGAGGGGATCGCTGGGATGGGAGCGAGTCGGTGAGAAGTGGTGTGTTTGCATTAGAGATTTTTCATCACGTGAAAAGGAGCCTAGGCCCCAGGCCCTCAACCGAGGCTGGGACTGGGAATTGGTGGGGTTACTGTGGTTTGGGCCTTGCCTCTGCCACGAGGCCTTGTTCTGTGGTGAGTCCATGCCCACGATGGTGACATCTGTACATTTCAAGAGTGGTTTTATTTAGGGGTGCTTGAAGAATCTTCAGAGACCCTGAATGTGTAAAACTAGTTTCACTTATGGTTTTTTGAAGGACTGTAGATTTTGACATTGAGCCAAGTTTCAAAATTAGGAATTCTTATACAGAGAGCCTTTCCTCAAGAGGTTGCCTAGTTTACTTTGTGGGGAGTTTGAATTAACTAATGCTGCATTTTAACTAATCTCCATGGTCTAGGTTGTTTCAATGGTGATCATTTCAATGTTGTTTTGTTAACCAGCGAAGCTGATTTAATCCAAAGTGGATCCTTGTTGATTTGTAAGAATGGCCAAATCACTTGACCCTTTGGATCGTAGAAACCAGCAAATAGCTGCCCAGGCTATAACACAATTTTTACATTTGATAAGTGACAGAGGAGGTGGCCTCGAATGGCTCAACATTGGCAGAGTAGGGTACCAGACCACTTCATCCTGGTGATAAAAAGTGCCTCAGATTGTTAGATGAACTTTAACCAACACTCAATAAGATGTTTTACCCATCCTCCATGACGTATGGCCAATAGTTTATTAGCTTGCATAAGATACATAGAACCACCATTCTTGATGGCAAAAGCTCATTCTTTGACCAGGCATTGAATCAATAGTCAGGAGAGGTTATTAACCACTAAATTACTAGGTGCTATTCATGGGGCAGTTGTCTTACTCGTATTAAATTGTTCATGATGTGACGCCAAATCCTGTTTTTTTGGGGGGCTTTTAATCCATTGAGAATTATCACATGGAGTGTTATCCAATACAGGAGCAGCCAGCAATTTGTCCTAATGTCAGAAGATTGATGCAGATGACAGATGTGTCTTCTTTTAATCTGCCAGAGGAGGTCAGGCTATCTCATGCCCCCACCCAGGAGTTCCACTAAGTGTTTCGTTCTTCCTAAGTGACTAACATATTATTCGGTTTGTATGGCTCTTTCTTCAACCAGCCTATCTATCTTGTAGCATAGATTCTAGGTCTGCATTTTCACCAAATACTTAAATCACAACAAGCAAAAGTAAAGGAAAGCAGATTTCCAGCAGTCCCGGTTCTTTGCACCTATCTTTATTTGCCAAATTCAACAAAAAGGCTCTTGAGTTCTGTTTAAATATTGTAAATCTATGTGTGTAGTCTCCGTCCTGTGGAACTTAGCCAAAATGTCCTGAGATTGAAGTAGGAGGTTATGTTTACAGGTATTACAATCTCAATCTAATACAGTATCTCCAATATCCAGAGTGCTTTCCACAATGAAACTTTAAAAATATATATATATATATTATCCCCAGAATATATTGGTAACAGGAAGGAAGCTTGGAGGGAAAGATTATTGTCTCAGAATTGAGTTTTTATTGGTGTTTTTCTTTGGAAATAATAGTGTGAAGTAGAAATTGAAATGGGACTAAGTAACCAAAGATCATAGCAACTGCACCAAGATCCTTTTAACGTAAAACACTACCTTTCTGAGGTGAGTGTGTGGGGACCAGTGGGTGTGTATAGTAGATGAGGGAAAGACCTTGACACAAGCACATCCTCTTCACTACTTTAATAATCTCTTGGCTTCCAGACATTTCAAGGAAGTTTAAGACAAGCTGGTCTGTGACACGAACGTTTTTAATAACAAAGTAAAACAGCATATGTTTGACTTGCACAAGAATTGATGCCAGGCCTTAACTCCTTGATATATGTTTGTACTTTTATTGGTATTGGTTTTAGTTTATTGTCACATGCATCTTGATACAATGAAAAAAAGTAGTGCTGTGTACTATCTAGATCTTGCCATACATGAATACAACCGGTAATGCAAAGGAGAAAATAAACGGAATGCAGAATATAGTGCTACAGCCACAGAGAAACTGCAGATTTAGAAAAAGTAAGTGTAGGGGTCACCATGAGGTAGTGCAGTTTGTTCCAGAGTCCAGAAAAGCTGTTTTTGAATTTGGTGGTACATGCTAACAAGCTTTTGTATCTTCTGTCTAAGGGGAGAGGAACAAAGGGATAATAATTGGTGTATGAGCCGTCCTTGATAATATTGGCTATCCTGAGGCGGTGTGACTATATTGTGTATATATTTACACAATTTATTCCCCGTTTGTGCAAGTAAAATAACACTGGACTTGTCGTGGACTTTGTCATGGACAATGTGCCTTTGAATGTCCATTTTGTTTGTCTCCCTTGGTTGGGGTCAGCAAGGGTAATGTGATGAGTTCTAGAGCTGTGTAGGTAAGCTGATGATCTCACTCTGGGCAAACAAGAGTGTCTTACTCTGGGCAAACTGTGAGTTTTTGGTCATGACTTAGAAGGGGGATTATAGTTGTTCCAGCACAGTTTGTTACTCCATTTCCTAGCCACACTGGAACATGGTTCTCTAATTCTTCCTCCTCGCCTTCTCTTCAGGATGTGAGTTTAGTGTTTTTCCTCATGATAATCTTCTGGTCTCAAATGCCGTTAACCACCAACTCTTTGCACGGACCTGTAGAATGGCCACCGCTTCAGTTTAGTTTACTGTCACATGTACTTAGATACAGTGAAAAGCGTTTGAAATGCTTCAGGTGTACGTTCAGTGTTTTGCAGTTGTCCCTCGTGAGGGATCATCGGCAAGATAGAAATTGGTTCCCTTCATTTCACGTCCATCCATGTCACTCTATTTGAGGCGAGACCATGTTCTCGACTTGTTGTCCAATTTGGGGTTGAGAGGAGCTGAGCCTGTGATGTGTCACCAGACCCGTGCCTGGTTTGACGGGCTGCCGTTAGAGGTAGTACTTTGGAGACACCAGAGCTTCGGGTCAAGCATTAGAGGACCCATGGTGTTAATGAGAATATTTTTGGGATGTTGTGGGAAAAGGTTTTGTAGGATGTAGCATGGAAAGCCTTCACCTCAATAACTGCAATCTCACAAAAGTGCCTTCTTGTCCTGTTCATTGTTTCAGATTCCTAACAAATTATTTTTGTATTAATGTGTTTTTTAAAAAAAATTAAAAGATGGCTTTATTCATTAGCTCTTCTTGTATGTCGTGTTCAATAATAAACTCTTGCGCTCATCATTCACTTCCTCCCACAGATTCCTGTTGCTAATTGAGTCCAGGCTGCAGACTGACCTGAGGTTAAAGAGGGTTTGAATGGAGGGGGCTGGGGTGAGTGCTGACATCCATAGCGTAACTTCAGACAGAAGCTTCGAATAGAGATGTGATTGAGAAGTCGTGGTGTTGTGCGTGATACTGCTGGGCTTTTCCATGGAGAGTGGGACAGCACGTGCTATGTTCTACATGGGACAACATGCTATTTTCTGTCCATCTGTCTCCTCAGATCCTGGTGAACTTCTACCGCTGCACCATCGAGAGCATCCTTACCAACTGCAGCACAGTATGGTATGGCAACTGCTCTGTCTCCGACCGGAAGGCATTGCAGAGGGTGGTGAAAATTGCCCAACGCATCACCGGTTCCACGCTCCCCTCCATTGAGTCTGTCTGTCTGCGGATGGGAGCATCGCCAAGGACTGCTCTGCAACCATGGACTGTTTACCCTGCATCCGGGAGGCGCTACAGGTGCTATGTTTCAGCAGGTCGAGGAACAGCTTCTTTTCTTCTTTCCGGCGGGACTCAAACGTATGACTGCCAATCACCCACCCCCCCCCCCCCACTTCCCCCATGGGACAAGTTTTTTTTAATTCAAATCGTTGCTATTCTCTCAAGGGAGATGCTAAATGCATTTCGTTGTCTCTGTACTGTCAATGACAATTAAATTGAATCTGAATCTGAATCGGATTTCTGCATGGGACAACATGCTATGTTCTGCATGGGACAACATGCTATCTTCTACATGGGACAAGTGGTGATCTGTTCTTCACTGGACAATAAGTTCTTCAACGTGTAGCATCATGAAGAATCTCCAGGGGGAGATCACTAATCAGGGAAAGGAGAGTTTTCCAATGTGAAATCAGGGGCAAAGAATATAGCAAGAAAGAGTAGGACAATTTGGGAGATGATAGAAAATAAAGTTTCTGACAGTGAGGGCAGAGAAGCTTGAGAAAGTAGCAGAAGAGGAAATGGAGGGAAAGAAATCCAGAAAGAAAAACTCAATTTCTACATTAACTCCATTTGCAGTGAAATGTTGAAATTAGGTTGAACTGCAGTTTGAGAAACTATTAAGATAGTTAGTATCTTAAAGACAACAGAAGGTAGGACCACCTTAATGGATACAAGGTAAAAGCATAGAGTTTGACGGGTAGCTGTGTCATTAATCAGCACAGGGTGGCACGGCTGCTGCCTCACAGCGACAGGGTCCCGGGTTAGATCCCGACCATGAATGCTGTTCAATGTGGAGTCTGCACATTCACCCTGTGACCGTGTGGTTTTCCTCCCATATCTGAACGATATCTGGATTTGTAGGTGAATTGGCCTCTGTAAATTGCCTATAATATTTAGGGATGAGAAAATGGGATAACTTCGAACTAAAGTGAATGGGTGATTGTTGGTCTGCGTGGACTCGATGGGCTGATAGGCCTGTTTCCATGCTGTATCTCTCAATCCATCAATTTAATCAATTATTTTTAGGAAGGAAGTCTATCAGCTGATGGAATCAAAAGATCATAAAATTGACAGAGTAATTATAAAGGACTTTGAATTGTTCACCAAGCATCAAATATATTGTGTATGTGGATGGAATTCATTGGAAGGGAAGCTACCAAAATGCCACACGTCAAAACAACAAGTTAATCTAAATCTAAAATAAGTAATTTAGATCCAAAGATGTGAATGAGGTATTCACAAACCATTTTCTCGCACAATAAATGAGAGAGTGAATGAATTGGCTCTTTTTCATATGGATTTTGGCAACTTTCCAAGACCTATTAGTCACACATAGGCTGATTCCCTGGGACTTGATATTCATATCATCAATGCCCACCTTTGCTGCGAAGTGGCTCCTGAGATATGGGAAGTGGCCCATCTTCTACGAGTTCTTGGTGAGAAGCTTCATTGTTGGTGTGGTGCCATGGGAACAGGTTGGTTGAGGACCTTTGTCTTGTTTATGGGTATAAGGCCCAGTCTTTCACATGCTGTAGTAAACAAGTCAACAAAGGCTTGGAGCTCAAAATGTTTGAAGGAACATTTGCGATGGTGTTGAGAAGCTTGGGTCCACACATTGGGAACATATAGAAGCCCTGCATCTACTGCAGAAGAGCACATCATCTGACATTAGTACCTCCATCAAACACCTCCTGAGCTACCTGTGGAAGAGTTTGCATTCCTGATATTGTTTTTATTTTCAGCCATATTTGAATCCACAGATCCAGAGTAGATCCAGAGCAAGTCATCCTTCAACCTTCGAGATTGCCCAAGGAGAAAAGTATTCACAATATTGGCAATTGAGACACATGCAAAAATGGGTTCAACAATCTGAAGGTGGGTAGAGAGACTTGGGAAATATCGTGTAGAAAGGAACTGCAGATACCGGTAACCCATCCTTGTTATCCAGAGCTGCTGCCTGACCCACTGAGTTACTCCAGCACTTTGCATCTATCTTGGGAAATATTGGCTGGGAATATAGCAACAGAAAAAAAGATGAGAATTGCAAGTTGAATGTGTATGGAGAGTGTTGGGGGGGGGGGGGGGTGATTCCCGTAAATACTGGAAATATTCCGGGCAGGCTACGTCTGTTTTGAATGAAAACAAGTGAAGGTTTCAGGTTCCTAGACCTCAATTGAAAGCTCAATGATTTGAAAGCAAAGTTACTGCGAGCAGAAGGCATGGAATTGGAATAATGAATGTGTAATTAGATTGGATGGAACAAGATTGATGGAATCGTGGTGAAGGATCTTCGATCGGAAACACAAGCCCCATTTCACTTGCTGCAATACTGCCGAACTTACTGAAAGTTTCCAGCACCTAAATTGCAAAAGACACTGACAAATTAAACAAGTGGCAAAACTGCGACAAATGGATTTCCACTGCAGCCAAGTGTGAGGTCACCTCATTTAGAGCCAAATTGGTTAGACAGTGCAAAATGAGGCTGGATCTGTGGTGGTTAGGCCACAGGTTAAGGGGGAATGATGATGAATTTCTTCAGCATGTTATTTTGCTTAACTGTGACTGACACCAGAACTGTCAGCATGTCGAATCTCTGGAATGGGAATTTTTCACAAGAATGTAGATACGTTTTTTGATTGTACATGTGCCAATTTTTGGAAGAAATACTGAAAAAAATAACTTTTGTTATTTTTTGTTGGGGTGTGTGTGGGGGTGGGGTGGGAGGGGCGGGGGGACTTTTTAAATCTCTCCCTGCACGGGAGACCTGACCTTTTCTCGTCGGGTTTCCGTTATCGTTGGGGCTGCAATGAGGAGCGGCCTCCAACAGGAAGAGACCGGGGACTCTGGTGCCGACGACTCACCTCACCGTCGCGGAGCTGGCTGAGTCCGGAGCAGGTGGAGCGGTGGAGGAGCGCTGCTGCTGCTGCTGCTGCGGCCCGACTGGAGAGTCGGAGGCTTCAACTGCAGGTCTGCGGACGGCGGCACCGGGAGCCCGCGGGTCCCTGGAGGGAGACCGCTTTTCAGGGCTCCTGCAACGGCGACTTCTCCCGCCCGAGTTGCGGGGTTGAAGAGCTCCTGGAGTGGGGCCTACATCACTGCCCCACGCGGCTTGGAATGGCCGCGGTACTCTGCGAGCGCACGCCAGGGGCTCCAACACCAAGACCCGGTGTGCGACCTCACACCACCCGGCGTGGCTTTAATGGCCGCGGGACAATCGCCATCGCCAGCCGGGGGCTTTGACTTTGACTCTGACATCGGGGGGAGGGGGGGGGGGGGTTGTGTCTTGGGTCTATTTGTTTGTAATGTATGGCTGCAGAAACGGCATTTCGTTTGGACCTCAAGGGGTCCAAATGACAATTAAATGTATCTTGTATCTTGTATGATGAATTGTCCTGACTCTATTCAGAAACGTTTTGCGGGATATGGGCCATTAGCAGGCAAATGCAACTCACCCGCTGAGTTTCTCCAGTATTTTTGTCTACCTTTGATTTTTCCAGCATCTGCAGTCCTTTCTTAAAATCCAGCAATTAGAATCATTAATGAGGAATTACTGGATTGCCCACTTTAGTTTAGTTTAGAGATACAGCATGGAAAGAGGCCCTTTAGCCCATTGATCACCCACACACTAGTTCCATGTTATCTCACTTTCACATTTTACACATTAGGGGCAATTTGCAGAGGGCCATTTATCTACAAACCTGCATGTGTGTAGAATGGGCGAGGATAACAGAGCACTTGGAGAAGATCCACAAGGTCACAGGGAGCATGTACAAACTCTGCAGAGACAGCGCCCATAGTCGGGATCGAACCGGGGTCTCTGGCACCATGAAGCATCAGCTCTACCTCTGCACCACTGAGACGGAATTGAGACATAAATCTTTTTCTTTGGGAGTTGTGAAACACTCTCTTCCTCACAGAGCAGTGAAGCAGAGAATTGGAATATTATGAAGGCAGAGGTAAATAAACGGTGAACAAAGGGAGGGAGCGGGGCTGGTCAAGATTAAGGGGGTTGGCAGGAATATTCAGATGACTCAGGTTAGAGTCAGATAAATCATGATCTTATTGAATAAGGAGCAGGCTCAATGGGCTGAGTGGCCTATTCCTGTTCTCAATGTCTGTGTTCATACTGCTGATTGAATGAGTTCCACAATGTGACCACATGCTCATTAATAATAATACTTTCAATTCCCAGTTGGATTTATTAATGATTAGATTAATTATGGTCAGTAGTTGTAGTCTCCACCATAAGTGAAAACAGATATTTACACTGCTCTGGTCTTTTCCAGAGAAAGGATTCCTGGACTCTTCGGTCTTTCCTGATGAGCATAATTGCTCTTTCTGATTTCACTCCCAGTGATTCTGTTTACGGCTACTTTAGCCCACCTTCAACATGAAGCCCAGAACTATTCACAGATTTCAATTGTGGCCAAACCACAGATAGATATAGGTTTTAACAAATTCACTGCTTGTTCATTCTAACTTCCCTACTATTGATTATATCTCTCAAGGGACATATTCAGTTGAAAATAAACACAAAACCTTCAGAGAAGCCTGAAGAGACACTGTTAAGTACAAAATAACAAGGAACTGCAGATGCTGGTTTATACCAAAGATAGACACTGAATGCTGGAGTAACTCAACGGGTCAGGCAGTATCTCTTGAGAAAATGGATAGGTGTTTCAGGTTGGGACCACTCTTCATAGAATTAATGTCATTAATATCATTTAATATAAACATCATATAAAATAATTACTATCAAACAATTCAGTGGTTAAGTATGAGGTGGTTCAAGGGATGCAGCCAGGTTCAAGATTAAGTAACTTTTCATTTCAAAATTAAACTTTATTTGTAATAAAAAATATGTATAAAACAAAACCTGTACAAAAACACTTCATAAGTTCTTACGTGCCTGTACATTCAATAGTGTCGTGCTCAGTGTTGTCACACCTGTCTTTGCATAAAACGCCCTTGCCACGTAGCCCCCTGAGGTGATATCCCTTCCCCTGATTAAAGGGTTGGTTCCACTGGACTCTGCTCCTCAGTGTCCAACAGCAGAGAGGCCCCGGATTGTGGTCTTCCCCCCACAGAGCCTTGGCATTGGCTGCACCGAGCTTCACCTCCACATGCACACTGCAGTTTGTACTGGGCCCATCAGCAACATTCCCTTACTGACATCTCAGGCAGATCAGAAGTGATGGTCTTCGAGCAGCACTTGATGTCCGACTCTTGAGTGTGTCCCAGGGATCAGCCCGTAAACCAGAGAGCCCTCAGGTTCCAGTACGACCCCAAGTTGTATGATGAAAAGATGCTGCTTGAAACAAGAATTCAGCCACCTGCCTCGTCACTGTACACATCATTGTAACGGCAGCAATGTGCGTGAAATTTGGGTTTGGAGAGGATGTGGAGAATATATTTTCTATTTGTTCTTTCACAGGATGTGGGTGTCTCTGGCAGTGCCAGCATTTACTGCTCCTGAACTGAGGAATCAGTAAAGGGTTAACCACATCCGTGGATCTGAAGGCATATTTAGATTAGATTTCCTTCTGTGAACAAGATAGGTTTGTATGACAATTCTGCCATTTTACGGTCATCATGAACTTTTATTTCAATTTCTTGAATTTAAAAGCAGCAGCTGTTGTGGTGGGATTCAAACCTAAGTCTACGGAACAATAGTCCACAACTCTAGCTGCTTGTCCAGTAACTTCATCACCAGACTATTGTACCTAACACAATAATACTGTATATACTGCAATAATACAGTATGATAATACCAGCAATCAGGATGTGATTTACATGGAGAGGCAGGAGAAAATGTGCTTGTTCCCCTTAATACAGAGAAAGTTAAAGATTAATGGGAACTTTTAAAATTTTAGAGGGGTTTGATAGATTAACAGGGGAGATACTTGTTTTTTTTTAACTGGCAGCAGGGTAGATAGATAGAGAGATTAAATGTAAAGTTGACTCAAGAGTCTAAGGGGGGGGCTGACTATTATTTTATCACAGTGTGTTGTGATGTGAATTGCTCTATCTGAAAATGTGTTGAACCTAATTTAATATATTTCAAAAGGTATTTGGATAATGAGTTGAAATCAAACACTTGCAGGTTTGTAGGGGAGGAGATTGGGGCGGAAGGGTCTCGACCTGAATGGTTAACCATTCCTTCTCTCCAGAGATGCTGCCAGTACCACTGAGTTACTCTAACTTTTTGTGTCTAAGATCGTTTAATAATAATAATAATAATAATAATACATTTTATTACGGACTCGAGGTCCAGACAGGGGCAACATTACATTAAAAAAATGCATTGCATATTAAATATCATAAAATACATATAAAATCTTAGTATATCACTTATAAAAGCATCATAAATTATATATATTTTTTTAAACACAATACATAAGTTAAAAATCCAGATTAAAAGAATGATCAATTTTCTACAACGTTTATAGAGGCAGTTTAGGTGCATTTGACTAATTGGCATCTTCATTATTGTATTAATCAATAATTTGATCAAAGTCTGACACCTGCGCATTTGAATTGGGTGAATTGAATTATAATCATTGAGCCATAGAGCATGGAGACAAGGTTTTCTGCCTAACTTGTTCATGTTAACCAAGATGTCTGTCTAAGCAAGTCACGCTTGCCTACATTTGGCTCGTGTCCCTCCAAACCTTTTCTATCCACAAAGCTGCCCAAATGTCTTTAAAATTTTGTTATTTTATCTGCCTAAACCACTTCCTCTGACAGTTTGTTCCATATATGTACCAACTCTGTGTGGGAAATGTTGCCCCTCAGTTTCCTATACATTCTTTCCCCACTCACCTTAAACCTATATTCTCTGGTTCTTGATTCCTCAAACCTGGAGGGAAACTGTGTGCCTTTACCCTACCTTTGCATAGAAACATAGAAGTTAGGTGCAGGGGTATGCAATTCGGCCCTTCGAGCCCGCACCGCCATTCAATACGATCATGGCTGATCATCCAACTCAGTATCCTGTACCTGCCTTGTCTCCATACCCCCTGATCCCTTTAGCCACAAGGGCCACATCTAACTCCCTCTTAAATATAGCCAATGAACTGGCCTCAACTACCTTCTGTGGCCGAGAATTACAGAGATTCACCACTCTCTGTGTGAAAAATGTTTTTCTCATCTCGGTCCTAAAAAATGTCCCCCTTATCCTTAAACTGTGACCCCTTGTTCTGGACTTCCCCAACATCGGGAACAATCTTCCAGCACCTAGCCTGTCCAACCGCCTAAGAATTTTGTAAGTTTCTATAAGATCCCCCCCCCCCCCCCCCCCCCCCCCCCCCCCCCTCAATCTTCTAAATTCTAGCGAGTACAAGCCAAGTCTATCCAGTCTTTCTTCATATGAAAGTCCTGACATCCCAGGAATCAGTCTGGTGAACCTTCTCTGCACTACCTCTATGGCAAGAATGTATTTCCACAGATTAGGAGACCAAAACTGTACACAATACTTCAGGTGTGGTCTCACCAAGACCCTCATGTTTTTGTACAACTGTATAAGGTCACCCCTCAGTTGTCTATGCTCCAAGGAACAAAGTCCTAGCCTGCCCAACATCTCCCTATAGCTCGGGACCTCAAACCCTGGGAACATCTTCATAAATCTTTTCTACATTTTTTCCAGCTTAAAGGCGTGTTTCCTACAGTGACCAAAACTGAACACAATAGTCCTGACTGCTACTGCTGCTTTTTCCTGAATAGTCATTCCTCACCCCCACTGCTCACACCTCACTCAACTGTACCTAAAATGGTGTACTTATTTTCATGAGCAACAGCTCAGGGTTGTCCTGCACTCTCTGTGTCCTTCCTTTACCATTCCTGGTGGTCACTCAGCTACTATCTGTGTCCACCTAAGATGTGGCCTCCTTGCGAAAGCTGCTATCTATGATGTTCTCATGTGATGTCCATTTCCAGCTCCAGCTCCAGTTCCTTCATGTGGTCACACCAAAGATAAACACAAAAAGCTGGAGTAACCCAGCGGGACAAGCAGCATCTCTGGAGAGAAAGAATGGGTGACGTTTCAGGTTTACATGGTCAGTCAGGAGCTGCAACGGGATGCACCTTTCCACACTGGAAGGTTTCCTGATATCCCACATCCTGAAAGAGGAGCAACTGCCATAAGTGCCATTCCAACTGCACTAAGACCAAAGAAGAAAGTTAAAAAGACCCTTATCTTATCTTAGACCCAAAAAGCTGGAGTAACTCAGTGGGTCAGACTGCATCTCTGCAGAAAAGGAATAGGTGACCTGCTGAGTTACTCCAGTTTTTTGTGTCTATCTTCGGTTTAAACCAGCATCTGTTCATCTTCTTGCAAATGGAACATAAATAAACCAAAGGAATAGTTAGATCTCAATCTGGGTGTTGAGCAGCTAGGTTGGTGTCTCTGCGTCAATGTCTGCCAGGCCCTGAGCTCCATTTGGAGGGTGGTAGAGCGGGCACTCAGAGATGACATGGTTGGCTGTCTGTTGTTCTGCTCCGCATTCACAGGCTGGGCTCTGGTAGAGCCCCCATCTCCACATGCTGGCATTGAAACGCCCAACTTCAGTACGAAGTCTGTTGAACTTCACCCATGCTCCTCTGGCAAGGTCAGACCATGGACAGCTTTTATCTGGTGAAGAGATGTAGCTGTGTAATGGAGATGAGGTCGCCTCCCACTCCTGTGACCACTTGGTGGCTATCCAGTGTGCTTTTGTCTCAGTTGGCTGGATGGATGCTAGGAGTTGTTTTCCATGTGGAGCAAAGGGGTGACGGGACTTCAGTCGGGGTGGCCTCTGCTCTCTGCTGATAGCCTGATGGAGGAGGTGATCTGGGTCCATGGCACGATGAGATAGTGCCAGAGTTGCTGCTTGCCTTCAGATCCCTGTAGGCGCAATTGCCTGCAAGTATAGGGAGCTGTTCAACTGGAGTAGGTACTGTAGTTCCTTCCTACACCTATCTTATCTTACCTTCTTCCTCTGGTTAACCTCCTTGCCGAAGCTTCTCAAGTCTAAGCCTTCACACTACACCTCAATCTCAGCCACTCACAAACATGGCTGCTCAAAAATGGCCACTTGCCAGTGGCTGCCTTCCCTTTATACACCAGTAGGGGCTTTCACTTCCGGAAAGTAACAGCTGCTTCACAAATCGCCCACACATCAGCTCCTCGGGCCCTGTTGAGACCGAGACTGACTTCTGACCCTAATCATGGATTGGTGATTTGCAGTTCACTGCAATAGGGCTACAAACAATCTTCAAAAGTGGAGTGAGAAGTTGCACCTTTCACCTGGCAATGGCTGATTCCATTCTTTATCCTCAACTTTGTCTATTGATTTCATCACAAAGACAATGAACTGCAAATCTGTTCTTGATTGAGGCAGATGCAGAATGTTCACCTGCAAATGCCAGGGATTTACTTTGCAAAACCTAGTCCGGGAACAGACTACCCCAAAATAAAACTAGAAACCCTGTTCCAATGTCTGATGGACAAATTCCTTGTTACAAATGTCTTCACCAATAAAGAATATCCTGACAATCTTATAGACAACCCAAAATGATCACCAGGATGTTAGACATTAAAGTTTCATGTAATGCATAGGCAGGGAGCAAGTAGGCTGTTAGCATCAAATAGTGGAATTAAGGGTCCTCACAGTCTCAAATTTGTTCCTTCAGTCTCAGTCTTAACCTCGACCTCACTAATCTGCATCACTGTACTGGTTAATTCTGCCACAGGTTCAAAATTCAGGTGCAATATTAGGCCTCTGTCATTGCAAATTCAAAAGATTAATAACCCTTAAGTGTTGGATTGTTCCCTCTTGTGTCCCTTATTCTAGGAGCCGGCATGGGGCTCATCAGCTCAAGTGCAGACTTGACCTCCCATCTACTTAATTGGAGACCTTTGAACTATATTTAATTGGACTTTATTACTTTACCTTGCACTAAATGTGTACCTTTTATTCTTTATCTGTGTACTTTGGATGGTTTGATGGGTTTCATGTATAGTCCATGGTACGTGTGATAATAATTTTAAACTAAACTAATAACCTCATAATCTACAAGTTTGCTAATCATTTCATTTTCTGATGGAAATATATCACCATTCTTTCATCGGCACTGCTTATGAATATTGAAACCCAATACACAACTGCAGGCTGGGAGTATCGACTGTAATGCTCCTTCTTAAACACACTGACTTCTCAAGGGCAGTTAGGATGGGCAACAAATAACAGGCTTGCCACCAACGGCAACAAACCATTATAGACTTTTAAAAAGATGGTCTACTTCTAGACTCTCCAGTCATTGGGAATCGCACTCAGAAAACTGATTTTCTTTGTTGTCACAGAATCTTGTGTTTTAATGAGCCAATATCTCAATTTCCTAAACTCCAGATAACATAGGGCAAACCTACTGTGTTCAATTTATTCTCAAAGACATCCCTATTATCCCAAGCATCAATATTTTGCACCTTTATTGCAAAGCATTTAAGACAAGAATATCCTTGTTTAGGTTGGAGTTCAAAACTGAACACATGTATCAAATTGTGGTTGAATACAGTATCTGCACAACCAGCCAAGAAGTCTTTCATCCATAGAAATGTGGCAATAATTATGTTCACTGATACGATAATTTCCTTAAAATAAAGGCAAAGTTGTATATCTTATTAATTGTCCTATTGTGCAAGGATCCTCAAATCCTTCTGAAGAGCAACGTATAATAGCTTCTCGTCATTAAAACATGTTATATTTTTAATGATTGAAGTGAATAACTATATGTTTATTTCTGGCATAGCTTTGGTTCACAAAAGATTTGCATAGATTCAGGCCGCTGATTCAATTCATTAAGATAGGTTGTAATTGGATGGGCTTTTCCTAATTCTGATCAACAATCAGCAGTGTGAAACATTAATTCCGTTTTTTTTCTCCACAGAAGATACCTGACCTGCTGAGTATTTCAAGTTTAATTTTCTGCATTGGCAGTGCTTGTTTTCAGAACAGAGTCCATCACTGATCACTGTGGCTTTTCACAAGTAACAACCTTCCAGTTTGATATAAATCCATTTATTCTGAGTGTGTTTTGTCCTTAAACCAATCATCTATTCCATTCTTATGTAGGGCCTGAGAATATTTTGTATATCGATATTTTATGTAGCAACCTTTAGAAATGTTTTTTTTTTAAATCTACAAATGCATCCTTGGGATTCCCCTTGTATACCTTGCAAGCTACATACTCAAAAGCTGAAGATTTATCAAACAAGACTTCCCTTTCACAAAACCATGTTGGCTCTGTTCAATCATATAATATTCTAAATGTCATGTTACCAATTACTTAGTTATGATTCCAGTAGTTTGCCAGCGACCTGTGTTAAATGAATTAACCAACATTTTCCTAATTTCTCTCGCCTTCATTTTTCACTTACACCTGTTTTCTTCCGAAGCAGAATCTATGGAATTCTGAAAATATATCCTGTATCTCTGCAATAATTTCAGGAAGTAAACCATTTAGTGCTAGATATTTATTATTTTCTCTGGTATTTTTTCTTCACATTACATGTTCATTACATTAAGTTTCTCATTCTCAATGACTTGTTACTTCCATCGTTCAATATGTTTTAACAATGAAGTTGGATACAATACTTTTAAAATTTTGAGCACTTCCTTATTTTTCCTCAATCAAGTTCCAAGGTGTCCACATATACTTTTGTTGCTCTCTTTCTTTTCACACATCCATACAAGCTCTTACAATATGCTTTTTTATTGCTGGATAGTTTGTTCTCATATTCCATTTGTTCTGCTCTAAATCTTGGTCATGATTTGCTTGTTTCTTAATCTTACCCATTTCTAAGGCTTATTTGTAAAAGCAGCTTCTTCGTTAGATCCAATACTATTCTTAACATCTTAGTTATCTTCTTCTTCTTGCGTATGGCGTGCACAGCCTAAAGTTGTAGGACAACTTGTTCTATTTGATCTTACTTGATTGTGCACGCCAGGTTGATTGCATTCGTCAAAACAGGGCGGACCACGTGAAGGTTGCAATCTCCCGCCCCATCTTTGTTATCAAGAGATTGATTACATTTCCAACAAGATTTTTTTTTTCTCACTGTTAATATATTTGTTGATAATTAGGAACTATTTCTTAACATGTTGTTTAATCCTTTGCCCCTCATTCTAAATAATTGCCTTTTCGATTAGTCTCTATTCCAATTTAAATACATCCCTTAAAAACTTTGCTTGAAATTCTATTATAATACATCACTTTTCCCAAGATAATCTATCACCATGTTTCTGAATAACACTGTCTCATTGAACAAGACATAATCTAAAATAGCCGATTCCTAGTCAGTTCCATTACATATTGCTTTGGATCTGTCTCAGATGCATCCTATAAAATTGTTCTGCAGTTAATTTGTTCTTGAGATTTGTCTTGTGTGTAATAATAGTTTAAAACTCTAAGATTATGGCTACATCTTTATTATAATGTTCTTATGGCTTGATCCTTGCTAATAGATTATACCTAGAGTCAACAACCCCATGAAATCGTTTCACCTATGTTACCTTTTTTTCCCAACAGTAATGATTCTTCCTGATTTTCCAGTCCAAGACTGTTCCTCACTTCTGCCTTTATCTTAACCTTTATTATGCAAGCTACTGAGCATCATCACGACTTTCTTTCCATTAACAGATGGACTTTCAGCATTAAATTGACTAGCTCATGGTGGCATGCCCTGCTTATCATTACCCAGACAGTAGCATGGGATTGAACGTCAGTTAATCCACACAAAACTGGAGTTATAATGAGGTGACTGATGAGGACAATGTGGGAATGGCAGGCTCCTTCACAGATGGAAGATGACTGATAGCAGGCAGGTGGGTATGTACGAAGTGACGTCTTCCTTCCACTGTTGACATGGGACTTATATGTGCTTCCGATACATGTGCTTGCATTCTCAATATACGTCCAAATACCTCTTTTCACTTTAAATGGACATGAGCCAAAGATGTCCAAGAATCTGTATCAGAGAAACTGCATTTTTTCAGATGCTTTAAGGACATTGTGAAATTTGTCCTCTGCCTGGGCTCGGAATAATGTGTCCATCTCCAGTTCCTGGCATTGGGCACATCAATAATGTGGTCTTTTAAAAATGTCAACTGAGTGTTATTATGACCTCAATGCTCAGGGTGTTAGCCCACAAGAGGACAGCAATGTGGGTTTGCTTATCCATCCAGTGCAGATTTTGTGTAGAGTATTGGTAGCATCTCTCCAACACCCAATGATGTTACCCAAATCAACCAGTCCCCCCTCTCCCCACCATAGTTGGAATTGCACAATTCACATTTATAATCATCTCCTCAGTTCAAATCTCCCAACATTTTATTATTTTATTTACTGCTTACCCATTTCACTGGGGCTCAGGACCTCAGATTGTTTCCATAGGACTTTACCCTATATTTGGAAGCAGTGCCCATTGATCCCCCATGAAGCCAGTTCTGCTCTTGGCTGACAAATGCCCTGAGCTGTTTGTGCCCATGCAAATTTGCATTGACTCAGGTGACATCAAGTCACTACTGCGTCTACGCAAACCGTCGACCCATTAACACTCATCCTAAATAAATAATATTTTAATAAAATTCTCCTTACATTATCGTTAACTGCCACCCAGTGCACGTTGGGTGACCAGAGTGTCCTTAAGATCCCGAGAGTCAATATTTTGGCTGGGTGAGTGGTATTGGAAAAACAAACCTGTTATAGCAAGTGGAAACATCAAATACCCCACGTGTTGGGAACAGACTGCTGGATGGACTGAAGGGGCCAGGCAGCATCTGTGGAGGGAAATGGTGAGACAATGTTTTGGGTCGGGACCCGCTTCCAGACTGATGGAGTTGAGGGGGGAAGGCCAGTGGCAAGATGTGAGAGGATGTGGTGTGGAAAGAGCTGGCCAATGATAAGTGGATCCAGGTGGGGGTGGAGATGTAACTGCTGGAGGCGATGTGGAGAATAAAAAGGATGCAAATTGTGTAATCTGATAAGAAAGGAAAGATGGGTGTGAAATGTAGTACAGTGGGAGGATGATGATAGAAGGGAATGGAGGGGTGGGGTGAGGAATAGGGGGGTTGGGGCAGGGAGGGGTGGGTGGGAGTGAATGGAGGTGATGGTTGGGTAAGGGGGTAGGTGGGGGAAACTTAATTGGGGAGGTGGAAAGAAAGGAATGTGCAGGGATGGGAGACCTGGGTATATGAGCAGGTGGGGGATTGGGGTTACCTGAAATTGGAGCATTCAATGGTCATACCATTAAGTTGTAGGCTACCAACACAAATTATGATATATTTTTCCAGTTTGAAGGTGGCCTCACTCAGGCAGTGGAGATGGCCAAGGACTAACAAGTTGGTATAGAAATGAGTAGAAAAAAGAGGCTAGCAGAAAGGAATTGGTGTGTGTAATTATGGCCTACCCTGTCAGACAGAGTACAATTGGTTGCCTAGTCTATGTTTGGCCTCATCAAAAAACACCAAATTCAGTAGATGAGGTTGGAGGAGGTGCATGTAAACTCTGATCTTACCTAAAAGGGCTGTTAGGGTCCCTGAATGAAGGTGAAGGATGAGGAGGTGTAGGGGGGCAAGTGATGCATCTCCTGCCGTTGCAGGGCAATGTGCTTGAAGCGGGAGAGGGGTGGGTGGAAAGGGATGTGCAAAGCAGGGAGTCACAGGGAGAGTAGTCTCTGTGAAAAGCAGAAAGAGTGGGGAGGGGAAGTTGTCATTGATGTTGGGATTGCATTGAACCTGGCAGATAAGTCAGGGATGCGGGTGAAATGTAAGGACCAGGTAACTCTATCTGGTTTCTCTAGGTGGAGGGGTGGCCAGAGCAGAATGGCGTAAAACAGAGGAGACAGCGGTGAGGACAAAGGGGGTAGGGTAGAGCATGGCTAGATTTAATTAAGAAGTAGGACATCTCAGATTCCCTTGAATGGAATGCCTCATATTGAGTGCAGGTACAACTGAGACGGAGAGCCTGTGAGAAAAGGATGGCGTCTTTGCTAGAGACAGTGTGGGAGGAGGTGTAGAAACACAAAGTGGTAGCTGTGGGAGTCAATGGGTTTGGAATAGAAGTATGTAGATATGCCACAGGAAGGAGAGAGAGGTGTCAAAGATGAATTTAATGAAAGTTTGAGGGCAGGGTTGAAATTTGGTTGCAAAGTTGGTGAAATTGACCCGTTGAGCACAGGTGTAGGAGAAAGCCGCAATGCAGTTGTCAAGTAGCTGAGAAAGACTTGGGAATGGTTTGGAGATACATTTGGAACAAAGAGTTCTCAACATCGCCAACAAGAAGACAGGAATACCTCAGGCCCACACAAGTGCTCATGGCTACACCTTTGTATTGAAAAAAGTGAGATAAATCAAAGGAAAGGTTGTTGAGGGTGAGGATAGGTTCTGCCAGACAGAGAGTGTTAGTAGAAGGGAACAGGTTGGGTTTCTGTTCCAGGAAGAAACAAAGGGCCCCCAGGCCATCCTAATGGAGAATGGAAATGTAGAGAGACAGGATGTCCATGGTAAAGATGACGGGGTCTGGCAGGAGCTGGCAGGAGGCCAAAGAAATGGAAGTTGTTGAAGTGGTGGAGAGCATGTGGGGTGCCCCAGATGTAGCTGGGAAGGGACTGGGGGGATACGATCAAGGAATAAGAGAGAGAGTTGAGATGTAAAAAAATAATTTCATAGCAGGCAAAGGGCAAACAGAGACAACAGGCCTACCAGGGTAGAATTATTTGTAGATTTTAGGTAGGAGATGGAAACAGGCAGTGTGCAGAGTTATTGGGCGAGACTTTGGATGGGAGATAGCCAGGAGTGATGAGATCTGTGATGGTTTGGGAGGTGGGCCTTGTTTTGGTTGGTGGATCATGACTAGTGAGGTGTGTGAGACCTGTTACCTCCCCTCAGCAGGAGAGGTACGGGTCAGTCCACCACACAACAGTGGGTCCACTCTTGCCTGCATGTTTGCTGATGAGGTTGGGCTTGGTGCGGAGTGAGTGGAGAGCTGCGGACTTGGACCCGAGTGGTGGAAGCAAGATGGTCTGCGTGATAGTAGCAGTTGGAAATGAAGCGAAAGATTGGTCGAAGGCCAATAGAGGGTGTTCATGAGAAAGACAATAGACAATAGGTGCAGGATTGGGCCCTTTGGCCCTTTGTGCCAGCACCGCCATTCAAAGTGATCATGGCTGATCATCCCCAATCAGTACCCCGTTCCTGCCTTCTCCCCATATCCCCTGACTGCTATTTTTAAGAGCCCTATCTAGCTCTCTCTTGAAAGCATCCAGAGAACCTGCCACCGCCCTCTGAGGCAGAAAATTCCACAGACTCACCACTCTTTGTGAGAAAAAGTGTTTCATAGAAACATAGAAATTAGGTGCAGGAGTAGGCCATTCGGCCCTTCGTGCCTGCACCGCCATTCAATATGATCATGGCTGATCATCCAACTCAGTATCCCGTACCTGCCTTCTCTCCATACCCTCTGATCCCCTTAGCCACAAGGACCACATCTAACTCCCTCTTAAATATAGCCAATGAACTGGCCTCAACTACCCTCTGAGGCAGAGAGTTCCAGAGATTCACCACTCTCTGTGTGAAAAAAGTTCTTCTCATCTCGGTTTCCTCGTCTCCGTTCTAAATGGCTTACTCCTTATTCTTAAACGGTGGCCCCTGGTTCAGGACTCCCCCAACATCGGGAACACGTTTCCTGCCTCTAGTGTGTCCAAGCCCTTAACAATCTTATATGTTTCAATGAGATGCCCTCTCATCCTTCTAAACTCCAGAGTGTACAAGCCCAGCTGCTTCATTCTCTCAGCAAAAAGAGGAGGATTGGGGGAAGGCAAGGACTCTTCCCACAGAAATAGGTATCGCAGCAGCAGAGGTGATGGAAGAGTAGCTCATCATGCTGGCTGGCTCACGACTCATTGGGGTTGTGGGTGTAGGGGTACAAAGGTGAGGCCTGGGGGAAATAATAGTTGCGCATCTGAGAATCAGGCGACCCGCCCTTTCACCGCTGAGGGATTGGACACCGGTGTGCAGCCGGCGCCGGGCCTCCCTCGGTATTTGGACTTCTGTCGACTCCAGAAGCGGGGAAACTGAAGTCCTCCCCACCCCACCCCACCCCCTTCCCAAGCAAAATGAGAGATGACTTTCGTAGGACCGGAGTCCTGGTCCCGGGAGTGGATGGTAGTTGAGAGACGCAGGCATGAAGCCACTGTACCTTTAACGCCAAATGTCTCTTTGGTCTTGAAGCGGAATAATTCAACGCGCCCAGCAAGTGGGAGTGGTAGTTGGAATATAATCCACATCAAACACATTGCAGCAATTTCATGCAACTCTGAGTTGTAAAGTTAAACGATAATCTCTGTTTATTCAGAACTGGTACTTGTTGAGTTAAACAAATGAGGGTGTATGGGTTGGTCTTGATGCACTGCCTGTGATGATATGCAAATATCTCTTTGTCTTGCACCTAAACTCACAGCGAGTTCCTCTGTCGAAAGGCACCGTGACCCACCTGCAGTGTTCGAGTCAAATTTGCCCAAATTACACAGCACCAAGTGCCTCTCGCTTGCTGCCTGTGCCGTGGAGCAGTGACCGAGCGTAGCAGGTCTGTCAGGTAATAATTTCGAAACAGTTCACTCGTCCCACGCTGTCTCCACACCTGGAAAAAGTTTGCGCCGGGCATTGGGAGCGATCGGGAAAGAGGGCGCAAAGAACCGTTGACGATGTGATGATGTTGCCCATTCAATTCGGTTGATTTTTTTTACCGGTAGGCTTTTAGTTTTGTTTTTGAGACGCGCGTTTTAAAAAAAAAAAAATTAAAAGTCAGTTGTTTTCCTTTGCTTGCAGTAAGATGAGTGTCGGGACAGATAAATCATCGGATGTCCGAGCTGGTGTTTCACAATCCCGGGACCAAGCAGGTAAGCGGTCGCTCTCAGCCTCAAAGCGGGACGTTTAATAAGATGCTCTCGGTTATTTTATTAGACAGTATCGCGGATATTGCTGGAATCTGAATTTCTTCAGCAGAAAGTTATTTTAGCAGAAAGTGCTAAAGATGAGATAACTCCATTGCCGTTACCCTGTGGATGGGACTAATATGTTCTGCAATTATTTTGGCAGATAATGCGATATTCAACTGATTTAAACGGCTTCCTGGGTTACCTGTTCCTTTTTTTTTATATAAAGAGATTTAATTCCAGCTGTTGATCCTGCATAATCAGATGGGCTGGAGTCTGAGAGCTGAGAAAATGTGATTGTCAATATTTGCACTAATTTCACCCCTGCAGGCGATTTCAGAGTGAATGGCAGAAAGTGACAGCTCCCTTGTTCTCTCCTTGTTCGTTCCCGCCCCAGCACACATCGTGGTGCTGCCTCACTCAGATCCAGGTCTGGATTTCAGGAGCAGTCCTAAACTGTTTTCACCCTAATCCAGGATTTTCCTGGAATTTTGATGTTGGCAAAGATCCCAACCACTGAAGGGTTGATTCCAACCTCTCTCTACTGGTGCTGGTTTGAGATGTCCATGATTGGACCCTAATCTCAAACGGAACTCTCTGCCCCAATTGAAGGGTGCTTGACCAGAAACATCTACTCTATTTCTCTTCCCAGGGCTGTTGCTTGATCTGCTGTGAGCTTTGAGCATTTTTGTGTGCTTTAAAAAAAAAAGTCATAATTGCAATAATTTATTCCCATTGAGTGGTTAGCATGCAACAAGAGCTTTTCACTGTACCTCGGTACATGTGACAATAAACTAAACTATTTTGGATTTCCAGAGATGATGAAATGCAATGTGGGGGGATTCATTTCATGTTGGAACATGGTTCATTCTTTGCCAAGGTTCCTGAGGGGTAAAGTACAATATCAGCTCTCACTGGACTTCTGAACTTGCTGTTTAATAAATAATATTTCTGCCTTGGGCACAATTAGAGATTCGAGCATAAACTGCATCCAAATTGACATGTTATTTATTTTTGTCAGATTTCTGTGAAAACTCATTTACCAATACCTAATGTAAAATCTGCTTTGACGTGGTGTCTCTGTGGGGTGATGGGGAGTGTTGTCAAAAAGAGAAACTTTGGGGTGCAAGTACATAGCTCCTTGAAAGGGACAACACAGGTGGTGAAAAAGGCAATTTGGATGCTTGCCTTCATTGGTCAAGGCATTGAGTACAAGAGTTGAGATGTCATGTTGAGATTACAGTTGTACAAACATTGGTTAGGCTGCACTTCTAGTG
This sequence comes from Leucoraja erinaceus, assembly GCF_028641065.1. Lineage (NCBI taxonomy): Eukaryota > Metazoa > Chordata > Chondrichthyes > Rajiformes > Rajidae > Leucoraja > Leucoraja erinaceus. Next base: position 11,290,164 of record NC_073408.1, read on the forward strand.
TTGTGCATGGTTCCATTTACCAGGCTACATGAAGGATGTGATTAAGCCAAAGAGGGCGCAGAAAGGTTTCACAAGAATAGTGCCTGGGTTGGAGGGATTGAGTTGTAAAAAGAAATTGGATAGTCTGGGTCAATTTTCCCTGGAGCACAAGAGACTGCGAGTTGCATGACAGAGATTTCTGAAATAATGACGTATAGATAGACAGAATCTGTTTCCAATGTTAGGGAGTTTAAAATTAGAGGGCATACGTTTAAGGTAAGAGAGAGGAGGCTTAAAAGGAAACCAAAGGCATTTTTTTTCCCTACAAAGTAGTTGGTATCTCTCTGGAATTGAGCTGCCAGAGGAGGTAGTGGAGGCAGGAACAATAATAGCATTTAAGAGGCATCTGGAGAAGTATTTAATTGCACAAGGCATAGAGATATGGAATTAATGCAGGTAAGTGGGAACAGTATAGATAAGCATTATGGTCAGCATAAACATGCTGGACCAAAGCACCTGTTTTCAAAGCTGGACAACTTTAGAAACATAAAAAATAGTGCAGGCGTAGGCCATTCGGCCCTTTGAGCCTGCACCGCCATTCAATATGATCACGGCTGATCATCCAACTCCGTATGCTGTACTTGCCTTCTCTCCATACCCCTTGATCCCTTTAGCCACAAATCCACTACCTGCTATGTATTACCATTTTGTGTATTTTGTGTTTTTATTTCAAACTTCTGTTGCAAATGCTGCACCTTCACTTTAAGTATCTGCTGTAAGTGTTATACAGAATGAGGTACAGTATGTGCTAGCATTTTAAGGGTTTAGAAAGAGAATGTAAAATTCCTACAGGAGACTAGCCTGTTGGCCACTCCCTTGCCCAGCTGCACTTCAGCAGAAGCTGTGGTTGTAATATTGCCTGATTATAGTTCCTGTTATTGTGTTTGTTTTCCCCACTTACCAGTGCTTTTTAGCAACAATGTGAAATAAAGTGTTTGATAGTATTGTTGCACTGTGATACAAAGGGTTATGGGCCAAAATTGGGTAAATTGGACGGACTCAGATAGACCCCTTGGTTAGCATGGACGAGTTGGGCCAAAGTGTCTGTTTCTGTGCTGTATAATTCCATGGCTCTATTTATCGGCTTCATCTGTCAGTGACTGATAGCGACCGAGTCTCTCTTTTATTTTTGTCAATTTTTTTTCTCTTGGATATGTGGCACATTATGGCCATTCATCTTGGTAATTAGGGATCACACTTGGTGGCAGAAGGTTGCGGAGCCACTCTATTGTCACAGAGGAGGAGGACATGAATCCACATGGTCTGCATGAAAAATCCCACTATGCATAACCCCAACACCTGCAAATTCTTTCATTACATTACTTATTCAAGTCCTTTTTGAATCTATCTCCACTACTAGCTCAAGCAGCGCATTCCAGTCCCACACTTTAAAAAAAAATAAAAAAAATCTTTCTTCATTTTTACCAATCGTCTATTCTACATTCCCTCTGTAAGATAGAAGAGTTTCTCTCAACAGTAATTCGATCCATGCCGATCATGATTTCAAGCTTGTTTTTTTGTATGCTGTTTCACATTTGCTTTTTATTCTTTTATTCTGTTCGAAATAAATAATAAAATAAATAAATAAAAGCACCTCAATCTGGTACCCTCACAAAATGCACTGTTCCAGGGAAAATACCCACAGCTTCTCAAATTGGGTTGAGATTGGGGATTTGCAGTTTTTGGTGGGTTATAGAGCCCCGTATACACAATGCAAGAACTGAAGGCACATAGGGTGCTTGCTATTGACAAATGGACAGTGGGAAGGCCTTGAAGTACACCAGCCAGTTCACCTGACTCCATCTGACATATTTTCCTTCCACCTACCGCCATCCATCATCCACCTGCCTCTGTCCTCCAATGCCACCTCATTTTCTCCCCACCCACCCCCATCCTCCTTACCCCACTCTACTTGCCTATCCTTAACATCTTCTCAGTCCACTATTGCCTCTCACCACTTCTTCTATTTATACTGGCTCTTTCCCTCTCTGTACTAATGCAGGGTTCCAACCCGAAATGTTGATCGTTCCTTTCTGCCCACAGATGCTGTTCAGGTTCCACCAGTAGATTATCTGTTGCTCTTGATTGCTGCCTCTCGTGTCTTCATAGTCCGTGCAATCTGACCCTTTCCAATGGTCACTTGAGTATTTTTCATCGTTGTACAAATGATGAAAATCGAGACCTGGAATTCTATCCATGTCGCCCTCTTTACCAAGCTCAGCGTGGTACCTTTATTGCTACCTACTGGCATTGACTGTCTCCGTGCAAGATGGCTGTCACATTTATAAACTAAAGCTGCCATGAAATGCTGTGGAATGTTAGACAAGTTAAATATTTACCTTTCAAAAAAAAAAAAAAAAAACAAGGCCCAAAGTGCTGGAGTAAGTAAGTGAGCCAGACAGCATCCCTGAACAACATGGATAGAGGATGTTCTGGGTCAAGATCCTTCTTTAGTCTATGTTCTCCAGGGATGCTGCCTGACCTGCCAAGTTACTCGAGCACTCTGTGTCATTCTTTTGTAAACCAACATTTGCAGCTCCTTACAGTTCTAACTACGCTTTTTGGAATCCATCATAAAATTGAAGACGTCATTCCTTAATCGTGTTGTTTCCAGTGGGAGGGAAGTTGCTCAGTGATAACTAAGCCTTCATTGCTGGCAACATTCTGAATCTAGCCTACGACTTATCCATGGGTATCTCCAGATGAGAAATTCCAAGCTCATCTTTTAGCGTTTGTTTGTTGCCCAATACAGTGGTGGTGCAGACACAAAACAGCAATGCTTGGATCTCGGGCAATAAATGAGCTGCTGGAGGAATGCGGCATCTTAACTTTAAAACAAGTTTTTTTAGAGATACACTGTGGATACAGGATTTCGGCCCACCGAGTCTGCATTGTCCAGCAATCCCCGTACACTATCCGACACACTAGGGACGATTTACAATTTTCGTCCGAACCCTACAAACCTGTACGTCTATGGAGTGTGGGAGGAAACTGGAGCTCCTGGAGAAAACCCATGCTGTCATTGGGAGAGTGTACAAACCTCATACGAACAGCACCCGTAGTCAGTATTGAACCCTGGTCTCTACCGCTATGCTACCATGCCACCCTGAAACTGAGAGAGTAGAGGGGAGATTGCCAATAGCAATGCAATTTTCTTAGAAATTGCAGTGCAGAAGTAGGTAATTCAGTGTTACTGACCCATAGTCGGTGACCCCACTCCACTGCATCATTGAATAACCGTAATAGATAATAGACAATAGGTGCAGGAGCAGGCCATTCGGCCCTTCGAGCCAGCACCGCCATTCAATGTGATCATGGCTGATCATGCCCAATCAGTACCCCGTTCCTGCCTTCTCCCCATATCCCCTGTCTCCACTATTTTTAAGAGCCCTATCTAGCGCTCTCTTGAAAGCATCCAGAGAACCTGCCTCCACCGCCCTCTGAGGCAGAGAATTCCACAGACTCACCACTCTCTGTGAGAAAATGTGTTTCCTCGTCTCCTTTCTAAATGGTTTGCTCCTTATTCTTAAACTGTGTAATAATCAATCTCTTTGTCTACAATAGATATAGAATTGTCTACAGTGCTAGAACTGCAGCCTAAATATGGAACTGAACAAAGGCATAATTGTTGCTGTCAGTGTTGAGCAAAATTCAAATGGTAATCCTGGCAATGGTGCAATGAATGCTGAGGGATATATATGCTGATTCTTTTCTGCTCAGACAGCAAGGATGCATTGGTAGGAGAAGATTTCCAGCGGTATTTTAAAACCTGTTGACGGCAAAAGAAACTACCAGCTGGCGAATAAAATTAACTGGTGAATAAATTAACTGCCCAGTAAAAAGTGAAAGGCAAATAAAATACTGCAGGTGTGGAAAACTGAAATAATGCCCCCAAAATACTGGAAACAGTCAGAAAGTCATGCAGCGTATGTGGAGAAGGCAACCGAGTCAAAGACATTCCAACATTTTCTGTTCTATTAGGGGAGCATGATCTATTACAAAGTAAAGTTTCTTGGTGAACTACCAGAGATAGTGATCTTTGCATTACTGTATTAGTCATTGCTGAGTAGCATCAATGCCACATTGCTTTCAAATGGATTCCATATTGTTAACAATTTCAGTTAAATCTGGTTAAAACCTGTGTGACTCATCCCCGTGACCCAGATTTTATTATTTGCTCAATCGCAGCATGTAGGCGTTATTGGTTAAGGCAACGTTTATCGCCCGCCCCCATTACCCTAGAAACGTCTGGTGTGCTGTCACCTTGACTCATGTAGCTCTGAGGTGAAGATGTTTGAAGTTACAGTATTTCTACCATCCCCAAGGGAGTTGAGGAGTTTGAAGATGGAGCAACTGTGAAGCATTTCCAAGTTAGGGGGAGGTGTGGAACTTGCATTTTGGGGTGCTAGGATTCCCTTATGCCTGTTGCCCATCTTTTATGTAATGTAAAGACTGGGACAATGATATCAAAGAAACCCAGTATTTAAGAAGTGTGAAGATGAGCACTTGAATTGCCTTGGCAAAGGTTAAGGGATGATTACCCAAAGGTAGCATTGGTACAGGTGGGTGCCCACTGGTCACTGTGGATAGGGTGGGTCAAATGCACTGTTTCTATGCTGGATGCCTCTATAAATTGCATCTTATAAACAGTGCACACAGAAGATGGATTATTTAGTAGTTCAATATCGAAGGATATTATCTGAGTTCCAAATGTGGAGTGCTTAGTTTTGATGGTATTAAGTGTCTTGACTGATGATGGTACTATGTGCAATTTGAAGATAGTTGGAATGCACCTTTGAAAGTCCTGCTGCAGAAAATGCAAGCTTTGACAGAAAATAAACATTTTGACAGATATATGGATAGGAGAGGTTTAGAGGGTTGTGTGGGTCAAACACAGGCTGGTGGGACAAGTGTACATGGGACATGTTGGTCGGCTTGGTCCGAAGGGCCTGTTTCCACACTGTATGACTCTATGACGAGCTCTTTTGGTTGCATTAATAAAAGACTGCCACAATCACAAAACCAGTCGGGAGGCAATGAAACTGGGTGAAGCATTCAGTAAGGAAGTTTGCAACCTGCATCTATCTACAGCAGGAAAAGGTTGCAGTTTTTGTATTGTTTTGCTTACCACCAGATGGAGATTCAGTCTGGCAACTGTGCCCTGAAGGATTTAGCCAAGTTAGTCAGTGCTTGTGCTACTGAACCACCCTTGATGATTTAATGTTGAAGACCCCACCAATGTGTCCTTTGTGCTCTGTTTCAAGTAATCAACATGGAAGAGAAGGTAGGAAGTGAGTTGAGGAATCCTAGTTAAGCAAGCTTGGAACCACTCCATTTTGGGTGCATATGCTACTGCTGTCAGTCTGAATATTTGTCCTCCCAGTGGAATGGGGTGTCCCCTACAATGGTGAAGGAGAGATGTGTACTGTTGATGTGTGGAAAGGTATGAATCCATGACATACTATCGAATAAATGTCTCTCTGTGGCCTGGGTTTGCCTTGTAACATCCATTTCTTGTGCCTTGATTGATGTCGGATTAATTAAGTCAATGTATCGTTCTTTAGTGATGGTTTGAGGCTGCTGTGTGATTAGGTAGTTAATTTCAGCATACAAATAAGTTTCAAACACTCTGCTGTAGGTGAGGAATGATTACCAATCCAAATAAGGAAAGATGATTTACATGGATCAGCAAAATAGATCAGAGTTGTAAAATTCCCACAATTTTTTGCATTGCCATAATCAAGGCCAGTTATCTCTGCCACCACATTGTTAAGATTTATTTTAATTAGCTGAATTTGATTTTCTCAGCTTCTATGGTAGAATTTGACCATGTGCCTGATCAGTTAAAGCTGAAGTGTTCAATGCTACTTTACTAACTTAACCAGTTATGTTATCCTGTGATCCCATTTTTAATATTTATTGATTCACTCGCAGGGTGTTAGGTATTCCTTGCAACGGCAGCATTTATTGTCCATTCATAAATCTGTGCGGTGGCTATGATCTGCCTTCTTGAAGATCTCTGGTCCACTTGGAGTAAACACTCAGTGTTATCGACGAGGATTTTGATTCTGTAACATTAAAGTACAGATCATAAATTTCCAAATAGGATCATGTGTCACTGATGACATCATTGGAAATGATGCTGTTCCCATCCATCTGCTGTCCTTATCCTTGGTCCAATGTTTACAAGTACTATGAACAGTTCCTGTTGAAAGTTGCAGATATTGCACATTGTAGACATTGAATAAAATAGAATAGAAAGCCTTTTATTGTCATTCAAACAGACAAGGTTTGAACGAAATTTCATTCCTACAGTCATAACATTACACAAAAAAAAACAGGACACACACTTAACACAATTTAAACAAACATCCATCACAGTGAATCTCCAACACCTCCTCACTGTGATGGAAGATAAAAGTCTTATCTCTTCCCTTTGTTCTTCTCCCATGGTCCAGCAGTCCAACTGCAGCATCGAGGCGACTGGGGCTCATGATGTTAAAGCCCCCGGCGGGCGATGGTAAGTCCCGCGGCCGTTTAAGCCGCGCTGGGCAATGTTAGGCCCCGCTCTGAGTCATTTAAACCCCGCGATTCCGGCGGGAGAAGTTGCCGTTGCGGGAGATCCATAAAGCGGTCTCCCACCAGGGATCTGCGAGCTCCCGATGTTCCTGTCCACCGGGCCTGCGGCCGGAGCCTCCGAAGCTGCGAAGTCGGGTTGCAGCCACGCGCCACCACAGCTATCCCCGCTCCGAAGTCGGCTAGCTCTGCAATGGCGAGTCCGCAGGCTCTGCGACTGGAGCCCTCAGGTTGGTTCCAGTTGGAGGCCGGCGCCAGCTCCACGATGTTAGGCCCAACGACACCGGAGACCCGACAGGGAAACAGTCGGGTCCCCGTACAGGGAAGAGCTTAAACTGTTTCCCCACCCCCCACATATACACAGCTAAAAAATAATAAAAATTAGACCCAAAAACATACATCTAACGGGAGAAAAATGTTAAAAAGACAGACGGACTGCAGTTGAGCCGTTGCCGTTTGGCGCCGCCACTCCGAGACATGATGTGCTGATGGTGGAGGAGTGAATTTCGAGAGCAGATATGGATGGAATGTCAATGAATGAGGTTGTTACTTCCTTTATTGTATTGAGCCACCACAGTGTTTGAGTAACATTAATCCATGTAAGTGGGGAAATTCCATCATAACTATAAATCTGCCTTTATAAAACAGTTTTTATCCACGGGTAGTTTCTCTACTCAACAGCCAAAAATCTGTAGCCTCCCTTTGAGCTGGTATTTTGTTGGTTCACATGCTTGATCAATGGTGTTTTCTCATTAATGTTTTATTATTATGAATGTTTAGTATTTTCTAAGTCATTCGTAACTATCACCGTATGTCATGTTGTTACTTGTGGGTGGAGCACCAAGGCAAATTCCTTGTATGTGAATACTTGGCCAATAAATTTACTTACTTATACTGTAGATGACGGACAGATAGTGAGGAATCAGAAGGTGGGACCTTCTCTGAGAGAGATCTGGCCATGTAGCCATATATCTTTATATGGCTGGTTTATTGAATAAGAGTCCATTCCAATGACGTACAGGTTTCTAGGTTAATTGGCCTCTGTAAATTGTCCCTAGTGTGTAGGATAGAACTATTGTATGGGGTGATAGTTGGTCGGCGCAGACACAGTGGGCCAAAGGGACTGTTTCTATGCTGTATTTCTAAAGAAGGGAATTCCTGGAATATTGATGGTGATGCATTCAAGACTGTTAAAGGGGCTGAATGTGAGAGGGACATGGTTAGATTTTCTCTTCCTAGCTGTGGTCATTACTTGTGTAAAAAGAATGGTACTTGCAATTATCGGGCCAAGCCCAAATATTTTCCAAGTTGTGCTCTTGTAAGCTTGACTGCAGGTTGAAGATGGGAATGTTTACAGACCCCACTAAATGCTCCATTATCTGCTCTCATGTCTTATTGTGTAGGAAAGAACTGCAGATGCTGGTTTAAATTGAAGATAGACACAAAATGCTGGAGTAATTCATCGGGACAGGCAGCACCTCTGGAGAGAAGGAATGGGTGATGTTTTGGGTTGAGTCTCTGAATAAGGGTCTCAACCCGAAACCTCACACATTCCTTTCTTCCTTATGATGAATCTTCGAAATGGGGAGCAGGATTCTGATGATGGAGACAACTCTGTCTTATTCATACTTTACTAAAGTGCGTTCAATTATCCCAACCAGGACACCTGAAAGGTAAGAGGAAAAGGCAGTTTTGGCTTGGGATCATCCAGTGCTTGCTCGATGCCTTGGGCATTGTAAATCAGGCGTGGCTGCTGGAGTTTTTACCGTTTGAGCAAGGGCCCAGGAGCCGGATCCTAAATACATTGTTTTTGCTGAGCAGTTCATTATTTGCATATTTTCAGTTGGACTGGCTCGGTTCCTCTCTTCTCTGAAAGTAGATGTGAAAAACACGCTCTCAGATATAATCTCGGTCAATTTAGCAGGGAAGTTGCATTTAGCATGGGCAAAATGAGACTTTTAATCTCCATTTGACTTTTTTTTGAGTAAGTGTAGGTTCAACTATCCTGTGATGCATTTGGCTGGTGCTTGATCACCTTTCCTCTTATTTTAAGGTATGATTGATCCACTGGTGTCCTATTCAAGAGCTAGAACTCTCCAAGCGTTTGTTATTTTTTAGCTCCTTCATACTTCAGTTTTGTTTCCAAATCTGATTCTGGATGATCAGCCATGATCATATTGAATAGAGGTGCTGGTCGGAGGTAGGGCCGAATGGCCTACGCCTGCACCTATTTTCTATGTTTCTATCTTGTCCATAATCATTTGACTTGCATCGGACTGGGTATCAAAGTTGAAATCTTCTGGTCTGCGTGGTTAAGTATTGCACACCCACATGTATAGACATTTATATATATATATATATATAGATATATATCTCTATATATCTATATATCTATATCAATATATATCTATATATATCTCTATATATAGATATATATATATATAGATATATATATCTATATATGTCTCTATATATAGATATATATATATATATATATCTATATATATCATCCCCACTCACTCTGAAGCATGGAGAAGTTGCCATAGTAATAGGCTCTCAGTAATTTGCATATTTCAAACTAATTTTCATACTGGAGCCTCGTGAGAAGGAAGGATTTACATACTGGAGGAGAGGAGGCAGCCCATGTATGAGCAAAGGGGAGCTCATTTGAAATTCAAATTAGATGCCCAACAGAACTACAGTGTTTGTGGAGAATTAAATAACATGGAAACATAACAAAAGTTGTTCCCTTCATCCAACACTAAATCCCCATCCCTGGATCACTTGTGCCTCCTGTGCACTGCACCTGTGCCAGGCTGCCCAGTTAGACATGGACTCATTCCTTGCCCATGCCTGTTCCTTGCAGCAACGGGTGCTAAAAAGTGCAACTGAAAACATCCCAAACTGCACAGGGCAATGTGACTCACTGCAGCTTTTAGAGAGCAAACTTGCATCCCATGTACCTTGGAGGGGTCTATTTTGCTGCCTTCCCCTGCTCTTCTTTACTCTTTCATCCCACTTTAGTGCTTTTGTTTCAGAGATACCGCATGTAAACAGGCCCTCTGGCCTACTGAGTCCACGCCACTAGTTCTATGTCGTTCCACTTTCGCATCCACTCTCTGCACACTTGGGGTAATTTACAGAGGCCCATTAACCTAGAAACCCGCACACCTTTGGGATCCTGAGAAAGTGGGAGGTTAGCTATTTGGGACGAACCTCTGTTGCCACAGCATCTAAATCCTGGAACTGCCGACACAAAAACACTGTGGGGATGCCTATGCCAGAAGGATTACACAAGGATTGTCCAACTCGAGAGCAGTTACAGACAGAAAATAAATGTTGGCCTCACTTGTAATTGTCACTAAAGAATGAATAAGGGGAAAATAATCATTTATTATCCAAGTACCGAGAATAGGTCGCATCTGGCCACCCAAAAGGCCTCTATTAATAATAATCAAGCTGTAAGATGATGAAGCTCCCTCTAGTGCCACAGACCATGAGTTTGTAATTCTCACTGCTTCAGTAAATGGAACTGTTCTGAATATTCATACTTTATTTTTTATGTCAGGTATTGAACAGAATGGCCATGGCTATACTCGGCAGGTGAGTGTTACTCAGTCAAATTCTTCATGTTGAAATTTCTTTATTCCAACTCATTGATAAATCATACTTTCCTCATTAATAATTTTAAGGCACAAGCACCAATATAACAGCCACAACTATTTACCACAAAGGGAATGTTAGATTTCAACTTGGTTTAGTTTAGAGATACAGCATGGAAACAGGCCCTTTGGCCCACCGAGTCCATGTCGACCAATAATCACCCGTACACTGGCTCTATCCTACACACGAGGGACACTTTACAGAGGCCAATGAATCTACAAACCTGCACGTCTTTAGAATGTATGAGGAAACTGGAGCACTTGGAGAAAACCCACGCAGTCACAGGGAGAACATACAAACTCCATGCAGACAGTCCCCAGTCAGGATCCAACCCGGGTCTCTGACATTGTAAGGCAGCGACTCTACAGATGTGCCCCTGTGCCACCCCCAAATTTTAGATTAGGAATACTGGTTTGGTTTAGTCATTACGATCAATGATTAAGCCTGAGGTATAGACGGGGCTCGATTCTGTCGGGGTTAGAAGGTTGTTGGCAAAGTTAAGTTAAAAGAAGAAAATTCTGTAATACTCAGCATGTCAGGCAGCATTTTAGAGGAGGGAACTGTTAACATGTCTGGTTAATGACTTTTCATTGACCTTCTGAGGCAGTTTTGCATTGAGACTGAAGTAGGGTTTAACATTGGACATGTGAGACTTTACCATTAGGTGGTTTGAATGGAGTCGATAATCTCAGTTCCTGTTCTATCATTAGCTGATCTTTAAATCCCATATCTCATGGTGTCATTTACTGCCTTAGTCTTGCTCACCCTCTCCCACAGCAGAATGACTACCTGAACTTCTGTATCTCTGGACCAGCAATCAGCACTCCCCCTTACACCAATCCACTTCCCTGCACCATCTACTGCACCCCTCCACCTTCATCCCAACTTCTCTAATTTTCCAGCCACAAGAAACCCAATGTCCCCACATTTTGCTGGAGCCTGCGCTGGCCCTTCACCTCCAATATATCTCGTGCAAGTAACAAAAATGCTGTCAAAAATATTCAGCAATCAGGCAGCACCTATGGAAAGATTTGAATCTATGAGCTTTCATCAGAACCAAGTTGTTGACTTTTTCTGAGTCCACACATATTATCTGCATTGCTGCATTTTCCAGCATTTTCTGTTTTTACATACGATTTCCATCATCTATTGGAAAAAAAATGTTTTTCTCAGAACATGTACATCCTTCTCTACATCTATTAATACTTACGGCAGCGCACAGCGGTAGAATTTCTGCGTCACAGCGCCAGAGACCTAGGTGGCGTCCGTGTGGAGTTTGCACGTTCTCCCTGTGACAGCATGGGTTTTCTCCGGGTGCTCTGGTTACCTCCCATGCTCCATGGACATGCAGACTTGTAGGCTAATTTACTTCTGTAAATTGTCCCTAGGGTGTAGGATGTGAAACTGGGATAACGTAGATCTACTGTCCAGGTGATCGTTGGTCGGTGCGGAATCTGTGGGCCAAAGAGCTTGTTTCCACACTGTATCTCTAAATTAAGCCAGCATGCTTCATTCTTTACCTGCCGCATGCTGCGTTTCCCATGGGAGTGTTACATTTGGGCGTTGCAAGAGATTTGCTCAATATTTCATGTGCCCAACCTTCCTTGGAAATGTAGAGACAGGGTTGTTCTACATCTAACTTGCATTACATCACCCCAAGGTGGTAGTATTTGATAGTGTAGAAGGCGAATTAAATTTCAATGCCTGGGTCCTGATGATGTCTAAGACTAAGGAGCAAACCTGCTAACGGGCCATTTGGAGCGTAAAGATCACGGGATAATTGTTCTTCACTGAATCTTATCCAACAAGAGTCGGCACTTTCAGAAGGGGTGAGCAGGAAATGGGGTTTAGTCATAGATTCCATATTGACTTCTCTCATGCTGTGCTCAGTTAACTCGGAAAGTTTAGGTTGACAAAAGTTAATCGGAACATTTGGACCATTTAACTACCTGAAGTTTCTTTGTGCTTGAGTGGGATATCTCTGCCCATTTGCTGGCCACATGGCTAGTGTTTTGTTTGTTTTCTTTCCTTTCTTTTAGAATCACTTGAGTTGAACCATTTGCTATTGAGCTGCAGTGGGAGTGGGTGGAGGGATGATCTCAGTCAGAGGTTGTGGTTAGTGTCGGGAAATGAGTGCTTGTAGGAGTGGGAATTTGCATACAGAGGGAAGGTGGGGCCCAGCCTACCCAGTCCAACCTGTTTGGTTTATGGGCTTGTGACTACACATTCAGTGACATTTAACACTCTTAGTGCATCTTGTGCTTCAGCTGCAAGTTGAGAGTACAGAAGCCTTTGTAGAAGTGCGTAGTGTTTGTGGGTGAGTGGGGAGGGTTGCTGGGGTAGTGGGTGTAGCAAGGACAGTCAATTCTCAGAAATGTATTAAAATGCCACAAAATATCCTGTTAGATCAACCTTTTATTTTGTATTTTTGGTTACTTATTTTAAATTGTCATACTACAATTTATAGAAACATAGAAAATAGATGCAGGAGGAGGCCATTCGGCCCTTTCGAGCCAGCACCGCCATTCATTGTGATCATGGCTGATCGTCCCCAATCAATAAAACGTGCCTGCCTTCTCCCCATATCCCTTGATTCCACTATCCCCTAGAGCTCTATCTAACTCTCATTTATAATGGTTGTGCACAAAAAATAAAACAGAATTATCCGTAAACAAAGCGTTTTATCTCGACCCGAAACGTTGCCTATTTCCTTCGCTCCATAGATGTTGCCTCACCCACTGAGTTTCTCCAGCATTTTTGTCTACCTTCGATTTTCCAGCATCTGCAGCTCGTTCTTAAACATTTTATCTTTGCATGTCTGTTTCCTTTGTCAAGTAGTTAGATTCAGTGAGCCCTGTTACCACATCCCAGAGAGGCTCCAATTTTCCAAACTCTACACTGTACTCTTGAGTATTAACTCAGGACCGAATGCCTGTGGGGGTTCTGAACCATCCCCAGATTAATACTTAAAGCATTGGTATTAGAAATAAATTATCATGGGGTCAACTGGTTTGGTCATGTGAGCCATGTGGTTCAGGAAGATAACATGTTTCTAACCTGGTGTGTGCTGTTGGTCAGGCTGCAATGCTGATGTTTACATTAAACTTCCATAATCCTGAATAAGGGGACAGCTGTGTCTCCTGACCAGGATGTGGAAGATCAGGATGCAGACCCTGCTATTGGAAATTGACGGCTAGATGCTTCAGGGACGCTTGGACTATAGGAGTTATAGGTGCAGGCTATCTCTGACGCTCTGGTTGAATGTTGATGGGTCCCTGATGTCTGGAATGGCATTGGTGTTGTCTGCACAAAACTGAATTCTATTATGTCTTATGTTTGATGCCGGTTACTTTCCATTTTCCAGATCAAAACTGAGGACCAGAGAGACTCGCCTCCACAGGTACCAGCAGAGATAGATCATGATTGATGCAGATGTCAGTGAATGCGTATTTGCACAGCTGAAAGTGGATTGTTGCACACACCATCCATTCACCAAGGCAGCTGTCGTTGTGCGAAATAGCATTTCAACTTGTGCATTTGCAGCCTCCTCAGATAAATATTATTTATTTAAGGAAAATATTTATGTTCGGATTCCTCTGTTGGGATGGCGAGTGAGATTGGATTGGGAGTGGGGATGAGGTGTTTGAAATTGATTGCCTGAGATTGCATTGAGAGCAATTGAGACTGTATGGCCATGGGGTGTGGGTGAGGAGGCAGGATTGGTGCGGGCATTGATTATATTGGGAAGTGGAGGTTGGAAAGGGGCAGAAAGGGAGCAAAGGGATAACATTGTGGGTGGGGTGAAATTGGGATGGTGGTGTTTGATGATGAAATGTGGGGCATGTTTTGTGGGGAGAGAGTGTGATATGATTGGACTCAATTGCAAGCACTGGGAATCTGTTTATGAAGTGAATAGCTTTACTAGGGAAGATATTCTGAGTAGGAGCTGGGATGTTGCAGGTCATAACTCCGAGACTGACAAGTACCCTGTTCCCTTAGGACCTGCAGCCACTTCACACCTTGCAGCAATTGGTGGTCGTACCTGGGCATCACCTGCAAACAGCAGCAACGTTCCTCATGCCTCAGGCACAGCAGAACCATCAAGGTGATCTATTATGTAGGAAGGAACTGCAGATGCTGGTGTAAACCGAAGATAGATACAAAAAGGTGGAGTAACTCTGTGGGTCAGGCAGCAGTGTGTCAGAGTCTGAAGAATTGTCCCGACCCGAAACATCATCTATTCCTTTTCTTCAGAGACGCTGGCTGACCCGCTGAGTTACTCCAGCTTTTTGTGTCTAAGGTGATCTATTGTTCTGCTCTCGGCGACTTACTTACACACATATATGTAATTATATCAGTATGTCATGGAGTATTCCAGGGAAACAGAAAGGCCTGATTTGTTTGGGGCAGCACGAGAGGAATAGCAGGGAATGTTGTGGAGGTTGGGGATGGTTAAAAAACCACATCCCATTTGGGTTGACTGTTGGAGAAAGACCAATATTGAACTGGAATGAAAATTAAATCGGCGGGTGAGAATGTATCTGTGGAAAGAGATATCGAGTTAACATTTCAAGTTGAAGACCCCTTTAATTGATTTAAAAAAAAAATTGAAACATGAATGATTTCTCTTTCACAATGCAGCCTGACTTGCTGAGTGCTTCCAGCGTTTTCTACTTTGAGTTTAGATTGCCAGTTTATATGCAGTTTTGGATTTTCAGACAGTATTCAGGGTTGGGGTTGGGTGTGCTTCGAAACAATGCTGCTCCAGGTTGGAAGAGGATGAAGCAATGCATTTGAATTGGGTTGGCGGAGATAGACAAATGCCTTCATGTGGGCAGTGGAACACCTTGCTGGATTAAGCTGCTCAAGGTAGTGGGACGCCTGATTGGGTCAGAGTAGAGGAATGCATGAATAGGAGACACAAGAGACTGCACATGATAGAATCTGGAGGGAAAGGCTCCATCCGCAGGAACTCAGTAGGCCAGGCAGCATCCGTGCAGGAAAATGGACATAGGAGATGGCCTATGTAAAGAGGTGATGGATTGGTGTGGGTCAAGTGATATGTGGATCCAGGTGAGGAGGGGTGGATTTGCAGATGGAGTCAGGAAGAGAAGTGCACTAAACGTTATTCCCTTTATCATGTATCTATACACAGTGGGTGGCTCGTTGTAAACATGTATTATCATGCTGCTGACTGGTTAGCCCACACCAAAAGCTGTTCACTGTACCTCATCCACATGACAATAAACAAAACTCAAACTCAAGGTAATGGTGGCAGCTGAGAGGTGATGAGTGCAGACAACAAAGGGCTCAAATTATTGATTCCAATAAGAAAGAAAGCTGAAGAATGGAACCAAATGGTGGGAAGTTGGGTATGGTGGGGGGAGGGGATGGGTGAACCCAGTGGGACGACTGTGTAGGTGGTGGGCAGATGATGTGGGTGGGAGAAGGGCAAGAAACTGGGTGATAGAGGCTAGGGTAGGGTAATAGTTTTTGAAAGAAGGGGGTGTGTGAGAGGACTAGAGATCACCAGAGAGAGAGAGAGAGAGAGAGAGAGAGAGAGAATGTGGGAGGGGACAGGAGGAGAGCAGGTTATCTGAACTTGGAGAATTCATTGTTCATGCTGCTGGGTTGTGGAACACACAGGCAGAGTGTGAGCTGCTGTTCTGCAAATTTGCATACGGCCTCTCCCTGGCAGTGGAGGAGGCCAAGTCCAGACAGGTTGTAGTGGGTAGACAAAAGTGCTGGTGAAACTCAGCGGGTGCAGCAGCGTCTATGGAACGAAGGAAATAGGCAACGTTTCGGGCCGAAACCCTTGAAATAGGAAGGGAATTACAATGACTTGCAATTGGGAGCTGCAGATGGCCATTGCGATGAACAGGTTGGATGGATGGAGGTAATGTCTGTCCCAATCTGGTATGAGTGGTGATGGGATGTTACTCCGGATTGAGGTGTGTGGCAGAATGGGGTTTGCTGGTGAAAGATCACTTGAGGTGTGGGAGTGGAGGAACATTGATCGGGATTGGTGTTTAGTGCTGAGCGGTGAGGGAGGAACATTGATCGGGATTGGTGTTCAGTAGTGAGAGGTGAGGGAGGGAATGGAGAAGAGACCTGTTAAGTTTGGAGTTGTGATGTGGCAGGAGCACTCGTTGTGTTGGGTTGTTTGGGGATCCTTGAAGACCTGTCCATATTGGGTTCAGAGGGAAAAAGGGTGGCACGGTGGCAGTGGTAGAGATGCTGCCTTACCACGCCAGAGAACCAGGTTAATTCCTGACTATGGGTACTATCTATATGCAGTTTGTACATTCTCCCTGTGAGCTGCGTGGGTTTTCTCTGGATGTTCCGGTTTCCTCCTAAACTTCAAAGATGTACAAGTTTGTTGGCTAATTGGCTTGGTTAAAATTGTAAATTGTCCCTAGTGTGTGTAGGATAGTATTAGTGTGCAGATATCTTTGGTCAACGCTGACTCGGTGGGCTGAAGGGCCTGTTTCCGTGCTGTATCTCCAAACTAAGATAAATGCCATGGCAGGCTGAGGTATTGAAGGGAAACACCTAATGAATTTGGGTAATGGGAATGGATTAACTGGCTATATTGGCGAGGGGTGGATGGTGAGATGAATACCTGTTCAAGTTGGGACAAGAAAGGGCAGAGGGGCTGAGGATCCCTTGTTGGTGGAAAGGGAAATATATTGGTTGGTTGGGGAGGGGCCCAGTGTGATTGAGGGAGAGGGATACCCCTCAATCCTTGATTGATTTGATCAGGTGTCTGATCAGTAACTAGTTCCATCTCTGAAAACAAGTTCTACAGTGGATGACACATCATAGAACGGTACAACATAAGAATAGGCCTTTTGGACCATACCTTCAATCAGATTTAAATCCTGGTTGATTTTCCCTCTTTCTGATCATTTGTTTCTCTATAGGATGTACATTGTAATGTTGTGATGTAGCCATTGTGTCATTTTTTTTAAATGCATTTTCAGGTTCGCTGCAGACTCCAAACTTGCTCCCGTTGTCTCAGCAATCACAGAGCTCCCTCTGTTCCCCTCAGTCTGGCATTGGGCTCACTTCACAGGTTCGTGTGTGCTTAAGTGTTTCATTTACATTTAGTCACAAAGCAAAGGTAGACACAAAATGCTAGAGTAACTCAGCGGGACAGGCAGCATCTCTGGAGAGAAGGAATGGGTGATGTTTCGGGTCGAGACCCTTCTTCAGACTGATGTCAGGGGAGTGGGCGGGACAGAGATAGAATGTAGTCTGAGACAGTAAAGAACTGGGGAGGGAATGGAGAGAGGGAAAGGGATGGAGAGGGAAAGCAAGGGCTGTTTGAAGTTAGAGAAGTGAATATTCATACCACTGGGGTGTAAGTTACCCAAGCAAAATATGAGGTGCTGTTCCTCCACTTTGCGCTGGGCCTCACTCTGACAATGGAGGAGGCTAACATCTGCAGTTCTTCCCTACACACTAGCCACAAAGCAAATTCTCTATGAGTTAGAGTAGCTTATAGCCTCTGAGAATTAGTGAAATTAATATAGACAGCTTCAGTCAAAATTGTACCACCGTGTAAGATTAGCATGGGAATGGTGTGGGCCACTGTCTTGCCAGACATCCGTCCACCTCTGTGGGATTGTGGAATTGAGATGATAGCCTCTGGAAATGTACTGATTGTTGATAGATGTATTTATATTTCCTGATGAACAGAAGTGTCCCTAAACTGATACTTATGATATCAGGCTAAGAGTTTGGCAAGACTGAGGAGAGAATATTTAAAAAAAAATCAAAACTACGGAATCTTTGGAGCTCTGTACTGTGGAAACACAGTTGCTGATATATGTGGGTTTAACTTGCAAGGTTTGGGGCAGGGGCGGGGATCTTTTTCATGTTGGAATGCCGCATCAAGTTAGCTGTAAATCTAATAAGGCCGCATCCAAGAAACTTCAACTTGATCTACTTCAAAATGTACATTATTTTGTTAAAATAGCCCTCATGACTTACTAATGTTTTAATTGGGGCCTTCAGTCGGGGAGGATTATTTAGTTGAATCTTCTTTTACTCTTTGGGATTTTAAATACGTTCATTTTAAGATTAAAATTAAAATAATAAAAGACAAACAAAAACATATAATAAAAAGAAAAGGAATTGTTCTACAAATATTGGATTCATTCAAAAGGCCGCACTTAATGGCCTAGAAGGCCGCATGCAACCTTAAGGCCACAGGATCCCCATACCTGGTTTGGGGGAATTAAGTGATATATGGATCAGAGGGAAAGTACAGTTTGTAGAATTGCAGCCGTGTGATCTTACTGACAGGGAGAAGATCTACTCCCTGTCTTATGGCAAGGCCGTAATTGATAAGTGTTACTGTGTAACTCTGTTCACTAACGATTTTAGGTTCTAACCCATTAAATGAGTTTGTTTTAATAACTTAACAGGCTGTCATTCGATCAGGTCTCATGGGTTCATCCTTGGAGTCTCACTTAGAAGCCCTTCCTCCACACCAGGTCCCAAAGCCCATTGCTCCAAAGCACATCCCTTCTGTGCAGTCAGATGAACCTAATGACCTGGAGGAACTGGAACAGTTTGCAAAAACATTTAAACAAAGGCGCATTAAGCTGGGTTTCACTCAGGTAAGAAAACAGGGTCCAGCAGTTGTTGGGATCCAATGTCAGGGCTTTCGCTTAACTTTTTTTCCCCTGTTGGCAGCCGGACAACCTCAGCAGCTTTTTAGGTTGCCAAATTACAACCTAAGGTGGTCATCTAAGACGGCTTGCATGACGAGTGCGATAATGTGCTCGGACGAAGTGTGTAGTTACCAGTCAGAATTATGGTCAATGAAGCACTCACATATTATTTCTGCTTCAAATAAAGTCAAACTAAACATATTCACCAATCAAGACATGATATATACCACAATGACATGCAGCAAAATTACAATACAGTATCTCATCTCGTTTTACACATTGCAATGAATGCAATTTCTATTATCTCTTTCCACTTCCAAACAAAAATATGGTTATTCAGCGTATGATCAACCTTGGTGAGACCAAGCGCAGGCTTGGCGATTGCTTCGCACAATACCTCCACTCAGTTCGCACTAACCAACCTGATCTCTCGGTGGCTCAGCACTCCCCCCTCCCATTCCGAATCCGACCTTTCTGTCCTGGGCCTCCTCCATGGCCAGAGTGAGGCCCACCGCAAATTGGAGGAACAGCACCTCATATTTTGCTTGGGTAGTTTACACCCCAGCGGTATGAACATTGGCTTCTCCAATTTCAGGTAGTCCTTGCTTTCTCCCTCCTTCCCCTCCCATTTCCAGCTCTCCCACAGCCTACTGTCTCCGCCTCTTCCTTTCTTTTTCCCGCCCCCCCACCCCTCCCGACATCAGTCTGAAGAAGGGTCTCGACCCGAAACGTCGCCTATTTCCTTCGCTCCATAGATACTGCCTCACCTGCTGAGTTTCTCCAACATTTTCGTCTACCCATTCACACAAGTTCTGTTATCCCACTTTCCTCACCCACTCCCTGCACATTAGGGGCAATTTTACAGAGACAAGTTAACCTACAAAGCCAATGCATCTTTGGGATGTGGGAGGAAACCTACATGCTTGCAGGGAGAATGTGCAAATTCAACACAGACAGTGCCCGAGAACCGGATCGAACACAGAACTCTGGCGTGTGAGGCAGCAAGTCCACCAGCTGTGCCACTATATTTTATTTTCGAACACACAAAAAATTATACGTTGATAACTTTGGTTACTAAAGAAAAATAAACTCTCCATTTTCAGTCTTAAATCTCTAAGTGACGCTATGTCCCCCTTTACAGCTACTGTATGTTTTAATTCAGTTCAAGGCTATTGGGGCAGTACATTGGCCATAAAGTTGCTACCTAAAATTGCCAGAGATCCGCAATTGATCCTGAATATGGGTGCTGGCTGTATGGAGTTTTGTTTTCTTGTTTATAGCATTGTTTACAGAGTACTATGCATATTCTGGTGTGCCGCTGCAATTAAGGGTTTCATTGTTCTAACTGGGACATGAGAGAATAAAACACTCTTGACTTGCGTCGCTGATGTGTGGGATAGAACTAGAGTATGGGTGATCGGTGGTCGGCATGGACTCGATGGGCTGAAGGGCCTGTTTCCACGCTGTATCTTTAAATTAAACTAAAAACACTAAAACCAGAGGAAACTTAAAGAAGGGTTTCCACCCGAAACGTCACCCAATTTTTTTCTATCCAGAGATATTGACTGTTCCATGGAGTTCCCCCGCAAAATTAAAGCATGGAATAGTCTTCACCCTACCATAGGTACCAACCAGACGCAATTAAATTTAAGGCAGCTTTATTTTTTCCCCAAGAGCCCTTTTTTGCTTAAGTCCAAGTCGAGAGTCAAGAGTTTTATTGTCATGTGTCCCAGAGAGGGCAATGAAATTCTTGCTTGCAGCACAACAGAATATGCAAATATAATACAGAACAGGAGATAAAGGTTCAGTGTGTTTATATACTATAGACCATATATACACACAATAAATAAACAGATAAAATGCAATAGGCTGTTATTTTTCAGAGTTTGGTGGTAGGTGGGTCCACCAATTTAGCGCCGGAGAGCCGAGAGCGAGCGCCTAGCGGAGAACTGAGAGTTAGCGCTGAGCCGAGACCCAGACACGGATGGCGGGCGGGTGTCCTGGTTGCTTGCAAAGCCGGGAAAAATGGCATGGCTTTTAGGTTGCCCGATGGGACTGTAAGTTGCCATTGGCACCCGGGCAACAGTTAATTTCGAGCCGTGAATGTAGTGAAGGAGCTTTCTGTCTGTCTCTCTCTGTCTCTCTCTGTCTCTCTCTCTGTCTCTCTCTCTGTCTCTCTCTCTGTCTCTCTCTCTGTCTCTCTCTCTCTCTCTGTCTCTCTCTGTCTCTCTCTCTGTCTCTCTCTCTGTCTCTCTCTCTGTCTGACCAGAGTCCTGCAACTTGTGGGGATCAAGAGAAAGTGGTGCTTCTGCAGATAACCATGTTCGGAACAGAATGTTGGATATTAACCAATATCAGTCAATTATATAGCCAGCCACTGTTCATCCAGGTGAGCAGACTGCTCCCACACTGACCACCTCTGAAACTTAAAACATTTAACTCTGCCATAAATGACATTGGTGGCAAATCTGAATGTGTTTAACAATTTGGTAAATACAGCATTCAGGTGGGTGACATCTGCTGGAGATGACCCACAGTTTGCATCGGGTCAGTAGCCATGCACTCTCTTCCATAAATAGTCCTTTCAGAGCTAATGGTTATGTGATCAGCAGCCAGGTGGAATGGACTCTATGAAATGGTGCGAAGATTCCCTTTAGAGCTCAGCCCAATAACAAACTGCTCATCTATTTTAAATCGGAGGAAAGAAACTAGACATGTATTTCTATGGTATCCCTTTCAGATATCCCAAAGTATCGATTTTGAATATGCAATTACTGAGTTAATGCAGGAAAATTCAAGGCAGAATTTGCAATTTTCCACAAGTAGCATTGTGACAATGAGCAAATAATCTGTTTTAGTAATGTTTGGTGAGAAATTGACATTTCACATTTCAAATGTGCCTCTCTGACATTTAAAAAATAGTTTCTGAGGATCTTTTCCATCAATCCTAGGGCATAGATGTGGCCTTGGGTTTAGCAAACATCCAAAAGGCACCACCTTGGATGGTCCAACCTTTCCTCAATACTTCACTGAATTGTCAGCTGAAATATTTGTGCTGGAGCAGTTTTCAAACTCTGACTCGGTGAAATTAAACAACTTTGCATATCCTTAAAATGTTTTTTGTTTTCGTAGGGGGATGTCGGATTAGCGATGGGAAAACTCTATGGAAATGATTTTAGTCAAACTACGATCTCCCGATTTGAGGCTTTGAACCTGAGCTTCAAGAACATGTGCAAACTCAAGCCACTGCTGGAAAAATGGTTGAGTGATGCAGGTATTCACCCCCAAACAGAGTTCCTTCCCTCCCCATCCCTGCTCCATGCTAGTACTGTGCCCTTCTCAGTCAGAAGCAAAAAATTAGCATAGAATTAAATTAGTCTTGCAAACCCATTCTCCTGTTATGTTGACTGTAGGCAATAGACCGCCCTGCTGGGTTGATTATTCCAAATGCACACACCACTGACGTGCAGGTTTGTAGATTCATTGGCTTGGTAAATGTAAAAATTGTCCCTAGTGTGTGTAGGATAGTGTTTACATGCGGGGATCGCTGGTTGGCACGGACCCGGTAGGCCTAAGGGCCCGTCTTCGTGCTGTATCTATAAACTAAACACTGTCCGACAAGCTACTCTTGTGTTCGTTTGAAAGATGCTTCTCACCAGCATGATCCCTGGACAAAGGAGCAGAAATTTAGTGATATTTATTTATTTTAAAGTGAATATCCATTTTGACGTGTGTCCCTTAACTACATTCCCACAATTGTGAGTTAGAGTTGCACTGAGTCTGAGAACTATGTTGAAGACCCGTATACTGTTCGGGTCATGGAAGTGTTTTATGGTCAGCTTTGACAATAGTGAATCCACCTTGTACTCATTGTATGACAATACTCACCAGGTGTCTTCCTACAGGCAATGTGACCAGTCAATAGCCTCCAACTGATTGAGGGTGAATTTACACACACTGTCTGGTATGATTCATAGAACAGTATACAGAATAGTGCAGCACAGGAACAATGCCCTTCAGCTTCTGTTGTCTATGCTGAATGTGATGCCAATCTAAACTAATCCCACCTGCCCACACAAGGTCCATTTCCCTTTATTCTTTGCCTGTTCTGTTTAAATGCCTCTTAAAGTTATATCTGTTTCTACCAATTCCTCTGGCCGCACGCTCCAAACACTTGACCACCTTCTGTGCAATGCAAAACTTACCTTGCAAATCACCCTTAAAATGTCGTCCTCTTCACTTTAAAATTTATGCCCTCTAATAATTGACATTTCCACTTTTGGAAAACGATACTGATCAGCTGTCCTCTCTATTCCTTCCACAATTGTATTCAACCCTATCAAGTTTCAACTCGGCAAAAACAATCCAAATCTGTCCAATCTCTCTTCGCTAAAAGTCTTCAATCCAGCAACATCATGCTGAATATCTTCTACACTCTCTCCAAAGCCTCCACACCCTTCCCGCAACACAGCCAACAGAACTGCACAAATACTTCACATGTGGCCTAACTTAAGTTTTTTATAAGACTGCACATGACCTGCCAACTTTTATTTTCAGTGTCTTGGCTGATGAAGGCACCCGCTTCACTAAATCCGCTTGCGTTGCCACTTTCAGAGATCTATGAAAATGCACCCCATGGTCCCGCTGTACATCAATGATCTTGAGGGTCCCTGTCATTTGCTGCATACGTTTCTCTTACATTTGACCTTCCAAAATACACCACCTCACGCATGTCTGAATTAAACTGCATCTGCCATTTCTTTGCCCAAATTTTCACCTGTTGTATCCTTTGACAACCATTCTTACTATCTGCAATTCCAAATTTGTTTGTTATCTGCAAATCAACCAATCAAACCATGTATACTTTGATCTAGAGCTCCCAGCACTTAATTGTTCTGGATTCCCTTGAACAAATATACGCTTTCTCTTCTTTGGCTTGCATGTCGTTTGACCAAAGCAGAGTGCATCTTGGATTACTGTGCACATGCCACAATGAATCTCATTAACAGAATATTTCCTCCGGCAGAAAATGTCCCCTCTGATTCAACACTGAACAGCCTGGCATCTCTCGCACCCCAGATGATTGGGATGGAGGGCCTTGGCCGCAAAAGGAAGAAGCGAACAAGCATTGAAACCAACATCCGCCTGACCCTGGAGAAGCGTTTTCATGAGGTGAGTTCAGCTCAACAATGTTAACGCTCTGGCTCAGTCTAACTAACACCAATGAATGGGTTTGTCAGAATTCACTCTTTCCCCTAATCGCACATAGAACTTGGCAAGCTTATGAATATGACCTGTTTTTGTTTTTTTTCACCCTTTCCTTCCATCTCCTCTACCTATTTCATCCATTATTTTCTCAATTGTGTCTCTCTCTCGCGCTCTCGCTCTCTCGCTCTCTCTCTCTCTCGCTCTCTCGCTCTCTCGCTCTCTCTTCCCCCTCCACCATAATAGCTAAAAACGGATCAGACAGTTGTTTGGGACTGGTACCATTTAGCTAAATCTTTGGAGATTTATCTTAATTTCCATCAATGGTTTCATAATCTTCAATAACTTTGTCCAGCAATAATCTATTGGTTTTCATCAATTCTCATTCAATACTCTTTCCCATACCATTAGGCCTCAGTTGTAGTGTAATGCAGACTTCTAACTGCTTAATTCAAGAGGAGTGGATGTTATTGTCATATGCACGAGTATTGCATGGTGAAGTACAGATACAATGATAAGCTTGCTTGCAGCAGTATCTAATTTAGCCACTCTTCTGATTCACCTCAGAACTCGAAGCCCAGCTCGGAAGAAATTCTGATGATTTCAGAGCAGTTGTCGATGGAGAAAGAAGTTGTCCGTGTTTGGTTCTGCAATCGGCGTCAGAAAGAGAAGAGGATTAACTGTCCCATTGCTTCTTCCACCAAAGCACCAATGTATAGCTCACGGCTGGTGAGTCTCACTGCCTCTGGGGCAATTATTGATGTCTGCCATTCCTGCCTTCTTGGAGACCTTGTTTACATTTTACATCCATTCTCTCTGCCACAGTCAGCGTCCACACATCCCTATAACTTAAGTAAACCCATCAAAACATCACTTCGCTGACCAGCTCCAAAATTGTTACAATTAATTGGAAGAAACAGCAAGGCTTGCCCTTATCAGTGAAATTGACAACATTTTTCCCCAGCAAATTGCGATAACTGGGAGTTGGAAATGACATATCAACTTCTATCATGCAAGGAACTTTATCCTTAACTAATCAGACCATAGGAATGTGGAATTTAGGGTGCCAGACAGAACAAGGATGTATAAATTTAAATAGGTGAATTCAGGTTCACAGAGGAAGAAAGATTGAGTTGAGTGAGGGATAAATATGCAAAGTTATATTTTTTTAAGCTGCAGCAACTATTGGAGCGTGACTGAAGATGTGCTACATGCTGTGGTGTGCTGAGGTTTTATTCTCGTTGAACAGTTAGCCCCTCAGATTTCCTTCCTTGCCCCATGACGGGTGGTGATGTTAATATTGCAACAAAAAATAATACATTTAAAGTAAATGCCAGGCTCCACCTTCCCTAAGGTAGACACAAAATGCTGGAGTAACTCAGCGGGACAGGCAGCATCTCTGGAGAGAAGGAATGGATGACGTTTCGGGATGTCACCCATTTTTCCTCTCTCCAGAGATGCTGCTTGTTCTGCTGAGTTACTCCAGCATTTTGTGTCTACCTTCGATTTAAACCAGCGTCTCCAGTTCTTTCCTACACATTTTGTCCACCTTCCATAATCTCTTGCTTCGTCTTCCGACCCAACTGTTTGCCATCCAGCTACGGATAAGCAGAAATGTCTGTCTTGGTGAGTGGGTGGAAATCTGTGCCATGGGAATTAGTGCACTCAATAAGCATAGACGAGGTGAATAGTCACCATCTTTTTCGAGGATAGGGGTCTAAAACTAAAGGGCATAAGTTCAAAGTGAGAGGGGGAAGATGTAAATCTGACCTGATGGCTTACATTTTCACACTAGAGGGTGATGTGTTTGTGGGTAGTTGCCAGAGGAAATGATAAAGGAGGGTACAACTATGATATTTTAAAGACACTAAACAGGTACATGGATAGGAAACATTTGGAGGGAGATGAGCCAGGCGCAGGCAAGTGGTACTAGTTTGGTTAGGCAACATCAGCATGTTGGGTTGAAGGTACTCCTTCCATGCTGTATAGCTCTGTTGCATGTAGGATAGTAGTTGGAAGGAACGGGCAGCCAGGATGTTGCTTCATGAGTTTAGAAGCAAGGCATTCAGTTATTTGAGATAGGCTGTCATTTCTGCCAAGAGCTTGAGTCAAATCCACATAAGAATGCTTCTGAATCTTCTGGTAGCTTTTGCCACTTAAGTTGAGGGTTAAACAGGTTGTTTCCAACGTATGTATTTCCTTTTGTAGGTTTCCACCTCGGGATCCATTGAACCTCCGATCATGTCACAGATGCACAACAGCTTGAATATGACAGGTAGGAACTACACATATACCATTAATGTATCAAACATCGGTCAGGTATCAACTGCATTGGGCACATTGTAGGGGAAATTGGGACACTGCTGCAGAGGCTGGAAGGTAATAGGTAGAACCAGCAGAGGATTTCGAGCCTCCGTCACATCCCTGATGATGGGTGGCACTATGGCACACAGGTAGAGCTGCTGCTCACAACGCCAGAGACATGGGTTCGATCCCGACCTCGAGTGGTGTCTATATGGACTTTGCACGTTCTCCCTATAACCACGTTGGTTTACTCCGGGTGCTCCGCTTTCCTCCCACATCTCAAAGGCATGTGGGTTTATAGGTTATTTGGCCTTTGTAAATTGCCCCGAGTGTGTAGGGAGTGCATGGAAAAGTGGGATAACATGGAACCAGGGAGAATGGGTGATCGATGGTCAGTGTGGACTCAGTGGGCCAAAGGGCCTGTTTTCATGCAATGCCTCTAAACTAAATCCCCTCTCATTTCTATATACTGACTATCTTCCCTCTACTCTGTCCTGCTCCAGGTTCTTGACATTGAATGTTGACTATCCTTTTGCCTCCACCGATATTGCTTGATCCAGAGTTCTTCCAGCAGTTTATCTTTTGCTCCACATTCCAGCATCTGTTGTTCTCTTGTGTCTCAATTTCAATGCCACAATGAGTTGAACATTGAAATGATTTGTCTTGTTTTTAAGTCACCTTCTAAATTCAAATGTTGGTTAATAAAATTTGGGATATTACATTTATTACCCCAAATCTGACCCATTCATTGTCATGGATACATATGAATGTTGTGGAGCAACGAAGAAGACTCTGCTTCCCTGACCTGAACGCTCCAGTTGAGAGTGATCCTAAATGGCCTGTACCACTTGGGCATCATTTGCGCACCACGCAGATGGCGCGCGAAGATTTTGTACGTGCCAAAATCCTGGGGTGCCACGTCACCACGGACCATGCACGTGTAATGCGCACCATGTGACCATCATGCGTCGTGACGCGTAAATGATGTCACGTAAATTACGCACAAATGACGCCTAAGTGGGACGGGGCCTTAAGTGTTTTGATGTTGACTTTTCCAGGCATGTCTTCCTCCAGTATGATCAACAGACCTTCATCACCAATCACATCGTCCACTGATAGTGGACACACCTCAACTAGCGGCCAATCTGGGCTTGGCACTGCTCCAGGGTAAGAAACTGTTAATTCTGATATTTAATCCCGACCTGGAGCTAGGGATGCTTCTAAATAGATATTGAAATAGAAAGTTATTGATGCCACCTTGAGACTACACATTAATAGATGTGTAATAGCATTGACTTGCACCTCAGGCTGGTCCCTTCCTCCTGTGTGGTGTGTTAATACATGTATTAACGTTCCAATACTGTGTGACATACTTTAGACGCAGTGTGAAAACAGGCCCTTTGGCCCACTGACTCCACACAGACCAGCAATCACCCCATACACTAGCACTACTCTAGACACTAGGGACAAATTACAATACACAGAAGCCAATTGATGTACAAACCTGTACGTCTTTGGAGTGTGGGGAGGGAAACTGTAGCACTCGGAGAAAACCCACGTGGTCACTGGGAAAATGTACAAACTCCACACAGACAGCACCCATAGTCAGGATCTAACTCGGGTCTCTGGCGCTATCAGGCAGCAACTTTACTGCTGTACCACTGTGCCACCCCGATCAGTGTATGTGGTTCCTTCTAACTCGTCTCTATTGGGAGAACTGTTGTAGCTGAGGTAAATAAGTGCAAGCAAGCATAATCTGATCACAAGATAGGGGCTGAGCAACCAATGCGAGGATGTAAGACAGCCTGACACTTGGTCGTGAGGGAGGGAAACGGGTACTGGGACCAAATTTTCTTTTTGATTTCTCAAGCATGTCGATGTCTTCTATTTTTGTTCTGGGTTACAAGCTCCCATGTTTAGTGTTGCCTCTTAAACAAAAAAAAAGCCCATATGATACCTTGTAATCTCTTGTACAATGGTGAGCCATGGAATAGTTCATAAATACATAGGAACAGGAACAGATTAAGACCATTCAGCCCATCAAGTCTATTCCACCATTCAACCATGGCTGATCTATCTTTCCCATTCAACCCCATTCTCCTGCCTTTGGTCCATAACCCGTAAAATCAAAAATCTGTCAATCTCCGGCTTAAAATATTCATTGACTTGGCCTCCACAGCCATCTGTGGCAATGAATTCCACAGATTCACCATCCTCTAACTAAAGATATTCCTTCTGATCGCCTTTCTAAAGGAATGGTTGAAACAGTCTCTCATTTCTATGACGTAGGCCGCTTTCAGCAGAGATTTGTGGCTGGCCTTCTGACTTGATTATTTCCTGATTCTGCACCCAGAGGTACGAATGTGCTCAGTTCGTAACTAGCTATTTACTTTTGTTTTGCAGCTCACGATTCTGGTGGAATAGTCCTTCATTTTTTCACTGAAGGTACTGGGATTTCACCTTCTGATCAGCCACTTCTTCAGTCCTCAGTTACTGTAATGCACTGTACAGACGCACAGTGAGGATGGACAATAGAAAACATGCATATATCAGGGACAACATTTAGTGCAAATGATTTACAGATTTTGCAAAGACAATACAAACACTGCAGCATTGTTGCAAAATTGCAATGGATTGGCTGATATACTGCCTTCAATGTGCTCTCTTCACTGCCAATCAAAGCTAATGAAGCATTAAACCCTCACCTTCTACCCTTTTGATCTATATCCATTGGATTGAATACGTTGCAATAAGGTTACCATGAATCTTTCACTATGTATGAGGCATGACTCCCTAGATGTTAGGAAGCACTTGCAGGCCAATTTGTGTTCACCTGAGATGAATGCCATTTTACTTCCAATTAGAATGTAATATTCAGCATATCGCTGGTTTGATCTTGTGTGTGTTTCCATTTTGCTTGACCTGTGGTAATAATGGGGTGGCATCAGCAATCCAGGATTATGCAGGAAGCTACACTCGCGAGGCAGATACTGGTCAAACGAATTATGGAACAAGATGAGCATTCAACTTCTGGATTCCCGTGTCTGCTTAATATTGGGCTCTTTAATTGTGTTGATGGCTGTACAATTCAAGATTGTGAGTAGCCAAAGGACATTTCTTTTAATTCTGTGGTTCTTGTTCATAATCTCTGGGATTGTAGCTCACCACCCCTTAAACTGCTGGCAAGCCAACCCAGCATTGTTTGTGTAAGAAAGAACTGCAGATGCTGGTTTAAATCGAAGGTAGACACAGAAGGGTCTTGACCCGAAACGTCACCCATTCCTTCTCTCCAGAGATGCTGCCTGTCCCGCTGAATAACTCCAGCATTTTGTGTCCGGCATTGTTTGTCTCTGTGCCCGCTTTGAACAATAATGTTGCCATTATTGCAAGCCTGCTCCTCAGCTGATATCCGGGACAACATAAACCTACCTGGGAGAACTTTATTAATGGGTAACAATCTAAATCCATCCACAAAATTTGTAAAATATACAGTTTTGTCCCTTTGTTGATGAGATAACTCAATGTTTTAATTAGCACTCTGCCTTACAGGTGGTTCTGGCAACTTTAAACAAAAAAACAACATTTATGTGAATATCTGCTTTGACTTTAACTCCAATTATAAGTTGTCTTTTCCAATTCCACTTTTTACTTTCTTGTGTTGGATACTGAGAAACATTTGCAAGTGTTTTAACCCCCCACCCCCCACCCCCGTCACCTCCCAATCAACATTCCCATGTTAAACATGCCCCCTAAATTAATTTGTCACATCATCCAATTAAATTAGCATTTATTATTATTATTCCTGAGGCCTTTTTGTATGCTGCACTTAAAAAAATTAAAGTGTTACATTTTACATTTCAGTTAACTTTGTGATTTAGCAACAGAATTATGCATTATATCGATGGACAGTACAGTATAGTGTGGGAATTGTCCGAGACACTCTATTTAAGGAAACAATCAAGTGATGGAAGTGTTTAAAATCTCAGAACTCCAATGAATTGCACCTTGCTGTATGTTGTGAAATGATGAGTATAAAAAAGATAACGTATGATAACATTTAGATTATTTCAAAGTTCTTCACAGCAAATTGATTATTTAGTTTAGATTATTATTGTTATGGGTACTGAGATACAGTAAAAAGCTTTGTTTGCATGCAATCCAGTCTGATAAGACTGTACATTAATACAATCTAGCCATCCACAGTGCACAGATAAGGACAAAGGGAACAACACTCATTGCAAGATCACTGTTGAAAATGCATATATACTAAGATCCCACAAACAGCAATTGATAAACATAAAATCTTAGTTTTGGTCATGTTAATTGATAAAGACCCTACACATGAGTTTCTTTTACTTCATCTGAAATAGGAGATTAGGTCTGCGCCAAATTTCATGTATTAAAATGAAACCATAACCATGGTTCAGGTAAGTGTGCTACTGGTACAATGATGCCTCCAATAATGGACTTTCAACTTTTTAATGCTATAAATATGTCCAATTATTTCATTGGAGGTAGCATCAACTGCAGATTAGCAGCCCCAGAGGCAATTCATAAGCAGGAAAGGAAGGAAGCAGTTTAACGTATGAGTTTAAATGCTATATATTTTTTACATTAAAAAGGGAAGGGATCACAAACATTAACCAAAATGCTGCTGTTGTTGGACATCTGATTTAAAAAATAATTAAACCAACAAGAAGCATGCAGGGGAGGGAGAGACATTTTTAACAATAAAAAAGATGCAATGTTCAAGGCAAAATCAATGGAGAGAGAAACAGAATAGCATTTCAGGTTGATGATTTGAAGCAGAACTGCATAAGGTTTTAAGATGCAGCAAGGTAGGGTTGAGACGAAGAGACAAAATGCAAAGGAAAGAGTAAAAGGATTGTTTTTACATATGAAGTGAGAGGTAGTGGAGGTTCACTGACAAAAGTGAGTGACCGTGCAAACACAAAGATGCCCGGAGCAATACACATAGATGCAGGAGTAGGCCATTTGGCCCTTCGAGCCAGCACCGCCATTCAATATGATCATGGCTGATCATCTAAAATCAGTACCCCGTTCCTGCCTTTTCCCCATATTCCTTGATTCCTTTAGCCCTAAGAGCTAAATCTAACACTCTCTTGAAAACATCCAGTGAATTGGCCTCCACTGCCTTCCGTGGCAGAGAACTTGTGACCCCCAAATGAAATAGCTACAAGATTAAAATAATAGTATAAAGTAGACTGTGGGGTGATGGAACCTGGGGTTGATGGAAATAGATTACAGGAGTAAACTATGGGATGGGGCAAATAGGATTAATTTGTTTTATGTTCAAGAGTCTTGGTTTGAGTGTATCTGGTCCCTGGCCATCTGAAATTGCACTTCAGGGCTGGTTTTCCTAAAAAAATTTAAACAGCAGATCTAATCACTGCCAAAAACACAAACTCTTATCTAGTCTATGTTTTATGTAATTGTATTCCCTCTCATTTCAACGTGTTATTTATGACATTGCTGTGTGGCTAACTCGCGTTGCGTCTCGTCTTTCAACGACTTTTATGGTGGGTAGACGTGTCTTAAATGCCATGGTCGATTTTTTAATCACAGTCCGTCAGTGCTGGAAGGAGTTTAGGGAATTTCCAAAGTAATCGTGTATTGCAACTCGAAACCAGTGTTGATGGCCTCAAATATTTGAAAACGATTCCTTTTTAAATAATATATGTACGGGATGGGATTTTGTGAATAATGCACAGAAGTTAAAGGCTGTTTATTTATAAGATCATGCCACCGTGGTCGGGAATGTCCTGCCTTCAACTTTGTACGTTTCGAGTAATAAAGTTTTTACCAAAGCTAACAATCACTTACAACTTGCAGTGTCGTCTCCGCTTTCTTGTGATTGACGTCAAACCGGATCGAAGTCCGGAATCCAACCATCAGAGGTGATAAAATAACAAGGCAGCCCACAACATAAGCACAGCTCCTTGACTTAGTCGCCTTCAAATCACACAGCCATGCCCATTAGCCGTAGTCTTTGCCCTGCAGCCATCCTACCTTCAATAGTTAGTCTATCCCTGCTAGAAAGCCACACCCTTGACTTCATTCCCGTCTCTACAAACAGGATTCGCCCAGGTTTTGTAGAAACAAAGAAGATGCTGGTTTATAAGGAAAAAAAAACACGAAGTGTTGAAGTAACCCAGCGGGTCAGGCAGCATCCCTGGAGAACGTGGATTGCTGCCGTTATGTTTTGTGTTGCCTTGAAGTCTATCTTCAAGATAAAGAACAGAGACAGCACTTTGCGTTGTAGTTCTTCAGAACTTTGTTTTGCTCTGATCCGAGCTTCAGATCCAACCCTAGCTTCAGTCCCGTACTCCACCTTGCAGTCCGAGAAGGATCCCCACCCAAACGCCTGCACCTTTCCTTCCCGCTGGTGCTGGCTGACCCGCTGCGCTCCGCAGGACTTTTATTTATTTTGCTCAAAGTTGCTGCATCTGTAGTCTTTCGTGTCGCCGCCCCGCACCCTTATTTTAGCCTTGTCATTGTCTTTTGTCCTACACCACCGTTTTAATCCTGCACCTAAAAGTAGCCGAAGTTAGTCACAGAATGCTGGAGTAACTGGAGAAAAGGAATTGGCGACGTTTCGTGCTGAGACCCTTCTTCACACTGAAAGATGGAGAAGGCAGAACACAAAAGATGACCTCAGTCCATATTCCTTTTCTCCAGAGATGTTGCCTGAGTTAATCCAGCATTTTGTGTCTAACTATTACTTGGCTCAACTTCCTTAGAAACATTCTCACATTTAGTCCTGTCCTTCAGTCCCGTCCCTTGGATACAATCTTGCTCCTCATGCCAGCTCCCCACCCCCAAAGAAGGCCCCGCCCCCACCCCCACAGACCTCCACCCCCACAGACAGGCCCCACCCCCCCCAGGCCCCCCCCCCACAGACAGGCCCCACAGGCCCCCCCACCCCCACAGACAGGCCCTCACCCCCACAGACAGGCCCACCCCCACAGACAGGCCCACCCCCACACAGACAGGCAGACCCACCCCCACAGGGACAAGCCCCACCCCCACAGACAGGCCCCACCCCCCAGACACCCCCACCCCCACATACACCCCCCCAGACAGGCCCCACCCCCAGGTTCTAGCCCCACCCCCTACACACACCCCCCCCCCACCCATACCACAGACAGGCCCCACCCGTCAGGGCACCGCCCCCCACCCCCCACAGGCATGACCCCCCGGACAGGCCTCTACAGGCCTCACCCCAGTTCCCCGCCCCCACTGCGGCGCCCCGGATGGACGGCTCCGGTCCAGCCCCCCAACACGGCCGGTTCCCCAGCACCCTGCTGCCTGTCGGCCGATGGCGCTGCTGCCGGAGGCCGCCGCCGGGTGAGCGTCGCCCGGCGCCATCGGGCGAGGAGAGGCTAAGGCCAACACGTGTGAGCGTCCGTGACAGCGCTGAAGGGAGGGCTGGTGTCAGGCAGCAGAGGAGCCGCAACCATGGTTACCGTTAGCGACCTGCGCGGTCAGGCCATGGAGACGGACTTCGCCTCATGCGAGGCGGGGCCTGTGGAGGAGGCGGGGCCCTATGGGAGGGGGCGGGGCCTAGGGGAACGGTGCCTAGGGGAGGCGGGGCTTCGACAACGGAGGCGGGGTCTGGGTGGAGGAAACCTGGCCTATGGTGGAGGGGCGGGGTCTAGGTGGAGGGGCGGGGTCTGGATGGAGGGGGCGGGGTCTGGGTGGAGGGGGCGGGGTCTGGATGGAGGGGGCGGGGTCTATGGTGGAGGCGCAGCCCGTGGAGGGGCGGGGTCTGAGTGGAGGGGGCGGGTCTGGGTGGAGGGGGCGGGGTCTGGGTGGAGGGGGCGGGGTCTGGTGAGGGGGCGGGGTCTGGGTGGAGGGGGCGGGGTCTGGATGGAGGGGGCGGGTCTGGATGGAGGGGGCGGGGTCTGGGTGGGAGGGGGCGGGGTCTGGGTGGAGGGGGCGGGGTCTGGGTGGAGGGGGGGGGGTCTGGGTGGAGGGGGCGGGGTCTGGATGGAGGGGGCGGGGGGGTGGAGGGGGCGGGTCTGGGGGGGGGGTCTATGGTGGAGGGGCGGGTCTGGATGGAGGGGGGGGCGGGTCTGGTCTGGGTGGAGGGGGGGGGGGGGGTCTGGTTGGAGGGGCGGGGTCTATGTGGGGGCGGGGTCTGGATGGAGGGGGCGGGTCTGGATGGAGGGGGCGGGGTCTGGATGGAGGGGCGGGGTCTATGTGGAGGGGGCGGGATCTGGATGGAGGGGGCGGGGTCTGGGTGGAGGGGGCGGGGTCTGGGTGGAGGGGGCGGGTCTGGATGGAGGGGGGCGGGGTCTGGGTGGAGGGGGCGGGATCTGGATGGAGGGGGCGGGGGTCTGGTTGGAGGGGCGGCGGGGTCTGGATGGAGGGGGCGGGGTCTGGGTGGAGGGGGCGGGGTCTAGGTGGAGGGGGCGGGGTCTGGGTGGAGGGGGCGGGGTCTGGGTGGAGGTGGGCTGGCCCAGGGGCTTGGTTTCTTGGTCCTCCAAAATATTCCAAATGAAATTTAAACTGGAGGGCCTCCTCAATCCTCGCCACGGTTTCCATCAAAGATTATAGATCTTTGGTTCCCATAGAAACCTCACCTGCCTCAATGCCCGGTGGTACTGATCCTGGGTCCTCATGGGTTTTAAAGAGCTGATGGTAATGGGCATTTGAGATGCATTCCCCCAAAGGTTGATAGAGAGGGAGGAGCGACAGGTAGTTACATGTAATGGCAATGTGACCTGTGGGGGGGAAAGGTGGTCAACAAAGGGAAGGAATGGGCTAATAATGTAAGGATAAAAGTGAGGAGGAGTGGGTCAACTATGAGGGAAGTAAAGTGAGGAGGAGAGGGTCAACTATGAGGGAAGATTGACAGTCGTCATTTATTATTCAGTATATTTGTCATATTTTCCATTTTAGGCAATCCTTTGGGGTTGAGGATGACGTGTGACTACTCCAGTTCTGAGGTGGCCGAAGATCTCTTTCCAGGGTTTACCGTCTTTACTACAAGCA
Source organism: Leucoraja erinaceus (assembly GCF_028641065.1). Taxonomy (NCBI): domain Eukaryota; kingdom Metazoa; phylum Chordata; class Chondrichthyes; order Rajiformes; family Rajidae; genus Leucoraja; species Leucoraja erinaceus. The sequence continues at coordinate 11,325,650 of NC_073408.1, forward strand.
GAGCAGGTGACGGGGTGAGTACTTCTGGATGTTGCGTGCTCTTTCTGTTGTTTATGCATGGCCTATATTGTGCACCAATTCCAGAGAATTGTAATTGTAACTCCTATCACAGTGCATTTTCAGATAATTCTCCTTCATTTTCTGTGGTCATGGTCTAGAATTCCCAGGGGTCAGTGAGGACGGCATAATTGTTTTTCATAAGGGTCTTGCAAGTAATTTGGAAATATTTTCTGGAAATTTCTTGCAGTGATGGAGCTCAGATTTGCGTGCGTGGGTCAGATGCTGGTGTCAGAAATGAAGATAATATGATCCAACAACAGGGATAGTTGAGCATTGTCAGAGCCAAGATGCAGGGTTAATAACTGGGGAAAGGATGTTGACATTAGTTCATAGAAGGTTTTTGTGGAGACCAGTGTAGTACTTCTCCAAAACCTTGAGATCCCTGCCACAGGTTGTCCATTGAGACTGAGACGTGTACAATGGTAGGGATCATACCTGCTCAATAGTTCATGAATTAGGTGCCAGGTTTGAGGTCTTGGTCTTTTATGTGGCCAATAACAGCTGTGCTAGAGGCAATAGTCAATTTCATGATCAATAGCCCAGCAGTTCTCTCTCTTTCTGTGTCTCCATTAAATTCTGCACTCTCAGTTCTCAGCAGAGTAGGTCCTTGCATGTTTCGTTTTTTAGTTTTACTTTTAGAGATAATACATGGAAACAAGCCTTTCAGCCCACGCCGACGATCGATCACACTAGTTCCATGTTATGCCACTTTCGCATTCACTCCCTACACACAATGGGCAATTTACAGAGACAAATTAACCAACAAAACCCTACATCTTTTGTAAAACACGGGCATCCAGAGGAAACCTACTAGGTGTCAGGGGAAACATGCAAACTCCACACGATGGCTCTTGTTGTCAGGATCGAACCAGGATCTCTGGTGCTGTGAAGCAACAGCTCTACCAGCTGTGCAAGTGTGCTGCCCCGTGTTGAAGCTGTAATTGTTCTTGTCAGCATTGAGAAATCCATGCGTGGATATTGACTGATTGGCAGATCTCTTGCGCACTTCTGATTCTCCACCAGTTCTTCATCACAATGTTTTTGTCATATACATACAGTTTCAAAAGATCCTAAACAGTAGAATGCGGCACAAAGGTTGGGCCATTTCCAGCAGGAAACAGATACCTAAATAGAAAGCAAATTGCCTAAAATAATTAGAAAGCACAGGGGAGGGTAGATATTTTGATAGGAGGAAGCTTTTGTGTGATGTTTTACAAGTTGGGCACTGGAACAACTGATAATCATAATTTAAGGTAATGATTGGACAAATAATTGACTATCTTGCTATATGAAAAGTTGTAGATAATACCAACAAGTGAAGTCTCCAAAATTCTAGTAGTTGTTCTGACAGAAATAACAAAGATTGCCACATATTACAAGAAAACATTTGGAACTTGAAATCTGCACCACAGGTGATAAATGAATTTCAGTAAGAATACAAATATGTTGATTCACTTTTACAGGAAGAATTTACAGAAAATATTAAAGAACAATCTGATTGGAGAAGACAAAAAAAGGGATTTATGTCTCTTGGTGAACCAATCATCGAATGTCCACTTACAGGCTAACAAATTACTGACAAATGTTGACAAATTGCAAGGATTGTCTTCCTTGTAGCAGAAAGTAATGGCCAGCAAAAATATATTGCAGCTCCATAAGGCTCTGCTGAGACCCCACTGAGAGTACTGTACAATGTCCTGGTCTTTATACTATCGTAGAAATAAGAGAAACTGCAAGAATGATGTTCAAGAAAGAAACCATACCCACGACATTTGTTGACAAAGACTGAATCATTTTTTTCTACTGGAGAAAACACAACTTGAGATGACACAATAGAGATGTTGAAAGTGATTAAGTTGAATCGGAGGCAATACTTCCTTGTAGGAGAATCCTGAAAAAAAAATGCATACAACAAAGTTGCTAATAAATAATGAGGAAATAAGTGACATTTGTTAAGTCTATGGTTAAAATGTGGATGTAACCACCACAGGAAGTGGTTGAGGCAAATAGTGTTGATACTTCCTAAAATTAAGTATTGCATGAGTGAAAACAAAAGAAAAGATTTATTAAATGCTGAGAGGGGATAGATACAGTGAAAGGGAATGTATTCAAATACCAGCACAAAATAGTTGGGCCAAATTGTCTGTTCTTTACTCCAACAAATTGAGGGATTGGGTGCAGGAAAAAGCTGAGTCTGGGACAAAGATACAGACGGAGACCGAGAAAAAGACTGGCTTTAATCCTGTTCTGGTTGTGACATTGCGAATGTAATAAGCATGATTGACCCAGTAAATTGCTAAAGCTGACTGTTAGAATTGTTTCTAATCTAAGCCCTAGAGCCAGTGATCACTAAATTACCAAGCACAGCAGATAAACGAGATTTAATGCAAGGGCCTGATTTACACCAACCTGAAGCTAGCAACTGGGCTCAATGTCACCTCTTCCCTAATGGGGATCACAGGATTCATGCATTAAAGGTTGTATAAAATCTGTTTCCTATAGATAATGTATTGACAATCATAAGGAAATGGGAGTTATATTGGGGCTGAGGTATAATGACAGACTAATCAAGTTGTTTTCCTGAGAGCAGAAACAGGAAAGAGTGCAGAACTCCAGAGGGAGTTGTCTATATTGTTCTGGCAATAGTGGAACATAAATACCGAGATGAGAATAGGTTGTAGTAATAGGTTGTAGTGAAGGTAAAGGATTTATAACAGTAGATTTACATTTTTACGAGGCAGCAGAAGACCACAATTTGCAACAGCAATGAATTTCTAGAATATTTCCAGGGCAGTTTTTTAAAAGCAGGGTTTAGAATCGACATGATAATAGACCAGATTAGTTTTCGTAATGTTGATTTAAAAATGGAACGAGACCATTAGGAGTGAAGCCAGGAAGCATTACAGAGAATAATCAGCATAGAAAGAAGTAATTTGGCCAATTGGCTGTGCTGATGATTAAACTGTACTTAATCTCCACCCTATCTATCTGCTTCATCTCTGGTCTTTCTATTCCCTTTCTCTCATGTATTCATGTAGTTTCCTTTAAAAATCATCCAAATTATTGTACTTAACCACATATTGGCAATGAGTTCCGCATTCTAATGCTCTGAGACATTTTGTCTAATTTCGCTATTAAATTCAATAATAGCTAGCTTATTATACTTATGACCCCAGTTTTGGATTGTCTGAAAATGTTTCCTAAAATTAATATTAGTATCTATTAGTATCAGTATAGAAATTTGTTTTCCCAGGGTGGAGAGGACAAAGGTAAGGTGAGAGGGGGAAAGTTTAATTGAGATGTGTGGGGCAAGTTTTGTACCCAGAGAGTGGTGGGGCCCTTGAACACATTCCCTGGGGTGGTGGTGGAGCCAGATATAATAGTGGCATTTAAGAGGTTTTTAGATACGCACATGGAAGTGTAGGAAATAGAGGGATATGGATCATATACAGGCAGATGAGATTAGTTTAACCTGGCATCATGTTTGGTACAAATAAAGTGGGCTGAAGGGCCTGTTCCTGTGCTGCAATGGACTTAAACGGCTAAATGGCAAAGATGGGTGGATGGATTGGGGAAGTAGATCAACGGGAAGCAGTTGAATGGATATATCAGGTTTGATGGGCTAAATGGCCTCTTCCTGTTCTAATGATGCTCAGCATCTCATAGCATTGTCTGCTGCAGTTCAAGAATGCAGTGCCGCACCATCCTCTCAAGGTGAAACTAGAGATGGACAATAGGAACCAGCCTTGCCAACAATACACCCACCTAGATATGTGGAATTGAGTTATACACTGTAATGCAATCAAGAAGTTCCGCCAACAGTGCCAAAGTGATGTCTAATTAATTGTCTGGAGTATACATTCACCATAATACTTGGAGTTGGAGGCTGCCCAAGTGTTAAACTATTAGTTTAACAGGTCTTCGTCCTGAATAAGAAGGAACTTTGAACGCAGTCAGATGGGTTTTACATCAATCACTGCAGGGATTCCGTTATAGTGGAACTGACCTGAAGAGATTTATTAATCTAGATGAAAGTCCATTTTTTATAACTCTCTATCCTTGCGTCTTAGCTGAGTGGGAGCTGCCCTCTGACCTGGCATTGTCACTACCCTCTGACTGTCTCCAGATAGTTTTGGTAACTCTAGTAATGCACGTTGCAAACAGGTTGCTTACTCCATTGTCCTATTCTGTCCCCAACCCTGCAGCTGACAGTACTTGTGTGCACGTAATGATATTCTCCTTCTTTCCAGTGAGATGGCTGCCCCCCTGCTCCTGGTGTTTTGCAGTTTGATTTGCTGGGTGTCAATTTACATCTTCCTCCGTCAGCTGAACTGTCAGCGCTGCTGTGAGTGGAGCTGTCGCCTGGTAACTCTCGTACATGGCGTCCTCATTGTCTGTCTCTCTGGATACGTTGGATTTATAGATGGGCCTTGGCCATTTACTCATCCAGGTGGGTTCTGGAGCATGATGCTGTTAGCAGAAGATTATCACACTGTTTTATTCTTACATTGACAAATTGGATGGAGTCAAGCAGGAGCTGGCTTTGACAGACTGGTAGTTCCACAGAGACTATGGTTTGCGGTGGGCTTAATCTAAACTATCTTTGTTCGTTTTGTACGACTCCTGAACCCAGGGCATTTGCAGTCACTGCTTGACTAGTTTGCTTTGTTGCAAGCACTGTGCTTGGCTGCATCATATTTGTCTGTTTTGACCCTGGAGAAAGAAGATTACATTCTAAATAAATCACTCAGAGATGATGCAAAGTTATGATCTGCCCATCGATTTCTGAAACGGACTGACCCAGGGGTGACACTGGGTGTAATAGATAACTGTAAGCGTGCTCACGTATAAATTAAGGTTGTAGTTAAGAAATGGCAAATCCATCTCTAAATATCTACTGTTGTTCACCTGCATTTGAAAAATGTGATTTATTTTTGTTTGATGTGTTTGGAGTCCCTCTGAGGCTGAGCAAGAGCTAACAATCAACTCAATCTCCAGAGTATGAACATAACTCATGTGATTTGCTTCCTGGGGAAGCCTAGTGAGTCTAATATTGTTGGGATAATCCCCAAGACATGGGAATTTCAGGCATAATGATAGTGCAACAGGATAAAGAGCTCAAGCAACAAAACATTTCAACATTTCTGTTTCCCTTCCAGCCATATGACATACTCAGCAGGGAATTATGCATTTGTTTATTCAAGGGTGAATTTACCAGTCTTCACGAGATTCCTTCCTCTTCATGCTCGTCTGGAAATGCTGAGGCTCTGTAGTTTGCTCTTTGGCTGGTCAAGTCATTCCTTAGGGAGCAGTGTGAGTTGACAAGGTTAGAGTGTATGTGGCCGTGTCAAGTCATGAGGTTTTGCTTCTGTGCATGCTCTAATATGGGAGACCAATGTGCAGCAGATATTACAGTGGTCAAAGAGGTGGGAGTGTATGAGAGCAGTGCGAGGTTGCTAAATCTGAGTGCATAGGAGCAATTTGGGGTGACAAGGTCAGCCTGTGTAGGAGCAATGTGGGGGTGACAAGATCAGGCTGTGTAAGAGCAGTGCGAGGTGACAACGTTAGTGTAGGGCGGTGTGGAGTGACAAGGTCAGAGTTTGTAGGGGCCGTGTGGGTTGACAAGGTTAGAGTAGTAGTGTGGGTTGACAAGGTGAGAGTTTAGGGGCAGTGTAAGGTGACAAGGTTAGTGTAGGGACAGTGTTGATGACAAAGTCAGATATACAAGAGCAATATCAGCTAGACCTGCCTTATTTTCCTTCCTAAAAATGGAGTTGAACTTGACCTTCTCATGAGTGCTCCTGAGTTGTTGTGGAGTACTTGGTCCCGTTGCTATAGGAATAGTTTCTCTATCCACTGACTGAGTGGATCACAGTGTTTTACTCAGCATGCCGCTTGAGGAGGCTCTGTGACCTTGGTATCAAAAGCCTCATCGGTCTTTGTTGGTCTGCAAGCTCCCCATGCAGTTCTCACATAAAATATTGACTGAAACATAAAATCTGTTTCTCTCACCCCAGGCATTAATGAGTATTTTCAACCTTTTCATTTTTAATTGAGGTTTGCAACAGAAATATTATTTTGCATGTTTGTTAATTTATAACTTAATTACAAGTAATGTAAGCCAAGAGAATAAACAAACTGTGATGGAAACACACTATAAGTATTGGAAATGTCAGTTTTCATATGGAGAGAGTTATTGAATGGATACATATTTTAATCGAAAGTGTTAAATGCAACATGCATTTATATTTTTTAGGATCTCCAAACACACAGCTTCAGACCCATGTGCTGTGCCTGTCACTGGGCTATTTTATATTTGACATGTGCTGGTGCATCTATTTCAAAACGGAAGGTCTGGTGATGTTGTCTCACCACAGCCTCAGTATCCTGGGCATTGGCATGGTGTTAGATTTGGAGCAGTCAGCTACAGAGGTAAACGCAGTCATCTTCGGCAGTGAAGTCACCAATCCGTTCCTCCAGGCTCGCTGGTTCCTTCGACAAACTGGGCGTTACCACACTTTGCTGGGAGATATCGTGGACATTCTGTTCATTGTACTGTTTTGCAGCGTGCGGATTGGGGTTGGTGCCAGGTTGTTGTACTGTGAGTTATCTTCCCCCGTGCCCCTCCCGATTGTGAAGCTGGGAGGCGTTGCCATGTACATGGTGTCCTGGGTGTTCATGGTGAGCATTGCCAGATTTGCCTGGAGGAAGAGCATTCACAAATACAAGACGTGGAGGGAACGGAGCCAACTCAGTGTACACCCACAGATCAACGGGCACACAAAGAAAGTTTGCTAGCTTAACAAAGTGGCGTGAAATGAACTCCATCCTCAACCTTGTTTCCTTTATTTGTTTGTCATTCTTGAATGCCTTTGGCAGGTGGATTATTTTAAGTTATTATTTTAATTATTATTAGTAAGAGATGTATTGCAGGTAGCTCCTGATGGTCACAGTTTTCTGATGTCAAGCACCACCAGTATTCCCGGCGGTGTCTGACTAGCACATTGTCTCTGCGTCAATTATGACATCGCCCTAGTGTGGGCCCTGATTATTTTGGCTATAGGCATGTGATGATCTTAAACAATCTAATTGCATGGTAACTGGTGTCCAAGACTTCTATTCCCCCGCCACTTCAGTTTGTCACCTTAGTGTGCAACCCTTCAATGATGGTGACCTCAGCAGAGTGCTGTTAATCACGTGCAGACCTAGATAATGAATGTTGGCAGAGGAATGTGGGAGGAGTCATGGTCCTCAGAGAGATCAGAAGCAGGGACCTGGTATTTTTCTACCTGATAGGTAGTTGAGGCCATTTGCGCTGTTCTGTGTCACCCATCTTTGATCAGGCAGCTGAGCCACCAAGTAGCCATTCTTGGGATTTATTTTTGACATTGGAGGATCTTTATCCTCTTCAAACCTCCCAACATAGGAGCAGAATTAGGCAATTCAGCGCATCAAGTCTGCTCCGCCATTTGATGATGGCAGGTCTACTTTTCTCTCTCAACTCCATTCTCCTGCCTTCTCGCCGTAACCTTTGACGCCTTTACCAATCAAGAACCTATCAAACTCCATTTTACTTGGCCTCCACAGCCATCTGTGGAAATGAATTCCACATCCTCATCATCTCCTTTCTAAATGTATGTATTTTTATTCTGAAGCTCTGCCCTCTGATCCTAGACTCTCCCACTACTGGAAACATCCTCTCCATATCCACTCTATCTAGTCCTTTCATTCTTAGGCCTTTCAACAACTGCCCTTCAGGAAATGGAAACACTTGAAAGATGTGGATATTTAACTAATGTTCAGATAAGTAACAGTTATCCGGGGCACCAAGCACAACAAAATAGGATGCAATAATAAATTGTCCAGACTGTGGATAAAATGGAGTTTAAGACTGTTGTAGTGGAACATGAAGAGGTCGTCCCACACCACAAGCCCATTGCGCTGGATCAGTATAGGCTGTAAAGCAAGGAGTTTGACTGTAAAGCAAGGGGACTGAAGGGATCGAGAAATAGTATGATTGATTGGTAGTTACTTAGATTTAAAGTAAAGGCCCAGGCCCAGAGTGATTGGACCAAATGGCCTTTTCTGGTTTGTGTACGATTCCTGATCAGTGCAGTTTTGTGCCATTGTTATCAGGAGTAAGCTGCCGGTTCACAACGCAATACCATTTCCCTGCTCATTCATCATACTTAATGTTTCTTCTCGAAGATGTTCCTGCCCATCCCCCTTGCATTTTTATATTTCTTCATCCTGAAACATTAATTATGTTTCTCTCTGCATTGATGCTGCCTGCCCTGTTTAGTTTTTTTGTGCAGTTTCTGCTTCATTGCATCTCTTCCATTCGTTTTTAAGTGAAATCATGTTCGGAGTTCTTTCGAGGGTTAGCATAACTTGCAAATTTTCATGGGAATTGGCTTGGTGTGATTTTGGTAAAAGAACATTAGATGCAAGGAATACTTTCACCAAGGAGAAAATCAACACATGCCATTTCAATATTTGTAGGCTGGAGTTTAAGATGATTGCAATAATTTTAAATTCCTATGCCATTTGTTACTGCATCATCCAATTTTGCATAAATTGTTTCAATTGTTTATCCCTGCAGATTCTATTATGTGGTCTGTTAGATCTTCTGCTAAACCTCTCACCCAAAGAATGCCACCCATCTTTCGTAATTTCATATTGAATATATATTGAATATATGGCATCATTTACACAATAACAGGGGGAATCCATTCTGTCCCATGAAAGAGTCACAGAGAAAGGCAAATACAGTTCAGCTTGTGAGTTTTTTGCATTGGAACACGAGGTGATTCCTTCACCCAAATTTCATTGAAACCAAAGTAGGCCATTCAGCCCCATTATCCATTACAAAGAAAGCAGAATAAGCCATTCAGCCACATGAGCCTCTTATAAAGGCACAAGTGGAGTTATTTAAATTCCCAAGCCTATATAGGAATAGGTACCCCAGTCCCACAAGTATTTTACAGAAGCACGAGCAGGGCATTCAGACTCTAGACTGCTGTACCGGAACATGAAAAGGTTGTCCCTCACCACAAGCCTATTGTACCAGATCAGCAAAAGGCTTTTGTGCCCTTGATTTGTGCAGTGGTTTGTACTTTTTTTCATTGAAGTTCCAAAACTGCAGTCTAAGAAACTCTATTTTATTCACTGTCTGGGACAAATCCTTTTTTTGTACGGTGTCCAGGATATAGAAATCACACTTCTTTCCCCTCTACGATTACTTTTTCAACCCTCAATCCCATATCCCAAGCTGTGCATCTCCCCTCTTTCATCAATCTTTGCTTCAATTCTGTACATTTTCATTTCCAATCTATTCATTTCCCCCAATTATGCCACTTCACATGTATCCGTAGTGAAATTTATTTGCATCAAACTTGCTTTGCTTCTAACTGCAATCACCACTTCCATCCTTTTATAGTGCTGTTTGTATCATCAGTAACAATTGCTGATTATATTCTTTTCACACAAGGAAGGGTAAGCTGGTGGTGATCAAGAGAGATTTCAGCACTAACCACCAAATGCACAGCACCAGCCTTGCCGCCTTCAGAGGTGTACATTTCCTCTTGTACCTACTACCCTAAAGGGCATTGTTCCATCTGTGATGTGAACTGTGCACAAGGTGTCTTTGTAAAGTAATTTATTTAGCGATTTATTAAATGTTTTTGGGTGTACAAAATAAATTCTGTTTGTCAAAATCTCAGTAATTTCCTTGTGGATTAATAAAATTCCTATCCTCTTTAAAACCCAAGCTAAATATCCTTCATGTGCTGAGAAATTTGCTGACTGCCTAACATACTCATGTGTCTGCATTAATGCTGCAGTGCACACAAGTAAACAGCGACAGAAGTTGACTGCAAAGCCACCGATGCAGTTTAAGTGGCCACCAGCAGGTGGCAACATGTGTCCAGCTCTTCTGATCTGCAGCCTGGTAAACAAGAACTCAAAATAGAAGGGTCTCGACCCGAAACGTCACCCATTCCTTCTATCCAGAGATGTTGCCTGTCCTGCTGAGTTACTCCAGCATTTGTGTCTATCTTCAAAATACTCTTCATTGGGAGCTGCTCAGCTCAAGAGCCACTGTAAACTACATCAGAGTTTGCAGGTTGCTTCCATGTACGAGAACAGTTCCTTCCAGTATCCAAGAAGGGTGCAGATAGCATTCTTGTTATGATTATTGAAAATGTTGATGCCAGATTAAACAATGTAGAAAGTTAATATATTGTTAAATTACAACAACTAGTCTACAAATTAAATCATTTAACAATGAAAAATGAATTTTGCTGAGATAGAGAATAGATTCTGGGTACCATTCACATCTGGATGGATCGTGAGGAACAGTCCAAATTGGAGCTTGGAGCATTCTGTAGAATGAAGGGCTTAGGTCTAGTATCCTTGAATTGATTTAATTCAAATTATTGTCATATGCTCAATTACAGTGGCTAGTAAAGCTGCTGCCTTACAGTGCCAGAAATCCAGGTTCAATCTTAACCTTGGATACTGTATGGAATTTGACGTTCTCCCTGTAACTGCTTGTGTTTCCTCTGGGTGCTCCAGTTTCCTCCCACATCCCAAAGATGTGTAGGTATAGATGGGAAAGTGGGATAGAATTCATGTGACGGGTGATCGATGGGCTGCAGGGCCTATTTCCATGCTGTACCTTTAAAACTAAAAGTAAAACTAAAACAGTGAGGTACAGATAGAATGAAAATCTTGCCTACAGCAGCATCACAGGCACATAGAGTCAGACAAACACACAAAAATAAATTAACGTAATATACATGAATTACATATAAAATAACTAAATAAATAAATAACTCCCAAAGATGTGCAAGAGGTGGACAACCCTAGTGTTCCATTGTTGAGTTAGGATTAGGTGTTCAGCTTGGTTCAAGAACCTGATAGCTGTAGAAGAGTAGCTGTTCTGGGTGTCCTGGATATAGAAATCACACTTCTTTCCCATCTACGATTACATTTTCAATCCTCAATCCAACCGCAGGCTGTGGCAGGCTCAGGGTGATGGTCTCTAAAGGGGTAAATGTCACACGGTGGAGATCTGCATTTGTTGATGTGCTCTGGGTGCAGCACTGCATAGGTGTGTTCTGCCCGTTGACCTACATAGAGTGTTGAAAGCAATGGCAGGAATGGGCCTGTTTCTGGTCACCATTCATGGAAGAGGAAGTATGTAAGAGGAGGCCACTAAAGTAGTTATCATCCATTACCGCAGCTGGTGACTGATGCCAGGAAAATATTTGAGATAAATCTTAAGGAGTACTGAGATAAGGCAGGAAAATAAATGGCTTTTCCTGAAATGGAAGGCTAGCATCAGCATGAGTACGATGGTTAGCTGGCCTCCTCCAATAACATTGACTGATGTGTCCCCAAACTGAACCGCACAGGAATTACACACAATGCAGAAACAAGCCACTGACTCTGCCAGTTTGCATTTACCATCCTCCCCAGCAAATAACTTAGATCACATTTACTTTATCATTTTTCTATATCTTTTCAATGCCCTTTCCATCGTCTACTCATGTCTAATCTCCACAATAGACTCTCCATGATGGAATTGCCTCAACCAAAACCCTTGGGAGTGAATTCTATCATGACTCCCACAACTCATAATGTATTGTGTAAATGTTTTACCTGCCCTCTGTTCTGTAGCTCTCACATCTAATCTTGTATCTTGGGTCTTAAACTCATTACTATCAGAAACAGTCTGTATCTAAATTCTTAAAATAAGGCCTATCGTTTTTGTTACATGTAGCAGGATAAGATTTGTCCATTGTACTAGGGTTCAGTTGGTGAACTACAGGAACCCACATTGTTCTAACAAATAACAGTCATCTTAAACTTGTCTTAAAAGCAAGCGACTGAGAAGCTCACTCCCCTTGCCCCACTCTCCCTTCCTGTTCCTCACTAACTTTCTTTTCCCTCCTAGCTATTTGTTTTCGCCTTTTTCCTTTACCCCTATCATTTACCCCACTCCAATAATCCCCCCCCCCCCCCCATGCTTTCATCATCCTTTTGCTTCCTTCTCAGTCCTCTCACCATCTTTAACCTGACAACCTCTCTCTACTCTTCCATCTTCCTCTTCCCATGTGCCCTCTTACTTGCTACAATCCTTTATCTCTCCCACTTTCTTTCCCAACTCTTCTCCACATCATGGACTCTGGTCTACACTTTGTGCAAAAGTTAAAATTCAGATATTTCTGTTTGCAATAGGAAAATATAGCAGATCCCCAGGTAATGTAAGGGAGTGATTCATTCACCAACTGTGGCATAAATGGGTTGTTCATTCGAAAGGTGCCCTAAACCTGCCATAATTGGTGGAAGTCACTGGTTGAAGCACTTGGATGCAATAACTATGTTGTAAACCCCATTCAAAGCATTCTTCATCACTCACCATCTTTATACTGGTATGATTATATAATCCTAAACATTTCTCTTTATGAAATCTAGGGAATTTAGGGATTATTAAACATTGCATATTTGACACATGTTGCTTTCCGATTTAAGGGATAGGAGGAGGTGAGTGTTTAATTGTTTTTCTTGCAATCCCTCGAATGTTTCAAGCTCCCCATGCAGTATATTTGTATATGAGGGCAGCAGAACAAGTAAAATACAGAATTGCAAATGCCAGACACAGGTGTCTCTGGCACCTTGTGGTTCCTGACTATGAGGCAGTTAGGGTTTCAAGACTCGGAACACCTGAAACCTCAAACATTAGGGTTCTTAATCACCAGAACGATTGGGGTCTAGTTCACGCAGAGTTTCAGTTCCAGAATACTCAAGGTCATGAGCATCAAGTATATCTCTCGTTTTCCTCTCCCCTGACTCTCAGTCTGAAGAAGGATCTCGACCCGAAACATCACCTATTCCTTTTCTCCAGAGATGTTACCTGACCGGTTGAGTTACTCCAGATTTTTGTGTCTATCATTGGTGTAAACCAGCATCTGCATTTCTTCCCACACAAGTGTACAGATGTGTTGTTTTTGCAACACCACAAAAGGGACAGGTCACTTAAATTATACAAGTTATTGTGCTATTTTAAATAATTGAAATGATAAATTACATTCTGTTTCTGTACAGATAAAAAGAGAAAATACAATTGTAATGTGTCTTCATTGATTTGTAATCTAACCGCAACATTTCCGAACAGATTTAAAATGGATTTGGATAAAAGCTTGGAGCAGAAACATTTGCTGAGATGTGTAGATAACAAATAAATTTCCAATGAACTGGCACAAGCACAACTCGCTAAATGGTCTGTATCGCATGACTCATGGTTTAGAAACAGCCCGTCACAGCGAGTGAATCCAGAGCAATTGTTATTATTGCACTATTATATATATGATCAAAAGATATGTGTATTTGTGAGTGTGCGAATACACACACGCAGAACTTTATTTCTCTTGTTTATTATATTGTTTACAGTGTTCTATATTTACATATTCTGTAGTGCTGCTGCAAGTAAGAATTTAATTGTTCTAATATGGGACATATGACAATAAAACACTCTTGACTGCAGCTACAGCGTGATCAAGTCGAGTTGAGATTGTTGTCATATGCACAAGTACGGTGAGGTACAGGTACAATAAAAATCTTGCTTGCAGCAGCGTCACAGGCACATACACAACACACAAAAACATTAATTTTACTTCGGAGTCACGTGAGTGACTACGTGAAGAGCCCGCTCAGCACGCATGCGCGGCATTACGTTCAGCAGTGCAACAGCGGCCGCATGCGGAGTCAGGCGCTCCCGCTACAGGGGAAAGAACGGACCGTCAGGTAAGCTCTGAGGTCGGGTTTACTTTCACAGGGAGCCTTCTGCTTTCAGGCAGAGAAGAAAGGCTCTTGGACAAACCTGTCCCCCGCTCGACTCCACGGAGGAGCGTTTCATCTGGGGGGGGCAGCAACAAGGCGGTAGGACCGCATACCCGGCGCTCCGCTATTCTCCGACACCGTGCCGAGCCCAGCCCGCTAGCGCCTGAGCAGCGTGCTGGAAGTAAAGCCACGGAAAAGGCGTCCGGCCAGTGGCTTCCGACTTGTCGGACGGGGACGTCTCTCCACCCGCATGGGCGGAAAGACAGCCGCCTGAAAAGACCTGTTCCCCGCTCGACTCAACGGAGGAGCGTTCCATCTGCGGGGGGCAGCAACAAGGCGGTAGGACCGCTTACCCGGCGCTCCGCTATTCCCCGACACCGTGACGAGCCCAGCCCGCTAGCGCCTGAGCAGCGGGCTGGAAGTAAAGCCACGGAAGAGGCGTCCGGCCGGTAGCTTCCGACTTGTCGGACGGGGACGTCTCTCACCCGCCCGGGGGAGAGACAGCCGCCTGAGCCGCATGGAGTGGCTCCTGGAGCAGGAGCTCCAGCGAGACGCGCTTCGTGAGGGGCGCTCTCGCAGGGGGAGTTCAGGCACTCCCTCCACAGTGCCTTGTGCACTGCCCATTGCTTCCTCCTTACCCGAGGGTAGCTTTGGTGACCAGGACTGGGCTGGTCAAGAAGAGGGGACGATGGCTGAAGATCTCGGGAGTATGCAAGGGGTGCAGGAACAGGAAGAGCTGCTAGGTGTGGTGGACCGCTACGTGGCAACCCCACATGCAGGAGGCCGTTAAAGGCCAAACCAGCGGCCAGCATTAACCACCTCTCCAACAGGCCCCTACAGGAGAGGTGGTCAATAAGGCCTTAGAAAACTGCAGCGGATCCTCAGGCTCCTGACGTCAGCCATCACATTGTTTGCTCGTTCCGTGGACAAATACAGAGATGACCACAACCTTCGTAAACAAATCATAAAACCTGCCATAAAATCCTAAATTTGTGGGGTTGTGCATACCACAGCCACTGAGCCAGACCCACTGTTCTTTGGCAAAAACCTCACAAAGCATATGAAAGATATGGAAGAGGCTTTAAAAAACATTCGGTCTCATGAGGGCAGGCCCCAGGACGAGCAAACCAAAAACAATAATTCCTAAGCAGCAGCACCCCATCGCATCCATCAGTTGACGTCTACCATACGGGACTGGTGTAAAGCTCGGGGTCCACATTCTATCCCCGGAAGTCTTCTTTAGACCAGGGCCCAGAGCGGACCCCATGGAAAATGCGCCACCCCCCAACATCACCGCCACGTCAGACGACGTGCAAGACTCGTTGGACCGGCAGGAAACAGAACAATACCCATAACCATGGAGGTAGGTGGGTCTGGTTCCTACCAGCATATAGAAAATAGGGGCTTAATACTAACAGGGGGGAGATTACACCTGTTTTAAGAAGCACGGGAGTCTATCACGAGTGATCAGTATATACTCAATGGCATTAGTGGATACAAAATACAATTCATGCTAGAAAAATTGCCACCAGTTCAACATTCACCCCGGAGGGTATTTTCCCTCTCCGTTAAAGAAACGAGAGGGACAAGTTGAACTGGTGAGACTAATTACAAAGGGTATCATGGGAAAGCATGAACCCTTGGAATTCGCATCAAATATTCGTCACTAAACCCAAAAAAGATGGTGGATGTCGCATCATCATTGACTTAACTTCACTAAATATGTTTGTTAAGTATATACATTTCAAAATGGAAACGGTTGTTACTGCCAAACAACTAATTTCCAAAGGATACTTCATGGCAAGCATTGATCTTAAAGATGTTTACTATTTAGTACCATTCACAAGGATCATCGCAGATACCTGAAATTTACCTGGATGGGGCAGCTATGGCAGTTTAAAGCGTTACCCAATGGGTTCACATCAGCCCAAGATTATTCACCAAGATACTAAAACCAGCTCTGGCAATATTCAGAAGACAAAAACATATTGTCATGGCATATCTTGATGATATCTTAAATAATAGGCAAGACCATGGAATTGACTATGTTAGCTGTATCAGCTACCAAACAGTTATTCGAAACCCTGGGATTGTCTTACATCCAGATAAATCTAAGTTGAAGCCATCCACAATCATGGACTACTTGGGCTTCACAATTAATTCAGTCTACGTGACTGTAACATTGCCAAGAGACAAAACAGTTGAATTGGCACAATCATGCAACAATTTAATGATTCGGACCTTTGCACTGTCAAAACTTACAAAGAGCAAAGGTACAGGCACCAAAACGACATACAGGTCATTATGATCGTGTCATAAAGTTACCCACTGAAGCAATATCAGAACTACAGTGGTGGGCAAAAAACGTTTGGCATAGTTTCAGCCCTATTATCATCACTAACCCTACGTTAGTTATCCAAACAGATGCCAGTGCTCAAGGCTGGGGAGCAACTAACTCTATATCCAGCACAAGTAGTAGATGGACTAACCCAGAGTCATCATTACCACTTTCACTGGGCATTAATTATCTAGAGATGTTGGGTGACTTTTATGGTTTAAAAGCATATGCACAAATATGCATCACTTGCATGTACGGTTACAAATAGGTAATACTACGGTGGTGGCCTACATTAACCATATGGGCGGCATAAAATCGGTATCATGCGACAAGTTGGTCAACACAATTTGGCAATGGTGTGTCGAAAGACATATTTGGCTATCAGCAACTTACCTGCCAGGTAAGCTAAATACAGTGGCAGACACCAGGTCATGTAAATTTAATGACAACATCGAATGGATGTTAAAACCCCAAAAAATTTTTTGCAAAAGTTATCAAGCAATATGGCACGCCAGATATCGATTTATTTGCATCAAGGCTAAATCACCAGGTACCTATGTATGTCGCTTGGGAACCAGACCCTGAGGCAGCAGCGGTAGATGCGTTCGCGCTGGATTGGGGAAATTCTTCTTCTATGCATTTCCTCCCTTCTGCCTCATCAGTCGGGGACTACGCACAATACAAATGGACTCTGCTTCAGGTATTTTGATAGTACCCGACTGGCCTATGCAGCCATGGTTCCCAATACTCCATGACATGGTTGTTGAAACTCCGATGGTATTCCCCAGTGACCCAGAGTTATTAACACCCAGTGTCGGGCACAAGCCACCCGTGCCATGAAAAAATCAAACTCCTGGGTTGCAGATTCTGCACAAAACCACTTCTGGGACTGGGATTATCAGAACAAACCGTCGACACCATGTCAGCATCCCTCCGAACATCCACTAAAAAACAGCACTTGTCCAGCATCAAAAAATGGGAGAAGTACTGCTTGGATACAGGGACCACCTACTCAACCGCTACAGTTACCAACGTACTGGAATTCCTGGCGAACCTTCACCACGATGAAGGACTCAGCTACAGAGCCATCAACACAGCTAGAAGTGCCCTGCCTGTCTATTTAAAACAAGCTCCAGGACAACAGGCCATGGGGTCCCACCCGCTGGTGGTCAAACTAATGAAGGGTATTTACAACTCTAACCCCCTAGACCAAGGTACACCCATATATGGGATGTCAGTGTGGTCCTGACATACCTCAGGGGATGGCCACCAGCCAGATCCCTCAACCTGGAACAATCTATGCTCAAAACACTCATGTTGATGGCACTTGTATCTGCACAGAGGGTCCAGTCACTACACCTATTGCGACTGGACAGCATGCTCACAGCTCCAGACCAGATCTCGGTCGTTATCCAGGGACTGATCAAACAGAGCAGACCAGGAACACCTAATCCAGGCGTGGAATTCCGGGCTTACCCGCCAGAACCACGGTTATGTGCCATGACCCACCTACTATCCTACATAGACACAACCAAAAATATTCGAGGGAGATGAAAAGCCTTGTGGGTCAGTCATAAAAAACCTTATGGTCGGGTGGCGAGCCAAACCATTGCGAGATGGCTCAAGCAGGTGCTAAAAGCTGCTGGGATAAACACTAACATGTACAAATCTCATTCCACCAGGGCAGCATCCACGTCGACGGCTAAAAGAATGGACGTGCCTATAGACCACATCCTGGCTACAGCAGGATGATCGGGGGAAAGACCGTTCAGAAATTTTATAATAAGCCGTTGGCAAAACCTGTTTTATTTGCAGAAAAGATTTTACAGTCTGCAAATATTTAATTTAAGCCCAGGGGAGCAATTTAATTTCTTTGTTGTTATTGTTAAAAAATACCATTGTGTTTTTCTACAAACAGATTCATTGGTTGATTACGAAAACACACTTCCTCCCTCAAGGACTTCGGCAGTGCGTGAAGTAATACCTGTTACACGGTTTGAAATCACAGAGCTTTGAAGTCTTCACGTAATCACTCACGTGACTCCGAAGTAAAATAGTAAGATTAAACGAGAACTTACCAGTTTGAAGTTTGATCTGTATTTTATGAGGAGTTACGATGAGGGATTACGTGCCCTCCGTTCCCACCCTCAATAATATGGGTCAAACTGATAAACTGATGTCTCCTTTTCTTTACTATGTTTACCTCAATAACTGTGTCTATCTGTGATTCTACACCGCTGCTTTGAAGTATGCCGCGCATGCATGCTGAGCGGACTCTTCACGTAATCCCTCATCGTAACTCCTCATAAAATACAGATCAAACTTCAAACTGGTAAGTTCTCATTTAATCTCACTATTATACCTAAATGATACGTAAATTACACACAAATTCTGCAAGACAGTAAAAAGGAAAAAGACTGCAAAAAATAACACGAAATTTGTGTGAAACACAATTTGAAAAATAAAGCCCTAGGTAGTGCAAAAGGAGGTCCATAGTGTTCCATTGTCATGTTATGATTAGAGTTGTGCAGCTTGGTTCCAGAACCTGATAGTTGTTTTGGAAGTAGCAGTTGATATATCGGGAGGTGTGCAGCATCTCATGTAAACGTTTTTGTTGTTGGGACGGTCTGTGCCCTTGATGGATTGGCCTGAGTCCACACCTCTCTGCATCTTCTTGCATTCCTGTGCATTGAAATTGCCATATCATGATGCAATCAGCCAGGAAACTGGAGATATGGACGTTTCTGCAGTACATCTGTATCGATGACATGCTGAATCTCTTTAAACTTCCAAGAAAGTAGAGGCACTGGCAAGCCTTGTTCACATTTACACCTGGAGCCAAGTCATGTCACCCAAGTGTCTTAGTTTCAGTCAGTCCCCAATGTTGACAACAAGGACCCCAAAACCAACACTCTGGTTTTCAGAGCAATGTTGTACCTTAAGAGAAGAAGGAGGGAATTCATGTCCTCTGGCATTGAAGGAATGTTGGAATTACTTTAGACTTTAACGGTACAACTTGCCAATAGGCTCTTCAGCCCACCGAGTCCATGCCGACCAATGATCATCCCCATATACCAGCAGTATCCTACATATTAGGGACAATTAACAATTTTTACCAAAGCCAATTGACCTACAAACATGTATTTCTTTGGAGTATTAGAGGAAACCAGAGCACCCATAGAAAACCCACGGGGTCACACGGAGAACTTATGATTGTAATCGATTGTAATCATGTATTGTCTTTCTGCTGACTGGATAGCATGCATCAAAAGCATTTCACTGTACCTCGGTACACATGACAAAAAACTAAACTGAACTGAAAACTAAAGTGCAAACTTCATACAGACAGCACCCGTAGTCAGGATCGAATCCAGGTCCCTGGCGCTGTGAGGCAGCAACCCCAATGCTGTGTATGCTTGAATCTCTGTTAGCTTGGAGGGAGTTTGTGTAGGGAATGAGTGACCCAATGCACGGAAGTGGAGGTGCAGCTGCAGGATGGTGGCAACTCAAGTTTTCCTTTAGTCGGCACTGTTGTCTAAAGGGCCATTGGTTGCAAGTCATGGTGTGGGAATAGGAGGGCGAGGCAGCTGCTGGAGGCCCTACAGCAGCCGGGTGAGTGAGCTCATCAATTGCAGCTTGCAGCAGCTGCATGGAGCAGCAGCAGCTGTGAAAGGCAGCGACAGCATCACGAGGGAACCCCTGGTTGCCTCTCTACATCGTTAATATCCTCACACTCGGACTCAACATTGGCAGACACTTGAGACTTGATAAATGCAAGAGTTTGATACTCTTTGTGGTCTGTCCCAGAAGAGAAGATTTACTATCATCCTCGACAATCGTTACAGTCTTTGAGTTGTGTGTGGCTTGATTGTACTCATGTATGATCTGATTTGACTGGATAATACACAAAACAAAGATTTGTATCTTGGTGAATAATAATAAATTAAACTAAACTATCATCATGGATATAGGTGGGTGAAAGAGAGTTGAAACCGTTTATGTGGTGTACAAATTTCTATCTGGCTTGTCATTCTGGGGGGCAACTTAGTTCACCATTACTATTGTGATAGACACAAAATGCTGGAGTAACTCAATGGGACAGGCAGCACCTCTGGAGAGAAGGAATGGGTGACGTTTCGGGTCGGGTTGGGGAAGTCCAGGACAAGGGGTCACAGCTTAAGGATAAGGGGGAAATCCTTTAAGACCGAGATGAGCAAAAAAAATTTCACACAGAGAGTGGTGAATCTCTGGAACTCTCTGCCACAGAGGGCAGTTGAGGCCAGTTCATTGGCTATATTTAAGAGGGAGTTAGATGTGGCCCTTGTGGCTAAAGGGATCAGGGGGTATGGAGAGAAGGCTGGTACGGGATACTGAGTTGGATGATCAGCCATGATCATATTGAATGGCGGTGCAGGCTCGAAGGGCCGAATGGCCTATTCCTGCACCTATTTTCAATGTATCTATCTATGTATCTATGAGACCCTTCTTCAGACTGAGAGTCAGAGGAGAGGGAAACGGGAGATATGGAAGGGTACGAAGAGGATTACTATTATGACTCCTGAATTCATGTTCAGTGCTTTTTCTGAAGTTAACTACAGTGAGTTTTAGGACGGTCCCTTTGAAAAACAAATGGGTAGCTGAAAATCATGGAAAGTAATCAACCAAGTTAAGGCCTCAGGATAAAGACTGAGCAAAACAACCTTCCTTTTCTCCTTTAGCTTCACTGCCATTCAGACATGCGTTCATGTGAATGAGTCACTTCTGAAGACAAGTTTTGATGGTTATTATGTGAGGCTGATTCATTTCTGAATGTCAGATTTTGTCAGCTTTTACGCTTCCAAGGACACAGGTGCAAGATGATGAGGTGCAAAGCACCATGTGCCTCCACAACAGTCATTACAGAACATTATGGAACATTATTAAATTTAAACATGTAAAGATTAAATGCTGAATACTCCTTAAACACGGAGACTGTGTTCTTTCTTTGATATAGATTTTAGTGCCAAAAGTTGGAAGTAGGCAGTATTTTTTGTCGTTTAACAGTAATTATCACCTGAATTAACACATATTGTGTTACATTCAAGAAATCCATTCACTGTCATCAGTAAATTACTAGATGTATGACTCAGTAGATTAGATGAATACTTTAGTTATGCATTAAGGTGCTCCAGGTTCAATGATCATTTGAACCAGTACCTCATTATTTGCGAGACAAAATCAGTCAGCATTGCTTCTCCTGATCTTTTCCCACTATTTTGGTGGCTGCTTAGTTTACAATTACTGTTATGATTCATGAATCCACATTCTGTGCTTTTTTCCTTAGTCCACTTCTGTGAGTTTTAGGACTTTCTTTGAGAAATCAACCAGAGAAATGCATCCCTGGTGAAATGTGTGCATGTGAACAAAGATTGGTTGTGCTAGAATCATAGACTGTTAGATACTGTTTGATCAAAGACCAGTGGTGGTTTTTTGAATTTGCTCTACAATCAGTCCTTTTTTTCTGTACTTGCAATCATCCTTAAAAATGCATGAATGATTGTCCTTCAAATGTTCATATGGAATCAAAATCCATCACATGTTTAACAACCCTTTGTGAGAAGAAATTTCTTCTAATTTTCCTTCAAATTCTGTTGCCAATTTTAGTCTCTGTGCTATGTTTACTGGATCTTAAACCTAAGCAAACTAACTACAGAGTTATAGGGTGTGGGGTGACTTTGGTAGATTAAGAAATTGCGTTAAAATATATATTTGGAAACGAGCAATGGAGAACAATTACATATTTAACAAAATATTATATATCCCTTTAGGAAAGTGAAACACTATAGATAAAGGAGCCCAGTTGTGGCTAATAAGTGAAGCTGAAGTATTACATTATAGGGGAAGATTTACAATGTTGCCTAAAACTGCAAAATACCTGGAGATTGGGAAATATTTTTATAAGGAAATGGAACACAGAAGAAGATAATAATCTAGAAAACATGGGTCCTCCACAGATAGAGAAGAAATTATATTGGGAAATAAGGATATGGTAGAGAAATTGCACCTATCTGCCTTCACTGAAAAAGGGCACAGAAACCTGAACGATTGTGGAGAAAGAAGCAATGAGAAGGTGAACGTTATTAGCATTATTATAAAAATAGCATTGGCTAAATTAATAGGACTGAATGACAAGAAATCCCAAGGAGCTGAGGATCTTCATCCAGAGGTTTTGAAAGAGATGGCTAAGAGGTGGTGGATGCAATAATAGTCCTTTCAAATTTTCATTGGTTCTAGTGTCGTCCTCACATATTATAACATGACCATTTTTAGAAAGGACTTTGAGAGGCAATGGGGAACTATAGATCAGTTAGCCTGCTATCAGCAGTACAGCAAATGCTTGTATTAAGGAACTTAGCAAAATAGTAACAGGATTGAGCAGAATCAGCATAGATTTATGAAAGGAGAACAATGATTGTAAAAGCTGTACATGTTTTGTCGAGATTGCAATTAGCAGAAAAGTCAAGGGGTAACCAGTGTGTTTGGACTTTCAGAAGGCCTTCAATATGGTTCATGATGCAGCTAGAGAGGACTTTAGTTCATGATGCGGCTGTATAGGAATTTGGTAAGGCAACATCTGTAGTATTACGTGCAGTTCTACTCACCCCATTTCAGGAAAGATGTGGGGGTTTTGGAGGGGGTGCAGAGGGTTACCATAATGTTACCTGGATTAGAGGGTTTCAGCTATGGGGAGAAGCAGGATAGACTTGGATTATTTACTCTGGAAAATGGGAGGTTGAAGGGAGACTTGTTAGAACTATATATAATTATGAGAGGCATAGAAAGGATAGACAGTCAGAACTGTTTTCCCAGTGTGGAAATGTCCAACACTAGAGGGCATAGCTATAAGGTGAGAGGGAGAACGTTGAATGGAGACATGTGGGACAAGTATTTTACACCGAGAGTAGTGTGTGCCTGGAATGCATTCTAGGGGTGGTGGTGGAGGCAGATATGACAGCGGCGCTTAAGAGGCTTTTAGATAAGCACATAGGAATGTTGGGATATGGGTACAGGCAGGTGGGATCAGTTTAACTTGGCATTATGTTCGGCAAAAACATTGTGGGCCGAAGGGCCCATTTCTGTATTTCACTGTTCTATGATCAATATAATACCACACATTTGGTTATTAAACAAAATTTGAGCATAAGGGAATTGAGTACTATTCTGACATTGATTCAGGATTGGTTAAAGGACAGAAACCAGAGTATGAATAAATGGTTCATTTTGTGACTGAGAGGTTGTTACTCAGATATTGCAGATATCTGTGGTGAGGCCACAGCTCTTTATCATCATAGGCTTAGACGAGGGGACCAAAAATGATTTATCCAAGTTCAATGATTATAAATCTGGGTGCCAGAGGGGGTTATAAGGAGGATGCACAGAACATCCATTTAGATACATATTGGATGTGACTAGATAAGGACATGCAGATAGAATATAATGTTGAAAAATATGAATGAGAAAATATAACAGCGGAATGTTTTTACGTGGTGATAGATCAAAGGTGTTAAAAGCGAGCTGCGTACATGAATCATTGCAAGTTAATGTGCCGTTTGCAAGCAATTAGGAAGGCAAATGATATGTCGGCCTTTATTGCAGTAAGATTTAGGTTCCAGAGTAAAGATTACTGCATTACATTGGACCCTGGGGAGACTACACTTGAAATATTGGGCAGAGGAATGACTGATAAAATTTAATCCTGAAAATGTGAAATGATTCATGTGGTAATACTTATAAGATAGGATATATATAATGAATGGTAGGATTTGAGGAAGTACTGAAAAAACAGCAGGATCTTGGTGCACATGTTCAAGGAGTCGTGAAGGCAATAGCAAATGTTGATAAGGTAGTTAAGAAGGCTTGCGGAATACTTGCCTTCATTAGCTGGCATAAAATATAAGAGCAAGGAGGTTATGGCACAGTCTAATAAAACATTAATTAAACTACATTTGGATTACTGTGTGCAATTATGGAAGGATGTAAATGCAGAGAGTGTGCAGAGGAGGTTTATCAGGATGTTGCCTCGTTGGAGTGCTTCAGACAGGAGGAGAGACAGAAAGGCTGGGTTAGTTTTCATTGGAGCGGAGAAGGCCAAAGGGGGAATCAGGGTGAGGTAAACTACACAAGGAGAGGCATAGGGTACATAGTGAGAAGAAAAATCTTATCAGAAGAGTCTATAACGGAAGGCTCTGGTTTAAGATAAGAGGTAGAATACTTGCTGAAAGTCCTTTCAGATTAAATGCACCACCTGAAAGGATAGTGGAGGAAATACTCCCACAAATTTTTAAAAGTCTATGGATTAGCTATTGAAATACCAAGGCTTGAAAGGCTATGCACTGAGTGCTGTAAATTGGGATTACTATAGGTAATGGCCCACAGACACGGTGCACAGAAGAGGCTGTTTCCATGCACTTTGATTTCATGGACAGGGACATCGTGGCTCCAATATGTATCATATTGAAAAACACCTCTGATACGTTCCAAGGCTTCTTTGACAGTAATACCAAAATCTGCAACTTAAATCACCTAGAACCTAAGTTTCCGCACAGTGCCGCAGTGGTGGAGTTACTGCTTTACAGCGCCAGAGACCCGGGTTTGATCCTGATTACGTCTCCATGTGACCGCATGGGTTTTCTCTGGGTGCTCCGGTTTCCTCCCACATTCCAAACATATGCGAGTTTGTAGGTTAATAGGCTTCTGTAAATTGTCCCTAGAGTGTAGGGTTAAACTAGTCTAGGGGGTGATCATTGGTTGGCACAAACTAGATAGGCCAAAGAGCCTGTTTCCACATTGTATATCTAAACTCTAAACCACCAGGTTCAGCAGATACATGCAAATGTATCTTGACTTGCTGTTCATTCATCATTGTGGAATCCAACAAAAGCATTGCGAGAGTTTGTCTTCTCCGACTCTTGAGATGGAGGATGACCCACTTCACCCCAGTTCTGTGGGTTCTGAGGTGACAAATGTGACCAGTGTGGGAACTGCATATTCTCCCACAGATGGGACAGAATGCGCCTCATGGGGCAGGCTTCTGGAGTTTCTTAGTTCTAGAGTGCAGTCATCGTGGGGTTAAACCGATTTCTATTAGTACTGAAGAGCAGCTCCACTCTTGCAAGAAGATTGTTGAGATCAAAGTGCAACATTTCAGCAAGAGGACTAAACTGCAGCAGTTCAGGTGGCTCACTGACACCTTTCCAGCTTAATTAGATCTAAACGATAAATGCTGTTCTTTCAGTGTTGCCCGCATCCTGTGAATGAATAAACATAAACAAGAAAATCATTTGTGCAAAAGTCAATTCCTGGGAGACTCCGTGGCATCTTATCTTCAATCAGAAAAAAATCACTCTCTACCTCGTATCTTTTAATCAATTTTGTGCCAAGTTATCCCTTTTAATACACAATATCTACTGCATCCATCTCCATCAACAAAGAAATCAATTATGTCAGGTAGCCATGATTTGCATGTAACAAATTTATGCCAAATTGCTATTATTTCTAAATTCTCTCTATGAGTAGTAGTCTCAATTTGAAAATTGTCTCTGCAACATTGTGCCAAACTTCCCCCCTCCCCTCCATCTTCCTGCCACCAGTGCCACACCACCACAACCTACCATTTATTATACATATCCTATCGTATAGGTCCTGCCACATGAATCATGTCACATTTTCACGATTACGTTTTATCAGTTATTCCTCTGCCGAATATGTCAAATGACCTGGTTTAATCCTCCATTTTGATCTGGATGCAGCATTTGCAGTCAGCACAATCAGTGATTGCATGCCCAATGCCATCTTTAAATTTGTTGTTGTTAACCGAATCATGGGTGAGTGATGAATCAGTATACAAGAGAGAGATAGAATGCCTGGTTGGCTGTTGCTGCAACAATAACCTCTTGTTCAATGTCAACAAAGCTAAGGAGCCAATTGTGGACTTCAGAAAGGGGAAATTGGGAGACCATGCACCAGTTTTAATTTGTGAGTCGGCAGTGGACTTGTGTTAGCAGCTTCAAATTCCTGGGCGTTAACTTCTCGGATGACCTGTCGTGGGCCCAGCATAAAGATGAAATCATGAAAGAGGCTTGCCAGCGCCTCTGCTTTCTTACAAATTGAAGGGATTTGGCACGCCACTGAAAACTATAACAAACTTCTATGGATGTAATATAGAAAGTATCTGCACTGGTTGTATCATGGCCTGTTTCGGCAATTCCAATGCACTAGAACAGTGCTTCTTAAACTGGTGAATAAAATTATTTTGTGGCGAATTAAACTAGAGGGGTGAATGAAGGGTGAATGACTTAATTTATTCAGATATTTATATTTTTATATTTAAAACTGCAGTAATCAAAGCCAGAAAGGGTAGGATGGGGCTGAAGCCCAGTGTTTAGACATTGGAATTTTTTTTTATTATTCTAATTGAATGATTTTCCAACTCCAGTGGTAATTAAACTTTTTTTTTTTCACTCCTAATTTTCTTTACATATTTTTAGGATGTTCAAAAAGTTGAATAAAATAAACACTTAAGAAATGAGTTAATTTATGTTTTTTGCTCATGTGACAAAATAAATTATATATAAAATTATACACAAGGGAGAATAAGACGAAAATTACCAAAAAAAACATAAGAAAATTTAGTCGAGGGTGAATGAAATTTTGTGATAAAGACTCAAGGGTGAATTACACTGAAATAGTTTAAGAAGCACTGCACTAGAACACAAGAGGATACAGAGGGTGATGCATTCAGCCCAGGCAATCATGGGCACAGCCTTCCCTGCCTGCCATTGAGGCGCTGCATCAAGAAGGTGGCTTCTATCATCAAGGAACCCAAGCTCTGGGTAAGGTCCTTCTCTTGCTGGTACCAGTTGCATTGTGGCTTGGTTCGGCAACTTGTGCGCCCAGGAGCGGAAAAGACTGCAAAAAGTTGTAAACACTGCTCAGTCCATCATCGGCTCTGACCTCCCTACCATCGAGGGAATCTACCGCAGTCGCTGTCTCAAAAAGGCTAGCAGCATCATCAAGGTGCCACACCATCCTGGCCACACATTCATCTCTCTGCTGCCTTCAGGTAGAAGATACAGCAGCCTGAAATCTGCAACTTCCAGGTTCAGGAACAGCTTCTTCCCCACAGCCATCAGACTATTAAACTCAACTCAAACAAAAATCTGAACTTTAATAGTCTATTGCACTGTATATGCTTATTTGTGTGTGTATATATATGTATTCTATGGTGTATGGACATACTGATCTGTTCTGTATTTATTTATGCCTGCAATATTCTATTGTGCTGAAGCAAAGCAAGAATGTCATTGTCCTATCTGGGACACATGACAATAAACTCTATTGAACTTGAACTTGAACCATTGGCCAGGAGGTACAGAAGCCTGAAGTCACACACCACCAGGTTCAAGAGCAGCAACTTTCATGCATCTATCACGTCCTTGAACCAACCTGCACAATCCTACCTCAGCAGCAGAACACAACAGGTTATCTCTTGCAATACCATGGATTTGGGTTTTTTCAAATTGTATTTTGCACTAATGTCTTGTGTTTTGCACAGTCTTTTTTCTTTTTACTGTCTTGCAGAATTTATGTGTAATTTATGTATGTTATGTTTTTGTGTATGGTCTATGTGCCTGTGATGCTGCTGCAAGCAAGATTTCCATTGTACTTGCACTTCTCCATACTTGTACATATGACAACAAATTCAACTTGACCTCACCTAATGTCCACGTGTGATCAAATGGACTACTGGAATTCACTCAGACAAAAACTTAATCCAGTTGGAACTAATGGTAAAGAACATCATCTAAATTACCCAAACATGATATTCTAGCAGTCAGAAATTAAAATGTAATCTACAGGAACAGAATCTGATTCTACCCAATTTCAAGGTTCAAGGTTTCAAGATCAGTTCATTGACACATGTACCAATTAAGGTACAGTGAAATTCGAGTTACCAGTTGCTGCTGTTAATGAATGGTCATAGGCACCTACGGATGTCGAACCGGATGGCATCACCCTGCTGCACATGTCTGCTGCCTCAAATGCAAGAAGCTACTCGCCCCTGTGTGTCTATTGTCAGAATATTCTATTTTTCTTTCCCAATATCCCGAACAGTTTGACTGCAGGCTGGGGATACGACTTATTTCTTTTGGGTTACAATCGTATTCTGTAATATTAGGTTTTGTATAGATATTGGGGTTTCAGTCCTAGCAGATTGTGGTCCCATTAGCAACAAAAAGTTTAATTTACACAACACCATTAACACAGGCTTAATTTTTGCACCAGATAATGAGATATTATGGGAGATGACCCAGTACATTTTTGTGGGCGCCATAAAGAAAATTAGTGGGGTGAGATATAGAGAGAAAATTAGGATCCAGGCAGTTAAGAAGAGATACCATTGGTTGATCTATTTAATTCAAGGATGTGTACTTAAATTGGAACAAGATGAGTTGATATAATAAAAACACAAATAATGGAAATACTCAGCAGCTAGGTCTGAGTTTGATGAGAGACAGAGCCAGCATTTCAGGCCGAAGCCATCTTTGAACTGAAACATTAACTTTGTTTCTCTTTCCACAGATGTAGCTAACCTAGAGAATATTTCCAGCATTTTCTGTTTTTATTACGGGTTTCCAGCATTTTTACTGGTTTGAGATAATTGTCAGACTAGTGTACATGTGGGATGATTTTTGTTTCACCGAGGTGGAGCAAATCTAAATAATTGTTCGGGTGAGGGCAGTTAGATCCCTTGTCGACTCTAAAAGTAAAAGTCCAGAAGTGGAAAAAGAACATTTTGTAAGTATTATTTGGATGCAGTTGGGCAGAATGGAATGGAATCAAGTAAGGGCTGCCCTTATCCCTTAGACAGCTGAGGAGAACGGTGTGGTCAACTTTGTTAAATGTTATGGACAGGCTGAGAACAATAAGGACAGATTACCATTGTGTGATTCAGCTGGGACACTTATGACTTTGATGTGGGTTCTACAGTGGTGGAGGTGTAAGTCTGATTGGAGAGATTTACACATTGCACTGCAGGAAAACGATTATGGACGTTCAAGAAGGAAATTAACGTATTGGTCTCTGTATGAGTATCCTGTCTCATAACTGACTCGATTTCAGGCCTTTTCCATTTGAGCTGTATGTGTGAGGCAGAAACATTACTGATCTTAGTAACTCAAAGGGCCTGGCAGTTGCTTTTTGAAGTAGTTTTTGTTTCCTGCCATGGCTTCTGTCCAATATAAACATCCTTATTACTTTATGTCATACTTATAAATAGACTTGTTAACGTACAAGGAATTATTTAAGGGTTAAAGTTGATGCAACAAATCAATGTATGGTCTTTATGTGGAGTAGTGAGATGGCAAGGACTATAGGATGCCCATTTTAGTTGTTATTTTTAGAACTATGCGTACGATCATTTTTAATGATATATCTATATATTAAAGAATCCTATATAAACACGGCAGGCTGAAAATGAGCAATCGTCAGCCCACCTCAGGGGCTTGAGGTGCTTTTGTGGGAGTACCAAATATCAGCAAATCCCATTGTAAATATGGGTTCCCAAACCCAAACTTCGGCGTGTAACTTAGTCAGGAAGGTGTCAGATTCTAGTCGGGCCAGAGCCAGTGCAGAATTGGAAATCCCGTGTGAGATGCGCCCCCATTAATGGCCAGCCGTCCTGGTTCCCCGTTTAGACTGACGAGGTTTGGGTTTGGACGAGGATTGATCTCCCATTATTGTTGTTTTGATACGCCTTCTTCCAGCAGGACACACAAAGTCTGCCTGCCTCCTCCTCCTCCTTCTCTCCTGTTTAAGTGTAGCGGCTAGTGGGGGGTTGGGGTTGTTTCGGGTGTGTTTCCCGCGGTGTCTAGGAGCTCCCCTCCTGTCGGGCTGGGTTGGTGGGTGGGTGGAGGTGCGGGGCAGCCGCTGACTTTCATCCCTGGGATTACTTTGCGCGGAGGGAGCGGCGGCAGAGGGCCGGGCGGAGCGGAGCGGCGGCGGCGGACGGAGCAGCGCCGAGCGGCCGGAGGTGAGGCGGTCCGAGCGAAGTAACAAAGTAACAACCGGAGCGGAACTGGGCGCCGATCCGGAGCGGGAGCCGAAGCGGAGCCGCCCCTCACAGCCACCGGGTCACCCTCACCACCACCACCTGACTGACTGACCGCCGCCGATCAACGCCCCCTCCTCCCCCAACACCGGGTTCGATCGGGGAGTGAAGTGAAGCGAGCGCCGGGCTTGTGATGGAGCCGGGGGAGTGAGTGAGTGAAGGAGAGGGAGTGTGAGGCGGGGCAAGGCCGGCCGGCACCCACACCCACACCCACCGCCAGCCGGGCCCGAACGGCGCAGGCCTGGCCGGGCCTAGGGCGACCAGGGCCTAGAGTTCAGCCAGTGTCCGGCAGCAGAGTCCCGGGCCCAGAGCCCGGGCCCTGGAGCCCAAGCCCGGCCCACAAAGCCACCGTGGCTCTGCCTTGCTCCCTAAACGCCATCGATAGAGAAACGGGACCGAACTGATCCAAACTTGGCCTCCGAGTTGGGACTGGATTGATATCCGCACCGAAGATCGATATCACATCGATTCCATACTGGATGATGAGACTGAATCGACTCCTGATGGATGCGGCGCTGGAAAATAGTCTGAATCGATAAGCCTGATCAATGCTGCACAGGATGATGAGTGTGGATCAATGACTGCTCGATGCCACAGTGGATTAAACTGAATCTATAAGTATCACGGTGGATTGTCAGATTGAACTGATTAGTGTCAATACCTGATTGATTCCTTGTAGGAGCTGCAATAACGGGAGCGCTTGGTTCCGGGTTAAGGTTGGGCTCGGTTTCTGGAATGGGCTTTAGTCCTGGACTTGGCTCTGGGCTGGTCTGAGACTTTTCTGATCCAGTTTATTAATCCGAAGCCTCATCAGGACAGACCTGCTCCAAGAGTCTGAGAGATTTTACGTTTTTATATGGTTCTATATTCTCCTTGGATTATTGACAATCGATCAAGGTTTTGCGAAACAAAATGAGAATTGGATAAATTGTAAGAACAGGAATCAGTGAGAGGAGCCAAATGAGCGTGACACCGTCCGGGCTGAGTGAGAGGTAAGAGTACACAATATGAATTAGAACCAGCACATCAATGTGGGGATTAATGGAGGGCGTGATAATGGGGGAAGGGAGGGAATATAGATTATATGGGGCTCGAATGTACAGTTTACAGTGTGATCACCCGTGGTGTTCCTGTACAATATCTGGCTGTATGTTAAGTTTATTATTGTGCCCTGTATTGTTTGTTCAAACTCTGGTTGTATTTCACAAGAGTTTGGGAAGGGTGCGGACCAGAGTGGTACCTGAGATGGCAAGAGTTCATTAAAGACATTTTAAAAAATAGAGTGGAGAAAAAAAATGAGGGGGAAATTTGATAGGGGTGTTCAAAATCATGAAGTATTTTGATGGAGTTAATGAGAGGAACTCTTTCTCACTGTCAATGCTACTGGATACCAGTGGGTACAATAGAATTGTCAAAGGAGCAGAGGGATGATGAGAATTATTTTGTATAGATTATAAAATAAATGATTAAATATAGATTGTTAAGATCGGGACTTGCCTGAAATGGTAATGGAAGTAGGCTCATTAATAAAGTTCAAAAGAGAGTTGGACAGATAGTTGAAGGCGGAAATTAACAGGACTCTGAGGAAGAAGCAGGGGAGTAGGAGTAATTGGATAGTTTGTTCAAAGAGCTGGTATGACGATGATGAGCTGAATATACTGTGCAATTTAATCAAGACCTATTTGCTGCAGGAGCCCTGCTATTATAAAAATAGGCAGATGCGCTGTGGTAACAGCATATGTTTGCCTTTAATTATTTGCATTTTTGTGATTGCTGCTAATAAGAGAGATCAAAATTAGCATTTTTTACAAGAATAATTTACAGCAACTCCATCTGTGTTTCGGTGAGTTGGGGTAAGATATAACAGCGATGCCAGGAATTAGAATTGCAAGTGCCCAGACATTTAAAAACTGCCACTCTAAATGTACGGGATTAATGTACACTTTAAGCTTGTCCAATTCGGATCACCTGACAACTGAAATTAATTGCTCCAAAGGTTTAGTCCATGCCTTTAGCTAACATTTGCAAGAGCTTCAGAATTACTTTCTTCACCTCACTTTCAAAAGTTGTATCTCTTTCTTTTGTTCTGCTTTAACATCTCCTTTTGTGGAATGGTATTAAAGGCTTTTTTTTAAATATATTAGTGGTATGGTACCTGTTATACCAAACTAACTCTTCATAGGGTCTCTAATCGATGATGTATAAGTAATTGGTGGGAACATGCAGTGATAGAGAAAGAAACTTGTGTTTCTCAAATTAAAAAAAAAAATTATGTGAAGGTATCTTGATCCTCAGTTCTGTTCAGTTCTGGAAGAATTTAAATAACCAGGATAGTTGAACTTTTCCATGGTTTACCATTTTCTGAAAGTTGCACCAAGTTGTGAGCTTTGTGCATCTCTGAACCAAACACCCACAAAAAAAAGTTTGGTTGCCCCATCAGTTGAGACCAAGGCACAATCAAATCACATTGCAATTAGTCCATCTACTGCACAATATAGGATTGTGCAAGTGCTAAAGATTGTGGAAATGTTCTTACGGTAGGTCCATTCATGGTAGACAGAACATCCAGAGGTCTGATTAGAAATAACTTTTTGGTTCCGAAGAAAAGGTTGGTTAAATTTGTGATTTTTATGCATTAATTGAAATTGAAACTAATGTGCTTGTGGACGAAAGTAGCATATGGTAGCTTCAGTTAGAAACTTGAACGGACAGATCAATGGAAAGGAAGTGTGTTTTGGATAACAGATTAATCAATCTCTTTAGCAATTGGAAAGCAACAAATCAGAATGGCAACATAATGTTTGGGAAATAACAACCGAGAAATTCAGTTTGCGGAGTGGCTCAAAGTATGGAGAATAAAAATAATAATTTCTGTGATTGACTTATACATATATGTTTCTGGAGTTTGGCAAGGAAAGGTGATAAATAAGGAACACCAACCTTTTGCTTCATGATAAAAACCCCAACATAATTTCATATCTCTCGGATTAAGTGTTCCCATCACATCTTGCTCTGGGTCACTTTCAGTTCATTGGTTTCTGGGACGGTAATAATAATTTTTGGGGTGATTGATTGATATTTTATTAGTATGGTGGAGAATATGAGAGAATGGTTAAGTGCATTGTTGTAATTTGCGCAGGAGCCATGCAATGCCAAAGCCATTGCATTGTGCGTAAGAGCTGTGCAATGTTATTGTCGCGTGTGATGATTATTAAATGTGTCTGAGTAAGGCTTTCACAAATAATATGTGCGTAGTGATAGACCCTGCAATAGATGCATTGGGCAACAAGCATGTCCATGTCTTCTTAATTGAGAAGCTGCTTCTAACGTGGCCTGTAAGATGCTGGATTTTTTTGTGGATGAATGCAGGTGAGTGCACAGAGTGGAAACACTGGTATGCATCTGCTGTATTTCAAGATTTGGTTTTCACAATTTTCAAGAGTGTCTTTTTAGTTGGATTAGTTGAACAATCCGCTTTTTAGATTTTGATGGACTGCTCAGTCGTCATTGACAGACTTCAGAGGCTGCAACAACGGTCAGCATTCATTGATGTGCCAATTTTACACATGCTAAGTCTGAATGAGAGTCTCGACCCGAAAAGTCACGTGTACATGTTCTCCAAAGATAATGCCTGGCCTACTGAGTTACTCCAGCACTTTGTGTTCCTAACTGCTAAGGAAATGTTTGTTCTTGTGGGACAGTCCAGAACCTGGGTGCATGATTTCAGAATAGTGAAGTGACCATTTTAAGGCTGAGGTGAGGATATTATTTCTAAGGGTTATGTATCTTTGGAACCACCTGGCCCATAGTGCTGTGAGGGTCCATGCTGAGATGGATGGATATCTAATCAGTTGGAGAATGAAGGGTAAGGGGAAAAGGGTGAAAAGGTGGACTTGAAGAATGTAAGATGATATGAACATCAAAGCAGACTCGAAGGCCTGAATGGTTGACTCTTGTTTGTACTTACTGTCTTATTCATTCGCTCATTGTCAGAAAACTTAATCGGTGATTTTGGTATCCATTCGCTTCAGTAGGTTCCAGCTCTCGTAGCTTGCAGAGAGACTTGCCATTTCAACCCATGAGGTTGTATGAAATAGGACTATTTAACCACTCGATATCTAGTAAATGTGGCACAAAATGTTAGGGCTTTCCAGCCTGAAAATAGTTATGTAAGCTCAGAGTCTCATTCTTTCAGACTTTAACTATCATTAAAGTTTTAAAAATTGAAATGTAATTATTTGCCTCCTAACTTTCTCTCATTTCTATCTTTATCATTCCTCCTTGTGATTTTTGTACATTAATTAAAATGTTCCTGCACTCTGACTCCAACTCTATGACTTGTAAAGGAAGTGTAAGAAGACACTGTAGATACCCTAACTTTAATCTTGGATTTTTATTCTGTTTGATTTGGAGACCGTTCCTTTAGATTGAAGAATTACATATTTCACTCTTATTAAAGAGTGAGAAAGAAAATAAAGCTTTCATGTTAGTCGCTTTAACATCTGTCAAGGGGAAATTGCTAGCGACTACCCTGTGTCCAAACACTGAATGATTTCAGTTGATCAGAGAGAGCTGGCATTGATTTGCAAGGAGGAAGTTATACTTTATAAATGTGAATCAAATGTTTTGTAGAAGGGACTTAAGTAGTGGACAGGGCAGTGGACTTCTATAAAGCTTTGTTTAAACTCATTATAGAATATTTATGAGATAAGTCAGAGCATGGAAATGAAGGCAATTTATTAATCTGATTTAGAAATTGTGCTGCTGGGTAGCATGAACAGGGATAATGTGATAACACGGGCAGGATTTGACCAGTGATCTGCTGGATTGATGAATACATGATGGGGCCAAAACTGTTCTTATTTATGAAATATTTAGATGACGTTATGGAAAACCACATCACTATGTTTGCTGAAGAGACAACGATGGGTGGCATTGTAAGCAATGCAGATGGAAGCATCGAGTTACAAAGAGACATTAATAGATTACGTGATGTACAATACTGCAGAAAATAAACTTTGATGGAGGCAAACATCAAATATTTTTGACCTAAGAGAACAGTATGTTTTAAATAATGAAAAGTTAGAAGCTTTCTGCTTTTGGTAAGTACATAAAATAATCAAAGGCTATTGGAATTCTTGGTTTATATTTAAAAGATACAAGTTGTCAGTAGTTATTCTGTAGCTGTACAAAGGGCATGTTAGACCACACCCGATTATCTGGATGGTTTTGGAAACTACACTGTAAAAGGATCATATTACCTAAGGAGGGAATACGCTATACATTTTTATATATCAAAGTCGAATATTTTACTTGTTGAATTTTGGGATCTAGTTGTCACTGGAAGCTTTAGCGTCATAAGTTAGCATTTAATGGCCCACAAAAACCCTGGAGGATGTGGTTGTGAGCCAACTTCCAAACCCCTGTGTTGTGCCAGGTGGAGGGAATATTGTGTCAATATTGTTGGGAAGAGAGTTCTGGGATTTGGTATATGTGTTGTTAATGTCACTTACCACTTATCAGATCATGCCTGAATGTGAGTGGATCTTTTTGAATGCAGACATAAGCTTCTTTATTTTCTTTGGCAGCAAAATTTTAACATTGTACAACTCTGAATGACCAAGCTCATTTCTGATCTTTTAATGGAAAAAAAACATTGAAGCTGCTGAAGATGGGTAGCCTTATGATGAATAATCTTTGACTCTAAAGGGAAAGATTTAGTATGATATGGGCCAAATGCAGACAAATGGGACTAGCTCAGCAAGGCACCTTGGTCAGCATGGATGGGTTGTATAAATGGGCCTGAATCTGTGCTGTATGTCTCTGACCCCGCTATGCGCAGATACAAAGGGCATTAAACCAGGGATCTGATTGAAATTCAGACGACCAGCACAAAGCATAAACATAGCTGACAAGGTGTATTTGTGTACTGAAGAAGGGTTTCGGCCCGAAACGTTGCCTATTTCCTTCGCTCCATAGATGCTGCTGCACCCGCTGAGTTTCTCCAGCTTTGTGTACCTTGTATTTGTGTACAGATGCTTAAATGCTTGGACACCCCAGACAAGGTTACATTGCATCCTGTTTCCTCAGTTCCTTATCAACTTGCAGCATGAGGATAAACCACATCAGAAGTACATTGAATATTTTTGGCCCCTATTGTATTGGAGCCAAATCAGACTATTTCACTGATATTGTTCTGGATGTGGAAGAGTTGTCCTTTGAGGAAAGAGTAAGCAGATTGGAACTGTAATAATTTGACTTCAGAAGAATGAGCGGTACAATTTTTAGCGGCTAGACAAGATAAATCCCAAAGGTATGTTTACTTTTGTGTTCAGAACCTGGGGTCGTGATCTCAAAATTGTGAGGTGACCATTTTAAGGCTGATGTGAATTTTTTTTTCCCCCTGAGGATAATGTATCTTTGGAACCACCTGTCCCAAAGTGCTGGGAGAGTCAAATGAGATGGATGGATTCCAAATCCGTTAGGACTACATCCTTGAACTTTCCTGCACAGCCTGTATCCATCCTATTCTATCCCATCTCGACAAATGGGAGCACCACATACTTGTACAGAGCAGTACACCTAGTCTGTTCCCTACTATGTCTTTCACGCTAGGATTATCTGATGTTGGCTTTTGCTCGTTCCTGTTGAGCCTGGCTTTTGAACAATTTGAACCCAGGAATGATTGGGTTAACATATGATGAGCGTTTGACGGCACTGGGCCTGTACTCGCTAGAGTTTTGAAGGATGAGGGTAACCTCATTGAAACTTATTGAACAATGAAAGGCTTGGATAGTGTGGATGTAGAGAGGATGTTTCCACTAGTGTGCGAGCTTAGGAACAGAGGCCATAGCCGCAGAATAAAAGGATACATTTAGAAAAGAGATGAGGATGAATTTCTTTAGTCGGGATGGTGAATCTGTGGAATTCATTACCACAGATGGCTATGGAAGCCAAGTAAATGGATACTTTTAAAACTGAGATTGACAGATTTTTAATTAGTACAGTTGTGAGGTAGTTATGGGGTGAAGGCAGGTGAATGGGGTTGAGGGGGAAATATACCAGCCCAGATTGAATGCAGAATAGACTTGATGGGCCGAACGACCCAATTCTGCTTCCATAACTTATGAAAATAATGGGTTAAATGTTGACTACGCAGTGGACCAATGACTCGTGTTGCTGTTGACCTTCCAAAGCCAACATGAGGTGGAATGCATGTTGTTGGATCCACCAGAGGTGTTGTGCTGACGCCCTGTCGCCTGCGGCTGCTGTGTAAAAACCGAGTCATTTACATGGTCTGAACAGCAGAAGCTGTCACAAGTCTGAACAAGGCTTGAATCAAGAGCAGCGATCTGTCTGCTGTTTGGAGTGTAATCAAAGCAGTGATTTCCAGCAGTGGAAGTCCTATTTTTTCAATGATTATGGCTGATGGAATTTTTAAAAACCATTTGCATAATTTGCTGTTGAAATGTTGGTTTTATTTCTGAGGAACTCATGGACTGCTGAGGGAGGAGGGTTGGTCTGAATATTGGTGTTGAACCACTCTTATGGAAAGGCAAGCTTTCATACTGTGAGAGGTAGTAGCAGATGATTGTCATCATATTTCTTAGCCAGGTTTACTGCCCTGTAACCACCATGAAGAGTGTTGACTGAAAAGGCTTTTGTTTTAAATGTTAACTTTCTGGCCTGACTCTCTCCCTGTCTGGAATCGGTATAGTGATCTGTTCCGGTTTAGATATTGTATGTTGGAACTGCAGATGCGGGTTTATGCTGGTATAACCAAAGATTTAGGTAAGTGTGGGAGAGAGAGAGAGTTAGAGATATTTATTAAAGATTTCTATCATAGGTTCACCAAGCCTCATGAGTTGGTGGCAGAGGTGTGAATTCCTATTCCATCAAACCTAATATTTTTCTCTGATATTCGTGACTGAGAGGTATTGGACAGTTTGTGCCCTCTAAATTGCCTGCCTGCTTTGGAGCAAATGTTGAAGCAGCGTTTAACCTTGCAACCACCTGTTTTTCCCTTTTGGTCTCGCTGGCAGGTGCGTTTTGCACCTCTGACCCTCGACCTTCCTTTTTCTCACCGATTGCTGCACTCTAGCTTGAGCCGCTTGCGTTCTGAGATGTTTGAAATGTGTGGTGAGTGTTGAAACCCAAGTGGTTTCCGGCCGGGAAGTCACAGAGATTTATTGTGAGGTTGAGGAACCCACAGCCTTAAGCTGAGAAATTGTGGCTGAATCAAATCACAGAATGGCTGCACTTTTTGAACAAATGCGGTTTCAGGGCTTTTGGCTCCCTGTACCACTCCTCACTCTGCCATTAGATTCTCCATCCTCACTCTTTGCTCTTTCTATAATTCCTTTTGTGGTCTCTCTCACAGTCCCATACTCTCTTTCCCATTGCCTGTGCACTCCCTCTCTGCTTTCTTGTTCACTGTCTCCCTTGGCAGCCTCTCCCTCTGTCTTCTTCTGCATCCCTGCCATTTACTCCCTACTTTTCACTTGCACTGATGCATACCTGAAACCCTGGTTGGCAGGGTCCACGTTTGCCACAGCCAGTCATCTATTCTGGATTTGGGAGAGGTTATATGTCAATTAGGATACATACCCATTTTTTTTTCCTGTGTCCACGGTGTGCCTCTGCAGTGATATCACAAGGTGGATTTGGGTTGCCTTTGAAGTGGTAAGTGTTGGAATGCTGGCAATGTGGCTTTTAATTGCAGCTCTGTGTTTAAACACATGCATTGTTTTGTTGCTCCGGCTTCATATTTCTGTGCGGTAGATGAGGCCTCTCTGCCAGTTAATTACTGTAAGGAGCTGGTGACTACCAATCTGGGCGTGGACCCAGTCTCTCCCAGCATCAATTTTCTATAAATAGGTGTGTAGGCTGAGAGAGACGGACCGGCCATGTAATTACTGCGCCTGTTCCCAATGTGCTGGTCTTTCATTATGGGCTCATTTACCCTTTCATTGCTGTGTTAATGATTCGTGAAACCCACTCTCTGCAATATTGTCTCCCTAGTGCAGGCTGATACACTGATAGCTTCCTGAATTGGAACAGGAAAAAAACCTAGTTCAGACTTATTTCCCCTTTTGGGTATTTTGATACAGTGCCCTCCATAATGTTTGAGACGAAGACCCCCATTTCCTTTATTTATTTGCCTCTGTACTCCACAATTTATTTTGCCTCTGTAGCCCCCCCCCCCCCCCCCCCCCCCCCCCCCCCCCCCCCCCCCCCCCCCCCATTTCAGGGCACCACAATGTTTGGGACACAGCAATGTCATGTAAATGAAAGTAGTCATGTTTAGTATTTTGTTGCATATCCTTTGCATGCAACGACTGCTTGAAGTCTGCGATTCATGGACATCACCAGTTGCTGGGTGTCTTCTCTGGTGATGCTCTGCCAGGCCTGTATTACAGCTATCTTTAGCTTATGCTTGTTTTGGGGGTAGTCCCCTTCAGTTTTCTCTTCAGCATATAAAAGGCATGCTCAATTGGATTCAGATCAGGTGATTGACTTGGCCACTCAAGAATTGACCATTATTTAGCTTTGATAAACTCCATTGTTGCTTTAGCAGTATGTTTGGGATCATTGTCTTGCTGTGGAATGAACCACCGGCCATTGAGTTTTGAGGCGTTTTTTTCGAACTTGAGCAAATAGGATGTGTCTATACACTTCAGAATTCATTATGCTACTACCATTAGCAGTTGTATTATCAATGACGATAAGGGAGCTAGTACCTTCAGCAGCCATACATGCCCAGGCCATAACATCCCCACCACCGTGTTTCACAAATGAGATGGTATGCTTTGATCTTGGGCAGTTCCTCTTCTCCATACTTTGCTCTTGCCATTACTCTGATATAACTGTCCACAAGGCCTGTTTACAGAACTGTGGTTGCTCTTTTAAGTACTTCTTGGCAAACTGTAACCTGGCCATCCTATATTTGCAGCTAACCAGTGGTTTGCATCTTGCCGTGTAGCCTCTGTATTTCTTTCATGAAGTCTCAGGCATGATGTTCTTCTAATTTAAATCAGAATTCCCGATTTTTTTTTTTTTTTTTTTTTTTTTTTCCTTTTCCTAACAATGAATCAGATTTTTCAAATTTTTTGTGCCCGATTTTGACACAGTTTAGTTGGCAAGATTGTAAAATAAAGGGGTGAGGGAAGGAGAGTCAATGGAGGTACCGATCTGGAGGCGGGCAAGCTTGTGATTCATGATGGAAGTCAGCAAGGTCAGCCAATGGTGGGGGGGACAAGCGGGAGGCCGTGGGCAGAGGGAACACAACGGCGCTCTTTGGCTGCTGCTGAGATCAGCCCGGCTGCGCCGTGCGAGTTGTGACGGTGCCCGTTTGTCGGAGGGAACTAGAGCACGAGCGGGTGAGACGCATGGCCACGAGCGGGCGTGTGGGCTCCGGGTGACCGGGGCACCTGGACAGCTAAGATGGGGGTGATGGCTGCAGGGCATTGATCCCCTCCACCCCTCTCTTGTGGAGAAAATAAATAAAATATGGAGCTGTGGCTGGAAAGGGAATGGTACCGGCGATGATAGTGGGGGTTAGAGAGATGCGGGGCCCTACCTCCGGGCAGTGACTACCCCTTCCCCTTTCTGGTGATTTTCTGTTTATATTGGGAATTTTTGTTTCATTGCTATTGGCTTTTTAGTTTTCTACCCTCTTAGTGTTGTAGATGTGACATCAGTGTATTGACAGGTAACTGTGCCGTGGAGTACAGAGGCAAATAAATAAATGATGGGTCTTTGTCCCAAACATTATAGAGGGCACTGTATCAGGGGCTGATGTGACATGCGTGTCAATAACTTTCTATAATGTTTTAAATATTGCATAGTAGAATTGGATGAATGTCCAGCCACAGAAAACAGATTACATCAGGCTTGAAGTATGTTTATTATTATGGCTGTAGGGCATTTAGGCTTCATACATGCGAAGGTGAGATATAGCAGACTGGTGAATGATGTATATTTCCAGATATTTTGCATCCGGTATCACTGTACAATATTTCCAGGGCAGGGGTGAGAACAATGCAAAGTTCCAATTTCACTGTGACAGCAAGCACTCATAGCCTCGAGCTGTGAAATAGTAGTTGATCAACTCGCAGAAAGTACAGGGTAAACCTCCCTGACAATGTCATTATCAGCACCTTGTATTTTAAATGGAAAACAAAGAACTGCAATGCCTAACTTTAATGATTCACAGAATTTTTATTAAACAAAATTTACATCGCAAGCAAGGAACTTGAAAGACTTTGTCAAAAATGCACTTATCAAAAGAGAAGGGGAAAATTTCAATTTTATGTCTTCTGAAGCTGAAAACATTGCTGGCAACCGTGGATTGATTGCAGTCAGGGATGTAATAAATGCTGAATTGAGGGAGTGTAAATATTTTGCAGTGTTCCGAGGAAGGGCTAGGGCACGTCGAAATTTAAAAATGGGTGAACATTTTTTAATTAAGTATTCCTGCTCGGGGAGCTATTGTACATCAGAGAGTACATGGATGATGAATGAGTTTGACTGGTGAGAGTTGGGAAATGGAAAACTGTTTTGGATGAACCCTGAAAATGGGAGGCCAGACAAAAACGTAATGGAAAAATGAAGCTTGACGGTACAAAATAAATGGATGAGGGTTTCAGCAGCACATGAGCTGTGATAAGCAAAGTTGGATGTTAAGAATATGACATTAAGTGTGATGTTGAGCAAGGACATGTTATTCTGATCTGGTGCAGAGCATGTTAGATACTGGAGTTAAATCCACTATTATATAAGTAGAATTGTCTTCTGATGCAGACTTGTCATTCTGTCACCCTCAGGGTGTTCAATCAGTGACAAAATGTGGACCTGGATCAAAGTGACCAACATCTGGCTGTTCCATACAGAAATCCATGATGTGTTGTGGTGAGGGGCTGGGTGC
This sequence comes from Leucoraja erinaceus, assembly GCF_028641065.1. Taxonomy (NCBI): domain Eukaryota; kingdom Metazoa; phylum Chordata; class Chondrichthyes; order Rajiformes; family Rajidae; genus Leucoraja; species Leucoraja erinaceus. The sequence goes on from NC_073408.1 coordinate 11,367,968, forward strand.
AAATTGCCCCTGACTCTTAAGTTTTGCATCGGGATTGCTGGTCCCAGAACCATTCCCATTAACTTTATGAAAAGATATAGAAAGCTTACTGGCTTCCATATTTTATTTAAATTTTTTAATTAAATTTTACTTCAATTTATTTCTGCTAACTTCTTTAAAAAATAAATTCCAATCTTTAACCAACTGTGACTCCCCTGCTTGAGGTAAGCTTAATACAGAGAGTCTATTCGACTTTGCGGACCCGGAGGGTCAGCCTGACTGCCTCTCTGTTTCCACAACAGGTTAGTGCAATCGCGCAGCAAGTTCATGCAACAGCCAGATCCAGGATGATCCAGTCTACTGATGGCATATCAGTCATTGCTACCACTCTCCATGACAGGTGTGTGTTTGTTCCAAAACTGATTTCATTTGAGGACCTTGATATCTTCAAGAAAAGATGGTGAGGTTGAGCTTGATAGATCTCAACTTTTAAATGTGAAACCAACAGTAGTAAAGGAGATGGGGAAAAATATGAATGTAAGTAGTTAAATGATAGGTCAGCCATAAAATGGCACTCATAAAAATTCAGTTCTTGAGGGAGTGCAGATTTGTTGGAAGAGGGGTTTGGAAATTGCGTGCCTTTTGGGGGCCATTTGGACAGAGCATGTTGCTAGTCGGGATCGTTCTGAGGAAGATAGGATGTATATAGAGACGGAAATTAGCTGCTGATCGGCTACAATCTCGCATATTTATATGCAAATGTTAATTAATATGCACTGTCCCCATAAACAAAACATTATTATTATATGGTAAATGGTAGTGAATTGAGGAATGCAGTTGAACAGAGGGATCTAGGAATAACTGTGCACAGTTCCCTGAAGGTGGAATCTCATGTAGATAGGGTGGTAAAGAAAGCTTTTGGTGTGCTGGCCTTTATAAATCAGAGCATTGAGTATAGAAGTTGGGATGTAATGTTAAAATTGTACAAGGCATTGGTGAGGCCAATTCTGGAGTATGGTGTACAATTTTGGTCGCCTAATTATAGGAAGGATGTCAACAAAAAATAGAGAGTACAGAGGAGATTTACTAGAATGTTGCCTGGGTTTCAGCAACTAAGTTACAGAGAAAGGTTGAACAAGTTGGGTCTTTATTCTTTGGAGCGCAGAAGGTTAAGGGGGGACTTGATAGAGGTCTTTAAAATTATGAGAGGGATAGACAGAGTTGACGTGGATAAGCTTTTTCCCACTGAGAGTAGGGAAGATTCAAACAAGAGGACATGACTTGAGAATTAAGGGACAGAAGTTTAGGGGTAACATGAGGGGGAACTTCTTTACTCAGAGAGTGGTAGCTGTGTGGAATGAGCTTCCAGTGGAGGTGGTAGAGGTAGGTTTGATTTTATCATTTAAATGAATTGGATAGTTATATGGATGGGAAAGGAATGGAGGGTTATGGTCTGAGTGCAGGTAGATGGGACTAGAGGAGAATAAGTGTTCGGCACGGACTAGAAGGGCCGAGATGGCCTGTTTCCGTGCTGTAATTGTTATATGGTTAAGATCTGCATTTCACAGATGCTAAATAGCCCATATCTGTTCCTATAGCGCACTGACGCATGCTACTGAGTATGAATTATGGGCTTTAGCATTGAAGGAGGTGCTTTTGTCTTAAATATTTATTGGTTTAATTTGGTTTAATGGTTAGTTTTGCTTGATAGGGTTCATTTGTAGTGATAATCAGTCATTTAAAATAGTAAAGTCACCTGCCAAGTAATTAGGTATCCAGCTCGAACTAATAAAGTCATCTAACTGAACGTGTGGGAATAGGGAATATATGGGTTTTGTTAAAGTGAAGTATGTTTTAGCAGTGTGCAATGCCCACCATGTGTGGTGAGTATAGGTAATGGTGCAGCATTATATTAAAAGGCATTTAGCAACTATATTCTGTTGACGACATTAATTAAGAACAGCATTGTTGGGTAAAAGATGTAATACATGATGTGGAAAGGTGATTTTAAGACATTGTGATCCATCATGGCAACATTTGCAATGTCTTATAGCTCAAAGCAAATTTAAGCGCAGAGTTTATGAACCGAAGGCCAAGATGTTGGTACTGCGATGCACCAGCGAAGGAGAAAGGTAGCTGGACATTTTGTCTTGTTAAGAGAAGGCAGTCACGCCACTAAGATGAAGTACTGTAGAATTGACCCTTCAAGAGGGGAAGGAGGTAAGACCTGGTAGTTGTGAGTAATGTGTGAACCAATAACATAGATAAGATAAAAGAGAAGTTTCTTCTGAAGGTGTAGGAGCAGCTTGGGTTCAAATCTGAGCTATGTGCGAATTGACATAAGATGAACAAAATCAGAGAGTTGAATGTGCAGCTTGCATGCGAAAATAAATGGGCTTCAATTCATGGAGACGGACACAAAGACCATTCTTCAGACGTAGTGGCCACAGTATTTATTCAAACAAGTGAAATACCCAGAGCTGTGGAAAACTTTAAACTAAGTAGTTAAGATGGAGAGCTCTGGAGAGGGGAAATTTATAAAGCTGAGGAGAAGAAACAAGATTTCAGTACAGGACAGCAAAATGAGTAATGATAACTAGAATTGGGAAGGAATGGGCAGAGCATATAAACGTGAGAGCAGAGGAAACTGGACCCTTAAATCTAAACAAAAGTAGATAGGAAGATGACATTCAAAGTATAACAGTTAACAAGCAGTGGCTAATACTTGAATGATTAATGCACAACTTTCAACAATACATATAGTTAAGGAAAAATGTAACCAGTCTGGGCTAGCCAGAGAGGTCGAAGATAGTATTAGAACAATGTCTCTAAGGTATGCTTATGCTAGAGAGGGCAACACAGGCTCAATAGATAGATTGCTGGGATGGAGGCAAGGGATATCTATATCAAAATATTATTTATATTTCTCAAACTCATCTTGTTTGTACCTATATTTGTACCTTTGTTTGTAAATTGTACCTATCTTTGCACAAAAACGATGCACGATAGCGCTACAATTTTTGGCCCACCTTACTCACTATTGTCCTGCGATGTAAATGAAACCAGTTTCGTTCAGATTGATGGTATGTTTTACGTAATTCACATTTAAAACTTAAAATAACTTAAAACAGCGCCCCCATCCGTGCATGCGCATTTGGGGGAAGGTTCCCCTGCGCGTCACAATGGGGGTCTCTGGTGTCACAACAGGAACCCCTCAGCCGCGACTGCGCAGTTGGGCCCTTTGTAAATTTTCCGGTCGCCATCTTTTTTCCCTTTCGCCTGTACTTGCCTGGCCCCAGAATGGGGACACAACGGCTCCACGGGTAAGTTTCCTTCTCTTTTACAAACATCTCCACGGGTCCTCTCTTCAATTTATTAAGTTTAACTTAAGGGGCTGTCCCACTGTACGAGCTAATTCAAGAGCTCTCCCGAGTTTTAAAAAATTCAAACTCGTGGTAAGTACGTAGAATGTACAGAACTGGTACGTCGGAGCTCGAGACGTCTCTTAGCGGCTCATAGCGCTAACGGCAGGTACTCGGGAAACGCAGTAAGCTCGGGAAGACTCGTGAAGATTTTTCAACATGTTGAAAAATGTCCACGAGAGCCCCGAGTATCTACGAGCGGCTATTACCGTAATTCTCCGAGTTTGAATCGGGGGAAACTCGGGAGAACTCTTGAATTAGCTCGTACAGTGGGACAGCCCCATCAATTTCAGCTGTGAACGGCCCAACTTTGAATGCGGCCGTCACGCATGCGCAGTTTGGTGGAATATTGCGTTGGGGGGGGAAGCGAGTCCAATGGGTCTGCCCTTGGTCTAGTGTCCTATAAGGAGAGATACAACAGATATTCTAAAGTTTGAGCTGAGAAGAAAGTTTAGGTGACACAATGGCACAGTTAATAGAGCTGCCGCCTCGTAGCTATAGCAACCTGGTTCACTCCTGATGTCTTTTCATACAAAGTGTGGTGGGTGTATGGAACAAGCCGCCAGAGGAGGTAGTTGAGGTTGGGACTATCCCAGCATTTAAGAAGCACGTAGACAGGCACATGGATAGGACAGGGATATGGACTAAACGCAGGCAGGTGGGACTAGTGTAGCTGGGACATGTTGGGCAAGTTGGGCCGAAGGGCCTGTTTCCACACTGTCACTCTATGACTCTATGACTATGCTGTCTATCGGAGTATGCATATTCTCCCTGTGACTGTGGTTTCCACTTCACGTTCCATTTTCCTCCCATGTCACAAAGCCATGCAGGCTGGTTAAATGGTCATTGTAATTTGACCTAGTCTGTAGGCAAGTGGTAGGATCTGGGGGAAGTTGATGAGAATAGGGCAAGAACTCTCGGTCTAACTTTGAAAACGTGCATAGTTCAGTTAATGCAGAGGCCAGTTGGGCTCGACCAGAGGCATCGAGGGAGGGAGATCATGGGACTGTTGGAGGGGTAGTTTAGAAAATGTTCGAAATTCGAAATGTCATCTTTGCGACAATGCTTGTCTAACTTCAGTGATTGAACAATCCCACAATATTATTGAAGGATGAACAATGGAAATCCTTTCTGTGTACTTGCCAATATTTACCCCTCAACCAACTAAATGGGTTATTCTTGATGCTGCTGCATACCAATTTTGTAATATCAATTATAGAATCACAGTGTCACAGAGTACAGCCCAGAAAGAGTCCGTCTGGTCCGTGCTGCATGACTCACTGCCAGAGTGACTCACTAGTTCCATCCCTGACCTCTTACTATAGCTTTGGAAATGTTTAGCCTCCATATTGTTATGTTGTTGCTATGGAAGGCAATTCTGGAACCTACCACACCATACCTTGTATCTTTTTTAATTAGTTTAATTTAGAAATACTGTGTGGAAACAGGCCCTTCGGCCCACCGAGTCTGCACTGACCAATGATCCCCGCACACGAATGCTATCCTACACACACACACACACACACACACACACACACACACACACACACACACACACACACACACACACACACACACACACACACACACACACACACACACACACACACACACACTATGGACAATTTCCATTTAAACCAAACCAATTAACCTACAACCCTGTACGTCTTTGGAGTGTGCGAGGAAACCAACGGTCTCGGCGAAAACCCACGCAGGTCACGGGGAGAACGTACCAACTTCGTACAGACGGCACGCGTAGTCAGGATTAAACTCGGGTCTCTGACGTTGTAAGGCAGCACCGTGTCGCCCTGAATTCTCTCCCATTATTTTATACCTCTTCTCCTAGTCCTTGAACTCTCCACCAATGTGTTATGATCCTCTCTGCCCAGCCCAGTCCTCATTTTATATACCCATATTCAAACCTCCCACAGTCTTCTCGAAAGAAAACAGTCCCGGTGTCTTTAATGCATCCTTGTAGTATTCACTGTGAAGGTCCTGCCCTGCACTGTACGATTCACTGTAAAGGTCCTGCCCTGATTTGATGTTCCAAAAGGCAACACCCGACACTTATCTGCATCAAATTTCATTCGTCATTATTCAGCCCATTTGCCCAGCCGATCAAGATCCTGCTGTAATTTTTGTTAACCCTCTTCATTATCTACGATTCCACCTACTTTAGTGTCAACTGCAAACTTACTAATCATGCCTTGCACATTGTCATCTAAATCGTTAAAATAAACCACAAACAGCAACGGGCCCAATCGCATGCATCACAACCTTCCACCAATGAAGCCAATTCTGTATTCAGGCAGCCAGATCTCCCTGGATACCCTGTGAGTTAATCTTCCAGAGCAGCCTGCCATGCGTAACATTATCAAAAACTTTGCTGGTCAAAAACATCTCCATGTACACAACATCAACTGCATTACCACCAACTCTATCTGTTATCTTTTATTGAAAAAAAACTTCTAATAAACTAGTTAAATGCATTTTGTCCTTAGTGGTTTGTCAAAAAGTAATACATGTTTCTCCAAGTGAATATATATCCTGCTCGGTGTTCAGAGTCGGTGTTCAGTGTCGTGAAGTCATGTAGCATGGAAAACGGGACACTGGACCAACTGAACTCATGCTGACCAAGTACCCATTTACATTAATCCTACATTTAAAAGCTTTCTCGCCACTGAGGGTAAACCAAACAACCTGCACCATGCTTACACCTTGAACAAGAGGGTAACATTCACCACTCTCCAGAACTCTGCCACTATCCCTAAATTCAAAGATCATTGTAGAATTCTGATTAGTTTCATGTATAAAAATTATAGTGTTTGATTTGAAATAGCTGATCCAATATTTGAGCAGGAGAGAGAGATGACTGATGAGAAGGGAAAAGTATATCCACAGCAAGAACGTGTCTGATTTTACTCTTTGTTTGTTATGATTTTTTAAATTTAAGAGTTTGAGATAATTTCCACAAGGAGTCTGTAAGGAGCATGAACAGCCTTTTGTCCACTGCAACACCAGGCAGAATCCCAAAGGCAGTGTTCAGAGTTGAGAATTTCCAGGAATTGTGCTGGGGCAGGCAGCCAGGCTGGCACAGACTTGATCTAAAGGCCGAACCTGTCATGATGTTCACATTTGGTCGGCTGTGGAACTGTTACAGAATGTTAAGCTGAAGATTCTGATACTGCATGGTGGACGTCGGTGGCACAGAATCTATTGGGCTCTGACTGTTACACCACCTTTTTCAAAAGCATATTAGAAGTAAATTCTAGTTTTGCCAGGTTAAGAGCATTGAATGGATACTGACAGATCATTCTGGCAGCGCTTGCAGTTGGTAAATGAGCGTTTTCTGCTTTTTGGTGGTGACAAAGTAATTGTTGGCATCTCTTCAGAACTTGGCTCATAATTAAACTGAAATCCAGCTAAGGGCAGGCTTGCACCATCCATGCAGTAAATGACTGCTGAATGCGGCATGGACAACGTTCACTACTTCTCTTCCGTTGGTTGGATAGATAGGGGGAGAGTAGATTTAAGTAACAACTACCGTAACCTTTCTTCGTGCTCTGTAACAGAGAGAATATTCAAACTTTAAGGTTCAGTGAAGAATTCTGCAGCCAGTGAATTTGTAAGGTTTAAAGTTCCCATAACTCGTGCTATTAACATTCAACACGTGCAGGCAATGGGAGAAGAGTTTCACGTGCATCTTCGATGGAGTTTGATGGCTTAGAGGAGGGGTCTACAGAAATGGACGTAGTAGAGTTGGGGCTGGGACATTGGTGGGAAGAAGAATCGAGGACCAGCAAGCATAGAGGTGTGAAAAACTTGCGGGTCCGTTCCGATATTGTTGTTGTGCAAGAATACAGGCTGGTCTGCCAAAAAAGAGAGCCCTGCATTATTCTGGTGCCCTTGTTTACTTTAGAGAGTATAAATATTTTGAGATTCTATGGGGGAGGACTGGATTTGTAGGCCCTGAGTTGTTGCAAATTGTTGCTACAGAAGCAGATTTGTTAGAATTAAGGGCATGTCCCACTGAGGTGATTTTTTTCGGCGACTGTCATAGTCGTAGCAGGTCACCGAAAAAATGGGGACTGGACCCCCCCCCCCCCCCCTCCAACAATGTCTACGACAATGTCTACAATAACCTACCAGCTAGTCGACGTCAAGCTGCGGCAAGCTACCGACTATTAATGACCCATTAGGACGTCCACCTACGACAACCTACATCCACCCCGCGACAAGCTACGGCCCTGTCGGCGACAACTTAAGACAATTCAGTCGGCGCTACATGTTGACGTAGGTAGTCGCCAATGGAATTCACCGGTCAGCACCGGCAACAACCTACGTAACCTGGTGACAACCAATGACAGCACTTATGTCGGGAGTAGACAAGCTACGATAAGCCCACGGTCGCCGACTGACGCTGAAAACTTTTGAACATTTCAAAATCCAGCGGCGACCAGAATAACGATACGACTCTTTGGGCGACTTAGGAGACTACTCACGACTATACAGGCGGCACCCCGGCGACCGTGTGGTGGCAGCCTCGTCACAGGCAGTCGCCTAAAAAATCGCCTAAGTGGGACAGGCCCTTAAGAAGCAAAAAGCGAATGCCACCATGTCAGTGAATGGGGGTTAATGTGCGCACATTTTGGTCCATTCTTATTTTAGTTTACATTTGCAGTGTGTTATTTACCAATTGTAACCAAGGATGCAATCCCTGTGATTTGATGAATCCACGAGGTTGTGAAGTGGTGCAGTGAGGCTGTGAAGGTCGCTGCCTAGTTAAATGAATGGTTTTCATTTGGGCGTGATATTGCTGCAATGCAGGGTTACAGACTGGATATTAGAGTTGAGATTACCCTCCTAGCAAAAGCAGACCTTGTTGGCTGTCTGTGTTTCTGTCTGCCTGAAAATTGGTACATGTTTTTGGTCCATTTTAATTAGAGCCACTTCAGATGCTGTATTTAAGCACCGATCTATCTCTTTCTCTGTAGGTTTATTTCGTACCCTGCCAATTGGACTGTTGCTAACCACAGTACTGTTTTCCACAGGATGGATCTGCCGTTGCTGAAGCTAGCACCTATTTTTTCGTATCTCTGCTCCTTGCTGGGCTTATCACCAAAGGAATAATAGCATAGAGATTTGTTGGTTAATCCCCTCCCTGATTGACTTCCTTGTGTTTTCCACTCATGATTAAATTTTCAGATTGTATGCCTTTTCACACCTTGCCCTTCCATATCCCTAGTTTCCCCCTCCCCAGGCTCTCAGTCTGAAGAAGGGCCTCGACCCGAAACGTCACCCATTTCCTTCTTTCCAGATATGCTGCCTGTCCCGCTGAGTTACTCCAGCTTTTTGTGTCTATCCTTGTGTTATAGTTCTGCTACTTCTACTATGCAAAGCAGTTTCTGAACTCTTCTTTAGTGCTAACATCGGGAACAAATATTTGCCAATGATTGACACAAGTGCAAGTAGGATTATAATGTTAAGAAAGGTATAACTTTCGCATTGCAGTGGTGCTATTTTAATGAGTACAATATTAATATGGGGTCCAACAATAAAGAGAGTTGGGTGAGAATAGTAAAGATGTATCAATCGAATTGGGTCCTATATATTAGCAACAATAGAAGTTGTTGATCCAAATATTTTTGGACAATAATAACCATTTCTATTCACTTTGGAGCTAATGATGAGGAACCACATTTTCAGATTAGCAGCAGTGGGGTTCAGAACACACAGCATTAGAATATGTCAAGCTCTTTACTGCATTGTCTACCATTGCTTTGTTTGTTTGTGAATATAGAAACATAGAAACATAGAAATTAGGTGCAGGAGTAGGCCATTCGGCCCTTCGAGCCTGCACCGCCATTTAATATGATCATGGCTGATCATCCAACTCAGTATCCCGTACCTGCCTTTTCTCCATACCCTCTGATCCCCTTGGCCATAAGGGCCACATCTAACTCCCTCTTAAATATAGACAATGAACTGGCCTCAACTACCCTCTGTGGCAGAGAGTTGCAGAGATTCACCACTCTCTGTGTGAAAAAAGTTCTCCTCATCTCGGTTTTAAAGGATTTCCCCCTTATCCTTAAGCTGTGACCCCTTGTCCTGGACTTCCCCAACATCGGATATCTTCTTATTAGTTCTGATGATTAACTCCATACCGCTGGAAATTTGGAGGTCAGACAAAACATTGCAGTAAGCAGATTGAGAAAGTGTTCGTGCATTGGCAGAGCCCTGTTTGACATTTGCCTATACTGAGAATAGTTCTCTTGTTGATCCATTGGTTAATATTATAGCTTGTAAGCCTCCTTAAAGCTGATGCAAGGGCGGCACAGAGGCGAAGCTGGTGGAACAGCTGCCTTGCAGCTCCAGAGACCTGGGTTCGATCCTTAACTTGGGTTGTCGGAATGAAGTTTGCTCATTCTCCCTGTGACCGTGTGGATTTTCTCCGGATGCTCCGGTTTTCTCCCGCATCTCAAAAAGACGTAAGAGTGCGTAGGTTAATTAGCTTTGGTTTAGACTTTGTTATAACAGTACAGGAGATCACAGATAAATTGAAGTGTGATTGGGATGTAGTATTACCTGGTGGGCAACAGGAAGCCCAGTTATCCCTATGGAAAATAGTGCAGGTACTTTGCAAAACAGTCAGTAAACCAAGCATTGAAGAAGGGTCTCGACCAGAAATATCACCCATTCATTCTATCCAGAGATGCTGCCTGTCCCGCTGTGTTACTCCAGAATTTTGTGTCTATCTTCAGTCTAAACCAGCATCTGCCGTTCCCTCCTACACATTGACTCTCAGTCAGGTTTTGCGGGAAACTTATTTAAAATCTGGACAGATGTCAATTCCTTCATCCGCATTTCTTGAGAGAGCGTGTTCATTTGTGATTGTTTATCTAATAACCTTGGGGACAGAACTGTGATTTTATGTTGTGCCAGTTTATTTGTGTGTATTAGGGAGAGAGGTAGAGAGGTTAGTGGACATGCATTGTGAATGGGAGGGGTTTGCTGGGGTGGGTAATTATAGTTACTGAATTTGGAAAGAGGTTTCCAAATGTTTTGTTCAGTGGCAGGGAAGCAATGATTAGCTTTTTTTTTTACCAAGAACCTGCCTGTATTTTCCCATATCATAGCAACTTATAAATATGTGAACAATTGTTTTCAATATCACATTATAAACATAGCGGCCTGTATTTATCTCTTCTCGTTTTTCTTGCCTTTTCTGTATCTATGTCTGCCTCTTCGAGACATTCTGTCTTTTTTTTAAAATAAACTATTAAACTAAGTTTCAGGCTGTTTGTTGGTTGATACAATTAACTGTTGAACAATGAGGAAGCATGTATTTGAGCAGAAGGATTTTAATTAGTAGAAGATTATAGACTGCATAAGCAAGACGGACAGTAACTTGACAGATTATCCCACAGCTTCTTCACTGCTCCTTCTCCATTGCTCCCTTGCTCCTTCCACCTTGTCTGTAATAACAACTGGGAAATCAGAGAAGTTTTGTTACTAATGTCAAACCATCCATTCAGTTACTTCCCAATCTTCCCTGCTCACTGACCCCGATCATCCTCTCGTTCTCTTGTATCTAAGCACTGAAATACTATCTTTCTTCACTTTCTCTCGCACAGCCCTTCGATTTCTTTGAGCTACAATTATCTGAGACTCATTGATTGATCCCTATATTATTGAAGTGAAGGAGTGATTGAGCAAGTTAAGAGACAGTCAAATTGGGATGACGAATTGCTGTCGAGCTGCTGCAATCAAGTGTTGAATAGATTACCATCGTTCTACTATTTTGACCAATTAATGCACATTTCCAAGGCATCATCGTGATATACCTGGAGATAGACATGCAATTGGTGATGATCCCATGTGGTTGCTGTTCATCTCGGTGGTAGATTTGCAGATTTTGGGTATCTCCCATAGAAATCTTTGCAAATGGCTGATGTGATTGCACCTAGTGTTCTGGTGTAGACGAGGGTGAATATTTAAGATGGTAGGCAGGATGTCTGCAAGAGAGATATGAAGGCGCTCGACATCGATGTGGAGTCCTGGGAGAACCTTGCAGCTGACCGCATGAGGTGGAGAGTTACCCTGAACCAACATCGCAAAACGGGGGAAGAGAAACTGTTGAACGCAGCAGCAGACAAGCAGGCACGCAGAAAGGAGCGCAGCAACTTCAACTAACCAGAGACCACACACAAATGTGATCTTTGCGACAGACTGTCACTCCTGCATTGGTCTCTTCAGCCACAAGTGACACTGCTCTAGCTGAGGTTTGGAGCAAGCAGCCAACAACTAGGATGCATCACCCATTGTCAGTCATGACCAAGGGGGGCCTACGAGGCAGGTGTTGATCATACATTGTCCTTTGGATGTCGAGCTTCTCAAGTGTTATAGCTACAGTAAATGATATTCCTGAATGTATTATGTAGTGGATTGTTAGCATTTGAGGAGTCAATAGGTGAGCTAGGCTGTATAATAGAAGATGCCAGAGTATTTATCCATGGAATGATTTTGATAGGCACAGCATTTGAGTCTGGGCCACTTATAATTGTGACTTTCAACTGTTGAAGGTGGGGATTTGACAATGTTCATGATGTGAAGTACCAAGAGAACCTGGTTAGATTGTTTCTGCCCATTGCCTTATTAAGCCAGACTCAAATGTTACCCCAGTTTTGCTAAGTGTTGTTGTTGCTAGAATATCTAAGGAGTACGGTTAGAACTGAAAACTGATCAATAATTAGCACTGATTGGGTATGGTTCAGCAATGCACTTGAGGCCAAGATGATTAATCTCCAGGAAACAACCATTTTGTTCTAAGTTTTCCTACTCTAACTTCAATTTTACTCGGGCTGTTGCACAGCAGTGTGTTTAATACTGCAATGATATCAAAGTCAGTTATTCTCTGCTCATCTATATAATTCAACTCTCTTCCACACTTAGACATAAATTGTAATGAGCCCCAGAGCTGAATGATTCTGATGCAATCCCAAGCTGGGTTATTTGTGAGTAAATGGATACTGTCATTATTGATGATTGATAGTAAACTATCAGGGGCAGTAATTGATTCATTTAAATATATCCTGCCTTCAGTGGAAAGGACAAAACTATACTGTTTGTCACTGTCAAATAGATGCTAGCATTGTAGTTTTAGTGGAACAGCTTGGCTGTGGACAAGTTCTGTAGTACATGTCTTCAACACTTCAGTGTGCTATTGGTATCCAAAGTCTTTAGTTTGAGATGCAGCGCAGAAATCGACCCCTCAGCCCACCAAGTCCACATCAGCCAGTGATCCGCGCACACTAACGCTATCGTACGCACTAGGGACTATTTACAATTATATCAAGCCAATTAACCTACAAACCTGTACATCTTTAGAGCCCTGCTGTATTGTGTTTAGCCTCACATTAGATTGTGTGGTGATTAGAATTGATTGAAGATTAGCATCTTTGGCAGGTATGATTACGTACATATTAACATAGACATAGAATGGTATCTCACAGGAGCTGGCCCTTTGGCCACAATCTCTAGATAGTGTCATTAAAAAACACATAGCATGCTTGCCATATATTGGTCGGGGTATTGAGTTCAAGAATCAGGAAGTCGTATAAGCGAAGGTACACAAAAACGCTGGAGAAACTCAGCGGGTGCAGCAGCATCTATGGAGCGAAGGAAATGGGTAACGTTTCGGGCCGAAACCCTTCTTCAGATTGATAGGGGGTGGCATGGAGAAGGAAGGGAAAAAAGGGGGAGGAGGAGCCCGAGGGCTGGGGGAGGGGAGGAGACAGCTCGAGGGCTCGTATAAGCGAGTTCGGTCTTCTGACTGCGCATGCTCAGATCATAGGTCACTCGAGAAACACATTTGTTGCAGCTGAGCTGCTGTGTGTGTACAGACCTGCGTTTCATCCGTAGTCAGGATTGAACGGCACTGCAAGTGCTGTTGAATTGCTACTGGAGTGAGCAACACTATTTCTCCCTTCTCCACTGGTCCATGCAGAAATCTCAGCAGTGACAATCTAATGAATCACAGTTCGGTCCCCCTCAGCCTGGGTGCATGAGTTCCATTCTCACTCTGGCTGCCCTCCTGGGTTATACAGGGTTATTATACAGGGGCGAACCACGCACCCCTCTCCTGCACAACCCCAGGAGGCAGATTTGTGAGCGGTCTCCTTCCCCTCCCGAGTGTCCCATCCCTGTCAGGGGGTGGCCGGAGGTGTCCGAGGTGACCCTGGACTGACAGGATACTGGCCCGGAGCAGTGGTGACCCCAGCCTTGCAGCCAGCGCGGAGAAGATTCGCCAACTCCAGCTCGGCTCGGCTCCAACTCCCGAGGAACCCGTTCCCCGACGGGGCGGGGACCTTCAGCTGCACCTCTCGCCTTATCCAGTGGCTGTTGGTTAACCCCCTCAGTGCCAGCGAAAGCCGAGCACCATTCATTCACCAACGGGGATACACACAAAATGCTGCAGTAACTCAGCGGGTCAGGCAACATCTCCGGAGAAGTGTCTCGATCGAAACGTCACCTATTCTTTTTCTCCGAAGATGCTGCCTGTCCCGCTGAGTTACTCCAGCATTTTGTGTGTATTCCCATTGATGACTGGTGCTCGGCTTTCGCCGGCACCGAGGGGGTTAACTGAGAGCCACTGGACAAGGAGAGAGGCGCAGCCAATGGTCCATGGCCCTCCAGGAAACGGGGCCCCAGGGAGTCAGAGCAGAGCCCAGCTGGAGCCAGCCCCTGCCAGCCAAGGGCCACCCTGGACACCTCCGGCTGCACCTGGACAGGGACGGGACACCCGGGAGGGGATGGGGATGGCCCAGCAGCAACTCAACAGTGCTGGAGACCCAGGCCGGACCTCGACCCCACGCTGCAGCGTGATCTCGCTCACTCACTGAAGCATAAAACAATAAAAATGACAAAATCATCGTAGCTTTGTACAAAGGAACAATGAATACAACTAATTCATAGTTTGAAAGCAGTATTTTTCTTACCTAAAAGAATCAAAGCTGGAAAATATGGATGAAACGAAGGTTTAGCTGCTCAGCTACCAACAATGTTTATGACAAGTTACCTGGGCATGCCCAGTCGGAATAACAAACTTGCTTATCGTAGCTGTATAAAAGTTTGGTTTGGCCAGATTGGTTGCCCCATTACAAGAAGGATGTGGAGGCTTGAGAGGGTGCAGAAGAGATTCACAAGGATGTTGCCTTGATTAGCGAATAATGTATTTATGCATTTTCATTTAATGTATTATCTTTCCGCTGACTGCTGAACACGCAACAAATGCTTTTCACTATACCTCAGCACATGTGACAATAAACTAATGACTAATATTACTGAAAGGAGAAGTTGGACACACAGGGATTGTTTTCTGTGGAGTGTTGGAAGCTGAGGGGAGATCTAATAGATTTCAGTGATGTTCAGTCAGGCACATGAGCATGCAGAGGGGGCAGGGATATGGATCATGTGCAGGCAGATGTGGCAAGTTTAGTTTAACTTGGCATCATGGTTGGCATAGATATCATGGGACAAATGGCTGTTCCTGTGTTGTGTACTGTTCTATGATAAACTCAACTCTACTTTTCCATCCCCGTCCCCTCCCTCCCCAAGGTACGCATTCACCTCTTTGCTGATGGAGAAACTATCTACTTCTAACATTAAAATATTCTACAACTCTGCTTCTACTGACCTTTTGAGGAAGAGACTTTCAAGACTTGTGACCCTGCCTCAAATGAGGGAAACAAATCATCCTGTCTCTTTCCCTGTATCCTGCAGCAGGTTATTGAGGCCATGGGCCTGTTTCTGCAGTCTTGGCATGTTATTCGTTGTTGGTGGAGAGAGGTTTTCGATGTTGCCTGTGCTGCGAGTGCTTTTATCGTATTTGAGAATTAAGGTGCAATGGCCAGTAGGTTACCTGTTTTATTCTTGTTGTGACTTGATACACGATTTTCCAGCATCCGCCGTTCCTTCTTAAACAACTGTTAGGCCCTTTTGAAAAGACAGGTGAATGAACCGCATTAGTGCGGATTGCATTCATGGATAATTCTTACTGAGTAAGGAAAGCAGAAGCACTACGTCTTCATATAATCTGACAGTTTTATGACTAGCACAGCTAATTTTGCTTCTTTATTCAAATTTTGCTTGGTTAACTAAATTTTAAATCTCAGGATATTCTGAGTTTCAAATAGATTTCTCCAGGTTTAGTCCATGCAGTTGATGTGGAGAGTGTTCATGAACAAGGTAAAATAAATCTCACAACGACAGAGGTGGGATGGTTTGTTTGCTCCTGTGATTTGGTACTTTCTGGTGGTTGAATGTCCAGCAAACCTTAAGAATGTTATCCTGCTTTGGCACGTATGATAATTAAACGTTCTTGCCCCTTGAAAGTTTGTTGTGGAGACTGGTAACAAGTTCTACAAGTCACTGCATTTGGGAACGGTTGATAAGCCCTTTGGAGTAATGGGATAAATTGCAGTTTGCCGCTCTTGAAAAATTGGATGTGACCTGTGAGGGGGCTTTGCATTACATGCTTTTGCTTCTTCATTTAGCCCACTCCCCCACCACCCCACTGTATCATTACCCCATGAACTGCCATTTCTAACAGAGTTACTAATTCATACCATTGAAGAAACAGACCCTTCGGCTAAATGGGTCCATGCCAATTGTTGATCACTCGTTCCATGTTATTCCACTTCCTTTGATTTGCAGGAGCATCGAGATTTGAATCCTTTTCTTGATGAGCAAATGTAATTATCTTTTCCAGTAACACAAAATAGCCTTTACTTCAACATGGTGTATGTTGATTATGGCAGTGCGGTTTATAATAAATGATTCACTTCTAACAATTTTAATGTGAGAGTTGCCTGGAGTAAGATTTGGTAGAAAGGCAGAGTAATTACATGTATTTTCAAGACGCAAGAGATAGAATATTCCAGACAAGGTGGGGCTCTGCAATGGGAGGAGTGGGGGAAGAAACCACACTAGACGACATCTCATAAAATAAAAATTGAATGATTTTCACTATTCTGAAATATGCATTTTTGAATTTTGCATTTAGTTTTATAATCTTTGGTAATTTGTTTCATTTATCTTCCATCTCTTCCTATTACCTGCTTTCCTTTGTTTTTCATGACTATCCATTTTTTCTTGGACTATTTGTCTCGTTTTTTTCTCTTCTAATCCAAAAATAAGAACCTGTCGAAGAGCGAGTGATTTGGGAATTTATGTATAGAGACGGCCTCAAGCTAGTGGACAAAAGACTACTAGAATAAATGCTGGAGGCACTCGACATGCCAGGTAGCATCTGTGGAGAGGGAAACTGAGGTTACACTGCGGGTGCTACTGGTATTTTCATGTCCACGGAAGTATTTTTCTACAGAACCAGCCATTTTGCAATAAGGGTTATGGAATAAAGACAGAGAATGATGATTGATTGCTAGCATACAAGTGGCTAAAGAACATTTTCAAGTTTCTTATTTGCATCGATAACACTGTGATGCCCTCACTTAGTTATTTGCACTTTCCGCAACTTATCAAAGTAGCTAAGTTTGCTATCTCATCTCTTCCATTTTTCTCATTTTATTTATTCTCGCATAGTCTATAAATTTCCTCCATATTTGCTTTTTCTCAGATCCTGCTGTTGCACTCCCTGCTCTCCCCAAGTAACAGTAGAATCCTGATTAATTCTGCATCAAGTGTTTCACCAACTATCACTGAAATGGAAAATGCATAAACTGAACTGAACCATGAGCCAAAGACACAAAATGCTGGAGTAACTCAGTGGGACAGGCAGCATTTCTGGAGGGAAGGAATGGGTAACGTTTCGGGTTGAGACCCTTCTTCGGACTGAAAGTCAATGGAAAGGAAAACGAGAGATATAGACGATGATGTAGAGAGAGAGATATACAACAAATGAATGAAAGATATACACAAAAGTAACAATGATAAAGGAAACTGTTTGCTAGGTGAGAACAAAAAGCTGGTGTGACTTGGATGGAGAGAGAGGGAATGCAGGGGTTACTTGAAGTTAGAGAAATCAATATTCATACCCCTGGGTTGTAAACTGCCCAATGTATGAGATGCTGTTCCTCTAATTTGCATTCGGCCTCACTCTGACAATGGAGGACTCCTAGGACAGAAAGGTCAGTGTGGTGGGAAGGGAAATGAGTGCTTAGCAACTGGGGAGATCAGGTAGGTTCTGGCGGGCTGCGCCAAGGTATTCAGCTTAAATGATTGCCCAGTCTATGTTTGGTCTCGCCGATGTGTAAGAGTCCACATCTTGAACAACGGATACAGTAGATGAGGTTGGAGGATGTGCAAGTGAACCTCTGCCTAACCTGAAAGGACGGTCAGGGTCCCTGGACAGTCAAGGGAGGAAGTATAGGGACCGGTTTTGCAGGAGAAGGAACCTGGGGAGGGGGTGGTTCGGGTGGGAACTGATGAGTTAACCAGGGAGTTGTGGAGAGAACGGTCCCTGGAAGGCGAAATGGGGTGGCGATGGAAAGATGTGATTAGTGGCGGGATCCCGTTGGAGGTGGCGTAAATGTCATGAATTATGTGTTGTATGTGATGGCTGATGTGGTGAAAGGTAAGGACTAGGGGGCAGGAACCCTTTTTCCCTATCGCAATTGCTCCTTGAAGATAGGGAAATTGATGCTTTTAGTATTTTCATGTCCACTGAAGAATTTTGCTTTCAATTTTTACTTTATTGGTGCTTATGGACTTTATCATGATTTTTTGCATGAAGCTGATGGAATGGAAGTGACAGTGGATGCCTTTTTGTAAAGCATGTTGAGACTTAAGAGTCTTGACAAGACATTGCCCTTTTAAGACTTGACTGGAGAAGATGTGTGAGATTGCTCAGTGAGGTGTGTGTGTGAGATCAGCACTGAATTTGTCATTATTGGCACGCTAAAGGCTTAGAATGAGGGTAGGGAGCAGGCTGCCATGACTCTCTTTAACCTGCTCTGAATCTGCACCACGAAGAGCCTCTGGCTTGGTGTCACCTCACTCTGATCCAGTCAAGGGATAAGTTAGGATGGGAATCACTTGGTCTGATTGATGCTCAGGTAAACAGTGCAGGTCCAGCCGTTTATACTCTATTGCAGCCAAGAAATGTCTGTGGACTTCACTTAATGTTGATGTTTTTCAATCATTCTGCAAGGGATGATTTAATTAACAGAACTGTTTATCAAACGCTTGGCCTATTTCTCCCCTCTTTCCAGCTGAATGCCAATTGGTGCAAATATTAGTGACTTGTTTATCCTGCCTCTTAAGCAGTTTTATGCCGTCACAGTGAGTTATAGCCGAGCTTATTTTGTTTTTGAAAAGGTTGCTGTATCTATAGGAATAGGGTGATAAAAATCATATTGCCGTTCCACAATATTTTGTTAAACTTTTGTGCTAGATTTTACCAGGGATTTTGTAACTGAATGTTGCTTCTTTGAAATTTCAGGATAATTTTCCAACAATGGTCATTTTTCAGATACTCTATTCCAGATATTTTAACCCATTTTTTTTTGTGAGTGATCAAAGAAAAATAAATTCTCAGAAAAATTATAAACCTGCAACACAAATTAAAAAGCTCCAGCTAGCCCTTGGTTTATTTGTGACGGATTTTGGACTGCAGGGCTGAGCTGTGCAGCCTGAGGGTGGGGCCACATTTATCACGCCTTTGCAGATTCTTTTCCGTCCTAACTATCTGCTGAATCCAGCTGCCTGCACTGCCAGTAAATGTTTTGACTTTCATTCCCTAACACATTTACCTAATGCTCTCCTTTTTATTTCTGAAAAAAGTTCAGATATTTATTTCCATTTATCAGTGCTGTGTTCACCGCCTCTATTTATGTTGAGCTTATAATTGCAGTGCCTCCGGTAATTGATTTTGCTGTGACACTGAGATTAATTGTACATATTATATCCCACACTCTTGAATATGTGGTACTTTTCCATCTTCCAAGACTGGCTTCAGTAATTATTTTCTTTCAAATTAATGCAGTAGCTTGTCACAAGTAATCAGTGCAATTTTATATTATACTCGAGGCACAGAAACAACGACTGTATATCCAAGCTCCCTCGAGCAGGGTATTTTGGGGTTAGGACAGATGTGAGGAGAGTGAATTGCCTTTTTCTTGTTACTTCTCATGCTGACCTTCCGACATTAAATCCTATTGACATTAACTGTCACTGGGATGTGATTCTATAGGCACTGACTGTCCTTGGATGACAATCACCAAGTGATTGCAATCCCAACCGACTCTCAAATTTTGCAGTCGTAGTGTTATATTGTCGAGTATTACATTGTTTTTCCACAGGAAACTAACTATTTAGGTCAACATCATTTATACTTCAGATGAGTTTGCCCATGTACAATTTTATCTCATTCGCCTGATGTATCTTTTTTCATTTGTTGCACTTATTAAATACATCGGTGCCATTTGCCACAATTACTCATCTGATTGGAAGTGTCAGCTTCTAACCACTGTCTGGTAATAATGTTTCTGTTGAATTCACTATTGCAGTTACCAATAACATATTATATATACTCTCCATTTCTGTATATTCCTGTAAGTAGAAATAACTACTCTACATGGTGTAGAGAAAATGAATGCAAATGTAGGGGCATTGGTAAGGCCATTTTTAGAGTACAGGGTACAGAAATAGTGTCCTAATGGAAAGAAGGATGATAATTGTTGGAAGCAGTTCGGCTCGGGTTTAATGGACAAATTCCTGAAGTAGGTTGGTTATTTTACGCGTCTGGACCCCTCGGGATCCTGTATTTCCTTTTTGAATCTTCTTCAGGTTGGAATTTTATCTGTTGGAGTTTCAAAGATTCAGTGAGAAAACACAAGTTGCGAAGAGGTTTTGGCAGTGCAGATGTGTTAAGGTTGTTTTGGGGAACTCTAGAACTAGTGGTCAGCATGTACAAAACAGATGAGACTAAACTCTTTTCTCTCATCGGTGGTGGGTCTTTGGAGCATTTTCCTATGGGGTGGTGGAAGTGGTCTAGATAGATTGATAACCAAGCTGATGAAAGCTTGCTGCAGGTTGAATGCAGTGTGGAGGCAAGTCAGGACATTGAATTTAGAACTTGAAGTTATGCTGCAGCTGTATAAAATTTGAAAGATGAATTTAGGGTATTGTAGCAGTTCTGGTCGTCACACTAAAATGATTTGTTGAACCATGCCTAGTAGACTTCAATTATGTAGAGAGATAACTGGATAAAACGGTTGTTCTTCTTAAAGCGGAGAAGGTAAAGAGTTGAAACTCGTAATACATTTTGTTAAATAAAGATTGATCAGAGTGCAATTTGAAAAATAAAGATTGATTCCAGTGTGAGGGGTACCAGTAACCAAAGAGATGTATTTAAGGGTGGCATAATGCTGCAGCAATTAGTGCTGTCAGCTCACAGCTTAAATAACTCGTTTGTTCCTGAAATTGTGTGCTATCTACGTGGAGTTTGCATGTTCTTGTAAATACATAGTTTCCTCCTGGTGCTTGTATCCCTCCCACATTCCAAAGACATGCTGGTACGTTAACTGGCAACTATAAGTTGCTAAGTGGCAAAATAATTAAGGGGAAGTTGGTGGCTGATGAGATGCAGGGCGAAAGTGAAATAAGGAGACGCGAATGGGCTGATGGGACTGCATGGTTGGGACCTTGCATGGACCCTATAAGCTGAATGACATACGTGTCCAAATAAGAAATTGTTTGGTCAAGGAATCTGAATGACTTCTATTGCAAAATTATTTTGCGATGCAGATCGTTCTGACGCAATAACTGGTAGAAGCAAATTCGCTAATAATTTGAAAGGGTATTGGATTACTACTCGGAAGAAAAGTTGCCTGGTCTACAGGGAGTGGAATTAATTGAATAATTTCTTTATAACAAAAGGCACACGCAAAATATGTTGAATAGTCTTCTGTATTTACTATAGGCTTCAAATATTGAGTGAATGGATTTAAATGAATTGGAGTGGTTGGATTTCTGTAGGAACACACTGAGCCCTCTTAAGACTAACTTGAGCTGCTCTCTTCAATTCCAGGTTTCCCATCAGAAGACTTCCCAGGTAAGAACTCTCGACACAATGGGTGAAAGTGATTGGCCATCTCTGACTGTCCAAGCAGCAATTAGAAGGCTTAGCAACTTGTACGTATGAGTGGAATGCTCTAAGATCCCCATCCCTGTCCATTTTCCTGACATCTCTTACCTGCTGTGTGTGTTTGCCCTGTTAGAAGACAAAAAAAATGGAATTGGGTTAATAAGATAACTGGAAAATATGGAACTTGCAGCACAAGTAAGGATAATGGAAAATTTAGAAATTAGCTTGTCTAATATTCCGGATATATTAATATCCGACAAACACGGTTCACAAAGACATTCCCGTTTCAAATGTTCCTGGTCAGGCTTTTGTACTTTAAGTCAATTGTCGATGTGGGTATTAGAGAAGGTTGGGATTAGTTATCATTGAGGTGGCGATAGTTGGCCTTTCTCTTGAACTGCTGTGCTCCATGTGTTGAAGGTATCTTCGCCCAGTGCTGTTAGATATGGACTTTAAGATTGTGACTTGGGGATGATGAAGGAATGCTGATATATATCCAGATTGGCCTGTGACTTGGAGAGCTTCATGATGAGGTGAGAAGTGCAAAAGATTTTTGGTCTAAGTAGAGATTTGCTGTTTCAGTTACATAAATTGGAAGTAGTAAGAACAGTTGATGTAGCCTGGTGTTAATAAACATGGATTTCAAATTCATTTTAGTAAGTGTCTAGATGAGTACAGCCCATGCAGACTCCAAATGTTGATGTTATTTGGGGACAAAACCGCCTACTTGATGGCAATGTACCTATCTCCTTCAGTGCTCGATCCTTCTGTCATTGTGCCATGTACAAGGTGTTCTGCAGTAATTCACAAAAGCTTTTCAATGTTGTTTGCCCAACCCACAACCTCTACTAGCTAGAATGAAGGAGCATGGGCACATGTCAGCAACACTACCTGTGAGTTTGTCCCCAAATCCTGCTCTGCTCTGATGTGGAGACGTTTTGCTTTTCCTCCTTCGTTGTTTAATTAAAGCCCTGGAAATCGCCACTTGCAGTACTGTAGGAGCGCTTTCATTATGGAGATTGTAGGAGTTCACCAGTATCGTTCTGGGCATGTAGGGATTATGGCTAAGTGCTTGCCTTGGCACTGAAGCCGACTTCTTATGAATTACAATAAAATAAAACGTGAAATCCACACTAATTATTGATTTGGCAATGCCCAGTTTTGAATGTAAAAGGTGCAAAAGAGAAGATCCCCGAGTTCTGAAATTATCTTTACAAAGAGATATTGGAGAAATAGGAGATCTTTAAATAAATATTTATTTGTAACAATATGACACAGATATTCAAACTTTAAAGGTTTTGACAACATTGAGCCACTATATCATTTTATACATTTGTCATAACAAATCTGCATGGATGAGAATAGTTATGCGCGGGAAGTGAAGCCATCTGACCAGTTCTGCTGGTGGTCTTGCATTTGATGTGGTTTGTAAGGCATCTGAAACTGCACAAATAGAATAAAAATCGAAGTACAAGAGCAATGAAGGTTGTCAGGAATATAAAAGATCATGGGGTCAGCAGGAAACCATTCATCCTCTTGACACTTCCAACATTTACTTGAACTGTAGCTGGTCTGAAGCTTAACTTGCTTTCCTCATCTTGCCCCTGAGCTCTTGAGACTCCTGTTGAATAAAAGTCTATCAAATTTGATCTTAAAAGTGTCTGTTGACTCCTTGCAATCACAGCCCTTTAGGGAAGGGAATTTTAGATTTCTCACTATCATTTATGGGGAAAAGGAGTTTCTGAGCATCGCTTCGGAGCATTCTGTCACCATGTACTTGGATTCCTCCACAAGAAAGATTATTTTTGTCCATCTTGCTCTATCCTTCAAACAATTAATAAACCTGAATAAAATCATCCTTAATCTTCTCTACTCAAAAGGGAATACAAGAAATGTTTATGCAACCCATTGTATTATAGTGAATTTGTATTAAACCTGTTTTGTTGTGGTATCTGTTCTAAGATGTATTGCCCAGAATTGCATGCACTGCTTCAGAAGGGCATTTATTTGAAACTATCAACAATTTAGTTTAAATTCTCCTTTGAATTTGTGAAGATTGAGATACAATTTATATTTTATTTCCTTTTTGATGTTTTTTGCATTCATGCATACAAATCCCAAAATGTCTCTGTCTCTCCATTGTCCTTGATCCCGATTTCTCACTATTTGAACTATATTCCAAATTACCTTTCCCAAATCCAAGGTTCATAGGCTCAAAATTCCGTTCAATTAACTTTACTTGCTGTAGATTTACATGCTTTTATATCTGTCCCTTTCAATCTTGCCCTTTCTCTCTATACTCCTTAAATACGCTCCAGAGCTTGTAGCCTCAGCCATTTAATAATTAATTCAACACCGTAATATGTGCTCAAAAGCTTGAAACCCTGGAACAGATCCCTAGACGACATGACATCTGCCGTTTAACAAAGCTTAAACTAAGGTCTTGAATCATTGTGATCTTTGAAAAATTGTGACAGAGGCATAAGTGATTTTCTGTCTTGTCTTTACACCCTGGTGGAGAAGCAATCATCTGAAGATTTGTGTTACTCATGCTAAATTCATATGTTGTGGGGGGATCTTCAGTGGACTGGTGAGTCACCCAAACGTGCCTTTAGTGCTGCTGCATTCTAGCAATGGGACCCTGAAGCATTCTTCTGGCAAGTCTGGTTGAGTCTCAGAATAACTGACTTGCTCTGCTCCATTAATTGTTTTGACAGTGTGAGACCCGCCCTTGGGTACACCCACAGTCAGAACTGTTCTTTAAATGTTTTTTTTGTGAAGTCTGCAAACATTCAAAGAATAAATTTTAAAATACTAAATGTTTAGAACACAAAAACAAGTTAATTATATTAAATCAATTCAAATGATATTATCTTGTCCTGGAGCAACAAGCAATCTGCTGGAGGAACTTAGTGGGTTGAACAGCATCAGTGGAGAGGGGGGGGGGGGGGTTAAGATGAAAAGCCTGTTTTAGGACGAAACCTAGCATCAGGATGGGAGTAGAGAGGGAAGATTGCTTGTGTCTACACTATCTTGTTCTTCTCATTGTCTGGGACCGTTTATCCAACTGAAAACTGAAATTTTATTCAACTGAGCGCTTATCAACTTGGCAGAGACTCGTTGGACAAATTCGATATCCTGAGTGAGTGAAGTTCATCCAAATGTCCTGGGATAGGTGAACGGTGGCACTTAAAACTGCAGAGTCAATGTAAATATGTCCACTAAAACAAAAACCAATAAAGGTTCTGTTTTTGAAAACCGACACTCTTTCCTTAAGTATTTTTTTTTCTTTATTGTACATTATATTCTCACCAGTTTTTAAAAGGGCCTCTTTCACAATTCTACTTCCTTTCTTAATATACATAAAAATCTAACCAGTTATTTTTAGTTTTTGTTTTCTTTCATGACTATTATTTCTTTATCCATTTCTTCTTGCGAATGAAACATTAAATAAACTAAAGGAATAGTTAGATCTCGCCGGATGTTGAGCAGCCAGGTTGTCGTCTCTGCGTCAATGTATGCCAGGCCCTGAGCTCCATTTGGTGGGTGGCGGAGCGGGCACCTAGAGATGACATAGTTGGCTGTCTGCTGTTCTGCTCCGCATTCACATGCTGGGCTCTGGCAGTGCCCCCATCTCATTTATCCCCCATTCATAAATACTAACTTAATATTTCCCTCCATAACTGGATACAGGAAATATCATAAAATAATTTGTGGACTTATTAACGGGGTTTTGTGGGGGGGGGAAAACTGTTTGTTGGCAATGAAACTAATGGGATGGTTGAGGACAAAATGATGCATTTGAGCTTTCACGAGGTATTTGATAAGATGTGAGTCACATAAGAGGCTTCTGCATAGGAATTGGGATGAAATTAGTTTGTTAGCAATGATTGAGGATTAGCAATGGACAAAATAAAGTAGCAATAAATTGACCATTCTCAAGTTAGAAGGATTAACTGGTGGGGTGCTGCCTAGATCAATGCTTCAGGCTCGGCTATTCCTAATCTTTTTCATTGATTTTAAACAAGGGGATTTTGTCATGCATTCATGTTTTTTGATGGTACAAAAGAGGGCAAATGAATAATTTGGGCAGGGGAAGCAAAATGTTTACCAAGACAAGCAAATAAGGTTAAGTGTGTGGACAAGAATAAATGCTGGCATATAATGCAGTGGAACAAATGGAAAAGCAAAACAATTTTTAAAGGAGAGAGATTTGTACTAGTTTGCAGCAGAATTTGTTTTCCTGTGAAACAAGATCTCATTAAATCAACACAGAACAATCAGCAATTGGGGAAGTCGTCATTTGAAGTTAGTTGTAATATTAGATTTTTTGTTATTATTTAAGGCTTTGGTGGGCTTATATTTGAACAATTTTGGGCTCCATACCAAAAAATTTGCGTAGTGTTTAGACAACATGGGGAGATGAGAGAATGATGTGACCCTATATGTTGAAATGCACAAAATCGAAAACTACTTCAGTGTGCGTATGAAATGCTGTTTTGCATCGCCGACACATGGACTGATTTCTTCACATAGTCTTTGGTTTGCTTCACTCCAAATGACAGTGTTCAATTGAGTATATTCACAGCTGACATCAGTATATTTTTGAACATGGGATTTATGTGGATTGGATTGGAGAATGGTTATTCATTATTTTATTGAATGGTGGAGAAGGTTCACGGAGAATGATTGGCCACGATTGCAACAATTTCTCATGTTCTTTGTTCTTTATAGTTCTCCCAGTCTGTTGAATCTCAATTTAGCGGTTTGTGTGAACTTGGTAGTTCACACAACTTGGTAACTTGGTCTAACGTGATAGTCATTTTTTTCATTGGTATATCTTGTTGCTTCAATAGGCAAGTGTAGTCTCTACATATTGTGGGTAAAAATTAGCTTTATACTGTACCTCTAAAAAACCCCCCACTATTTTGGGTTTTCTTATTAAAGTCTCCTCCTCTCCCTCAAAATCCAGTATTGTTCAATCATATTTTATGTATTTCTAAAATGTTCACTTATCAAATTATTGACTAATTCAGGCTTCAGATTCATTATAAAATTTGGTTAGTGTTTCTCTTTCCATGTCAATTCTAAAACATATTTTTAGAAAACAGCTTCTAATGCTCTCTGGAAATCCATTGCCACTGTTGGGTTGTCTTTCATCTCTGTCTATGAAAAATATAAAATTCTAATATAACCAATGGTTTTGTTGCATTCTTCCCTGATCTTGGTATTTGTACGTCTCGCCTACAAATCACTGTCAGGTCTGTAAACATCTGTCAGAGCCTTCCATCCTGTGCCATTCCTTAATTCGAACCGTGTTGTTTTCACTGCCTTGTTGCCTTTACTGAAATCCCTACTGCAAAATTGTCTTCTATTAATATTGTTGCTCTCCCTTCTCCAACTCTTTGTCGTCTCTAAAACATTGTATAGCTAGGAAGATTTAACACTTAATCTAACCATGACTCTGAAATGTCGACTGCAACATAGATATTATGTTACTGACATTTTGAACATACTGATGCCTGGAAATTTTCCAACTTGTTCCAAAGCTGATCTGATCTTTCAACCCTCTTTTTTATGATTATAGAGATGTTATTTTTCCACCAGGTCATCTTTCCACAGGCATACATTTATTGGTCTCTCCTTCATCTTTCCATTAAGGCTTGGTTCCAGCCCAGTAATTCCAGCAGCGCAGCATATTGCCAAAAAATTGAACCACCTTCTTATATCAGTCTTCAAACCTTGCAATCCTCTTCCTAATGCCAATGAGCACAGTTATTTTAAAGGCTGAAGGCTAAACACCCAGTCTGAAGAAGGATCTCGACCCGAAACATCACCCATTCCTTCTCTCCAGAGATGATTGATGCCTGTCCCGCTGAGTTACTCCAGCTTTTTGTATCTATCTTCTATTTCAAAGGCCTTGCATTTTCACTCCTAATTTCTCAACCCTTTTTCCCCCACCCCCCTCATGTGTTCTGATTTGTCCAAAAACATTTCTTTCAATTAAGGAATCTTAGAATAGTACACTGCTTGAGACGTCATGGCCCACGGAGTTTATGTTGACTCTTTTTGAAGATTTGTAATCCTCTTCTTTCCTCATATACTTATTTTTTTTCCCTCTTTTGCATGTAAATTTATTACCTTTTGAAGGTTCTGAAACCATAGTCGCTAACCTTTCAAGCAGCATATTCCAAACCCCAAACATTAAATTTGACAAAAACATTGTCAAACATGACTGTCATATCAGCTAGTCTCCTTCTGCCGATCAGCCTATGAACATGCAGCACGCCAATCACATCAGCCCAATTTTGACTTTGCCATCAAACCCACTGAAAAGGGAGGTGCTGTGGTAGTCTAGTGACTGACCTCCATGTTACGGAGGTTAGACTCCAAATTTCTGTCACCATCTTGTGCCTTCACTGGGCCATCACCCCGATAATAAACACAGGCCATTGTCTCCTGGACAATGATTTCATCACATCAGGAGATCACCCTTCCACAACCTTCAGCCTTTAAAGTGCCCCAACCCTGCACTGTTTCAATCTCTCACCCAAGATCCATAAACAGGACGGTTCTGGTAGACACATTGTTCTGCCTGCTCTAGCTCCAATTAACCATTTTTTTTCATACCTGGACTCTATTCTGTCTTTCCTTGTGCAGTCCCTTTGCATTTGCATCAGTGACATCTCTCAGGGCCTCTACCGTTCCAATTCCCTGGTCCCAAGCCTCTCATCCTTAGCATAGACGTCCAAGCTCTATATACTGTGTCTCCTTTATTCTGCTTGGGTAACCTGCAGCCCAATGCTATGAGTATTTCATTTTTCTACTTCATTTAACTCACAGCCCCAGTGAGGGGGGACCTCATTGAAACTTACCGAATAGTGAAAGGCCTGGATAGAGTGGATTTGGAGAGGATGTTTCCACTATAAATAGAGTCTAGGACTAGAGGCCATAGCCTCAGAATAAAATGATGTGCCTTTAGAAAGGAAATTAGCAGAAATCTCTGACTAAAGAGATTGGTGAATCTGTGGCATTCATTGCCACAGAAGGCTGGGGAGGTCAAGTCGATGGATATTTTTAAAGTGGGGTTTGACAGATTCTGATTAATATGGGTGTCAGGGGCTAAATAGACTGGATGGACTGAATGGCCTAATTCTAATCCTAGAACATGAACATTCACCTGTCCACCTAGCTTCCTTTTCACTTTTGTTCACCTCTTCCCTCCCCCTCTTCACCCTCCGTATAGTTCCACCCACCCTTCAACTGCCCCCCATCCTATCTGTTTCCACCTATCGCCTACCATCCTCTATCCACCCCCACCCACCTGTACTGCTATACATTGGTAATTTCTCTTCTCCCCTCCCAGTTCTGACCAAAATGTCAGCTTTCATGTTTTGTCTCCAAAGGGCTGCTTGACTTGCTGAATTTGTCCAGCACCCTGTTTTTTATTTGTTTTAGATTCTACCTTCTGCAATCTTATGTCTTCAAATGTATCCTCTATACTGGCAAAATGAAAGACATTGGTTACAACCTTTGTTGCTTGCACTCTGTGTCGTTTCTGAGCCACTCCCTGGCAGCTGTCTCAGTTTGTTGCAAAGATAAGAGAGGGTTGTTGGTGTCAGTTTGAATGTGGGTGATTCCCCAGTACACAGGAAGAATGTGTGATATGCCTCAGAACAAAAGCTGGAACAAGGGGTGCAGGTTATGTAAAGCTGAATAAGTACTAGGTATGTTGTATATCTGTGCTGCGGTTGGATTGTCAAAATGTGAACTGTTCTTTATTACAGGCAAGGAAGCATACTGAACAAGGACCTGTCGCCTGATAAAAAGTATGACAAAAAAAACTTGGAAAAATCATCTCTGTATGAATTTGACCCAACAGGTAATACATTTGTAGAGTCTTTGAGCCGTTTTCAGTTCCAGGCTTCAAATGGTTAGACTTTGGTCACAAACATTAGCCTGTGTAGAAATGAACTGCAGATGCTGGTTTAAACCAAAGATACACAAACACCTGAAGTAACTCGGCAGGACAGGCAGTATCCCTGGATAGAAGGAATGGGTAAAGTTTCAGGTCGAGAAGAAGGGTCTCGACCCAAAGCGTCACCCATTCCTTCTCTCCAGAGATGCTGCCTGTCCTGCTGAGTTACTCCAGCTTTTTGTGTCTATGTACACGTTGGACTCTTTCATTTGCTGCCTTCTTACTGATAAGTCATGGTTTACATTACCTTAATGCTCATCCACAGTAGATTTAGGCACTTTTTTGATCAACAGGAGAGTGAGTGAGTTGATGAATACATTCTACCACGCTGCTTTAATGCTTAGTGAATAAACTGGTTAGGGTAGCTTGCTGGATGGATCATTATTTTTCAACAAACGGGTCAGAGTGCTGGCAATGTTTGGTGTTTCACTGCTGGAGGGAATAGTTCTGAGCTAGGGTGGAATGTGGATGTATCTATTAGGCCACTTCCCTTGGGTTTTCTCTGCACCTGCAGGCTGTTACAAAATTTGTTATAGAAGCAGTCTCAGACCGACTGACTTATGTGAAGTGCACTTACATTTCTGGGGCTCTGGATGCAAACAGCATCTAGTATTCCAAGGGTCATTGATAGTGGGGATGGGATTCAGAGGAAAGTTAGAATTTTCTTTTCAGGCCAAAAGTTAACTTGCTTTACTAAAAAGCTTTACTGAGGCAGACAGGCTGGAAATGATATGGTAGAAAGAGAAATAATAAGGGAAGGAGAAATGGAGAAGGCTTTTTCTCCATGTCATTTAGAGAAGAATGGCTGAGCGCATTTGCACAGTAAACTGTTCCATCTTGGTTCAGGCTGTTGACCAAAAATATCAAATAGTTAATGTGGACTTCACAATCTGAGATGTCGGGTTTTGAAAAGCAAGATAAAGTCATCATTTCCCAAATGTAGTTTGAATTGCTAGAATACCAATGTCTTCTGTTGGACAAGAGCTATGCGGTAGGTCCAGGGTTCCCACCACTCGTATTGATCTGGCTGCCTTTCTGAATGGTTTGCTCGGTGCTTGCAATTGACTGTCTACTTCTGCTTTGTGCAGTCATGACATTCTTGTGAGTTCACAAATCTGCATTCCATAGCTAATTTATCCAGCAAACTGTTGTATAACTCGGGGAATTAGTATTGAGCTGGCCCATTTGATGTGACTAAATCATATCGGAACATAACTGCATGGTATGTTGGTGCCATTGGGGGGGGATGGTCTCCTGTGTTACATCAATGTGTTAATTATGCTACCAGCTTTTTGTCAAAACAATTAATTCCATTTCTTAACCCATCACGTTACACATTAACCTAATTTGTGTCATAGTTCCTCTTGTATATATTGAGTCTGTACAAAATTTTCCAATTTTGTGTTGATATGTGTGTGTATTTATATACCATTTTCTATGAGTAGTGAATCTACATGTTTCCATACATCTCCTTGCCCCCACCCCACCCTCTCCCTACCCTTCTCTTTTTCTGCTGTTATGCAGAGAGCTCGTCTAAACAAAAGAAGCCCAGGTTCAATTGCAATGACCATAAATGTGAGTCCTGTTAATCTGTGCACTAACTAGTCTGCTTTGCTGGCTGTCAGCTTGCTTGGTGCCACTGACTGATTCTATGTGCTTGTTGTGTCAGAAGCTGCTTTGCTATCTTACAGTGGGTTGGAATAGAGGATGTGTTTCAATCACCCATCTCCCACCTTGCTGAGTCCACAGAACCTCTGTGTTCCAGATGTAGTATATATTTTGGCCAGACTTGCTTTTGGGAAATTAAGTTCAGTCTCCAAACATATTTACAATGTCAAATCACTGGACTCCAAGGGGAAAACGTCAAGTGTACTTGGTGGCATTTCATAACATGAACAAGTCTTGTATGTGTTGGGACGTGGAGTTCTTGTGGCTGTTTATTGGTAGCAGAGCACGCTTGATAAGCTATAGGGCCTAATCCTGGTTCTATTTATATTGTGCTTTATTTTTTTTTAAGTCCTTTCCTGGTTGATCAAAACCAGTTACTGTTTGTAACCCTTTCTTCTTGTTTAAACCTGGCCAAACGCTCCTGGCTCAGAAAAACTTGTGCTTGTGCTACAGCATGGCCTTGCCTTTCTACCCACGGTGTCAGATCAACCCATCGGTGCTCCTATGTCAAGTCTCTCACCTGAATCACGTGCCCATGCTTTTCCAATCATAAATCTAGCTGTGCTTCTCTCACCTTTCCAATGCGAATTTGTGGCCTCTTAAATGTTTGGGGTGCTTTGTTACATGTTGATTCTTACAGTAGATCATCTCCATGGGATAAACATTGTATGTTGCTTTCCTTTCTTCCAATATCTATTCCATTGAAAATTTATGTTTTGATTTTTCTAGACATCTCTCTGTAGTTGTTCCGCGGGTTGAGTAGTTCGTCGTATCTTAACATGAGTGGAAATTGATTAAAACAAGTTCTTTGAAATAAGGCAGAAAATGGTGCATGTGTTCAGTATACCAGGAGCATCTATGGAGAGAGAAATGCAGTTGATGTTTCATTATTATTTTGAGCAATTTCTATTTCAAATTTGTAACATCGGCAGTATTTTATTTTTGAGTAGGTTCCTCTGTTCTAAATGCCTTAGTTTAAAAAGTTGGAAGCCCAAGGACAGTCAATAAGCAGCAGTGTGCAACACGCAGTGCCAAATTGATCACTCTAATTATATTTTATAATTAATTTCCCCTAATCAAAATCGTGATATTACGGTGTAAATTAAATGCTGATTTGTCATTAAATGTGTTTTTATAATATGCAATAAAACAAAAACAAAAAAAGACCCTGTTTTTTCCCCTCGCATCCATATATTTACTTGTATACCCACTCTGCTGTCCA
This sequence comes from Leucoraja erinaceus, assembly GCF_028641065.1. NCBI lineage: Eukaryota > Metazoa > Chordata > Chondrichthyes > Rajiformes > Rajidae > Leucoraja > Leucoraja erinaceus. The sequence goes on from NC_073408.1 coordinate 11,400,343, forward strand.
AAAGGTGTGATTAGATGCCCTTCCCATCCCAAGAATTGGGGGTAGTGAGGTGGGTCTTGGCAGTTCCTGGCTTCCTTTGTCTCGCATTTTGGTAAATTACTCATTGACTGACTGATTTCTATTCATTTTCTTTGTGACCAGGTCTAGTTCAGCGCTGTGTCATAATCCAGAGAGATGAAAATGGGTTTGGCCTGACGGTCAGTGGAGATAACCCAGTGTTTGTCCAGTCTGTCAAAGAGGGTAATTTTATACACTTACTCTGCTCTTTAATGTCTGGTGATGTTTTTTTTTTTTCCGATCAATCTAGTGTAGCTTTCATGGTCCTATTCTGTTAAATTGCATGTGGAAATTTCAGTGAAATATTTTAGCTCAACATGAAACGGGAGTCAGAATGTCTTCACTGGTTCCATTTTAAGCTCCAACTTTCCACATGTTTGTTTTGCAGATGGAGCAGCTGTGCGTGCAGGTGTGCAGCAGGGCGACAGAATCATTAAGGTGAGGTACAGCATTCACTGGTGCCAGTCATATGCAAGGAGAATTCTTCTGATTGAGCATGATGTGTGAATGGGAATTGATATTCACCATTATTAAAGTTGATGATTCCCAGGAGCTGTATTTGTGGTTTGTTGTTTACTGATGGCCCTTCCCATATGGGCGTGAGTGAGCAGTGTATCCAGGTGAGAACTGCTCTGCAGGAGCAGAAGAGTTTGTCATTTGACATCTAAATGCTTGTTACAGTCACTGTAATGCCCAAGAGACAAATATAACTATGCGTCTTGCATTTAGCAGGTTATTCAAAGTGTTAAAAATTGGTTGAAAAATGTGACTGAAAAGTACAAGACCATAAGGTGTGGAATTATGTAATCATATATGTATTTAGATCATTCCACACCTTGTGTACTTGTGCTTTTCACTCGCATTATTTCAACCAATGTTTAACACTTTGTATAACCTGATAAATTATATCTGTAAATCTTTGGTGTAATAGAAAACTTTCATGTGAAACTTCAGATGTTTGTCAAAAGTCCAAGTGAATTATTTCAGTAATTTCAACCAACTGCCTTGTCCATAACAGCATCAGAAAATTGAGGTGTTTATAGGGCCATGTGTCTCCTTTGTACATCCCTGCTGTTTCTCCATAATAAATTATTGAGGTTATCGGTGTTCTTCTTGATTGTAGATCCAAAAAGATGCAGGAAATCATGTTGCTGCTTGATAGGACTTTGGTTAGGCTGCAATTTGAATATTGTGTGCAGTTTTGGTTGCTCATTACAGGAAGAATACTTTGACAAGGGTGGAAGAAGTGGTTCACCAGAATACTGATTGGATTTGAGGGTATCAGCTATAAGGAGAGGTCAGACAAACATGGATTGTCTTTTCTGGAACGTCACGGGTTTAAGAGAGATCTGATATATAAAATAAATTTAAGGATATATGTGTGGGGAATTTCTAACCATCACACACTCATAACTTTAGCCTTCTAGAACCCTCCCTTGCTATGAGGTGGAATTATTTCTGATGTCCTTCCTATAGGATTTTGATCACGAGGATAATTGTCTTATTAACATTTTTTAAATCTGCGAACAGCAGTCGGTTTAAGATTCTACATGTATGTAATTTCTTTTAATTCTGGTAACCTTTCACAGATATTTATTAAGGTCTAAAGACGTTTAGTTAAATGTTGAATTGTATCACCATGCTGCAGATTTGATGCAGATCAGCACTGCTGCCTTGTAGTTCCAGCGACATGGATTTGATCCTGACCTTCATGATGCCTGTGTGAACTTACACGATTTCCCATGACTGTCTGTTTCCCTCTGCTGGCCCAACTTCCTCCCACGTCCCAATGACACGCTGATGTATAGGTTAATTGGGTAGCGGAAATATCAGTGCTTGGCAGAAGACTCGGAGGTGCGGAGGACCTGATCAGAATGCGTATGAGGAGTTGATGTGAAAAGGAACTGGTTGAGGGGTAACAATCGGGGGGAATTCAATTGATGGACTCCAACTCCGAGAGCTAGCATTGGGCTGTGTGCCCATTTCCTATGTTAGAAATATGAAGTATGTCAATGGTGATGTTTTGTCTGCAGGTTAATGGGACGCTGGTCACTCATTCAAACCATGTGGAGGTGGTTCGGTTAATTAAATGTAAGTGAAGCATTAACTTTTGAAAAGTCGTCTCTAAAATTTAATGTTCATGTTTCTCAGTCTCATAATGGCTTCTTTTGACTTTCATTGGCACAACTTTGGTCCTCATGTTGATAAACAGCAATAAAAGTTTCCAAAGGTGATGGAAAGACTGGAGGAAAGACTAGCTGCTGAGAGCTCTCTTATACCTGCATTATGGAGGCATTTAAACACACCTGAGCTATTACAAACAGCCGTGAAACTATGTGCCCCAAACATTATGGTGCCATGAAATGGGGGGGGGGGGGAGGACGACTATCTATAAACACAGCTGTAATTTCTACATGGTGAAAATGTATAAAAATACCCTTTAATAAAATCTGACAATGTGCACTTTATCCACATGTCATTTTATTCCTATTACAAATCTCAAATTGTGGCGTCCAGAGACAAATAAATGAATGATGGATCTTTGTCCCAAACATTATGGAGGGCATTGGATACAGAAATGTGAGGCTCATACTATATACCTTTAAAATTCCATCATCGTTGAGTGGTGACACATTTTCCAGCTTGACAGTTTCTAGATAGAGTGGGCCTTAGTTGTGGTGAAAGAGAAAACTGAATTATGCCACAGACTCTAATGTTTTACTTTCCAGACATACAGATTTAATGATTCATCTAAAGTATGTCACGGTTACTAATAAAATATTGCCCCATCGGACTGTGCAGTGTACTGTGTGCCCTCCCCATTCCAATAGATTGCCACTCTTAGACCTGTTCCCTCCCTGCCATGCTTTGCCAGATTGCTATTTCATGCCCCGGAGAAAATTTGAACTGAGTGATTGCGGGCAGAAGTGTTCGATTCTGAATTATGTTTGCCAATGAAGTGCAAAATCCACAGTGTCTGTATAACTTAGGTCCTGATGACATGCCTTCAGCATAAACCTAGAAGCAAAGTGATCTGCAGTTTGCTGTCCATTTAGGGTTTTAAGGTTACTGCCGGTGGTTGCAGATTTCCAGAAGTTACAGCTGACATGTGTGGTCTGCACCAGAGCTCTGTGCCTCGGTGTAATCTTGGTTCCACATTAGGGAAGTAGTTAAGACCACAGTCACTTTGTCACAAGTTCCTCACTGAAGCAGCTGCAGAATTAGTAGTTAAAATGTCGGGTGACTTTGCGATAAGGCAGTGGGCGTGTTTCATTAAGATTAGCTTTGCCCGTTGTTCATTGAGCAGTTGATGAGCGTTGCCTTTCATTGTCGATCAGAAAGAAACACTTGTATTCTACAACATCCTACAGAATTCAGAATATCTGAAAGCATTTACTTCCATTGAAGTATATTTGAAGTGTAATCACTATTGTAATGTAAGAAGCTTGCAATATGCGGAGCATAGATCCCCACCCAAATGATCTTTAAATAATGACTCGTTAATCTGTATTTTTACCCATTGAGGTGACTGCCTAAAGAGTCGCATATATACAAAACAACTCCTATACTCCCAGAATTAGGAAGGGCACAGTGGCACAGCAGTAGAGTTGCTGCCCCACAGCATCAGACACACTGGTTTGATCCTGACTGAGTGCTGCCTGTACGAAGTTTGTACATTCTCACTGTGACCGCGTGGGTTTTCTCCGGATGCTCCGGTTTCCTCCCACATTCCAGACATGCAGGTTTGAAGGTTAATTGGCTTCTGTGAATTGTCCCTTGTGTGTAGGGTAGAACTAATGTAAGGGTGATCGATGGTCGGCACGGACTGGGAGGGCTGAAGGGCCCGTTTCCACGCTGCATCTCTTAAACTAAAACTAAATATTGGCTGCTCAATTGTCGAGCTGCTCAGACTGACTGAACCTAAATCTGTTTTGGTTTGGGCCTATTGCAGGAGATGTGTACACTGTGTTTTGCTTTCTATTACCAGCTGGGTCGTACGTGGCTCTCACGGTCCTGGGCCGTCCTCCTGGCTCTCCCCAGATACCATTGACTTCTGTCGATGGAGATGCTGGCGGTTTCTTTTTCCCCGGTCAACAAAGTCAAATGGCCCCAAATCCAACTTTCTCCCACCATTCTTCAAGCAGCAGTTGTCCTGAGAGGATCACAAGCCCCATGCCTGTGGCGGTGAGTATGCAAAACTTTATTCTAATTCCATGCATAGCTGATTTGCAGTGGCTCAGATATTACTTTTTCTCAGAGTTAACTGTTATTGGCTCCCTCTAGTATCAATCTGCCACTCGCTTCCTACAGGATTTGTGCTGTATTGTCAGATCTGCTTGTTCTTTGAGTGGCAGAATTCCAAGCACCTTTGTGTGAATGGAACACTACTCTCGACAGAAGTTATTGTAAACTAACATGTGATCATCAAACCCACAATCCTCTTCGCCTGTCTCTTGATCAACGTTGGCAAGTCTGGCTGCCTGGCAATAAAAAGCATGAATGGTGTTTTCTTTCCCTCTAGTGGTGGAAATAGTATTTCATCACTTAAGCAGTGATAGTTTGCAAAATTAAATTCTCATTGAGTGGTGTTGACAGGAGCCCGTACCATCACATTCTACCAGTAAACGGGAAAGTATTCTTATCCTAAAGGGAACATAAATAAATTGTTGCAGTCTAATAGTCTTGAACTTTGTGTTGCTCAAAAGAGCCAGACAAGCAAACGTCAAGCTTTAGCCCCCTCTCTCTACCAATGAGTGCATCTCTCTCTCGCTCCAAGTATCTTTTCAATTGCCTTTTCACAATGAGCCCCTACCTGCTTCTTTCCCCGCCACCCTCCAAAAGAAAAACTGTCTACCCTCTCTCTGTCACTTGTCTACCCTCTCTCTGTCCATTTAATATAAACTGGAGACTTGCACCGAGTTCTTTGAAGAAGTGAGTGACCAGAATGGAGTCTGACTCTCTCCTATTCCTTACACAGGAAGATAACATTGTGCACAACCAGAAGGTTGAAATTCTGAGGAACATGCTGGGCACAGAGTTACGGCAGCTGGAGGTATGTCAGATTGTTCAAGCCACAACTTGTTTAACAGAAAAGCAGATAAAAATGGAAATCTTCTATCCCATGAAATCTTGCAAACCTATGAAATTTGACATTCACCTGCTGAACTGATGATTCTGATCACAGGTCATTCTGGTCGTGTGCCTGACAAGTGCAGGTTTTAATATTGACCACAAATGTCGCTATGCCAGATACATAATGGATTATTTATTGAATAAAACATCCTTCACACAGTCCCTTTGCATTTGCAGGCTCAGTGTCATTGTCATCTCTGTGTGAGTTGTCTGTTTATCGCCAGCTGCTCACAGTTTGGCGATTTGATAGCGATTTGCTGGAACTGATGGGATCTCTTCACCAATGTTTACACAAAGTTTTGGGCAGTGCACCAAATAATCCTGGGTGATACAAATAAGACACAGAAGAATCTATTGCCTTCCACTGGGACTGTTTTGGCCCAACACTAATGTTAACTCAATTTCAAGACCAGGGTTGATAATTTGTGGTGCTTTTTTTTTAAAAAACAGCAACTTAAGGAGAAATACACAAAGAATCCATCGCCACAGGTACTTCGAGATCAACAGGAGGTGGAGAAGCACATCCAGCAACTCCAGGAACAACTTAGCAAAGCTACAGGTTCCTTACAGGTGAGGCGTCTTTGTCTAAAGTAAGAACTTGTTAACAACCCCTTGTCCATCCTCTGGGGCAAGAAACCTTTGTGAGCTTATTACTACTTATGTCACAATCCATGCTTTGCCTTAAGAAGATGCTTATTGTTGGATGGCTAATTCGTACTCTGGGTAGGTGTTTTCTAAATAAACCTGGGTTAATTTGCTGTAATGTAACTAATCCAATCTTTTAGTTATCTATATGGTGGAAGAAGAAGCTGTGTCTCTGCCTTGATTTTACCTTCCCACCATCCTCCACCTACAATCCCTGTTCTAAATGTTTTTAAAGTAATTTATTCTAATTATTATTTTTTCCTTCAGGATGGCTCAAGTGCAGGTCGACACTCGGAAACACTATCTATTGTTGAAAGACTGACTGAAGGTGAGGACTAAATTGTTTCTTCATGCCTTATTGATGAGTGACTCTTTAAACAGTCCAATCTTTACCTAAAATCTTCACTTACTAATCTAAATCCCTAATTGGGATTTGTGGATGTATATGGATCCTGGACTGAGATGTCTTCTAGTGGCTGTAATGGATTACAGGCTGAGAACAACGCGCATGGTCTCGCCAGGGTGAGATACTGGGGAGAGAGATTCTCATTACAGAAGCAAAATGATAGTTTTCTTTTGAAGGAGGTTATTTTTGATCTGGCAGCCATGTTCTCTCAGTGTTTCAAGCAACACCTCAATTTGTCAGGTTTATTGCAGTAAAATGTGTAGCGTTGAAAACCGTTATTTATTTTCCTTATTTGTAACAACCATTAGAAATCCTGAGTAACATCAGTAATGAGATCTCTCTGTCAGCTACTTAATTTATTTAGTTTATTTAAGCATACTTTTTTATTGGCGCACTTTTGCACACATCCATTTCCTTTCTCAACATTGTCCTCCTGTACACAATAGCATCCCCCTTGGGAACCTCACAATCCAATCCACCCCCTTTTTGTACCCTCCCTCTCCTCCATTCCTTCCATCTTTTCAAACATCCAAGTGTCCCTATTTTACCCTTTTTTTTGTATATAGTAGACTTGTTTTTATTGCAGGGTATTTGGAATGGGACGTTTAGTAATTTCTAGTTGCATAAGAAGTAGAGAAGTAACCCTGCTCATCAAATCCATCTAATCTCACTAATTTGCTCAGTCCCTGTATCCTTTGATAATCTCTTTGTTCTTTAATTCATTTTCAAAACATTTGTTGGTCTCTTGTTCTAAAATTATCTCTCACATCAAATGATCCATTAAACATTTTATAAACATTTTTTGTTGTTGTTGTAAATCGGTCTTTTGCCTAGTCATTTACCTACCACTGTCTTAGTAACTTGCTTTGGCAATATAATGCATTAGATCTAAAGGTAAATTGTGGCATTGTTACAGAATATATTTCTGCTCATCAGCAATACTTCTGTCCCATTCCCCAGCTCTTTCCTCAAAGCCCAGCAAATTAATCTATCTCAAATCCTTATCTAATTTCCTTTCCAAATCAAGTGAGAGAAAGCCACTGGTATTGATGTGGAACCTGTGAATAACTGGTTGATGCTGCTTTTTCCAGTCATTGAGCTTATGTACCATGAAAAAAGCCCCTTCGACCCAATTTATCTATGCTGACCATGTTGGCTTTCTGGGCTAGTCCCATTTGCTTGATTTTGGCACATTACCTTCTAAATTCTTAGAATTCATATCATGATAGTTTCAGATTAGTTCTTTGTGACGTCCTTTCAAACATCACACTAAATAATCCATCTTGAATGGTTCTGGAATAAGCATATCAACTCTTTTAATGCTTACATCGCCTCATGATCTGTGATATTCTTATCCGAGTCCCTAATTTAGCAAACCGTTAATCCAAAATTCAATCTTGGATTATAAAACATCATGCAACTGAATATTAAGATGGCTGATGTGTTTATCTGTCAGAAGACAGACAGCCCAACATTTTTGTCTTTAGCCTCGGGTCAAATCTTGTTTGACAGCACTCCTGCTAAGCATTTCTCGGAGTGTTGGTGGCACCAGGTTCTGCCTGGTTGCTGCAGATTCTGCTGCTGAATTATTTTGAGTTTTGTACCGCTTTCTGGGTCAGTTAAGCAGACGATATATCGACTGCATTCTCCAGGTAGCTAGAGAACATTGAATTGCTAGGTGTCACCTTTGTTCAAGTACAATTGCATATTTGCTGTTTTCTGTCTTCTGACTGATTCTTGTTCACTCATCAGATGCAGGGGACTGGGAGCATGACCTTCAATCACCGAGTGAGAATACAGGGTCCGATAGAAGTCGCATTTCATTCAGCCGTGCAGAGGTGAGCAGTGCATATAAATGCTGCATTTTGGGGCAGGACCTTTACGGTAAAGAGTAAAGTTCTGGGAACCGTGTTATAGTGTAGAGAGATCTAGGAGTGCCGGTACTTAGTTCCTTGAAAGTGTCATTACGGGTAGATAAGGTGGTCAGGAAGGCTTTTGGCACATGGGGCTTCTTCAGGCAGGGTATTTAGAAGTTGGAATCTTATGCTACATTTCTACAAGGCACTGGTGAGGCCTCAATTGGAGTATTGTGCTTAGTTTTGGTCAGCATGTTAGTAAAGATGTTACGTTGGAAAGAATGTTGAGAGGATTTATGTGGGTGTTGCCAGGACTTGAGTGCCTGGGCTATAGAGAGAGGTTGGCAGGCTAGGACTCTATTCCTTGGAGCGTAGGAGGATGAGAGATCTTATAGAGGTGTGTAAGATCATGAAGGGGAACAGGTAAGGTAGACGCATAGTATTTTATCCAGGGTAGGGAAATCGAGAACCAGAGGACATAGGTTTAAGGTGAGAGGAGAAAGATTTAATAGGAATCTTAAGGGCAACCTCTTCACACAGTTTGGTGAGTGGTGTATGGAATGAGCTGCAGGAGGAGGTAGTTGAGACAGAAACTGTAACAACAGTTAGAAGGCATGGATATGAAAGCTGAGCTGAAGGGCCTGTTTCCTTGTTGTATGACTTTATATGAGATTTATATTTTTCTGTAATCTTGCATTTTGCATGATTGACAGTGGTTGAAGCGTGCAACTTGTGTAGCTCTGCAATCACTCAAATCCTCCTGTTTCTTAACATAACAATTACAAATATTAAAATTGTTTAAATACAAATTATAAAGCCAAGCACCAAACAATTTTATGATTTTGGATTTTAGCAATATTTTACTGAGTTACAATTCAATAGAGTAAATGTTGATGTTAATTTTTCCCTGAGTAGTGTCTCTGATCCTTTGCTACTTGTGGTTTAGTTGATGAAATTGTTATGGTGTTCTCAATCTCCGCGCCGGCAACCAGAGCTTCAAGATCTTGGCTGAATATTTACGTGGTGCTGAGGGAATGTTAATATGGCAAAGGTGCCTTGTTTCAGATGAGCTGTTAAATGAAGATCATATCTGTGGTGTCAGGTGGATGTAGAGGATCCTGTAGCAATAAGAATTGGGACCTGACAAATGGCTCAGTTAATGACAATTTTAAAAACAGACACTTGGTTGTTATCACCTGGTTGAATTGTAGGAGATTGCTACGTGCAAATTGACTCATATTTTCTACGACATAAAGACTACACTTCAAAACTAAATGCCCCTGAAAAGAATTGTTGTCCTCAAAGGTCCTACATTTCTTTTAAATATTGAGATACCCATATTTCAACCAATGTGTTCTTCTGATTGATGATAGTGGGAGGTTATTTGTTGGCCCCGAAGTTCCAGGGAGTGGTGAGCATTTGCATACTTGCTGATCTCCCCTTGTGTCCAAATGTGTCCTGACCCTGGATTCCAAATGTGTCCTCATGCACAACTCTTCCTTGTGGTGGGACTGTGAAGAAGGCTGTGGAAGCCGTCAATGGTTATTTTTAAGATGAAGATTGATAAGTTCTTGATTAGTATGGGTGTCATGAGTAATGGGGAGAAGGCAGGAGAATGGTGTTGAGGGGGAAAGATAGATCAACCATAGGTAGACACAAAATGCTGGAGTAACTCAGCAGTTGAGGCAGCATCTCTGGAGAGAAGGAATGGGCGACGTTTGGCTGATCATCCAAAATCAGTACCCCATTCCTGCTTTTCCCCCCCATATTCCTTGATTCCATGGCATCATCACGATGATATGCATAGGTATTGGCACTGGCATTATCACGATGATATGCATAGGTTCCTGCTGAAAGCAAATGGGGGTGCCTTATTAGGTTATGACATTCTGCATGGCAGCTGGCTCAGCCTGAACAATCCAACGATCCTACAGATGCATGAACCACAATTGCACGTCAAAAATTAGGTGAAGCCCATTGAGGCATGTCGAGGCTGTGAAAGGTTGAGTATTTAATCGAGTTTGCATTGTTTTTCCTTTTGCAGTCTATAATAAGTAGCCCGTCTCCCCCATGTGATGGCCATTTTCACCGAGACTCCCTCAACAGTAGCCCCAAGATCTCCCCAAAAGATGCCAGCAGTTTCTGTGAGAGTATGGACGTCGATGAGAACCAGGACTGGGTATGGTTTATTTCTGACCATCAGGCACTACTTTAACTGCCCCCCCAGGAAGCTGTCAATTCTTTCTGTCCTTTTTGTCGATTGTTGTAAACAATTATTTTTGAATTCCACGAATATTCATATTTATAATTGAGCTGTAAATGCAATTGTTCCAAACATCCATTTTCAGTGAGTTCCTTGAAGTACTCAACATTTTGGTACATGATCTGAAGGATTCTACAAGAGAGTGGGCTGCCATGAAGCAGTAACATTGTGTTTAGTTATTGTCACATGTACCAAGGTACAGTGAAAAGGTTTTGAGTGCTTGCTATATCCAGTCAAAGAAACTAAATGTTTTTGGGCATGGAACTCATGGGTGGGATTGGAACCATAAATAGGAGCGTGACTAGGGTGGAGGGTGAGAGAGTTTAGTTTAGCATGCATGAATACAATCAAACTGTGCACCGTGCACAGATAGAGAATACACCATTTAGTGCAAATATATAACATGGAAGTCCGATAAAGTCCAATTAAAGATTGAAGGTCTCCAATGAGATAGATGGCAGTTTGGGAATGGGATTTAGTTGGAGAGGATGGTTCAGTTGTCTGATAACAGTTGGGAAGAAACTTTTCCTGAATCTGGAGGTATGCGTTTTCCAACTTCTGTATCGCTTGCCTGATGAGGGAGAGGAGTAGAGGGAGTGACCAGGGTGAGACTGGTCCTTCATTGATTGAAGGATGAGTCCCAACCTAGTACAGGTGCACAACCTTTTATCCGAAAGCCTTGGGACCAGACACTTTTCGTAATTCATAATTTTTCGGCTTTCGGAATGGAAGATTTTTAGCGTAGATTTTAATGGCTGGTGGAGTGGCAGAGTGCTTGGCTCATATCCGCAAGGTCGCGAGTTTGCGCCTCGATCCCGGCAGTTACTCGATCGCGAGTTTGAGTCTTCAATGTAGTTTTTTCTTGCAGAATAGGAGAGAATAGGGAGGGTTAGGCTGGGATCATTCTCTGCGAGATGATCTTAGTGCGGGAGACAAGTGTAGGAGAGGTGTACTGACTGTGGGCAGAACTTTGGAAGTGATTGCCCACCATTCTCAAAAGCCGCTGTGTCTCCCTGTCCCTCCAACTCCAGAGGAATCCGCTCCCCGATGCGCCGCTATGGCGACAAGTGGCAGTTCGCCCACAGCCCGAGCTGCGCCCCCTCATCCGCAACCCGGGTTCCTCTGGAGTTGGAGCGGGGCTGGGCTAGAGTTGCTGCTGGCTGTGAGTCTCTGGGATCTCCGTGCTTGCAGTCGGTGTCCCGTTGGTCCTGACGTCTCCGGTCACCCCTCTGGACTGGAGCTGAGACTGGGAACTGTACCGCCCTTGCCCCCTCCCTCTGCAACTGCAAACAACTCCACAGTTCCCAGTCTCAGCTCCTGTACAGGGGGGTGGCCGGAGACGTCACAGCCCGAGCTGCGCCCCCTCATCCGCAACCTCAAGACCAAGACGTACCTTGCACACCATCAGCTTCGGTCCCTACGGGGAGCGTGTTCCTCTGGAATTGGAACGGGGCTGGGCTGCTGCTGGCTGTGGGTCTCTGGGATCTCCGTGCTTGCAGTGGGCCTGGGGGCCGGTGTCCCGTTGGTCCTGACGTCTCCGGTGATTGGCACTAGCTCCGACGTGAAGACAGTGCAAAACCCCCGCGCCGGTGCAATGGGCGGGGAGCTGGAGAGGGGAGGGAAGGGGTCACACACATGGCCTGGAAGCAGAGGGGTGTAGGTGGGGTGAAACTTAAGGGAGCGACAATTTGCTGCTGCCTGCCCGCTGAGTTAAAAAGTTCTCATGCAAGACTCACGATACACTGTGTATCGTGAGTCTACCGTGGGAACTTTTTTAACTCAGCGGGCAGGCAGCAGCAGATTGTCAATTATTAACCCTCCCGCGCAATATACCCTCACCTTCTCTTTTATGAATGGGGCTTTAGTTCCCCTTTCTTCGAGGACCGACCGGAGGTTCCGCTGTCACCTCTGCGGGCCGCCCTCGGTGAACGTTTTCAAGGACCTTTCTTCAAGGACTGAAAAAATGTCGCTATTCGGAGGTTTTCGTTATTTGGAACTTGGGATAAAAGGTTGTGCACCTGTAGCAAATAATGATCCTACATCAGCCAGGGCAACAGTGGAGGATAGCTCGAACATGTCTCGGGGCAATAGCCTTTACTGAGCAAGTAAACATAGATAGAGGCTAAAGGATAAAATGATGGAGGTAAGCTAGTGCAGAAGCTGGTGTCAATGTCAAATATTTGACTATAGTTTTTGTAATAAGCTTTTCTTCTTCTTCTTTCTCTACCTGAAGGATTCGCCGTCCTCCGGGCTCAGCCCACCACGGGTTGCAGTGCCGATAATTGGAGCGGAGGATGATGATTTTGATACCGAAGCTGAGCAGGTAAGTGTCCATTGCTGAAGTTAATTTGACCAGAGGTAGTGTGAAACTACCTAGATTGTAATTGCTGTCTGCTCACTTTACAGACTGATGTCCAGTGCAGCTGTTTCCAAACTATTGACCTGGTGAAATCCCGGCCGGCACATTTGGTTGCATTTTTACATCATGTCGTGTCGCAGTTTGAAGCAGCTCCATTGGTAAGGATCATGAACTAAGGTGAGAGGTAAAGTTCAGACACGTGTCTGCAGGTGATAGAACCCCGAGCAAAAATACATACCGCTGGAGTAACTCAGCAGGATAAGCAGCACGTGTGGAGGGAATGAACAGGCAAGATTAAGCCCAGTAATCTCCGATTAAAGATAGTGTGAGGGTTACCAAAGAGGTAGTCGGTAGGTCAGGACCACTCTCTAGTTGGTTCAGTTGCCTGATAACAGCTGGGAAGAAACTGTCCGTCAAGGTTTCAAGGTCAGTTTTTTGTCACATGTAACAATTAAGGTACAGTGAAATTCAAATGACCATACAGCCATACTAAAAAAGCAATAAGACACACAACTACATAAAAAGTTAACATAAACATCCACCACAGCAGGTTCTCCACTGTGATGGAAAGCAATAAAGTCCAATCTTTTTCCTTTATTCTCCCGCGGCCGGGGCGATCGAAACTCCCACGTCGTGACGATCGAAGCTCTTGTGTCGTGACGATCGACGCTTCTGTGGCTTGGAGTTCTCGAAGTCGTTCTCCGACTCCCTGCATCTGCAGTTATGCATTTTCACACTTCTGTATCTCTTGTGTGATGGGAGAGGGGAGAAGAGAGAGCGCCTGGCGTGAGACTCAACATTGATTATGTAGCTAGTCTTGCCGAGGCAGTGTCGATGGAGTTGATGGAAGGGAGGCTGGTTTGCATGACGGTCTGGGCTATGTCCACAATTCTCTTCAATTTCATGTGGTCTTGGTCGAGCTGCTCCAAAACCGTGCTATGATGCATCCTGATAAAATGTTTTCTACGAAGCATCTGTAGAAATTGGTGAGGGATATCGGGAACATGACAAACGTCCTAAGTCTTCTAAGGGAGTAGAGGCGTGGTGTGCTTTCTTGACCATTGCTTTGATATGGCTGGTCCAGGACAAGTCGCTGGTGATGTTTACTCCGAGGATCTTGAAGCTTTTGATCATCTCCACTTCGGCACTGTCAATGTATACCTGGCTATGTGTACTGCTTTGCTTCCTGATGTCGATCATAGTCTCCTTTGTCTTGCTGGCATTGAGGCAAGGTTTGTTGACTGGCACCAGGTTTCGAGGTTCTCAAACTCCTTCCTGTACCCCATCTCGTCATTATTGGATATCCGACCCAGTACAGTGGTATCTACAAATTTATAAACTGAGTTGCATTTGTATTTGGCTTTCAGTCGTGGGTGTATAAGGAAGGGAGAAATGTATGTGCCTTTAAAGAGGCTGAAGGATAAAATGATGGGTTGGGGCAGGGGAAAGAGAGGGGCAGTAGGTGGAGTATTACTTGTACTTGGAGAATTCAATGTTCGTACCATTAAGTTGTAAGCTACCCAGGAGAAAATGTGATGCTGTTGCTCCGGTTTGCGTGTGGCCCCACTCTGGCTACGGATGAAGTCCGGGACAGGAAGATCAGTATGAGAAGGGGAGTTAGCAACTGGGAGCTCCAGCAGCCTTCGTAGACAGAGTGCAAGAGTTCAGCAAAACAGTTGCCCAGTCTATGCTCAATCTTGCGAATGTACGCTTATCTCCAATTCCAAAGTCTGATATTTCTTCTTTCGCCTCCCCCTTTCCTTTCCACCCATATCCCTCTTCAACTGCATATCATATTTGACATTCTTTTGTCTCCTTTTCACCTCAAGCCCTTCCCCCCACTAGGCCCTTTCTCACCCCCACCTTTCTTTTCCAGCTTTGTTCCATCAGCCTGACCATTCCCTCTGCAGATGCTGCCTGACCCGCTCAGCTCCTCCGACAGTTTTTTTTTTTTGCTTGAGAGCAAAAGTTGTAGTGTCAGCTATAAGGATGTGGACAGATGGTGAAGATTGGTGCTGGGGTTTGTATATAGGTGTGGTCTTGACGTTTGGGAAGGGTCACATTTTTGTATTAGAACTGCCAGTGATGAAAGGGGCTGTTTAGTTTTTGGACAAGAGATCAGTTTTACTGGTAATTGCTTTTTAATAGTTAGTGGTTTATTCTTTTCTACTCAGCTCTGTTACCTCTACGCCGACCTCTACCATCACACAAACTCCAAGGATCATCGACGAATTTTTCTCGAGTTTTGCCACCTTTTCCTTGAGAAGGGCTCGGTGAGTCGTACAGTGCAATAGTGCTGTGACACTTTCTGTATCTTGGAATTGTCCAGACCTTTGGCACAAGGATTATGTGCTATCTGGAACAACTTGAATGTTATTGCTTATGTCCTAGTATGGTTTATAGTATCTATAGATCAATCTTTGTTATATATATATATATATATATATATATATATATATATATATATATATATATATATATATATATATATATATATATATATATATTCATATTCAATAACAACATAGCAATAACATTCAAGTTGTTGAACATAACATCTATGAAACCACAAACAGTGGATACTGCCTTGTTCTGCTGTTCACTACTGTGGATGCAAAATAATGTGTGTTTGTAGCAATTAATGATTCAAGCTTCAATGTTGCTTGCATTATGGTGTTTATGCCACTTTGCATTTACCTATTGGTTTATTCATTGCATTTTTGTTCTGCATTTTCTCCCAGAATCTCAAAGTTCACGTACCAGAATGGATCAGCACAGAACTAGGTAAGTCCCCAAAGCCAATATGTTTCCAAACCTATATTTTTCATGAGACCCAGGTGCATTCACTACTTTGACTAAATGCCTTGATATAGGAAGAATGACAATGCCGCTTAATAACACAAAATAACAATCCAGGTGTCTCCAACTCCGAAACGGTTTGGACTGTTGCTCGCTCTTTGGTATCCAGTGCCACGTAGCGTCAGTCAGTTCTTGCCAAATTATCTTCAGCAGCACCTCACGGGCCTGTTGCTTCCAATACTCGAGAGAACATGGTCTAATCTGAATCTTGAAGAATGCATGTGATTATATTATTTTCTATCGTGCTGACATTACCTGTAATCGATGCTTCCTGAAATCGAATAAAAACAACTCCTTGGATCTGAACAGTCTGTGTACATCATAGTGATCGCAAGCCCTTTTGCCATTAGGGTCATAGAGTCATAGAGCTATACAGCATGAAAACAGACCCTTCGGCCCAACCTATACATAGGTGGTCAACAGATTGTAGCACTGAGATCAATCGACACTGGATAAATCAGTTTGCAATTTAGGACTTATTTTGTGCCAACGCCTCCAATACGGTTAAAAATGTTGATCCCCTGGTGTCTCAATAACAGTTTAGTGTTCTCTTTTTAACTATTGAGTGAATTGAAATATTTGCTCTGCAATTGCCTGCTCTGATTATCTTTAATATTGATACATTATTATTCCGAGCTGATCCTACATCCATCTGTTCTTTGAATTTGCCTCCTATCGCACTCGCCCACATTCACTTAACGAGTCACGTTGATCCTTTATACTCTAGAATCATGAAGGGGTGACTAGATGGTGAAACTCTGAGACCTGTCAAATGCCTTAAATCCTTTTGACATTTACTAGTCTCAAAAAGATCACTAGATTGTTTTTATTTGTTCTGGTAATCAAACGCATTTGAAAGAAATGCAGTCTTAAATAATTACAACAATAATTAAAAAGTGCTTGAAACAATAAGATTTTAAAAATAAATCTCATCTGCTCATCTGGTGTAAAGTTGAGGGGTATGTGCGAGTGCCTCTGCTCCAACCTCCAGCACGTTTGTGCTCCAACACCAGTCTTGGTGGCATTAAACCATAACTGGTTTTCATATTTCAATGTGGAGGAGTGTAAGCCAGAGACAAGCTCACCTGCAAGGAGGACATTTCTACTGCTTCTGTACAGAGCTGCTAACCAGAGGTAAATGCTCCAATTTGTTTCCAGTGATGTGGTGTTCATGACCAAAATGTGGTCTCTCATTCGTTGAATAAGTGGCAAATGTATCAGCATAATTGTTCTCTCTGTTCAATTGTTTCAGAACGTAGAAAAGGAGATCAGTCTGAGGAAATGCAACGTAGTTGTGTGCAGGGGATGCAGGACATTGTCCTGCCTGATGTTCAGACACATCTGGAAGATTTCAGGTAAGCACAGAGTCACTGCCATCATGAACTACCAGAGCAAGTCCCAAGCAACAAATCCATGCAATGTAATAGAACTGACCTGTCCAAGGGAAGAGATGAGCCACCATCAACGCATTCCTCTCTTTCCCAGTCCCCTGGCATTGGTAATGGTTTATTATTGTCACGTGGTATATCGAGATACAGTAGAATAATTTGGATTTGCGTGCTGTACAGGCCGATCATACCATGGATGATTGCAATCTAATCATACACGAGTGACTGGTTGGGTGCCGCAAGGCTCGATGCTGGGACTGCAGCTATTTACAATATTCATCAATGATTTAGATGAAGGGATTCAAAATTTGCAGATGACACAAAGCTGGGTGGCAGTGTGAACTATGAGGCGGATGCTATGAGGATGCAGGGTGACTTAGACAGGTTGGGTGAGTGGGCAGTTGCATGGCAGATGCAGTTTAATGTGGATAAATGTGAGGTTATCCACTTTGGTGGCAAAAACAGGAAGGCAGATTATTATCTGAATGGTGTCAAGTTGGGGGAAAAGGGGAAGTACGAGATCTGGGGCTCCTTGTTCATCAGTCATTGAAAGTAAGCATGCATCTAAATCATTAATATATATTGTAAACAGCTGCGTTCCCAGCACCAAGCCTTGCGGCACCCCACTAGTCACCACCTGCCATTCTGAAAGGGAGCTGTTAATTCCTACTCCCTGCCAACCAATTTTCTATCCATGTCAATACCTTACCCCCAATATCATGTGCTCTAATTTTGCTCACTAATCTGTGTGGAACCCTATCAAAGGCTTTCTGAAAGTCCAGATACACTACATCCACTGGTTCTCCTTCATCCATTTTACTTGTCACATCCTCAAATTACAGAAGATTAGTCAAGTAGGATTTCCCCTTCATAAATCCATGCTGACCTGGACCAATCCGTTTACTGCTATCCCAATGCACCGTTATTACTTCTTTAATAATTGACTCCAGCATCTTCCCCACCACCAATGTCGGGCTAACTGGTCTATAATTCCCTGCTTTCGCTGTCCCTCCTTTCTTTAAAAAGTGGGATAACATTAGCTACTTTCCAATCCACAGTAACTGATCCAGAATCTATGGAACATTGGAAAATGATCACCAATGTGTCCACGATTTCTAGAGCAAACCTCCTTGAGTACCCTGGAATGCAGACCATCAGGCCCTGGGGGTTTATCAGCCTTCAATCCCATCAGTCTACCCAACACCATTTCCTGATTAATGTGAATTTCCTTCAGTTCCTCCATCACCCTTGATCCTCTGTCCCCTAGTATATCTGGGAGATTGTTTGTGTCTACCTTAGTAAAGACAGAACCAAAGTACCTGTTCAACTCATCTGTCATTTCCTTGTTCCCCATAATAAATTCACCTGTTTCTGTCTTCAATTGACCCACATTTATCTTAACTAATCTTTTCCTTGGAAGATTGGGAATACATCCTTAAGGTTTCTTGCAGTTTTGCAGTAGATATAAAGAGATATATATAGCCATGTTTCCTGTCTCATTTTTATGTTTGCCAGAGATACAGAGTTCTGCTACCTGTCCCTACCATTCCATCCATTTCATATACTTTAATGGTTCCTGCGGTTTTGTCGAGAATGTTTGGGTACAGTTTTGCTTCCTTGTCCCTTGTCTGATTCCCTCTTCCTGCATTCCCCAATGCGATTCTGTTTTTTGGAGGAGGTGACTAAGGTGATTGTTGAGAGTAGGTCAGTGGATGTTATCTGTATGGCTCTTACTAAGGCATTTGATCAAGCCCCTCGTGGTAGTCTGATCCAGAGGATTAAAATGCATGGGATCCACTTGGTGATTTGGATTTACTACACACTTGCCTATAAAGACAGAGGGTGGTGGAGGATGAGTGTTATTCTGGCTGGAGGCCTATGACCAGTGGTGTTCTGCAGCGATCTGTGCTGGAACCTCTGGTAATGTACATGGACATAATTGTAGGTGGGTTGGTTCGTAAATTTGAAGACAACAAAATTGGTGGTTGCTGACCGTGAAGAAGGCTACCAAAGGATACAGTGGGAATAGTTCAGTTACAGATATGAGCAGAGAAATGGCAGTGGCGTTTAGTTTAGTGATGCAGTCTGGAAACCGGCCCATTTGGCCCATCAAGTCCACACTGATCATCGATCTCCCGATCACACTAGTTCTATCTTATTCCACTTTCTCATCCTCTCTCTGCACACTAGGGGCAATTTTACAGCGGCCAATTAACTTACAAACCTCCATGTCTTTGGGATGTGGGAGGAAACCGGAAAACGCCTGGAATAAACCACACAGTTACAGGGGGAAATTGCAAACTTCACACAGACAGTACCTGAGGTCAGGATCAAACCTGGGTCTCTGGCACTGAGGTAACAGCTCTGCCAGCTGTGCTGCTGTGCCATCCATGGTAAATGCCTAGAATATGCTGCCTGGGATGGTGGTGGAAGTACATATAATAGTGGCATTTAAGAGGATTTTAAACAGGCATATGGACATGCAAGGAATGGAGGGACATGGATTATATGTAGGCAGAATTTAACTTGACATCATGTTCGGCACAGACAGTGTGGCTGAAGGGCCTGCTCCTGTGCTGCACTCTTTTCAGTTTTATGTATTGTTCATTTGTGATTTGCATTCCAGACCTTTGCACTCCATGTTATGTACCAGAACCATGGTAAGAGTCTGACTAATTGTAAATATGTTATCCATTTGACCAATGACAATACAATCACTCATCTGTTTAGCCATTTGCTTTGAGATTTCATAATGGAGTTGGCTGGTTCAAAGCTGTGTCTGAGAGGATTAAATTTAATCTATATTTGTACTCCAACAGACAAAAACGGAATATGGGAATGACAATCGGAGAGAATGAATTGGCTAAGTTAGATGCAGAGCGAATGCGGGATCGCGTGGCAGCAGAACAGAAGGAGCGGGTGTGTGCAGAGCAACTGTTACAGAAGATCGACGAGGTCCTGTAAGTATCGGTTTAAAATCCAGCCTCAAGGGAGTATTGTTGCAGGCCTTAAGTTTCAGATTGTCTGGTTACAAACAAGGGCTCTGGGAAGGCAGCTGGATGTGGATGCGTTGTTGGCCTCAGGACAAGATTCATTCAACTTAGATATTTGATGACCTCCAAATCCATACTGTGATTAGCTCCGACTCATTCAATTATCCAGTCTCCATCTGGATTAATGATGTGTTAATTTCGCCACAATTGAGTTCTAGATTTTACTTCCACCAGCCTTAAAGAACAGTATTACAATTACAATTGTCGAATTCAAAATGTTTGGAATGTTTTGGAAAATCGTGATCAATGTACTTGCAGTCTTTGCACTACAGTTTTCCGAACCTGATATGGAACACTCAGATCCTTGAGGTTTTTCTGTGTTACAACCTGTTATTTACTCCTGCTATTTTTTTTATTACTTTTCAGTTGCACTCCCTCAACTGACATTATGATTCCCATGTCATGCTGAGATTTTTGCCCTCCCTTTACAACACAGATCCAATATCCTAATTTTTGTCACATTTCCTTACAGCTCTTTACCGTCTTGCATGCAATAGGCCCATTCCCACATCGACCATCATCTTCTCTCTTTCACAATTTCTCCTGAATATGTTGTGCCGAAGATTATGAAGCCCCTCCTTTAAACCACGTCTATTATTGTCGCTTTATCATAATCCCTTGTAACTTGCACATATATGCGTGTGAATATTCCCCGCCATGTCCAAACTTGCCTCAGCCCTGTCACTGAACCCTCCTATTAATCTTTGCCCTACATTAGAACAGAAAATAGTTCTGCACAGGAAAGAGTGTCCTTTGGGCTACAATGTTTGCACTGAACATGATGCCAGGTTAAACTGATTTAATCTGCCTGTACATGATCCATATCCCTTGCACTTCCTTGTGCCTATCTAAAAGGCTCTTGAACTCCACAATCAAATCTAAAACTTGCCCTGCACAATTCCTTTAAACTTTCTCCTTCTCCCCTTATAACTCTCTCTTTAGTGTTGCTCATTTCCACCCTAGGGGGAAAAAGATTTTGACTATCTACCCTATCTATGCCTCTCATAATTTTATATACTTCTATCAAGTCTCCCCTCAACCTCTGCCATTCCAGAGAAAATGATCCAAGTTTATCCATATTCTCCTTGTAATTTAAACCCACTAATCCAGGAAGTATTTTGGTAAACCTTCTCTGCGCCCCCTCCTCTTCCTGTAATGGGCCGACCAGAACGGCACGCAATACTCCAAATGCAGCCGAACCAAAGCTTGTAGAGATGCAACATGACTTCAACTTGTACTTATACACCTTGTCTCTCTTCTGAGTGGTTTTCATTTGTGTTCCTGTACTCCTTCCCAATTATTTAAAGTCTTCTGGCTCACCACTACTTAGCCTACACTTCCCACACAGGTCTCAAGCTGTTTAGGAGTAATTTGTTCATCAAACTGGGACTTGTCATTCTTAGTTATAGTTGAATGATTGAACCTGCTGGACTTTCCTTGTTTGTTCATGTTGTCAAATTCCTCACTATTTTTGTTTTTTGGTTTTAGAGCGACTTTGTCCCCGTCTGAAGAAGAAAAAAGGTAAGTTTGACAATTAGCTGCTTAACTTCACCTCAACTGCATAACGGGCCAAATGACGTGTTTAATATACCCATCTATATTTTCAATATTCCTGTTCTTCGTTGCATATTGCAATCACTGACTTTTTTCAGCTAAACTCATTGATTTACGTTAAGCATTTCATTCACGTTTGAATACCTGCTTTTCTTAGTGAAACAAGTCATCTTCACCCAATGTTAGCTAATAAACAGCCCTTTTCCTGGCGCTCAAAAATTTCTGTCCTTCCTCTTTGGGCAGTGATATTTTTCCTGGCAAACAGTAGACTCTTCAAGTTCAAGTTTGTATTTATTGTCACTTAACCAACTAAGGTACAGTGAAATTTGAGTTGCATTCCCACTCTCTCTTTCTGTGGCAGTAATTCGGTTGCGGATGTGATTCTCATCTATATGAAGCAGCTTGGCGTGAAAGTGAAGGATTCGAGGAACCTGGACAGAGATCGCAGGTTACGAGTTGCATTCTTCCCAAAGAAGAAGGTATGTGTCTATAGCATTTGGATCAGGCACATGCCGTGGGTAATTACTCGGGGTAGGCAGTCAGTCGGCTTTTAAAAATTCTTAAACCGCGCATGTGCAGATTGTTCTCCTCTCCATAAAAATAAAGAATAAAAATAAAGAAAGTAACAATTCAATTTGCCCAAGGCTTCCAAATCTCCTTCATTCTGAATTATTGAATGGGTGGAGCGTGATGGCAGGTGAAGAGATGGTGGGGAAAAACGGGAGTGCACCAGGACAAGTTAAATCAGTTGCGATCTTATTGAATGACAATACTAGTTCAAGGAACCAATTGGGGGGAGAGTTCCTTTCAGAGCGTGTGGTGAGTCTAGCCAGGGGTAAAGTTGCGGGGAGGGCAGGAGCGTTGAGAAGGAGGGGGTCGGGGATCATGCCAGCGACTCACTCACTGCTGCCGTGGCTCTCCGGGCGCTGAGCCACAGCATTGTGGCCGGGGAGGGAGGTAGCTCGGGTGGCTGCGAGCGGCCGCCGAACCTCAGAGCCTTCTGCCGGCCCGCTCGCCTCTGGCAGTGCTCTCCTTTTGAACAGTGAGGGGACCAGCTCGAGAGCAAAGATCATAGAGCGGAGTGGGCTATGGATAACAGGACAGCGGGTAGTGGAAACTCCTGTGTCAGCGCGAACAAGGGACCAATTGAGGTTACTTGCACTGACACATGGAGTAAGCTCCACCGCCCGCTGTCCTGTTATCCATCGCCCGCTGACCCGCTCTTGAGCTGATTGCTCTGGCATGATCTCCGACCCCCTCCTTCTCAATGCTCCTGCCCTCCCGCAACTTTACCGCTGGCCAGACTCACCACACACTGTGAAAGGAACTCTTCCCCCCCCTCCCCCTCCCCCCCCCACAGCGGTGCTGTCCGCTTCCCACTTGCGTTGCGCATACGCAGTACATAGTCACGCTGCAAAGGCAGAATTTCAGCTGCCTTCAGCTCTGTTTGAAATTGACGGATTGAAGCAGCGACTAGGGCACGTGGGTTGCACCCACTTTCCTGTATTACACGTACTGCTGTAGGATAAAAGGCACGGAGAATTATGCCTGCCCCAGAGATCGATCTCTTAGGTAGGCATAATTCTCCCGTGCCTTTACTATTTATATTTAATAATTATCATTTTATAATTTTAGTCAGGGTAGGCAGTGCCTACCTTCCCTACCCTGAAGGCACGTGCCTGATTTGGATAGAGGTGCTTTTAATTCTAGAGTATACAACCAGGATATTGTTGGGACCATGGCTAGTGCTGGATCCAGCTATTTCTCGATATTCCCTGGAGTGAATCAAATTGGTTGCAGTGCTGTGATACCGAAGTTAGTAATAAGAATGGAAAAGTGAGATCCGTTCAGTTCTAAATTGATGAGAAATTTAACGTTGGGGTGGGTGTTTTGTGATGTAGACTATCAGGTTTTCATGGAGGAGAAGAGCTGGTATTTTTAATTGGTTTCAGTTTGGGATGGTGAGTAAAGATGTTCTCTCCGGGCTTTTGAGAGCAGTAAGAATTGTGAATGCTGCAGACTTAATTGATTATTTTAGAGGTGGCAGTTTAGCCGATGTGCTGATTAGTTTTCCACTTCTGGTGTTATCAGTTGGGGCGTGATTCTACCTGTGGTCTTATTCTGCCTTTAATCATTGCACTACCAACAGCCAAGTGTAAAGAAAGAAAAGGAGACGGTGAAAGATGATGAGAAAAGGAAACGTTTCCAGAGCATCCTGGATCCCATCCGGCGCACAAGCAAACAGGATCGCAACGCGAGTAAGTGGGACTTGGACGTGCAGTGCGCTATTTGGCTATTCTTTATTAAATGTAGGATCAAAGCATCAGGAGACTGATCTGTGACATCTTTGTGTAGTTGAAAAGGCCAAGTTACTGCATCAGAGGCAAATGGGACCATATAGCCGATCTACTTCTCACTCTGACCACAGCGAGAGATCAAAATCTATTCCATTCTTCAGCGAGGGAAGCGATCAGTCAGCGGTGACCGGCTCATCAGGTCCAGCGTCGGCCAACGTTGTTCATGATGGGATCTCAGAGAGCGATACAGGTACCCGGGAAATGCAGTGCAATGAATTGTATCCAGCACCCAGCACAAAATAATTTGTATGTGATGACTATGTTGTTGCTGTCATAAGTTGTTGTCTCTGCTTTTATCGATCATCTTCCCTCTCTCTGCTCCATACTACTCATTTTCCCTCCTTTTCTCACCCTCTCTCATTTCCCCTCCACTCTATTTTCCAGTTTTTGTCACATTGCCCTCCCACTGCCCTTTCCTGTCCTATTAACCAATTTGGGCTTCGCTCACCCCCTACTCTACCCCAGTCCACACTTCTCCCTCTCCCTTTCTCATTTGGCTCTCTTGCTCTGCATCACTGTTTCTCTCCTTTCACGGGTGTGATTGAAACGGAGCATGTCAACATTAAAAAATGAGTGTGAGAAATGATGGGGGAATAGCAGCAGAATATTCTCGGATGTATACATGATTCTTTCTCTCTAATTGCCTCTATCCTTCTCAGATTCTGCTCCTGCAACACCTGCGACATTGAAGATGTTAGCAGACAACTTATTCATTGGGGATTCCAGCACTTCTACACCAAAGTCAGCCTTCGAGCTATCCACCCTCGATCAGGTGATGGAGGAGGACCGAGAGTCAGAGAAGTGAGTAATTTTCTGTGATCAATTTAGCAAAGCAGCTGCAGAGCGAAGCACATCTGATCAACTGGATCAGGACTCGAAGGATCTGATGGCTTGTATATCTCACCGGGAACCACTTCTCGTTGTGTTTAGAGGAGATGAGTTCAGTCGGAGAGTGTAGTTGTCTGCTGATCGCTTTGCGTTAAGTGTCAAAGGTTGCGGGTAATTGCATTATGGTATTTGTGTTCCTGCTGCCTAATCTTCTGTTGTCTTTCAGAAGTCTCGAGATTTCTACACCCCCGTGTACTCCTAAACCAGGTCGCCGGTGAGTTCCCAATAAATCTGGGTTTTGCTAAGAATGGGCAATGTAAAGATGTGTTTGTGAACGTGGATCTACTAATATAATGTCTGCAGCTGTAGAGAAATGGTGAATCTAGCTAGCCCCTCTTCAGATATTTACTTTTCTCGCATTCTCCTTTCAACTGGTTTGAATACTGTTGAGGACAAGGGCTTGGTCACAGTCTAAGCTACACAAAGCAAAGATACAGAACTGGTGGGTACTGGCCTTTTTGTAATACTAGGTAACTAATGTGTCATTATTGATGCAGATATAGTAATGGTAGTTGCTGATCTGTCACTGCATACACTGTGCTGGTGAACAACTATTCTAGTGCAAATCTGGCACCATAACAGTGAGTTACTATTGTACTGGGTACCGGGGTTTCACTGAGAAGCAATACCGTTGGACAGCAGTCTATGAATATATCACCAAAATACAGCACTGGTACGTACTGATCTGTCACTGCATAACATTGAGGTACAGATGGCTACAACTATGAAACGGTGAAACAACAACTTAATTCCCACCAGTACTCTAGGGATTAGTTCCAAAGAAAGAACATAATCCTCATTTGCACAATGTGCATTTTTTTAATTGGGATTTCTCCTGTGATATTGCTACCAGTATTGTAAATTGGTAGCCAATCAATTTCCCAAGTTCTTTCTGTCAAGTTGCAGAAACAATGGGTGGGGTATTTGATCTCTCTCTGCTGGCACTGCAAGTATTTTGGGCCAAATGGTTTCTCCTGTACATCATAAAATGAATTGGAAACCATTCTGCCCAATATGCTTGTGGTGGTTCTTTTGAATTAGTCCCATTTGTTTATTCTCCTGGCCCTGCAATCTTCTGGGCAATCTCAGTGAAGATGTGGATTCTGGGGATGAGATGGTGGGACTGGTGCGGTTCTGTATGTACTCTTATTGTATTCTCTGGTCCTCAACTTGCAGTAATATTTATGATCTTGTTTCCTAGAGGGGATGGGCATGGGTATGGAGCATGGACCGAGGCTGGTTCTCAGACTCACTCCCTGAGCCAGACGGAGGATGATCAAATGCACTTGTCGGATGTGGAGCAGGACCCAGCCAATTGGCAGCAGCTGGTCAGTCGGGATGTCCTGTCTGGCTTGAAACCGCACGAGATCAAGAGGCAGGAAGTTATTAACGGTAAGGCAAGAGTTAGTGACGGGTTGGGATCATTAAGGATAGGGAGGACCGTCTGGTTTGGGGACAAGCAGTATTGGTAGGGCTTTTGGAGAGCGAGACAATGCCAGGGATTGGTGGGATGTGTATGGAAGTGGATTCAGTGGAATGTTAGATGCATTTGAGATTGCTAAATGACAGGAAATACATGGAACAATAGGAAGTGTCTGGAGGATCCCAGGGAAAATGGGGAATATCTTGAGGATCCTGGGAAGAATGAAAAGTTCTGAGCAATCTCAGTGAGGATATGAACTGTGGGATGAGGTGGTGGGACTGCTGTTGAGATGTCAGCAAATCTAGGGGCCTATTAAGGTCAGCCACACATGGAGACAATGCAGAGGATTATGGCCTTCGCACCAGGAGGCATCACGACTATTGACTTTTGGCAAGTGATTTGTTCATTTTTAGTTCAGATTTGGCAAATCCATATGTGGGAGTTTACCATGAGCACTGACTCTAATCTGCAGTGTTTCTCATTAGTTATAGATTTGTGTGTCTTGTTCTCTGATTATCTTGTGCAGAACTTTTCCACACGGAGCGTGCTCACATCCGAATGCTGAAGGTTCTAGATGTGATCTTTTACCAGAAGATGAAGAGAGATGGCAGCATACCCATAACTGATGTGAAAAACATATTCTCCAACCTCGATGAAATCCTGCAGCTTCATGGTAAATGTAGACAAAGCTGTGATTGTCGGGGGGGTTGCTGGCACAGATGGCTCTGATATTTAACTTACCAGATGACTATTCAAAGCTCTGGACTATTAAGATGGGCTTTTCCAACAAGACAGTTATAATCACGCGAATATGAAATTAAAAAGCCAAACTTAATAATAATGTTCTGAAGCTTCCAGATTTAATAATGTCTTCCACAGTTGGAAATCTGCCATTGTTATCTAGTTTGGTCAAATGCATCTCCAGAGCCATCCTTTTAAATGTCCTCTAAATTGCTCCAGCTTGTCTCTCACATCACAGGACAATTAAAGGTTGAAGTGAATGTTGACCAGACCAACATTGTTCAGGTTCTCTCAACAACTGTTGTAGTTATTGGCAATGAAAACATTTTTGGGTTTCAGTAAGAGTCTAGTCTAATCTGTGTGAGGCCCTGCAGCTACAAGTGGTTGGGCAGGAGCCCAAATATTATGAGAGTGCACAGTAGTAACTGAGACAAAGAAACGCATCTCTGGGCAATGGAAAGCATTATTGCTGATGATAGTCAAAGATAAGGATGTGAACTTTGCAGTGAATAATGGAAAATCTAGAATTGATCTCCTTATCGCAGAGAAGATTAATGTGACATTTTCCTTGAAACGGTCTAAACAGGTTTATTAAACTAAGGAGAAGCTCAAGAGATGGAAAGTCAATAATCAGTGGAGACGGATTTATGGCAATTTCCCCAAAATATGAGGAGAAGAGGATAATTTATTTTATACAGAGCATTTATGATCTGAAATGCACTGCCTGAAATGCTGGTGGAGACTGATTTAATAATACCTTTTAAAAGAAGAACTGAAAAAAAATTATATTTGAAAAGAAAATAGCCAGGAAGAATGAAACTAGGTAGCTCTTGCAAAGAGCATGATTACATTGGAACAATGGTCTGAATGGAATCCCCTCTGTTGGACTGCATTATGATTCCACGATTTACTGCCCTGGAGCTATTTAATATGGAGTGATAATGAAATAAATGATTCTAAAGTCAGATTTTCTTTTTATTTCCAGTTTCATTAAATGAGCAGATGAGGAAAGTCTGGAAAAGAAATGATAACTTTGTGGTTGATCAGATCGGCGAGGACTTGTTGAGCTGGGTGAGTGTCCGTGAATAAATTGTATATGAACAGTGATGAATAGAACTTTCCCCTGTGCAAAGGCTGATAGTATAGGCAAACATCCTGCAGCATTACTCCTGGAAATTAATGCACATTCATTAAAATTAGATTTATTGAGGTAATTGGGATTAAAAAGACCTTCCTGTGACAAGATATTAAGAACATGGGTTTCAAGGGAGACACAGTAGAGCAGCTGGTACAGCTTAAATCAGAACTG
The DNA here is from genome assembly GCF_028641065.1 of Leucoraja erinaceus. Taxonomy (NCBI): domain Eukaryota; kingdom Metazoa; phylum Chordata; class Chondrichthyes; order Rajiformes; family Rajidae; genus Leucoraja; species Leucoraja erinaceus. Next base: position 11,428,634 of record NC_073408.1, read on the forward strand.
TAATGAAACACACTCCCATAGACAAGCACAGAGGTACCATCCAGAGCAAAGTATTTAGATAATTTTGCTGTTGAACCTGGCATCCACTCAACAGATTCAATGTAGCTTCAGCAGCTACAATCGACAGGATGCCAAATATTACAGCATCCTGCCATGGACATTGATTCCTTTTCCTACATTATTGTGCACCAAGATCTCCGACTCTGAATGCACCGCAGTGGTGTGTGAAAGACTAGGGCTGGAGCACATGATGATCACTCGGTGCCCTCCTTGTCATTTCCATCAAGTTCCTAGGTATAAATGTCACCAACAATTTGTCCTGGTCCAACTACATTGAAGTTACAACCAAGAAAGCAAAGCAGCCCCTCTTCCATCTCAGACGACTAAGAAAGTTTGGCATCTTGCCAACTTCTACAGATGCCCCGTAGAAAGTATCCTATTGGGATGCGTCACAGCTTGATTTGGTGACGGCTCTGACCAAGACCCCAAGATGTAGAGAATTAGATGTAACCCAGTCCATCACTATTGAAGGGTCCTCTCAAAAGATAAGTGTAGTCTAAATCTCACAACCTACCTCATTGTGGTGATCACACAATCTTTTTTGTCTGTACTTTGCAGCTGTCTTGCTATGATGCTGTAGCACTCTAACCTTCACTCTGGTGTGTTTCTCTTTACACTACCTCTTATATTTGTGTATGACTTGATTGTACTCGTGTAGTATGATTTGACTGTACAGCATAGAAACAGGTTTTCATGGTATCTCTTGACAATAATGCATTAATACCAACACCAGAATTCCAATGAAATTGATGTGATGATACTTCTATCTTATGGAAAATTTATTTTTGTACTCTTTGAAGCTCTTGTACAGTATGGCATTGATCAGCATTCTCTCTCCTGTCCAGTGACTAGACGTAGTGTGTGTTCCTTGCACGTCCTCCTGTCTGAGTAATTCTTATTTAATTTCTCAGTTCAGCGGTTCTGAAGAGGATAAGTTTAAACGGGCTGCAGCCACTTTCTGCAGCAATCAGCCCTTCGCTTTGGAACTAATCAAGTCAAAGCAGAAGAAAGAGTCAAGATTCCAGGCAATCATTCAGGTGAGATAACTCTCCCAAATCTTGAATTGCCTCCAAGCTATTGCATGCTTTAAACTTGTACATGAATAACCAAGAAAGTTGTTAATGAGTTACATCGTGGGAGTGCTAATGTGCATAAAATGCACCTAACCCACATGGTTCCTGCCCTTGAAAGTAAAGTATCCTTCAAATGCACATAGAGCAGGAATCATCATCTGGGTTAGGTGAATTTTAAAGGAAGCTTCTAACATCTTGGAGCATACTTGGGTGCAACAAGTGGCATCAGCACATTAGATTCATCTTGATTCTCAATTCCCAGCAGATACTTCCACTGGTCCATTTACCGTCTCCATATCTTGCTACATTCCGGTAACTCTTCTCTCTTGTATTGTTATCTCCTCCCCTTTCATTCTTTATCCCTTCACATAGATAAATGGAAAATTTATAGAAGCCAGCGCATTTACCACCACTACTTTGAGATGAAAGAGGAAACTGGATATCTGCTCTATATCCACAGTGAGACCACACAGCACCCAAGATCACAATCAACCCCAGCCTCTGGAGCTATGAGGCAGCATCACTAGCTGCAATGCCACTAAGTACACTATGGGTTAGCAGCAGCATACGGCTTGCTCTATGCTGTTCCATCGTCTTCCCCACCCCCTCTTCATTTCACCTGTTTTCTCCACATCTCTTATTGCCCTATGTCCTACAGGCATTCCATTGGGGGTGAGAGGTGTTATCATGGCGCATGTTTGCTGAAGCTCCTTGCAAATGCTTCTGGACAGAAAGTCTGATCTGTACAAGAGCATAAACTGCACAGTGAATGTGCACAGACAGATGGGGAGATCTATTCTGGGTATTATTTATGCTCATGAATGTAATTTTCAAGCAATATGAATCAATTCCAAATGTAGATGGAATTGGAGACTATTGCAGAAGGCATTGGTGATGTTTCACATGGTTGGAGAAGCAGATGTGCTGCATTAAGTGGATTATCTTAGTTACACGGTGATATTTTGCAGGAGGCACAGAGTAATCCACAATGCCGGAGGCTGCAACTTAAAGACATCATCCCAACTGAAATGCAGCGCCTGACCAAATACCCACTACTCCTGGAGAACATCGCTAAAAATACAGGTATGTCCAGTCTAGAGTCAGCTGCATAGAGAACCCAAGGGATAATTAAAATAGAACCGCCAGGTTACACATGTGAACACAGGAGATGGCAGTGGGAGGGTCTCTGGACGATAGCTATGTAATTGTGTTTCATCACGTTCCTCGTGCTTCGCAGTGTATATGCTGTGAGCATTAGAGGATGACATATATGGGAAGCACTACTAACGGACGCTAGTCTGTACGAAGTATTATACATTCTCCCTGTGATCACGTGGGTTTTCTCCGAGATCTTCGGTATCCTCCCCAATTCCCGAAGACGTACCGGTTAGTAAGTTTATTGGCTTGGTATAAGTGTAAATTGTCCCTAGTGTGTGTAGGCTAAGGTTAATGTGCGAGCATCGCTGGTCGGTGCGGACTCGATGGGCTGAAGGGTCTGTTTCCGCGCTGTATCTCTAAACTAAAGAAGCTCTTCTAGTTCTGCTGTGTTTGATAAAAGATCCTCCAATAATTGCACATAAATAAACCATAATGCCAAAAACAGGCTTAATATTTCATTTTACAAGTGTTTTCATGAAGTTTGTACGGTTTTCTCTGGAGAGAGATGGAACAAATTTATTTAAAGTGACAATTGGTCTTGTTCTTAGATCCAGAACAGCACGATGAGAAGAAAAAGGTAAAACAGGCAGCGGAATGCTGCCGTCAGATCCTGAACTTTGTGAACCAGGCTGTAAAGGAAGCTGAAAATAAGCAGGTGAGTGTTTGAGGTGAGGACTCTATGCATGAACCCCTACCATGCCACACAGATACGTTGGTTTGAGTGGGGAAGACTCGGCATTGATCCTTGCCTTTAAAACATGGTAGATTTTGTGTTTGAACGTTTGCACAGTATGTACATCCGTTTCTTTACTCTTGTACAATATATATGAAAAGTTCTCGATATCAATCCCATATATTATTTAAAGTATATTTTTTTGGTTGAAAATGGATTTTATGAAAGGCACAAATAGTGCACTGTTGTCGGATGAGTCCAGCTGCTTCATCCCTATTCATTGCCACTATTTGCTATGACTGCATCAGTATCAGCCCTTGGTTTTCATTGACTGGCATCAACATTCACTCAGACAAGTTAAGGGATTGAAAGGAAAAATAACCAAGGCTTGTTATGTCCAAGACAGTGAACAGTATTTCCTTACAAAAATCAATTTTTTTTTGAAGCTAGTTTGCCTCCGTTAATTTATTTCAAATCACATTCTCTACCTTTCGACCTCCACCTGTTTTATGACTGGATTATTTGGACATGCCTGAAACAGTATGCATTGAGAGCGGGGTAACTGAGTTAGACAATTGGTTCCAGAACGAAAGGGAAATGGTGTGGTAATGTGAGCTTCATAAAGCTTCACGCTTATCAACGAGCCAAAGGCTATCATTGAAACATCAAGGGTAAGAGTTGGGGACATCAGCTAGTCAAGATGCTTTCTGTTCTGTGATTTGCCCAGTATTTTCTTGTGAAAGTTAATGGGTTCTTTCCTTATGTCAGCGGTTGGAAGATTATCAGCGCCGCCTGGACCTGTCTGGCCTGAAGCAGTCAGATTATCCACTGATTGAGGAGTTCCGGGTAAGTTATTTAATGGGGAAAATATGAAAAGGCCGGCATTATTAAAGTTTAGATGAGAAATGATTAATAAAACATTGCAGAGACCCATTTTTGCATTTAGCACAATTTGTTTTTTCTGTATCTCCCAATTTAAGAGTCTGGACCTTACAAAACGGATCATGATTCATGAAGGGCCCCTGACTTGGCGGGTGAATAAAGATAAGACAATCGGTGAGTAAAGAGCTCCCTCAGAACATGGTGGCAAGTGCAGTTTTTGAAGATTGAAATCATTTGAAAAATAGGCAGGAACCTCTCATCCGTATACTGCTGGAAGTTTGTATTGGACATTGTTTCCTGATCACTACACCCCAGACACCAGAATATATTTTGGAAAGTATTCAGATGTCAAGTGAAAAATGATTCTTATTACCTTTATTGCTGCCATGTTGTAAACTAGAATACTGCATTACTTCTGTCGGACAAATATCTCTTTGGGATGTTTGTGGTTTCAGGTATTTATGAATGTTCCTGCTCCATCAATTGGTAGTGGAAGTTTCTGACTTAGATGCTTACTATACAGGATTATGTTTAGCGTATTTACGTTGCTGGATCTTATCTCTGTATTTACGTGTTTTCATTATCTTGGGTAGTTCAGTGCAGGGTTCCATCTGTCCAGTATTTACAGAAAAGGAGTCGTGTCTCTGTTATAATGTATAGGGTTCTTGTTTCGGAGACGGGTGGTTACAGCTCAGGATCTTGCATGTTGGGTACATACTTATCAGTTCTAGTTCTTGTATTTTTAAATGGAATTTAGTGTTTGGATTATTCTTTTATGAATTTCAGTCCTTTGGATATTTGTAATAGGTGAGTCTTGTGTATCGGCCGATAGGATTACTTATTCTCTCAAGTGTTGATGCAGCAGTTTATATCTAAGCTATTTATAAATGTGATTATTGCCTGCGATTCACGGTATTGGTTCTTATTTTTGCAGTAGTACAAATATCTGACAACTGGATGCTCTCTACAGTGCAGGGAATCCTGGCTGTCTAGTACTAGTGATATTGGTTCTTTATGTTCTTGTATTTGGTCATTGATGTTGTAGGAGTTGGAGCTTTAACCACATACCCATAGAGTGCACCTACACCTTATTGCAGTTTGGGTCATGGGAATTCACATTGCACTTCCAGAACTTGTGTTGAGGAAGAAAAATACTGTAACTAAACACAAAATGCAAAGTAAGCAACAAATGTTGGAAAATCACTATGCAAACATTTTTGCAGAAAGGCAACTCCTCCACAGAAACAAAATGCTGGAGTAAGTCAGCGAGACAGGCAGCATCTCTGGAGAGATGGAATGGGGTGACGTTTCGGGTTGAGGCTCTTCTTTGACTCTACCCGAAACGTCACCTATTCCCTCTCACTTGAGATGCTGCCTCTCCCGCTGAGTTACTCCAGCATTTTGTGTCTATCTTTGGTGTAAACCAGCATCTGCAGTTCCTTCCTATACAACCTCTCCACAGTACAGAGGTGTCTTTTTTAATGATTTTTTATGAGAATGGTAAGTGGATCAATGTGAACGGATAAACAGTCATAGTTTGTCAGATGCTGTGTTCAGTGCTCACTGGAGCTATACGTAGTTAGGAAAATGTTGGCAGGGCTTACACCAAGCTCTGTTCAGAGTTCACCTTTAAGATGTGATCCTGGACATTTTACAAAGCTCTTGGCCTGCGTTGAATCACTCTACTGACCATAGCATCAGAAAGAAACTGATTTTTCCACAGACATTCCCTTGGTATTGGTTTGTGAATTGTATTTCATGGTTTGCAATGTCATTAAACAGTGGTCCTGGACACTGTCCATTTTCTAAGGTGAACTTGGACGTTGAACTAGATTTACCAGTTTGCCTTTAAATGCTGGGAAGCTGTTTCAGCATGGAATCTAACCTTTACTCATGGAAATTAGCTTCCTGAGAATCTTTGCATTTTCCTATAATTTTATAATTCACACAAAGCAGTCCAGTAGTCCTCAATGTGCATTACTTTATGGATACTTACTCTACCTGCCCTTTCTTATCTACATAGATCTCTACACACTTCTGTTGGAAGACATCTTGGTTCTATCTCAGAAGCAGGATGAACGGTTGGTGTTGAAGTGTCACAGTAAGAATCTTGCTGCCAATGCTGATACCAAACACACCTTCAGCCCCATCATCAAACTCTCTGCTGTGCTTGTGCGAGAAGTTGCAACAGGTTAGTTGCTTCCAGAATAGCAATCAGCTGGTACTGGGTGGAAAGAAATTAAAAATTACAAGGATGAGGAGATGAAAAGGGTAGCCAGAAGCAATGCATCTGAGAGTGCAGTATCTTTGTGGATGTTAGTCATTCAGCACTGGCCGAGTGGTGTGATATCTTGGCTGCATGCTGTCATCCAGATGTGACCATAGAACGCCTATTCTCAGTCTGATTGTGAGACTACACTGGTATTCTTGTAAGTGTTGAAGATTAAAGGCTAATCTGTTTATGGGGTTTACGGTTAAAGGATTTGATCTGGTAAACAGAAATTGTTTCCTTTTTTGGGTTGTGGGGAGCAACTCACAACAGTAGTTGTTGCCCACAACAAAGGGACAACCAGATCTGCTCTGCTGATGTGAGCAACCACTTAATACAAATGCTAATAGAAATCTAGATTTCTATCCCTTGAACAACTACTAGGCCTGGGGGTTTGAAATTGCCAGAAAGCTGGTTAACTGCTGGTATATAAGATAATGGAGGCGGGTAGATAGATCTAATTTGCATATGGATCAGCCTTGATAAATTGAATGCTGAGCAGGCATAAGCAGCTGAAAGTGTTAGGGCATAGGAGTGTACGGTTCAGATTTTTGCTACTAGGAAATAGATATAGTGAAGGTAGACAAAAGTGCTGGAGAAACTCGGCGGGTGCAGCAGCATCTATGGAGCGAAAGAAATGGGCAACGTTTCGGGCCGAAACCCATAGTGAACTGTGGAATGTTTAGAACTCCAGTTTGTTCACTAATGATCAAGTTTTGCCATTTTCAGATAACAAAGCTTTTTTCGTCATCTCAATGTCAGCTGATGGTGCACAGATCTACGAGCTGGTGGCCCAGACAGTGTCTGAACGGAAAACGTAGGTCCATGTAATAAAGTTGGAAACCTGAGATTGTGGGAATAAATTTTATTTTTTAGTAACAGATTTGATGACTGGGCAAATAGGGAGGAATTTGCAATGAAAGTGCAGAATCGGGATTTGTGGGGCGTATCCATAATTGTATACATATCTCAATAACAGTAACTTCAGGATTCATATGGTCATGTGATAGGAGCTGAATCAGGCCATTTGGCCCATCAAGTCTGCCGCCATTCAAGCATGGCTGATTATCTCTCCCTCCTATCCCCATTCTCCTGCCTTCTACCCATAACCTCTGACACCCATACTAATCTAGAATCAATCTATCTCTGCCTTAAAAAATATTCATTACCTTGGCCTCCACAGCCATCTGTGGTAAAGAATTCCACAGATTCACCACCCCTGACTAAAAAAATTCCTGATCTGCTTTAAGGAACGTCCTTTAATTCTGAGGCTATGACCTCTGGTCCTAGACTCTGCTACTAGTGGAAACATCTTCACAGATTTCACTATTCAGTAAGTCTCGATGAGGTCCCCATCATCCTTCTAAATTAATGCGAGTACAGGTCCAGTCATATCATTGATATCGCTGGGCTTGTACTCACATGAATTGATTCGAACTCGGAGATTTACGGTAATGGCCACTCGTCTTCCCGAGCTTACCTGCCATTAACGAGTCTTCCCGAGTACCTACCGTTAGCGCTATGAGCCGCTAAGAGACGTCCCTGAGCTCCGACGTACCCGCTACGTTCATTCTCTGTGCTTACCACGAGTTTGATTTTTTTTTTAAACTCGGGAGAGCTCTTGGAATGAACTCATACCATGGGACAGGGCTTTAACTTTTAAATGAGTAGACAGTATGTTTTGAGAGTAGACAAAAATGCCGGAGAAGCTCAGCGGGTGAGGCAGCATCTATGGAGCGAAGGAAATGGGCGACGTTTCAGGTTGAGACCCTTCTTCAGACTGATGTCGGGATGGGGGGGGCGGGAAGAAGAAAGGAAGAGGTGGAGACAAAGTGGGCTGTGGGAGAGCTGGGAAGGGGAGGGGAAAGGAGAAAGCAGGGACAATCTAACATTGGAAAAGTCAATGTTCATGCCACTGGGTTGTAATCTACCCAAGCGAAATATGAGGTGCTGCTCCTCCAATTTACGGTGGGCCTCACTCTGGCAATGGAGGAGAGAAAGGACGGATTCAGAATGGGAGGGGGAGTTGGTGTGCTTTTGCAGTCTCTTGACCGGTTTTGCTAAAATCTAAACTTAATGCTGTCCACAAATCATATTTGAATTGATGCATTACAAGTTGAAACTATTTTAAGAGGTATTTAGACAGACACCTGAATAGACAGGGAATTGATGGATATAGACCACATACATGCACATGTGTAGTTTGTTACAAATGACAGGCACAAACATTGTTAGCTGTTGTGTTTAAGAAGGAACTGCAGATGCTGGAAAATCGAAGGTACACAAAAAAGCTGGAGAAACTCAGCGGGTGCAGCAGCATCTATGAAGCGAAGGAAATAGGCAACGTTTTGGGCCAAAACCTTTTTAAAGAAGGCTTTCGGCCCGAAACGTTGCCTATTTCCTTCGCTCCATAGATGCTGCTGCACCCGCTGAGTTTCTCCAGCTTTTTTGTGTACTATTGTTAGCTGTTGGTCTTGTTCCCGTGTTGTACTGTTCCATGTTCTCTGTTATCATTGTTAGAGACTTTTGGACTGACTTGCCAGCCCCGATTAACATAAGTATTTTAACGTTGGAAAAAACATTAAAATGGACAGGAGATGGGAACAATTATAGCAGAATAGTCTCTTCCTGTGCCTTTAAAATTAGTAATTTAAGGCCGAGTCTGGTGGGGTTTTGAAAGCCATTTCTCACTGATCTTTCCCTGTTACATTTACAGATGGCAGTATTTAATCACACAGACATCGGGATCGATAAAAGCACCAAGCCATCATGTGGCCCCTGAGCCGCCTGCCACTGAGTAAGTATTTCACCTGCATTGTGTCATGTTACTGAATGTTAATTAATCAAATATAATTTAAAATATGGAGTTCTCCACCATTGCAGTCCATAAATATTTTGCAGATGAAAAGCAGATCTGTAACTGTCTTGATCCATGTGGTGATGAAGCTTCTCAATAATCGGAGCTATTTTTATGCGGCTTTGTTAATATTAGGGTGGGGGGAGGATAAAAAGGTCAGCAGAGTATTTTCATTCGAGTGTTGGGCTTCATCCTTTGGCCTAACAGTGTAACAGGGAACAGCTGGATACATTTTGTGAATTTACACTAATTGGTGCTTGTCAAGAAAGAATGCTGATGATTCCCTTTTGCTGTAACTGTTTCCACACTGAGAAATCTCATATGGACCCATAACTCTCTACCAGAAATCTTTGGGAGAACACATTGTGTTGAGGATATATGGACTTTGCAACACTATGCAACATATTTGATGTTTGTCACTGTAGGATGTCATGTTGCACACACGTCAGTTAGGCCACACTTGGAATATTGTGTGTGGCTCTGATCACCACAGTCTAGGAAGGATGTGATTAAGTAGGAGAGTGTGCAGTAATGATTTACCAGGATTTTGCCTGGATGGATGGCTTGAGTTATCCACAGAGCTTCGAGTGTAGGAGGTTAAGAGATGAAATGATAGAGGTACACAACATTATGAGGCTTATATAAGGTAGATAGCAAGTGTCTCTTTCCTAGTGTAGGCAGTCCCTGCCTTTTATACTTGATATACTTCTATCTCATCCCCTCATACCCTGCTCCAGCAAAAACAATCCAAGTTTGTCCAACCTCTCCTTCTAGTTAATACAGTTGAATCTAAACAACAGCCTGGCAAATCTCTCTTGCACCTTCTCTCAAGCCTCCGTGTCCTTTCTATGGTGTGGGGACCAGAACTGTGCACAATACTCATAAGTATGACCTAACCAAAGTTTTATGCCACCGCAAGGTAACCTCCTGACATTTTTCCTGCCATATGAGTTTTGTACCACTATCCTATTGCACTGCCACTTTCAGGAAGTTGGACTCCAGATTCCTCCATACATCAATGCTCCTAAGGGTCCTGCCATTTTACTGTTTGCATTTGAAGATTGCAATATGTTTACAGATGACATCAAAATTGGTGTAATTGTGGAGAATGTAGATCGTCTAAGGTTTCAGCAGCATCAAGATCAACTGGGAACAAGGGAATGGCAGATGGAATTTAACACAAACCAATGCAAAGTGATGCATTTTAGAAAGTTATACCTGCCAGGGCTCGGAGTGAATGGCAGGTCCCTGCGGAACGTTATTGAACAGCAACACCTTGGGGTACAAGTGTACAGTTCCCTGAAAGTGGTGAACAAGGCATATAGTTTGCTTGCCCTCATCAGCCAAAGCATAGGAGTGGGATATCATGTTCTAGTTGTACAAATTAGTGAGTAGGCTATGCTTGGGGTTTTGTGTGTAGTTCTGGTCACCACACTATAGGAAAGCTAGAGAAGGTGCAGAACAGCTTCACATGAATGTTGCCTGGAATGGAGGGCTTAAGTTATAAGGAGAGATTGAATTGGCTTGCACTATTTCGACTGGATCAAAGGAGGCAGGCGTGTGTGACCTTATCCATTTTACCAACCCACTGTGCATCCTATTTGACTTAATCCACTGGACCAACATATCTTGGGGGACCTTGTCTGAAGCTTTGCTAAAGTACATGTACTGTAGATACCATCCATTATCTTTCTCAAATTTATGAGACATTCTCCCCCATACAAAGCCATGCTAATTTTCCGAAATAGGTTTATGCTTTTTCAAACGCAGGTACCATCCCCAAGATGCTTCAATTATTTCCCTGCCACATCTCAATGGTCTTGTGCATAAATCGTAAAATGTAACAGACTGGTACAACTAATAGTTAGAAAGACAAATAGTATTTGGCCTTTATGACGTGTTTAGAAATAGGGAAGTATTGTTATAGAATGTTGGTGAGGCCCAACCTGGATATACTCTGCTCATCATCAGTCCCCATATAGCCTTAACTCCTCCACAGAAGAGGAGTTAAAGCTATGATCATATTGCATAGAGGGACAGACTTGAGGGGTCAGGTCGTCTCCAGATTTTTTCCTTGTGTTATTTTCAATTCTGGCTTCTTGTGACAAATTTGTGCCCACTTCCTGCCATTTTTGGTACTGATCAGTTCCCTCTTAATCATCGTTCATCAGTCTAAAAAAGGGTCTCGACCTGAAATGTCACCCATTCCTTCTCTCCAGAGATGCTGCCTGTCCCGCTGAGTTACTGCAGCATTTTGTGTCTACCTTCGATTGAAACCAGCATCTGCAGTTCTTTCCCTCCTTATCCTTTGTACCCCTTTTGAAAACACATATCTGAGCATGATATTGTCTTCCTTCATGACAAGATTTGCTCGTAACAATTCATAATGTTTGATGCCCCGAAGATATTCATTTACATTTGAGGTGTCATGGAAACAAAGCTGTTTTACTAACCCACATGTGCGTATACCAAGCTACCTCGTTCAAGAATAATACTGGCTGTCTGTGGGTGTGCATGTGTGTATGTTTCTTCCCTGCCCCCCAAACTAATGTAATGATTGAATATTTAATGTAGGAGTGAGCAAGAGGATGAGGAGAATCTGAGCACAGTCCAGCAAGGTGGATCAAGCAAAGCCACAGCAAGGATATCGAACAGCAGTGATTCAACACAAGGTACCAAAATGTCGCAAGGAACAGATACCTGAATCAATACACAGCTGTTTATGAGTGTGACTTGTGAATCAGAGGCACTTATTTATGAGAATGTTATTTAGATTGCTTTTCTAGGTGTTTTATGGGAGAGATTTGCATGTTTGATATGCTTCCATCTGTGGATCATCATTCAGTTTGGAAATGACTGATCTTTTCTTTCTAGATTTCCTGACATTCTCTGTAAAAAAAAATGTGATTTTCAAAGGGTGAGAGAAAATGTGAGCTGCTTGTATAGAGAGGTGTGGATATAATTATGGCTTCAAATAAACCAAAAGCAAGTGATGTTTCAAAGGTCATCCTGTTCATCTGTATCTTGTCTTATTAAATGCCATTGCAACCCTCTGCAGTTGTATGTACAGGTGCTTCCCTGGAGTCAAAGGGAATTCTTGATTCTTGATTAGTACAAGTATCAGAGGTTATGGAGAGAAGGCAGGAGAATGGGGTTAGGAGGGAGAGAAAGATCAGTCGTGATTGATTGGTGAAGTAGACTTGATGGGCCCGAATGGCCTCATTCTATTATTCCTTACGATCTTAAATGGTCATCAGCAGGGCCGGATTTACCTATAAGCTAGACAAGCTTAGGCTTAGGGCCTCGAGGTCCAGGGGGGCCTCCGACCAAGGCAGGACACCTACCGTTCAACTCTGGGCGGGCCCCCCTCTCTATATATCTCTCTCTCCCCATCTCCCCCCGCTATCCGTGTCTGGGCCGCCGGGCTCCTCATCCGCCGGCACGGCAGGCCGCCTTGCACATGCGCATTGCTGCGTCCTGCACGTCCTACCCCCTGCACATGCGCACAACCACGGCCAGCACATTGTCGGCCGCCCTGCGCATGTGCACTGCAACGGCAACTGGTCGGCGCTGGGCACTTTCTCCCTCGCTTTGAATTGTGGGAGATTTGGCCGCCATGGCTGTCCATGCCGGCGGATGAGGAGCGAGTGGAGCCCGGCGGCCCAGGCACGGATAGCCTCGCCGCCAGTGCTGAAAACCAACGTGGAGGGGGCCTCATAAGTGGAACAGCTTAGGGCCTCTCTTCATCTAAATCCGGCACTGGTCATCAGGAACACAGGCAAAATAAGCTTCTTCTTGCATGGTCTGAGTAATCGATCTCTGTCACAGGTAAAGAGGTTGATGATCCGCTGGCAGCGAATCTCTCAGCGAACAACAAGCAGAAACACAGTGCGATCATCCCCACGCAGGAGACAGAGGAGCAGCCCAGGTACATACAGGACTATAACAACCTCCGAAGACCCTCTGCCGGGCGGCCCCCTTACAGAAGCACTGAGTTGCACTATTCCAGTCGGGCTCGGGGTTCAATGTCATCAATCGCTTACTCAAGAGCTGAGGCTGCACTAATAAACCGTAAGTAAACACTCTCTGTCATCTCGGGCTGTAGGTATGATAAGGGGGGAATGACTACTTGTCACAGTGGTCCATCTCGGAAACTTTGCAGTGGTGGGACATACAGGGGTCTCAATTCCTACATTTACTGACATTTTTCAGCAAGGGCTTGTTTCAGGCTGTTTTGTCCTCTGCCAATTCTCAACCACAGTTGCCCATTCATTGTCATGCTGCCAGATATTTAAAGGTAAATAATGCTTGCAAGCGAAAATGTTTCTTGATTGCTGCAAAGCTCCTAAGCATTTGATTCACTGCAGCCTTCTCTCCATCTCTTTAGTTCACTCATTGAAGCGATTGCTGTCGGCTCATGCGATGGGTTCAGAAGATGATGCCAGTGATGGAGCATCTGTTCGGCACCTTCCAGAAGATGACAGTGTACTGCCGTCACCAAAGCAGGGGACTGATGAGCCATCCAACAGCACGACGTGTTGTCAAGGTGGGGCACCCAACAAGGCACTGCAGCATCAGCTGGAGATAGCCAATGGGACAATGGAGGAAGTAGAGGCTGACACAAGAATTAGTGAAAGGACTAAACTTCCCCGTCAGTTCACACTGGAAGCGGGTCACAGCGAACGTATCCCAACTGAAGGACGTGGACCAGACTTGGTAGCTGACGATGGTGGAGATAGGTTCTACGACGCCCCAGAAGATCACTCGGATGAGCATCGATTACAAGGGAACAGTTCAAGTCCAAATAGAGAAGAGGAGGCAAAGTCACAAGCCCGTTCATCAGGTTGGTTATAAGCATGAACTGCTTGCACAACTGGTGTCCATTCTCCAAAGAAATGTGTTCCCAACAGGGAAATTGTCTGAAGATAGACACAAAGAGCTGGAGTACTCAGCGGGTCAGACAGTGTTTCTGGAGAAAAGGAATAGGTGACATTTCGGGTTGTGACCCTTCAGTCAAGATTAAAAATGTGTCCTCCTTTTTGAGTTCTTGAGACTAATTACCAAGTAGTTTTCCACACCAACTGTCCATTGTTTAGTCTTGACTTCCCACAAGAGTTGAGTAGTTACGTCACTCAAAATAATGTATTGGTTTGGGTAGTTACAATGAGAGCTTCTGGGTTCTGTCCTGTTTTCTTTGTAAGAAACATTCTTCAGCCTGAGATCTTCAAGAGGTATCACTAACTTTTATTAAAATCTTTGTTCACTTTGGCAGGGAACTTTATAACCCTGGATGAATTTCCACAGACAGAAGGAAGCTCCACTGATGAAGTAGAAATGTCTACACTTCCATCTGATTATTCTGTGGATTGTCTCACCCAGAGCACAGAGGCGAGGGAAAGCAACAGTGCAACTGATCCTTGTAATGCAGAAGGCCCAGAGGCAGGAATTAGACAGCTGCTTCCTACATCACATGTGCGCAACCAAATCCTCCAATTAATTCATAGTATCGAGTCTGATCTGAAATATTTAAAGGTAATATGCGTATTGAGATCTATCCAGTCGGCACAGCCTGGTACTGGTGCATCTGATCTTTAGTGTGACACCCCAACCCAAGGTTGTATTCAATGGTGAATTTTCATTGTCGGTGTGATTTGCAAAAAATTAGCCGGTGTTCAGAATGTTTTTATCAAAAAATAAATGATATCATTAGGAGGAGAAGAAAGGTCTGTGGTTATAACCTCTCTGGGATAGCTGACGTTTCGGGTCGGGATCCTTCTCCAGACTTCGGTGTTTTTGCGTGATATAGTCCCCAGATAGAGCAGCTCAAAGCATGTAATCAGAGTTGCTTTTTCCTGAACTTAAGTTCACCACCAGTTTCCTTTGTATTGTTAAGTAACAAAATGAAAACTGACATTTCCTGGTAACAATGAAAATGGCTGCTTGAAATTGAGAATTTGGGCAAACTCTAATAGAGATCACGGGATCTGGCAATGTATGTGTGTCTTATCCTCACAAACAGAGTTGCACATTGTAAGAGAATGGGTAAAGGTAGAAATGTCCACAAAAGGTTGAAGATAATTCAAGAGCTTCAGTGAATACTATCTCTCATTTCAATTAGCGAGTAACCCAGGAGCACATTTGCTGACTTCTTGTGTAGTGTTGACAGGAGCTCACTGTACCTGCATGCTTACTTTCAGTGACTGATGAACAAGGACCCCCAGATCTCGTTGTAAAAGGAAAAGTACAACAAGACCTGGGGCTCCATGTTCATCAGTCACAAAGTAAGCATGCAAGTACAGCGGGCAGTGTAGAAAGCTAATGGCATGTTGGCCTTCATAACATGACGAGTTGAGTATAAGAGCAAAGAGGTCCTCATGCAGTTGTACAGGGCCCTAGTGAGACCACACTTGGAGTATTGTGTGCAGTTTTGGTCTCCAAATTTGAGGAAGGACATTCTCGCTATTGAGGGATTGCAGCAAGGTTAATTCCCGGGATGGCGGGACTGTCGTATGTTGATAGAATGGAGCGGCTGGGCTTGTATACTCTGGAATTTAGAAGGATGAAAGGTGGTCTTATTGAAACATAAGATTATTAACCGTTTGGACACGGCAGATGCAGGAAACCTGTTCCTGATGTTGTGGGAGTCCAGAACCAGGGGCCACAGTTTACAAATAAAAGGTAAGCAATTTAGAACGGAGATGAGGAAAAACATTTTTGAGTTGTGAATCTGTGGAATTCTCTGCCTCAGAAGGCAGTGGAGGCCAATTCTCTGTATTCTTTCAAGAGAGAGTTGGCTCTTAAAGATAGTGGAGTCAGGATAATGGGGAAAAGGCAGGAACGGGATACTGATTGTAGATGATCACAATGAATGGTGGTGCTGGCTCGAAGGGTCGAATGGCCTACTCCTGCACCTATTGTCTATTGAAATAATGAGCTAAAGATAGCTGCAGTCCGTAGCCTTAGCTACTAACTGAAGGCAATTTTTGTGTGTAAACTTATTCTTTCACTGTTCATTTCAGGAGTTGGAGCTGGAATGCCACAGTCAGCAGGTCCTGGAGCTCTCAGCTACGCATGAGCCAACAGGCAAGTGTCTGATTACATTGCGATGTTTAGCACCATTTTGCTCCGACAGGCCCTCAACAGAAAGCAGTCTGCACAGTTAGAGGGGATACTTTGTAACCTTGCGCTACCATAATTGTCTTGGGTCACGAACCATTCCTTTAAATTAGAAGATTATGCTTGTCATTTTGCTGCTTAAGAAAGTTGGTAGGAAAACCAGGGAATTACTTAAAACCAATAAAACTGCAGATGTTGGAATCTGAAACAAACCAAATACTGGAAGAACTCGGCCTCATCACGCAGGATTTGTGGAAAGAGAAACCACATGTTTTGGGTCAAGGACCCATCCCAGGGAATTATAGTCCCGTAAGACTTTATTTTTAAATTAAGAACCAGATAGCTGAACACTGAAAATGTTAATACCTGATAGATTTTTGTTTGGGGGTGACAGGAGTGGTTGATGTGAAATGTCCATGAATGTTTTCTTCTGCAGTCTTGACATTATGACGAAAGAATAGGTAATTCAATCCATCCAGTCCATTTTGGTAATTATATTCCACTTGGCCCTCTTCCTGTGTTTTCTCATCCAAGTCAAGTGTAACCCACTTTTCCCTTCTCCCTCTGCTAATCCAGCTGCTTCTGAAATAAGAGTTCTACTTCTTACCACTCTGGTAAATACATTTCTTCTCAATTCAGATTTCTTGGTAATCATTGAAATTAAATAATCACTAGTTATACTTTTCCCCACGTGGAAACATGCTTTCCTTAATCTCTTATCAATTTTATTTTCCATGTAATAGTCCTTTCTCTGTCCCTTCAATTATCTTGAGAAGAGGAGCCCAGCATGTTCTCCCTATGGTGATATGTATATTCTAGCATTTTTATTATCACCCTTGTACATTTTCTCCATTGCATCTGCATCCTTTTGGGTAACATGAGATCCAGAACTATACAAAATACTTCAGTGTGGTCTGAACTAAGTTCGATATAGATGTAGCATACCTTTCCTATTTTTCACTCTGTCACTCAAAGAATTACATCGGCATTCTTAGCTTTTACAATGATCTTGCTTATCCGTAGCACAACTTTGAATTATCTAAAAGGATAGAGTTATTTCTGAACAAATAGACTGTGTGGATTCCAAGGTTGTATGTAGATTCAATTATTGACAAGAGCAAAAAAGAATTGCAGGATGCTGGAGAACTGGACGTGAGGATAGAGATTATTCTGCAGCTGCCTTTGCCATGGGTCAGATCACAGTTGCAGTATTGTGAGCAACTCTGGGCATTGTGCTTTTGAAAGGGTCTATTGACTTTGGAGTGAGTGCAATGGAGACTTGGAAGAATGATGCTTGGATATCAGGGATTAAATTATCAGTCGAGGACACTCCAACCATGACAACCTTCATTGATAACGAGTGATGGAGTTATAAACAAAGATTGGATGGGCTGGATTGTAGGAGAATGAAGGGCGACCTTGCATCTCTGTCAAATTATGAGGGATATAAGTAGAATGGATTATCTGTCATTTCCCCCAGGATAGCGGAAACTAGAACCAGGGGGCACAGGTTTAAGGTGATAGTGTAAAAATGTAAAGGAGATCTGAAGGATTGGTTGTTATCTGACATAACATGTCAGAAAAGGCGATGGAAACAGATAGAATTACAATGTTTAAGTGGCATTTGGACAGATACTTGGGGTCCTCGTAGAGAGATACAGGAATAATTTAAGCAAATAGGATTAGCATAGATACACAGCACAGGCATGGATGAAAATGTCCATTTCTGTGCCATAAGATTGTGTTTTTTGATGTTAAGGTTCCACAGAACATTTGGTGTTGCAAGCAATAACAATTTGAATTATGGTTTATGTAATAAAGCCAAGGTTTCTGGGATCAAAGTTTCACAAAGGGTGTTAGATGTTTAAAGCGTTTTACAGGCAGCAATTGTTGATTTGTCAATTGTTGATCTTAAAATGTGCGAGGTTGATTGCTCTCTGACCTCCAGAGGTATCAACAGATGAAGAAAATATGGAATCAGTTATGATACACTGAATGACATAATAGGTATAAGGGGCAATATAAGCATACTGCTGTCTTTGTGTTCTTATGTTGAGAGAGAATTCCCCATGTTTCTTTTGCCTGAAATATCCAGTCAATTAATACTTTCCCCATTGGAAAAATCAGGAGCAAATGTTGAAATGAAAAATCCGCTGTGAAGAACTGTACACTGCACACCAAGGCCAACAGGCCCAGTCTCTGTCTCTGTGGATCCAATAATGACCAGAGCTGTAATAAATACTGTTGTGAGGAAACATGATTGGAGCATGACAATTTATTGGGTGATAGAGGGAGTCACTAAAATTAATTCTGAAAGTTATTTTCATCAAAGGGATAATGCAATCGTGGAATACATGGAGTAAATTGAACAGAATGGATGGATCAAATGATGGGTTTGGGGAGAAGGGGCAAGGGAGCATGAACTATATTATGGGTTGTGTGTGAAACAATCTCTCTGCTTTGTTTACAGGAGATAGTTAATGGAGTTTGTTCTAAAGTGGAATCAAGCCAGGCTTGGTGATGGAACATATGGGTGCTTGGAGATGACCCCTTGAAGCTCCTGCTAGCTCTGGACTTTAGAGACATTTGTGGAACTGATTGTTTGTTCAAATGCCGCTGATTTCTGGGTCATTTTTGGGATGGTGTATCAGTGAGTCCTGCCTGTATTGGTGTGTCTTGCCAGTTATGGGTGCATCCCGGATTGGCCGATGAAATCGCCCTCCCACGTATGCACACACCTCTTTCAATTATAGAACTGATCTCGCTCTCCACATCTCCAAAAACCAAATGTACAGAAAATCAGCTTAGAGTTTGATGAAATCGAGATGTATTTATTTGTATTCACTTGCTATGATAAATGCAATTGTTTTGTTATAATTTTTATTTTCATAGCCTGTTTTAAGCTGATTTGCAGATGAAGATTAAGATCTGGTGAATGCATGGAGCCCACGTGCTGAGTTCCAGCAATGGGGACAGTGGAATAGACAGCTGGGGGGTAAAGGAGAGTTACCATGTAATCAGGGTAAGAGAGTTATTACACTGCTGGGGTGTGTGTGTGTGAAAAAGCTAGCGAGAGAGAGAGAGAGAAATAGTGTGTTTGTATCTGTGTGTGTCTTACTGTACTGATGGTGTATGCAAGAGGAGGCGAGAGAAAATTAGTTGCTCCATTAGGTAAGAGGGTTAAAGCACAGGGTGAGAGAGGGTGAGACGCTTCATGGGTTGAGTCAGTTACTGGACTTCTGGAATTTGAGTGAATGTGAGAGAGCGAGCGAGCTAGTGCTCGGTATGTGTGTGTGAGAGAGAGAGAGAGAGAGAGAGACAGCTAGTGCACAGAGAATGCAAGGGAGAGCAGGTGCCTGGAGTGTGAGAGATGGAGCAAGCAGAGTTTACACGAAAGAGAGTTAGCGCACAGACTGCAAGACTGACAGCACAGCTGGGCTGTGAGAGAAGGTGTGTTATTACACAGTTCATTACTACAGCAAAGCTCTTGGTAGCTCAGTTAGGTTCAAGATCCACATTATATCTGCTGTTATGATCCTGATCAGATGTAGAATCAGGGTTGTGGACCAAAGCTGCTTTGTAGCAAAACCTCCACTCAGAGCAAAGTACCAGGTGCAGGGACAGGGTGGTGTTTCTCTGCTGGAGAGCCGCTACCTCTCTAACTTGTCTTTACTCTGGGCACGCAGTGTGTTTGCAACATACAGTTTCTTATTCTTTGTTCTCTAAGTACTTGGCAAACACATTCACCCCTCACATCCACACATCGCCAGGACTGTCGCGTCTTTTATTTTTCAGATGCTTATCTCTCACTGATACTGTGGTTTTGGAACAATTTGGTCACAAAATAGCAGAGCAGACTTCTGACACGAGATGTTGGAAATGTTGATGTGGTGGGCACTGGGTCTGGTTCATTCTGTACTGCCAGAATCGTGTTTATATAATCGATTGATTTGCATTTAGAGCATCACCTCCCAGGATTAGTTTCTCCACACCACAAATAACCCCAACTTTCAATCATGTGGCTTCCTATATTCCATTTGGCAGAAACAGCAGCTGTAACTAAATCTACCTGGTAGCTGCTATTTCCATAGACCTGCAGTGTCCATCTCATAATTCCTGTCCCATTCAATATCAACCCTCATCTCAGTGTTACACAGGGCTCGAGGGAGAAACTTAATTTTGGCGAGCCCATCAGGTGTGAATAACTGGAAATTACTGTCACCTAGTTCTTGCTGTTTGGTACTGATGGTAAAGTGAACATAAAATCTGTTAACAAGGCACAAGACACCCTCCTGGTGGATATCAGTTCTAACTCTGACTAAAGCAGATACTTCAGACTCTCCAATAAATTTCCTCACACCACTCTTGCTTCTGAGATGATGCTGATTTGGTGTGAGTGCATGTCCTAACTTTACCTATTGCCCTGACGTGTACAGATCTGCTCTAGCTCCTGTTGTTGCCCTGTACATCACCCTGCGCAACACACTAACTCTGCTGCCTCCCCTAATCTATAGTTTTATTTGTCTCAAGTTTATGACATATTTCAATTGGTTTTATCTAACTTTGTAAAATAGCATCTCGTTTAAGATTTAGCAATGATATTATGTTACTTGAAAAAAAAACAAATATAATTCTGTTTCTGGGATCTGGGTTTTAAAGAAATGTTTCATTATAATTAAATTGTTTCCGTATAATTAAAAAGCTGTGGCGGAAAGATTTGCTTTTGTTGTTTTTGACCTAATATGTGTTTGACTACTTGCTGAAAGCTATGTAGACACAAGGAACTGCTGGTGCTGGTTTATAAAAAGGATACAAAGTACTGGAGTAACTTAGCAGATTGGGCACCATCTATAGAGAACATAGATGGGTGATGATTCTGGTTAAGACCCTACAATCCGTATAAATATCCCAACCTGAAATGTTGCCTGTCTGTGTTCCCTAGAGATGGAACGATGGCTAAGTTAGTCAAGGTATGGATATTGCATTCTGGTGTAAAACATTGTCTCCCTAACTTTGTAAAATAGCTTCCTGTCTCTCTGTGGTAGGTGTTTGTCAGACACCACATCCACCTGGGGCACAGATTCTTGGGAGAGAACTGGTTCCAGTTGCCCCACAAGTCCGGCTGGTACTGACCCATCGGGATTAGGTGCAAGAGACAAACTGAAGGATGAGTTCCACGGGCACCAACTATTTTACTGTGCCAAGCTTTGGCAATTGTGTTGCTGCAAGTTCCAGAATTCGAGGCATTTTTCCTCAATCCAGTCATTACTTTGGAATGTGCCGTAGACACGAAAGATTGATTTGGATCAAAATGATTTTAATACAAATCCTTGGAGCTGCAGTAACCTTTACATGGTGCAAATCCTGCAATCACTTTATGAAGGTACATCACCAAAAATAATAGTCAAAAATGTTCACATCATGTATGTGGAGAGATCACCTGGGAAGAATGTCAGCTATGTGTGTGTGTGTGTGTGTGGGGAGGGGTTGTATGGCATAACTGTCCATGGAGCAAAGATCTCAATTTTTGATTAGTTGTTGAGCATTGAGCTCAAGATGGTTTGAATCAGAATGACCCTCAGTTCAATTGACAATAAATCTTTTATTTCAATGTTTGTTACCCTAAACACAACAGTTCAAAAGTTGAAATCCTAAAACATACACCAGTCCTGGCTGTTTATATCGGGATAAAGAATAAGTTCCAACTCTGTAAAAATGCATGATACAGTCCAGATATTACAGTATTTCACTACAAAAGCATTATTTAATTAAATAAAATTGATTCCCCCAAAAAAATGAAATTGCAGTTTGTTTAATTCTGGTCAATCCCACTGTAATCTTGCTCCCATGTCTGACTGCTCCATCTCTGCTACAGTTTCAGGTTTTGTGTGTTTACCAATAACCAACTAATGATCTGAGTGATCACCAAAAGCTGAGGCAGTATTGTTGGCTCACTGGAAGCGCTTAGAGCTAGAGAGAGAAAAAAAGAGAGAAGTATAGGAGAGTTAAGTCAGTCAAGTTAAACTAGCAACTTCCTGTCATGCCGAGGTGGGCCTTTCTGTTTAATGAGCATCCCCAGCAGCTAGATCACACTTGCAGTAACATTGCATTGGGACCACAGGGGGTTGTGTCAGTGTCAACATCAAGGTCTTAATATCATGGTGTTACAATCGCATTTCTATCACCATACTAGGACTTGCAGCCTGGCTATAGCGATGGCTTAATTTGTTTTTAATCAAGTAATTTTCTACTTTCTAAAAAACTTAGGGTGCGGGCATGAACTACCAAGGCCAGCACTTAATTTATAAGATAAGTTTATTTGGCCTTCCATCACAGCGATGTGATGGATGTTTATGTAAATTATGTTGTGTCTTGGGTCCATGTGTTTGTAATGTATGGCTGCAGAAACGGCATTTCGTTTGGACCTCAAGGGGTCCAAATGACAATTAAATGTATCTTGTATCTCGTAATTGGGCATCTCTATTCGCCCTTGGGGGAGAAAATAGTGCAGAGCCATCACATGTACCTGTCTGGTGAAAGATGGGAAGAATTTTTCAGGACAGTGCACGAGTTGGGAAAGTGCCAGCACATGGTGATGGTCCTCTACACTTGTGCTATTTTTGGAGGTTGCAGGCTTGGATTTAGGTATTTATAAATACCAGATGTAAACCTTGCCCCTAAGAATCCCACTCATATTATTGGCCAGCATTAACGAGGTGCCAGTTCTAAGCTCCATGTTGCAGGCGGACACTAAATCTTGGTTCTGATGCTTAATGTTTGTTCTGCTTGCAATGGGGCCAGGCATTTGGTGAAATTGTCCTTCACCCCATTCTCAGCCAACACCTGTACCCCTGAATACAGGATAGATTCTGGGAGATGGCAGGTGACTTTACTTTAACCATTCTGGGCATTGTTGAATTCTCTGGCTTACCTCGGCAGTGCTTTCCATCCCAATGCAAGACTCCGGTGATGCAGCTACACACTGCCCGCTCTCCAAGACTTGTACAAATCTGTTCACAACCGCCATTGTCCACTTCACACAAATCAGCTGCTGCAGAAACAGAGGTCGAGCCAATGATGTCAGAGTTTCTGCCACACCGTCACCAACTTCCTTCACATTTACCCAAATGGGTCGTGGAGATGCACACTCTCTTGCCCAGTGAAATCAAGAATCAGAGAATATAGGTTTAAGGTGAAGGGGAAAGATTTAATAAGAATCTGAGGGGGTAACCTTTTCACACAAAGGGTGGTGTGTGAATGGAACAACCACCAGAGGAGGTAGTTGAGGCAGGGACTATTGCAATGTTTAAGAAACAATTAGACAGGTATGTGGATATGACAGGTTTAGTGGCAGATGGGACTAGTGGGATCTGTAGATGGGACATGTTGGTCAGAGTGGGCAAGTTGTGCTGAAGATCCTGTTTCCACGCTGTACGACTCTGGTCAAGATCAATCATTATCCTCTAATCACTCTCACCAACCCCTTTACACAGACGCAGCCAGCACAGACATGGGATAGATAGCCCCATTATCAGGAGCCAATGCCCAGAACCTGATATTCAACCCACAAAAGCACTATATTATTCTTATAACATGGTTCTCCATTCCTGCTGTTGGGATAGTTACTGTAAATCATTGATTATGCTTTAATTATTCCCTGAATGTTGCAGGATAACTTTGTAAATCTGAGCACATCAAAATCTTTGCTGTCCGTATCAGAACCCACACATCGTTGCCGTTCAACCTTGTCTCCCAATCCACTTGATTATAGTTTAAATCCTTCTGTAGCCTGGTCTCTCCTGACACTTGTAATGTCCTACAGCCATTCATCTTTAGTGTGGCACAGCTGCTGCCTCACGGCTCCAGAGACCCGGGTTCCATCCAACAAAAGATGTTTTTGTCTGGAGTTTGTATGTTCTCCCTGTGACAGCGTAGGTTTCTCCCAGGTACTCCAGTTTCCTCCAGCATCTAAAGACGTGCGTTAATTGGCTTCTAAAATGGCCCCTAATGTGTAGGGAGTGCATGAAAAAGTGGGATAACATAGAACTAGTGTGAACAGGTGATCGATGGGCAGCATGGACTCGGTGAGCTGAAGGTAACTATGTCTGTGCTGTATCTATAAACCATATCTTCAATTCTGGACCTGCAGTTATAATTGTTCTATTAATAGTGTCCTTGTTCACGGTACATCATGGCCCAAGCTCTGGAACATCCTCCCTCAGGCTCTATTAAAATCCTCTTTAAACAAAATCTTGATAAACTGACATGTATGCTAGTTTCAGTATCACAATGTGTTTAATGGTGCTGTGGGCTGTCTTCTCTCCTGGTGGTTGATGGCGATATCCTGAGTGTCCTACTTAGTTTCAAGCCTTCACTGGAAGGATTGTAACAACCAATTCACTGTGGGTCCGTACACAGCTTCCCCTCTGCCATACAAGATCCATGGACAAGTCTCTGAAGAGTTGACCAGGTACAGGAGAGCACATGAAAGGTGGGTCAGCAGTTCTGAGCCTAACTACCAGCAACTCCCTCTGCTGGTTTCTCACTCTCTTAGCAGGTTGCAGAGAGATGAACTGTGCCTTTTTCTCCTTTGTTGCCGAAAGATTTAATAGGAACCCGAGGGGTACATTTTTTTTATACAAAGGGTGGTGGGTGTACGGAAGGAGCTGCCCAGGGAGGTAGTTGAGGCAGGTTCTATCAACGTTTAAAAGACATTTGGACAGATGCATGGACAGGATAGGTTTAGAGGGATATGGGCCAAGCAAGGGCAGATGTGAATAGTGTAGGTGGTCGGCATGGGCAAGTTGGGTCAAAGAGCTTGTTTCCATTATATCCTTTAAGTTGAGGATATTTCATACTCAAAACCTCAGAAACATTGCAAATGGCCCCAACCACAGAATACACATCCCCAGCCCTGCAACTAACCTCTTCTCCTGATAGGTCCGACTGAGAGGATCTGCTCTTTTGCGAGTTGTCCATCGTCTGCGATTCTCCTGCTGCTGGTGGGGCAAGTCTGCAGGAACCAGGAGTGAAAGATGTAGTCACTGTGTCTGAAACCTATGCCAGCAGACACTTAGCAAACAGAGCACAAAATTGCTAAAAGTTTAAAGTAAATTCTTGACCTCATGAGTACTTTGGACATGGTTTTGGAGGGATTATGAAATATCATTCCTTTTCAACATCCGATATCCTGCACTAGTGTTATTCTGTACCAGACTACATTGGACACATTACAACTTGACACACCAAAGTTACTAGAGCCGTGTTTCTTAACTGTTCAGCCCCCCTTTCAAACTTTAAACTATGACCAGGATAGAGAACTCAATTTATGAAGCATTGCTGGGTGTTCGAAGAGAAAGTACATTCTCAGTTACACAATGCTGACTAAAGGGTTGCAACAAGCAGCTGCAGGATTTTAGGGTTGAGCAATAAAAGGATGAGCAACAACAGCTGCCTTTGTCTATATTTCCAGCATCCCTACAATTAATCAAATACAGGCACCTCACGTTTGTGTAGGTGACAGTAAATGAGCAGTTTCTCCTCTGTATTCCCTTACTGGTATAGTGTGGAATACACAGGGTTTGTGTAGGAAGGAACTGCAGATGCTGGTTTACACCAAAGACAGACACAAAAGTAACTCAACTGGACAGGGATCGTCTCTGGAGAGAAGGAGTGGGTGACGTTTCAAATCGAGCCACTTCAGTCTGAAGAAGGGTCTCGAACCAAAGCGTTACCCATTCCTTCTCTCCGGGGTTTGGTACGATTGAATGACGCTATTACTCACAATTCGGCAATTATTGATATTTGCATCACACAACGACACATCACAGTGTAGATGAATCTTGTCATAATCCCCTATAAACTTGAATACAACAATGTGGAAGCGGCAGGTGAGAGACACGCCATTCTCCTCCATCTCTATGGTGCTGTCCTTTGAGTTTGGACACCTGCTCAAGGCAAGAACAGAGAGATCATTACGGTGGATAATAAGGTTAGACATAGCCTCTGTAGTGGAGGGAGTGAAGATCAGGAATCACAATCAACACTGCGGGTGGGACACAAGTCTGGCTGTTTCCCCCAAAGGGAATGTGATGGAACCTGGAGCCACCTTCCCTCAGCCCTGGTTAGTGGAATCAATAGGCAGATTGTACATCCTCAGTGGGTGTGAAGGAACATCTCCAAACAAATAACCAAGGTGGTCCGATGGACGAGAAGGGCGAGCTTGTCTTAGACCGTGTGAAGACCCCTGGTCATTATGGCAGTGGAAATCTCAAAGCTGCCTTGACAGAAAGCAGAGGCCGATTCAGGGAAAAGCGAGCATCAGGCAAGACCAGCGGAAGAATTGCTGGAGACTTTAAAAGGCAGATTTGGGAGTGAAATGCAGGCAGCTGAAGGAGTGGAGAGTATTAGGAGTGGAGCAGAAGAATTGAGCAGAGCTCGTTGGTGGGGGAAACCGGCTGAGATGGAAGTAACTGCAGAGTTTTATGGATGAGCAATAAAAGGGTGAGCAATAACAGCTGTCTTTGTCTATTATTCCAGCATCCCTACAATTGAATCAGATACAGGCATCTCACAGTTTACTTTGAACAGCACAGGAATAAGTCCTTTGGCCCACAATGTTTGTGCCGAACACGATTCCTCTCATCTCCATTTTTATGGAGAAATAAAATTCACACCAACTCTTGTTGTATGATCATGTATGTACATGATCCATACCCTTCTATTCCCTATGCCCATCTAAAAGCCTCTTAAACGACACTATCACATCTGCCTGCATCACCACTCCTGGCAATGCGTCCCGGATTCCCACCACTCTGTGTAAAAAAAAACAAACTTGCCCCGCCACATCTCCATTCAATTTTCCCTCATAAATGTGTATATTAAACATATACGCAACTGCACTGCCAGGAGTAAATATGAGTCCGTTATTCCAAAAATACTAGAGCATAAATCAAAATTTGACATTAAATGAACAAACGCGTTATTTCAAAAATGTGCAAATCAAACGCAAGATGCCTGTAACATTGAAGAAGATTCTGCTTGACCCACCATTTCCACTAAGTTGACACGAACCTGTGAAGGGCGAGCTTGTCTTAGGGGGGTTGGGAAGATGCAAATGCAAATGTCATGGGCAATTTTAGGATGGAGATTTTGTACACAATGTAAGAACACCAACACCACACCGTAAAGATTTGGGGAGAAATAAAATTCACACCAACCCTTGTTCTATGATCATGTAGCGTAGTCGGTCCTTTGGATTACGAGACGGAGTGGCCCAGCACCGATTGGTGATGAGAATGAGCTGCGTAGAATCTGCTCCCTCGACAAACACCCCAATGTACAGGACGTCACGGGTGGTGAGTGTCACCTCGCCTTCTCCATACGGAAACTTGTAGGACGAGTTTTTATACAGAGCCATTTTAGTGATGAAACTACCCTCTTTGGTGGGAAGAGTGAGGTTGACAACACTAAGATAAACAGACAGCATCAGTTAACATCCAGAGGAACAAAATGACCCTACATTTCCCAAGTGAGTACCTGCTTCTACACCTATGCTGCACTAGGATGGCCCAGGCAAGTGACTTTTCATATTGTCATTCATGCACTATAACCATTAGAGCAGCAGAATGTTTCCAAGACTCTGATTTGTGTTGTTCAGCCCCTTGCTAGAACTTTGCAAATATGGCCAAGATAGAGCGCTTAGTTCACAATACTAACGATTACCACATCTGCAAGTTTTCTTGCTATTGCTCAAGTTGAAATTGCAAACCAGTTCTTGAAATGACAATCGGCCAACATGAAATCAGGTACACAAAAATACTGGAGAAACTCAGCGGGTGCAGCAGCATCTATGGAGTGATGGAAGTAGACAACGTTTCGGGCCGAAACCCTTCTTCAGACTGATAGGGGGTGGGAGTGGGGGGGGAGAAGAAAGGAAAAAGGAGGTGGAGCCCGAAGGCTGAGGGATGGGAGGTGACAGCCTGAGGGCTGAGGAAGGGGAGGAGACAGCAAGGGCTAACAAAATTGGGAGAATTCAATGTTCATGCCCCCAGGATGCAGACTCCCCAAGTGGATCAAGTCTGGGTCAGGATGTGGTCGTAGAGTTGGAGGGCGGGGGGGGGGGGGGGGGGGTCCACAGAAGGGGGGACAGTTAGAGAGGAGGTGTGAAACTGTCTCCGGAGAGAGAAGAGAACTTCTTCAAAGTAGGCATACTTGAGGAGATTTCGCAGTGGAGTAGACAACGTGTTTAAGAAGGAACTGCAGATGCTGGAAAATCGAAGGTACACAAAAATGCTGGAGAAACTCAGCGGGTGCAGCAGCATCTATGGAGCAAAGGAAATAGGCGACGTTTCGGGCCAAAACCCTTCTTCAGACTGATGGGGGGGTGGGGGGTCAAATTTACTGTGAGTTTCCTATAGCAAAAATGTACTCTTTTGAACTGATGCCTTTTTAATAACCTTTCTGCGACTGGTGGGCAGGTTTGGGTTCCCAATTCAAGATAAATCTTGGGTGTTAAATGTATGTAATATTAAACAAAGTACATATAATTTAACAATGTGTAATATTTAACAAAGTTAATTAATGTAAATTATCTGTTGTGCACCAATTGTCTGGTACATTTGTTAGACTACAAGAAGACAACGAATAAGAATCAAAGAAGACTTTGAGAAAATGGAGAATGATTAAATAGAACTAACGTCCATCATATGTCCAGGTTGTATTGGCCCCCATCTCCCTTGTGTTTCCCAGTCCCCATCTACCCAATCTCCCACAAAATGCAGGAGTGAGAACAGGTTTTAGAAAGACTGCTTACCTTAGCATTGGCCTTACAACAGTTTCTAGAGAAACCTTCAGGTCAAGTTCATAGGCACAGGAGAACTCGACGTTAATGACTCTATCGCGAGTGATCACACTTCCTGTGTTGTTCAGGCTCTCGATCCAGACAGTGTTGGTGTACATTATGTGGGTTTCATTTGTCTGTGGGAAGGAATAACGACTAAAACACAGTCATTTTCAGACAAGATTGCTCTAACTCACAGAAGTAATTTAAACCTCTGCTCTTATCCTGTAATCTATACCAGATAAACATACACAAGCATCGACCCCAACATCTAGTCCATATCTTTTTTAACCTAAATGGTGCCATACTCTAAATGAACACGCTGACAACTCCAAGGCAATTACTATTCTTTACCCAAGCATTTTGCGCTGTGCATTTTGCAAGACGAGCTATTTCTCCAGTTCAAGCTACTCTCTCCTGGTTATCATCATTCACTCCAGCCTTTACGCCTAGCAAGACCCAGCTACAGGCAACTGGCCCTCAATTTGCACGCAAGGTTTGCAAGAGCTCAGACCCGCTCTAATGTTTTGCTTGTGTTGAAAGGAACTGCAGATGCTGGTTTATACCGAAGATATACATTAAGTGCTGGAGTGACTCAGCAAGTCAGGCAGTATCTCCGGAGAAAAAGGATGAATGACATTTTGGGTCAGAATCCTGCAGATGGGAGGGAACTGGAGGTAGGAAAAGGCCAGAACAACATGGGGCAGCAAATTATGGGGAAGAGGTGACAACGAAGGGATGCAAGGATACAAACAGAAATATTATGTTCATTTGTTTTCATTCACAAAGAAGATGGAAGTGTTCCTGACAAACCTCCTCCTGTCCCAACCCCGGCAGATTTTTACAAAGGCCCTGGGAATTTAAAAAAAAACTGTTTTCTGTAGCGTGTGAAGAGTGGAACAAAGTAATGGATTAATTGGTACTTTTGATCAAAGTCAGAGAAAGTGCTGCAGGGAGTTGCAACACGATGAGCAGAATTCAATGTAGACCAGACAATAAGTATTCACCTTCATGATGTTTCCGCAGTTTCGTCTGGTGTTATTGATGTGAAATGCAATGAAATCATCTCCCTCTGAGCCCATGCAACGGTTATCATTAATGCGAACATCCCCGCGTTCAAACCCCAGCTGGTAGAGTCGGCACTTGGAAATATAAACCTCCATCTGAGAGTATTTGCACACCACGTCTGCCTGGACAATATCATCTGCAATGGAAAGTGGAGAGAACCGCAAGGATTAAAGAGCAGCAACCGCTTGGGAAGCAAGGCCGTAGTCTACGCTGGGCACGGTTCAAACAAAGATCCAGCCCACGCATCCTTCATATTTGTGAGCTAATGTGTCAAGCCACAGGGAACACACATCACTGTACAGAAGATCAACCCACAGAGAATCCAGGAGCAATTTATTCATCCAAAAAGAGTGGTAGGTGTGGCTTGCTGCTACATAGCAAGCTGCAGCAAACACTAACAATGCAACAAATGCTGGAGTTTGCAGGAATGGATAGAAGCCCACAGTGGAGAGAAGAATCAAAGAATATGTCAGCTGGGATGGGTTTCTGTTTCTCAGAAGCAAAATACTGCAGATGCTGGAAATCTGAAATCAGACAGCAAATAGCAGGAGTACACATAACATCTGGACAAAGATTAACTCCAATAATTCTGCCTCCAGTGTATGCCATCTGACCAAATGGGTCTTTGAAGCATTCTGTTTTGTTTGATTCTTGGGCCTTGCTGTGCTTACTGGCGACTCTTTGTACACAATAACACTGTCAGTTAAGAATAATTCAATGTTTAAGAAGGAACTGCAGATGCTGGAGAATCGAAGGTACACAAAAAAGCTGGAGAAACTCAGCGGGTGCAGCAGCATCTATGGAGCGAAGGAAATAGGCAACGTTTCGGGCCGAAACGTTGCCTATTTCCTTCGCTCCATAGATGCTGCTGCACCCGCTGAGTTTCTCCAGCTTTTTTGTGTACCTAAGAATAATTCAATGGCTGCTATATGTTTTTTTCAGATATTCTTTTAAAAGAGGCTCTTTTAATAGGGGCTTCTTTTGAATAAACATCCTTGACAATGTGGAACAGCCAAAACCCTAATATTTCTTAATGGTGAAGTGTTTGCTGCTGCAGAACCCCCACAATCTGATTCTCAGCTGAAATAGAGAGGAGGAAACGCTGAAAACACTCAGCAGGTGAGGCAGCATCTGCGGTAAAAGAAACTGAGTTCATGTTTCAGGATGAAAACCATAAGAAATGTTGAATTGGATTCTCTCTGTCAGATACTGTCCAATCTGTTGAGTATTTCTAGCCTTTTCAGATTTTAATTATTAAAGATTTCCAGCATCTGAGGTTCTTTAATTTTCAAGTTAATATTTAATAATCAGTTTTAACCCAGCAGCTCCAAGCGTAGTTAAATATTCTAAAAGGTCAAATTCAGATGTTTAAAGTCATTGGGCGATACCTTTTCCTGAGGAGTCAGATTCCCCACAATTTACAAAGGGGTTTTAGTGATTCTTCCATTTCATATCTGGGAGCTGATGACATTAATATAAGCTAATCCAGCATTCGCCAGCATCTTCACGGAGAACCTGGTGTGAACTACACCAGAGAGGCCCCATCTGTCCCAGGAAACTTTGACAACTTCACCACAACTTAAGGGCCTGTCCCACTGTACAAGCTCATTCAAGAGCTCTCCCGAGTTTAAAAAAAAAATCAAACTCGTGGTAAGCACATAGAATGTACGTAGACGGTACGTTGGAGCTCGGGACGTCCCTTAGCGGCTCGTAACGCTAACGGCAGGTACTCAGGAAACACGGTAAGCTCGTGAGGTTTTTTCAACATGTTGAAAAAATGTCCACGAGAGCCCCGAGTACCGACGAGCAGCTATTACCATAATTCTCTGAGTTTGAATCAGGGGAAACTTGGGAGAACTCTTGAATTAGCTCGTACAGTGGGACAGGCCCTTTACTCCACTGCAGTACCAATACATTATAGGAAATTGACAACTTCACTGCACCAGTGTGGTGCCCAGAGCAATGGGGATTCATCCCAAGGAGGTGGACACTTCCACATTATACCACTCACTTTCATGCAGTGATGACTTGACAAGAGAATACAAATGCCTGGGATAACTCAGCGGGTCAGGCAACATCTTCAGAGAACATGGAAGGTGATGTTTCGGGTCGAGTTCCCTTCTTGAGTCTGACAAAGGTTGGTCACAATGTGGAAACAGGAAACCCAGAGGAACAGCTTCCACGTGGATTTCCTTGGTTAAAAAATGCCTAAACCATTCTTGCATGTTAGGGGTGAGGACATCCGCCTGCTCAGGGTTTAAAGTATCCATTATTACAATGTATTTACCACTGTTGGGGCTGGGTTCCTCAGGACAGCCACACAGGTCACCGTTACCCTGTCGGCATAAACTGTAGTTGGTGCAAATACCTCCAGCACATGGGTCTTCGATCAATTCTGCTAAAAGGAGACAGACGTAAATGATTAACCCTTACACTTAGCAAACAGACTTGTTCTACTCCAGTCGTTGAAACACCAGTCCCAATAGACCCATCCACTCAGTCAAAAGCACTGCTGGCAGTTTAGAGGGATCAGTGCTCTGGACCACCCTGCCCTCTCACCCCCGCTCAAGAGGAGATGAGAACCCCCAAACCCTGAGCCAAGGGTTCATCAGTCCCCGAACTACACTCCTCTCCAAGGGGGGGGAACAGGAATACAACACCCCCTCTCCAGGGGGTTGATCAGAGACCCATGGCTCCAAACCCATGAGGTGAAGGGGGCCCTGAACTATAAACCCCATGGGGAAGTTCAGTCCCCTGAACCTTCACTGCAGTCAGGTGATCGAAGCCCTGAACCCAACTTCCAGGGGTAGCTCAGGTACCTGAAGACCCCTCACAGCAAGAGCTTAAAGCCTAAACTCAGACCCTTGAGGAAGATCAAAGCCCCAACCCAGGGGAGATTGTGGTCCTGAAGCCGTACCTGAAGGGAAGGTTAGAGAAAGGAAACACCCGACCCTGACCCCAGGTTGAACTCGGACACCTGACCCCGGCCTCCAATGTTACCAGCTTCTCCTTACAGCAGTTTTCCCGCCTAATCCAGTCGGTGCTCAGGATCCCCAGCGAGCGACAGGCTTCTCCATACGCTGCCAGCGAGCTGCAGATTTGGGACTTCTTGTCCCAGTAGCAGGCATCCATTCCACAGGACTCATAAAACGGCACCGGGTTGATGAAGCCATAACACGGCTGGAAGAAACCTTTCATTTCCGTAAGTTTCAGGCAGCTTCCCTCATTCTGTAGCCGGATGATGTCGCGATTATCACAGGTGAGGGATAAGGTTGTGTACTGCTCTTCATCACAGCTGCGGGAGGGACGTGTGCATTCAGTATCCAAAGAGACAAGGCAACTTGCATGCAACCCACACCCCCTCCACCTCTCAAATGCTCTATACAGAGTACTTGAATCTTGCAAGACCTGGGAGAACTTAGAAAGATGAAGGGGGGACCTCATTGAAACTTATCGAATAGTCAAAGGCCTGGCTAGAATGGATGTGGAGAGGATGTTTCCACTAGTGGGAGAATCTAGGACCAGAGGCCATAGCCTCAGAATAAAAGAACGCACCTTTAGAAAGGAGATGAGGAGGAATTTCTTCAGTCAGGGGATGGTGAATCTGTGGAATTCATTGCCACAGAAGGCTGTGGAGGCCAAGTCAATGGATATTTTTAAGGCAGAGATAAATAGATTCTTGATTAGTACGGGTGTCAGGGGTTATGGAGAAAATAGAGGAGAAATGGGGTTGAGAGGGAAAGTTAGATCAGCCATGTTTGAATGGGAGAGTAGATTTGATGGGGTCGAATGGCCAAATTCTACTCTGACAACTTATGAACTTCCAGAGTCTTTCATTTGAACCAAGATCAGGGATTTTGCAGTGGTAGAGTTGTTGCCTTATAATGCCAGAGACCTGGATTTGATTCTGACTATGGGTGCTCTCTGTAAGGAGTTTGCACCGGGTGGATTTGCTCCGGGTATTCTCGTTTCCTCCCACATTACAAAGTCATGCAGGTTTGTAGGTCAATTGGCTTCTGTAAATTGTTCCTAGTGTGTGGGGTGGAATTAGTGTACGTGTGATCATTGGTCGTCCAGGACTCAGTGAAGGGCCTGTTTCCATGCTGTATCCTTAAACTATACTAAACTAAACAGAAGAACAAGGGGAAAAGTTTATGAAGTACAGTCGCCGCAGCAACCAGGCTGGGGATAGGGATTTCTATTCTGTTAGTGAAACAACATAAATGCAATACAAATGAGAGGATGGAGTATTAAATCCAAGCCACTGAAGCCTCTCTCGTGAAGAGACCATCATCTATTTTCAAAGTGTCTTTAACCTCTGCTACAGTCTCTGAGCAACTGTTGTATGGAAATGTTCATACACTGGTTTTATACACGGGAGAGACATTGGGAATTCTGGCAGGGTCAGCATCGGGAGCAAACTTTAATAGCTCTAACCTGATTTAATCCCGATGCATCCATCTGCCTATAGAGACAGAGAGGGGTTTTTTACCTGTTCTGCATGCCATTGGTTTTCCAGCTCTTTGCCAACTCCAGGATCGTTTCCGTGGGTTTCCCTCGTGAACTTAAGTCGTCGTCATTGGGATTGCCATTGAAGTTTCCACACAGACCGCACACCTTGTTCTGCAGCCGTTCACCCATCCTGATAGACAGCAAATTGAACCAGTTGTACTGGATCTGAATGCCTTGAATGGTATCAATGATCAGGAATCCCTCAGCTGTTGAGATCTTTGTTAGCGCCGTGACAACAGGAATCGTGACTGGGGTTCCATTCACCTGATGAATAGGATAGTGTTAGCCACTGTTATAGGCACACACTCCACTTGCTGTTTTCATTAAAACGCACTGCAATTAATTGACCATTCTACTCAATGGCGCCAACTCACATGATACTTGTTTGAGAGAGAGTTCCACGATTTGGACAACGGCGAGAGATACACTGGGACATCACGATTATAGCATTCATTCCAATCACACCTCTTCCTGCTTGGATATATCACTGCTATTTCTAGATGGCTGGATCCAAATCCTGGAACTACCTCTTAAACAAGCATCATGCGAGTACTTGAATGTAAAAGAATAAAGGGTGACTGTGTGAGGATTAATGTGAGTGAGACCGAAAAAATGAGAAGCTGATGAGAGTGATAAAGGAAATAACATAGTGAGAGAAACCAAAGTGAGGAATTGTGTTAGATATGCACCGTGTCAGAGATTGGGACCATGAAAGCATAATATTGGATGGGAATGTGTGAGGGATGGCAAATATCTGAGAGAATGGATGTACGAGTGAATGAGAGTGTCTGGAAATAAATCCCAGTGCTTGAAAATCAAAAATAAGCAAATGCAAGAAACCTGAAATAAATATAAGACTGCAGGAACCATTCAACACGGCAGGCAGCATCTGTGGAAAAGAAACACAGTTGATGGTTTAGTTGAAGATCTTTCCGTGGTTTGAGACTTACCTGGACAACATTTCCTGAGATGAGGATCTGTTCCTCGTTGATGTAAAGGTAAACCGGGGAGATCAGCGTCATGTTCGGCATACTCCATTTGTCAAAGTTTATGATCAGTTGGAAAGAGATATCTGGAAGTTTGTGACAGATTGTGGAGAGGACAAATGAGCAAGCAGCAGGAAACCGTAGGAAAGCACCGTCAAAGGTCTGGAATATGCCCCCTCCGGCAGCGATGCAGTGGGAGCTCTTGCTGCTATAACAGCCTCTGATGCCGTTGCGGAGCGAGCACAGTTCCTCGCTCTTGCACTGGCGCGAGTCACACTGCACCATATTGCGACCCATGCACCGACAGTGTTTGGAGCAGTTTGTGTTCCAGAAGAACTGCCCAGCCTGAAGAAGACAGAAGCACAGTGAGCAAAAGCACAGCCCGACTCCAGCATCAAGCAGAACACGGATCAACATTAGCATCCAAAAGATATAGGTAGCAGAAAGCACCACTTATGATGCAAGATCAACGCACGAGGCAATCTAAGATTGTGGATTTCTAATAATTCTTGGCCTAACCTTATAATAGTTTATAAAATCGTTGAAAAGACCTAAATATATAGTCTTTGGGGTAGGGGAGTCTAAAAGAGGGCATGGATTGTGTGAGATGATTGTGTTTTAAAAGGGGGTTTGGTTGATAAGTTGTTTGTCTTTCCACACAAAGGTCCGCGAGCATTGAACAAGCATTTCACTGCACATTTGGACAGGTCGTGGTATGTATAAGTGCTTTGGAGCAAATGAACTTGAGTGCACTTGAAAGGGATTGATTAAAAGGGATAAATGGGAGAACGGGCCTCTTTTGTGCTGGGGAGTCTAAAACTGGAGGAACAGGAGGAGATTTCTGAAGGTGAGCACGTTTGATCATCAAAGATAAATAGGGGAACAGATAGACAAATGTTTCCACACAGAGGGTGGTGAGTCTATGGAACAAGTATTTAAAGGACATTTGGACAGGTATGTGGATGTATAAGAATGCTTTGGAGCAACATGAAGCAAGTGCAGGGAAAAGGGATTGATTAACATGGATAAGTTGGGACAAAGGGCCTGTTTGTGCTGTATAACTATATAAATGTATGCATCATGTTTAGGAACAGGAGGAGATTTCTGACTGAAAGCACGTTTGATCATCAACTAGATAATATAGATGAACTCCAATTACCCCCCTTAGGTCAACAAAATGATGCTTCTGCTTACTGAGGGACTTTGCTACGTACCTCATAGTATTTGTCCTCTGCCACACAGCCGCAGTCCTGGGGCACTTCCAACACTTCTTGTGTGCGGTTGGAGCTTGACATTTCCATTACACTTTGTGTGAGAATACATTTCCCAACCACCTCTGACCAGTGGTGACTCTAACTTTAAAGTTATGCACCCCTCCCCTCCCCCTCCCCCCCCCCACCCCACCCCATCATTTCTTTTTGTTTAGGACAACCTTAAAGAGAGACCAAAAAATTTTTTTTTTCTCTCTGCCCAACTCTGTCAACCAATTCAGTACATCACAAAACAGTACAGTGCAAAAACCTAATTGCTTCTGCTTACTGAGGGACGTTTGCTACGTACCTCATAGTATATGTCCTCTGCCACACAGCCGCAGTCCTGGGGCAGGATACAGGTTCTGCCGTTGAGTAAGAGAGTAGCCATCGTGTGTATATAAAAAATGACATCCCTCCCACACAGTAATAGGTTACAGGCCCCTTGGTGGAATTTTGAATGTGGAACGGAGACCGTGGCTCCGCGTCACACTGACAAATCAGCAATCTTTCGTAGTGTACTGTTTGCATCACAGTGATTCACTGTGTGAAGAGGATCAACTCCATAGAATTGGTCATATTTATCTACCAAAAACATCATTTTTCAAGGTGTGATCATTTCTTTTTCACTCTTATAAAAAATTGTAATTGAATTATGCTGAAGAGACCATGAAAGATTTCTACAGTGTAAATTAACTTGTATTATTCAATTATGAAGCGATATTGTATGGCTTATACAGTAATGTATGCATCAATCAGATTCATATCTCCATTCATTCATTATATCAACCAGATTGAGAACCAAGTAATAGTTAGAAATAAATCCAATCAACCACTATAAAAACCAGGAGCCCTAGCCAAAAGGCTCTCGGATTAGGTTCCCAAATTAAGGCACAGAATTTGTTGTCTAGATAGACACAAAATGCTGGAGTAACTCAGGGGACAGGCATCATTGGGGTGGGAGATTGCAACCTTTACGTGGTCCACCCTGTTTCGACTACAGCACTGTTCCATGACCCAAGAACAGTTTCATCTCGTTGTGCAATGCAAGTTAATAATCCAGCATCCAACAGTGTTTACAATAACTTTCCAATTCAATAATATACATCAAGGAGACAATTATGTCACTATATGAAAGGGGATTATTGTAAATAACTTCCTAAAAACAGTGGACGCATCTCTGTAGGACATGGATAGGTGGTGTTTCGGATCAAGAAGTCTGAAGATAGCCTTGTTATTCCAGATTCCAGTACCTGCTGGCGCTGAAGAGGGTCTTGACTCAAGACGCCACCTGTCCATGTTCTCCAGGGATGCTGCCTGACCCGCTGAGTTACTCCAGCCCTTTGCGTCATTTTGTGTATTAACTAGCATCCGCAGTTCTTTGTTTCTAGTTATCTCCACTGTAACTTGGTGCAACTTTAAGTGCCCTTTATGGGCGACTATTTGCATACCTTGGATATGTCCGCAAATAATTTCACTGCGACTTGTCACATGTGACAATGAAGTATTCATTCATTCATTCATGCATTCATTCATTTAAGTGGCAATAATAATCTAAACTAAATAAGAGTTGATGAAGGGTCTCGACCCGAAATGTCACCTATTCCTTTCTCCAGAGACGTTGCCTGGCCCGCTGAGTTACTCCAACATTTTGTGTCTATCTTGTTCAACTAAATAAATAAGAGTAGGACGGTTTAAGGTGAATGGGGGAAGATTTAATAGGAATCTGAGGGGGTTTATTTTTTCCACACAAAGGGTAGTGGGTGCATGGATCGAGCTGCCAGAGGAGGTAGTTGAGGCAGGGATTATTGCAACGTTTGAGAAACTATTAGACAGGTACAAGGATAGGATGGGTTTGGAAGGAAATGGGCCAAACGCAGGCAGGTGGGACTAGTGCACATGGGACATGTTGGCGGGTGTGGGCAAGTTGGGCCGAATTGCCTGTTTCCCCCTATATGATTCTGTTGCCTGACCCGCTGAGTTACTCCAACATCGTGTGTCTATCTTCTTAAACTGTGAGATTGGGACTCTGCGTCTGTGTGCCGGGACTTACAGCAGCTGGTGATGTTCCTCCATCCTTGCATCAACACGCCCTGCGCCTGGCAGGTGCTGCCGTAGTTCTGCAGCCACTTACAGGCCGTCTCCCTGTTGCCGCGGTCGATGCACGAGTCGAAGATGCAGTTGTGGTAGAAGAAGGTGGGGTTGACTCTCCCGTGGCAGCGGTTGAACAGGTTGTCCTTGGACACGATCAGAGCGCAGAGCTGCTGCGTTTGGAGGGGGAGGCTGAGCACCCGGTCGCACGAAGGGCAGCCCCGGCTGCAGCCCGGTTGGCAGAAGGATGTGCCACCGACTGCCCAGCTGCTCACAAACTCCAGCAAGCTGCCGGCCGGCTCGCCGCTGGGCGTCTGTAGCTCATCATCCGGCTCGCCGTTAAACTGGCCGCACAGACCCCGCGTGGCGTTGGAGAAGGCTCGGGGCACGGTCACCGCCAGCAGCGTGTCCCAGTCGTACATCACCTTGAGCCCGAAGTCAGTCTCCAGCACCATGTAGAAGCCGAACGAGTAGAGGTTGACCTGACCTCCGCCCAGTCGCAGGGGCAAGTAGAGGCGCTCCTCATTGACCTGGGGAGAGGGGGAAAGGTTCATCAAGACCAGAGACTGCCGGTACCCACACCCCTCCATGATCACACCCACCCACTTCATATAAGAACAATTGTTATTGTTTGGCAGGAGGAACAGTAACTATGAGACACAAGAATCTGGAGCTACAAGCGATCTTCAGACACCTCAACCCAAGACCTCACCCATACATGTTCTCCAAGGATGCTGCCTGACCTGCTGAGTTACTCCAACACTTTGTCCTTTGTGTATTAACCAGCACCTGCAGTTCCTGGTTTCTGCAACAAGAGATCTGCTGAAGAAGGGTTTTGGCCCGAAACGTTGCCTATTTTCTTCGCTCCATAGATGCTGCTGCACCCGCTGAGTTTCTCCAGCATTTTTGTCTACCTTCGATTTTCCTGCATCTGCAGTTCCTTCTTAAACGATCTGCTGAAGGAAATCGGCGGGTCAAGCAGCATCTGAGGAGGGGAAGGAATTATCGAGACACTGCACCAGAACTGAATGTTTTCCTGTGCTCACCCAAGACCAAGGTGTTTTCCTGTGCTAGTTCTATTTGACCCACTTCCCTCGAAACCTTCTCTAACCATGGACCTATCCAAATGTATTTGGAACATTGTAATTACATCATGTGTTGCAAGGTGACAGATCAGTCCATTCTCTGTCTCCTCCGCTACCTGGGTGAGGTCCAACGCATATTAGGGTACCAGTCGCCTTGACTCGTTCAATTGCCGGTAACCCTTAGCTCCTGTGTTCCTCTCGCTCCCGGTCCTCCCATATGTTATCCCTTTGCCATTCCCGATTCCAGCCCTTCCCGATCAGGGACCAACCTTTAACCTGAATTCACCAGCCACACCCACATCCGAAATAAGTGTTTTTTTTTTCAATGAGTTCATGCGTCCACAATGTCACCTGCCCTGACAATGTCCCCACTTTGTTGACCAGCTGTATCGCTGACCCGAGATCTAATGCTTCTTCCAGTCATGAACACCGCTTAAAGTCCCTCAAACTCTCCCCTCCCTCTTGCATTTGCCCCTGGTCATGGCTCTCCCCTCCCCCCCCCCCCCCCCCCCCCCCCCCCCATCCCCCATCCCCCCCCCTCGCTCACCATCACTGTGTGCTTGTAGCTCTTGGACACGCTGATGTTGTAACCGTACACTGTGATCTCCACCTCCCGCAGCCACAGGGCGAGCGACGTGTTGCGCTCTTCATTCCTGGCCTGGATCAGGTAGTGGGGCAGGTGAGGGGTGTCGGCGGCCACCGTGCTGACGACGTGGCTACAGGTGCTCTGCAGCTCGTAGCCCAGCGTGTCGAAGGTGTAGTAGTGGCTGTATCCGGACACGATGCACATCGCCTCGGCGCGGGCCAGGCAGTGGAACAGCCCGTCCTGGTCGGAGCAGAAGTGGTCGGCGCGGCAGGGGCCGCTCTCGCAGTAAACCGCGTTGTCCGTGCCGTTGCAGAAGCAGCGCGTTTGGCACTCGCCGTCTGCCCAGAAGGTCTCATTGCTCGCCACCTCGGAGCCTTCGTAGACGCAGCCACACTCGTTCATGGCGATGCAGCGGCCGCCTTTCAGAGTGAAGCCTGGGTCACACTGGCAGCCTTCCACACAGGGCAGGTGGCAGTCGGCATCGTGCCGCATGGACTGGCAGGTGAGCGGGCACGCCGTGGTACACTCGGCAAAGTGGCTGTTCTCGGGGCATGGCAAAGCTGAGACACAAGAGACCACTGGTTAATTAGGATCCCGTCTCCTGCTACCTTCCTTTAAAGATATAAACACAAAATATTGGAGCAACTCGGCGGGCCAGGCAGCATCTCTGGAGAACGAGGAATAGGTGACGTTTCGGATCGGAACCCCTTTTCACAAAGAAAGAACGAAGAAAGATCTTTCGGTCTGAAGAAGGGTTCCGACCCGAAACGTCACCTATCCACCTTCTCCAGAGATGCTGCTTGCCCACTGAATTACTCCAGCAATTTGTGTCTATCTTCGGTATAAACCAGCATCTGCAGTTCCTTCCTACACTTTCCTTTGAAGAGTCGGCGGGTGGAAGCACCGCCCAGTGTCCGCTCCGCAGATTGAGAGCCTTTAGCGGAGACGCAATTCCCGAACCCCACCCTCCCGACCACCCCCTCCCATCACCACCCCCTTCCCCCCATCACATTTATCTCCCCCCATGGCTTTAGATTTCACTCTTCCTCCTTATTTACGTATCGGACACACTTTTGTCTCATTTCCATCTTTAGCATATATATTCATCTTCCACATATACCCATCTACCAGTCAAATCCCACTCACCTGTATCCACCTATCACTCGCCGTGTCTGAAACAGGGTACCAACCCAAAACGTCATGTATCCATGGTCTCCAGCGATGCTGCCTGGCCCACTGAGTTACTCCAGCACTGTGTGTCTTTGTCCCACTCGCCAGATTTCTCTCCTGTCCCCCCCCCCCCCCCCCCCCCTTCCCAGTTTTTCTTCCCCCAATTATAATCAGTCTGAAGAAGGTCCCTGACCCCAAATATAGCCTGGCTGTTCAGTCCACAGATGCTGTCTGAACTGCCAAGTAAATCCAGTCCTTTATGTTTTTACCGTTATATAAACCTTAGCAGGAGTGGAGAAATGACAGAAAACTATGGAAGCCCCGTTGTTTTGGCAGCTGGGGGTTATCCCTTTCACTGCCTTTGTCCCTTCATGGTGTACAACCCGGGTGAAGCAGAGATTGTGAAGATTGCACTAGTACTTACCCTTCATCACAGAAAAGCAATAGATCAAGTGCAAGCTGATAGTTTGCTCAGAAATAACATTACGCCCCCACCTGGCAACAACCAAACCCACCATCACTCTAAATACAGCAACCTCAAATAGACTTGGAGGATGAAACACTGATGATTCGGATCGGGATACAGCCCCAAACCATCCTGAACAGGCTGGACCAGTGCATTATTGCTGGACCCAATGTGGACCAGTGTGGTTCAGCTGGACAATGTGGACCAGTGTGGTTCAGCTGGATACAATGTAGACTGGTGGGGTAGAGCTGGATACACTGTGTGGTAAAGGTGCGGGTATTGCAGGGCCCATTCTGAATCCAAATAATTGATCAAAACATAAACCTGACCCAAACCCAGCAGACATGGGCTGAACAATCTGTACTGAGACATCCTTCCCTACATAAACGTCATGGATCTTATCAACTGAAGCTTTCAAGACAGTGATCAATGGACTTTTATTTGGTGTCAGTGATATGGTGTACGGAATGCTTGAGTGGGTCCAGAAGATTAAATAGACTCCCATCCCTTTGAGTTTGTGTCTTCCTTTTCATGCCAGTTGAATACCGGGCAGATTGAATTTCGAGGCAAATCTTCCAGTCCTGTATCCAAATCTAACCTTCTGGACTTTCACAAATCATGCGACTTTCGGTTGGTGGATATTTTGCCAAACAGGGAATTAATTATCATTAACTGGGTCAAACTAACTCTGTTTTTAACCAGAATGCCGCCTGGATTAGAGGGCATTAGCTGCAAGGATATATTGGACAAACTGGGAGTGTTGCTAGGGGTGATGGTGGGGGCAGACACGTGGTGTTGGAGAGGTTTTTAGATAGGCACCTGGATATGCGGGGAACGAAGGGCTGTGGATTATGTGCAGGCAGATGAGACGAGTTTTGACTTACAAGCTGAAGATTGTGTAAACATCTTTGCCCCTCTCACTTCCCAATCCTATACTGTGGCTCGCATTTATAGCAAGAAACTAGAACCTCAGCAGGTGATCCTGGAAAACACACCATGAAAGAAGCATGTAGGTGACCTGCTATCACGGAAAGTGGAAAAGGGAGACCCCGGCAACAGGTCGCTGCCCATAAGGTCACACACTAGGCTTCAGGTCATCACACTGAATGCCCAGCCTGCAGAACACTCGTGGTCAGTCAGCCTTCCCACAGTGAACGTGCAGCTCTGAGTATGATCAAATAATTTGGGTAACTAATCTAATAGGTCGTTGACAGTGTGAATTAATGTAGTAATCCAAGTACAAGAATTCTACCAAATCAAAATAGAATTTATGCTTCAAAGACAAGAATATAGACTAGAACAACAACACTGATAAGAGGTCATTAAGGAATAGGAGTAGAATTAGACCATTCGGTCCATCAAGTCTATTCCGCCATTCAATCATGGCTGATCTATCTCTCCCTCCTAACTCCAATCTCCTGCCTTCTCCCCATAACCTCCTCCTCCCCATAAGAGGTGCAGAATGATTCACCTCTGGTACATATTGGGTTGTGGAAGGTACATTGTTACTTGCGCTGGATACAACATTGAACTCAGAGTGTTAACTGGAACAATACTACTGCCAATGGACATGGTATGGCAAAACTCACAGAGCATGGGACTGTACAATGCTATCAAAATGGATGCAGCATTGGACAAGACCACAGACTCTGGGTATCACTGTTACCCACAGTGAGCACGGGATGATCTAGTGACACCGTTACTGGTTGCATGCTGATATTATAAATATATACCATGGCACAGTCACTGGATGAACAGGTGTGAACAATGCTACTATAAACACTGGACAGTGCAATGATACAGTGACTAGGTATTAGACGGAACACATTTCCGCAGAATTACTTACGACAAAAGCTGCTGCTTCTCCAGTTAGCCAGCATGACGTCAGCACCAGTGCAGGCATCTGCATAGGCCTGCAGGGAGCTGCAAAGTGCAGATATGTTCCCGCCATTTAAACACATGGTGTAGAGACAACTTCTGAAGAAGGGAGATGAGTTGACAGCTTCATGGCAGCTGAGGAAAGAACTGTTATTGGGATCATTGATTATCCCACATAAAGAGGTTCCTTGATACAGGATCAAATCCTCATTAGTGCACACGGTATAAAGCTCTTCACACTGTCCATTGCATGTCATATCATCTGCAAATGTCTTCCAATTATCCACAAACTCTGCAGTGTTCTCCGTCACTTTCCCATTGGCTTTCCGGAAATCATCAGTGGGATTCCCATTGAAATATCCACAGAGGCCACAGGTGTTGTTATAGTAGGCAGTGGACAGCATGACATTTATTCGATCTTCACTCGTGTACAAGATTTGCAGACTGTTGTCTAGTTCCAC
Organism: Leucoraja erinaceus; assembly: GCF_028641065.1. Taxonomy (NCBI): domain Eukaryota; kingdom Metazoa; phylum Chordata; class Chondrichthyes; order Rajiformes; family Rajidae; genus Leucoraja; species Leucoraja erinaceus. Next base: position 11,473,116 of record NC_073408.1, read on the forward strand.
CATGGTGTAATTCCCATTCCTGTAGATCTTCAGTTTTCCAGACGAATGCATGAATGGCAAGGAAATTGGAAAAGCATTCACCTGGCAAGAGATCATGCATTACACTCCAGTAACTGGCAGATATTCATGCTCAACACAGTGAAACTGATTTCTTGATCACAAACTTACTTTGAATGCTCACTGAAGCTCTGATACTATTCATTTTAAAATTCTTGGACGATTTTTAATCTGAGACCCCCTCCTCCTCCAATTGAATCCCCATATATAATTTATTGATTGCAGTATATAGACCTTCCAGTTCCATTAGTCCCAGCTCGCTGGTATATCCTTCAGGATATAACAACCTTTTTAAAACCCCTTAATGTAACATTTTGATACAACACTTGACATTCCTATTGTCTCTTTAGTGTTATACATCATGATAAAGATTTCAAAGCACTGCTCTGATATTCCCTTTACAACGTAATCCACCTTCACTAAAACATTTGGGTCGTAGAGTATCTCATACTTCACACTGTCAACTCTGCTATAGCCAATGTAACATTGCCCTGTCCCACGGTGCGAGTTCATTCCAAGAGCTCTCCTGAGTTTTAAAAAAAATCAACTCGTGGTAAGCATGGAGAATGAACGTAGCGGGTACGTCGGGGCTCGGGGACGTCTCTTAGCGCTAACGGCAGATACTCGGGAAAACTAGCTAAAGGCAGGTAAGCACGGGAAGACTCGAGAAGATTTTTCAACATGATGAAAAATGTCCACGAGAGCCCTGAGTACCGGCGAGTGGCCATTACCATAAATCTCCAAGTTCGAAAAGGGCAAACTCGGGATAGTTTACACTGTAGATCAAAATGCTGGAGGAACTCAGCGGGGCAGGCAGCGTCTCTAGACGGATTAAAGGGATGGGTGACGTTTCGGGTCGAGACCCATCTTCTATCCAGAGATGCCTTCTTCAATCAGCTGAGTTACTCCAGCATTTTGTGCCCCTCCTCGTCACTTGCAACGTGATGATTGTCAGGCATAGATCGATCAGAGAGGTTTATGTTGTGAATGACACCGAAGAACTTGCGATGACTACAAGATGGGTTGCCATCACTGAGTGATTGCCGAAGTGTCATCGCGGCGAGGACCGAGGATTGTACCAGATTGTGTTAACATGGAAACAGAAACATAGAAAATAGATGCAGGAGTAGGCCATTCGGCCCTTCGAGCCTGCACCGCCATTCAATATGATCATTGCTGATCATCCAACTCAGTATCCCATCCCTGCCTTCTCTCCATACCCCCCGATCCCTTTAGCCACAAGGGCCACATCTAACTCCCTCTTAAATATAGCCAATGAACTGGCCTCAACTACCTTCTGTGGCAGAGAATTCCACAGATTCACCACTCTGTGTAAAAAATGATTTTCTCATCTCGGTCCTAAAAGACTTCCCTCTTATCCTTAGACTGTGACCCCCTAGTTCTGGACTTCCCCAACATCGGGAATAATCTTCCTGCATCTAGCCTGTCCAACCCCTTAAGAATTTTGTAAGTTTCTATAAGATCCCCTCTCAATCTCCTAAATTCCAGCGTGTACAATGCGAGTCCATAACGGTACAATAACGGTTCACAGTATTCTGTTACAGGTTACTAGGGCGAGAGGGGGGCGAATGTGCAGCGTTTATGCTGAGGGTTGAAGTTGTATCAGAGTCACAGTGATGTAGTTATGCCCTCGGCCTTACACTGAGATTATATCAGCCTCCCATTCTGAAGATGTAGGATATTTTAGACTATTAGCATCATGAATAAGGAAGTATTTTTGTGAGAGAAAGAGGCGCATCAGAATATTCCAATAATAGACAATAGGTTCAGGAGTAGGCCATTCGGCCCTTCGAGCCAGCACCGCCATTCAATGTGATCATGGCTGATCATCCCCAATCAGTACCCCGTTCCTGCCTTCTCCCCATATCCCCTGACTCCGCTATTTTTAAGATCCCTATCTAACTCTTTCTTGAAAGCATCCAGAGAACCTGCCTCCACCGCCCTCTGAGGCAGAGAATTCCACAGACTCACCACTCTCTGTGAGAATATAATAATTGTGAAGTATGTCTTACCTTGATAACGTTGTCACTGCCATCAATTTTTACTTCATAGTCAGGGAATTTTATAGTCAGCGATTTTATCGAAGAACCGTTCACCATTTTCTTTCTCCCGAGTTTGATTTCGAAGTGGGACAGGTTGTAGCTGTTTGCTCCACAAACCTTGAGTAAGGTGTAGGCATACTCGTCGCGGAAATCGAGGGAGGCGCCGTCGAAAGTCTGCAGCCCGTTGCTGCGTGAGACTGTGCAGACAGCGGCTCGCCTGGGGAAGCAACCCAGTAGCCCGTGTTCCACCAGACAAAACTCCCCTTCCGAGCACGTCTCGTTCGTGCACGCAACCTCTCCGTGACCCTCACACAGGCAACGCACTGTGCAGTCGTCCGCAGCCCAGAACTTGGTTTGCAAGTCGTAGTAGCGCCCCTGGAACTCGCAGCCGCACCCGTCCAGCGGCACACAGCGATTCCCACTCAACACATGGTCCTCGTCACACTGGCAACCCTCGGTGCAGGGTCTGGAGCAGTACAGAGGCGAGATCAGGTCAGTGCAGGAAGCTGGACAACTGCTGGTGCACACCTCGTAGTGACTCCTCTCCGGACACGGCAAGGCTACGCGAGAGGCACAATGACACGGTTAATTCTTCCAAAGTCAGTGACCCCCGCGATCGCCTCCCCCATTAAATTGTGCAGACCTTATCACGACGAGCAGCCTATTGGGATTTTCCCGACGGAAAAATAACATTACACCACAACGTCTATAATCAATGTGTGTAGGGGGGTACTGCATATGCTGGTTTACACCGAAGATGCTGGAGTAACTCTGTGGGCCAGGCAACATCTCTGGAGAAAAGGAATAGGTGACGTTTCGGGTCGAGGCCCTTCTGCAGACTGAGAGCCGAGGAAAAGGAAACTAGTCTCAACAGGTACAGAGCAGAGGACTTCTGAGTTGCAAAGTTGAATCATTTGAGCGAATAGGGTGGAGCAGGGTGGTGGAGGCTGGGAGAATTGGGTACAGGAGGTAGGCTGAGGGGTTCTGCAGATACTGATAGCTCGACTATATCCTGTGATGTGGGTACATAGGTCGAGTGAAGGAAGGGGAGAGGCAGAGATGGGAACATTTGGGAGCAAAGTGGAAGCTGGCAGCAAATGTAGTGCACTATTCACCTTCGATAACCCCCAACTAGTCACCCATGTGAGGTTCGGGGCCCGAGTGGAATTAAAACAAAACAGAAAGAACATGGGAACATGGGAAATCGATTGGAGCTGAAAATAGAGATCAAAAAGTCAAATATGAAAGAGAAGGCTGCGGACAAGGACATTGGCGTCAGCACTAGATAACTGAAAGTTTAGGAAAAGTGAATCAACGTCAGAGCACCGTTTGTGGGTGTCCATGTGAGATGGTACTTTTCTCCTGTGTCTCACACTATTTCACGGCGCCGTTCAACAAGACACCAGTTTGAGCTTTGCCCAACTCCCCGTTAATGGACGGTAGGGTCTCCACTCAAGTCTCGGCAAAGGCTGCAACCATTGCAACACGACCCTCGCATTCTGGCCCAGCGGGAACTAAAAAAGCATTAGGATGCACCAACAAGGGGAGGGACAGGGATACGGACTGGGTGGGATGTTTCACGGTGTGATGGTGAACACAGAGTGCTGGAGTAACTCAGCGGGTCAGGCTGCATCCGTGGAGAACATGGATGGGTGGCGTTTCGGCTCGGGACCCTTCTTCGGGACCCCAGTGTGAAGAAGGGTCCTGACCCGAGGCGTCACCCGTCCATGTTCTTCAGAGATGCCGCCTGACCAACGGAATTATTACCAGCACCATGTGTCCAGTTTCGATATAGACCACCACCTGCACGTGTTCCAAGGTCTCCTTACCGCAGAAGGTGCGGGAGCGCCAGGCTCCGATGGTAATGCCCACGGCCTGGCAGGTGAGGGCATAGCCCTGGATGGCCTGGCACAGAGTGGTGATGTTGTCCCGGTTGGCGCACATGTCGTACACACAGCTGATGACGAAGCTGGTGGGGTCCACCACGGCTCGGCAGTCGCGGAACGGCCCGTCGGTCTTGTTCATGATGCCGCAGTAGTCGGCTCTGTAGTAGAAGGTCTCTGTGTGCGGGTCGCACACGCTGCAGTTGTCCCCGCAATCGTGCTGGCAGTACCAGTCCGGGTCGGCAGCCTTCCAGCCGTTGCCCAGCTCCGCCAGCGACTCGGATGGGCTTCCTTCTGGGAGCATGTTGTCATCGGCCGGGTTGTTGTTGAAGTTCCCGCAGAGACCGCACGTGTTATTCAGGAAGGAACTGGGCAACGAGATGGAAGCGTAATGTTCCCCGTCGAATGTGAGCAGCAAACCGAAATCCGTCTCCACCGCCGTAGCCACTCCGCTCTGATAAATCTTGATCGCCCCCATCTCCAGATGCACGGGCAACGTGGCGAGCAGCCCATCCACCTGAAACACAGCGAACGGGAGGTCATCTCTCCGACTGCCACCAACATTTACAGCTTAGAGTGCTGGAGTAACTCAGCGGGCCACACAGCATCTGTAGAGGGACATTTCAGGTCCGAACCTTTCTCCAGACTGCCTATCCATCCAGGACGTCGCCTGTCCATCTCCTCTGTAGTTGCCGCTTGACCCGCTGAGTTACTCCAGCACTTTATATTTTGCCCAAAATTCCAGCATCTGCAGTTTGTTGTGTCAGCAATCAAGTGTCCCTTATTTCTCTCATCCCCACTCCAACTTTTTATAAAGCTGAAACGCGCGTCTTTACTCAATGTGGAAGCAAAGAACTACAGATGCTGGTTTATACCAAAGATAGCCACAAAGTGCTGGAGTAACTCAGCCGATTAGGCAGCATCTCTGGAGAAAGAGGATAGGTGACGTTTCAGGTCGGATGCCTGACCCGCTGAGTTACTCCAGCACTTTGTGTCGATCTTTACTCAACGACCCATCCGATGAAGGAAAGCACAACACACGCCTTCTTTAACACTGTCTACTTGGTTTGCCACTGTCATTGACCTATGGACTTGCACAGCTCTATATTCAGTCAAATCCCCCCCCCCCCCCCCCCCCCCCCCCCCCTTCCCTTACTTCAAAGAAATTGTCTTCTCTTACATAATCTTGAAATCGTGATCCCTCGTCCCCAAATCGGAAATGGAACTCCATATTTGTCTTGAAGCATTGATTCTCTCCCCACAGAAGTTGCCTGGCCTATCCCAGTGCTTTCTCTTTTCGTTTCAGATTTCCAGCATCTGCAGGGTTAATTTTTCTTCATCCCTAGAACTATCCTGCAAATTCTCCTCTGCAACCTCTCATGGCCCTTCAGTTCCTTCCTAACACGTGGTGGCCGGGTCTCAATGCAACCAAAATATAAAATTAAAACTGAAAATGCTGGAGGTCAGATACAATCTGTGGACAGAAAACAGGGAAGCTCAGCACAGAAAGCCTGCTTAACAGACCTTTATAAATGCTCAGTATTATCCCCCTCTTTTGCACTAGATGCTTGTATTTATAAAGCCAGGGTCCATGTGCTCTACAAACTACATCTTGACATATTTGAAGATCTTTAGAAATAAAAGTATTTCTGTACCTGCAGCTTATTGAGATTTTCCTCATTGACCATTTGCCATTTCCAAGTCCTTCTGCTACAACTGCACCACCTTGCATCTCCCTATTTAAATTCCACCTGCCACTTGGTTTGACTATTCTGGCCTCATGTGTTCAATATTCAGTCCATTAGTATTTTCCATTTTCCAGGCAATTGGTGGCAGAGTTTGAAATCTCCGTCTATTCCTACATCCAAGTCATTCAGAGACAACAACAACCTATGGTGCAAGCACTAAACCTGGGGAACAGCCATGCAGTCTGAAAATCAACCATTTAGCATGTTACTGTTCTTGACCCTTCAACTGACTTCTTATCCAAACAGACACTGACCCTCCTATTCAATGAGCCCCCAGTGTTATTAGTTAGAATTGTCTTTGTTTTACCTCGCCTGGCCTTTGACAAACCATGTCCATTCCACCCCTCGTGTATCTATCTAATCACGTTTTCCAACGCGTATTCTTCTGTGCAATGGCATCATAAGTGTCATCAGCAAACTCATCATGCCTCTAGTGCTGAAATCCAGATTGTTCATGCGGATGATGAACTCCAAGGGTCCTGACACCAACCCATTGGACACAGGCTACCAAATACATAAACAATTCTTGACCATCACCTTATGTCTTCCGTCACCAAGAAACTTTGGATGCATTTTATTCAATTGCCCTGAATCCCATGGGCTTTATGTGTTGTCCGGGTCTCCCTCAGTAAAGGATTTCCACCTGACCTCCTGCCAACGCAAGGGGTCACTGAATACAGAAGATTTGCCATTGGTTTCTTGTGGTAAGGAGATCCTGCACTCCGTGAAACCAGGCTTAAGTACAACACCAAAAAAAAAATGTTGGGAATCAGAAACGATGAAAGATCATTGACCCGATTGTTTCTCTCTCCACGGAGGCTACCTGGCTAGATATTTTGTTTCCAGTATTATGCTTTTAATTTCAGGTTTCCAAGAATTGTCGTTTTTATTGTGTAATGTAATTACCACGAATTAGGTGCATGACAAGAAAACTCATTAATTTGAAAAAAAAACAAAACGTTTTTTTTCCTCTCTACAGATAATCTCAGCCTGACATCTGCCAATAATCCTCATTGCCTTGGGACGGCATCATTATTGTCTGGAAGGAAATAGGCAACGTTTCGGGCCGAAACCCTTAAGGGTTTCGGCCCGAAACGTTGCCTATTTCCTTCGCTCCATAGATGCTGCTGCACCAGCTGAGTTTCCCCAGCATTTCTGTGTACCTTCGATTTTCCAGCATCTGCAGTTCCTTCCTAAACCATTATTGTCTCGCCCTTTGCCGAGCAGCAAAGCAAACTCACCAGCACTTGGCCCGTGTTTCCCCTGGGAATGACGATGCTGTGAGCGTACACATCCAGCCTGATGTTCCTCAGCCACGATACAGCGGTCCCCACCCGGTTTTCGTTCTTGGACTCGATGCTGAAACTGGGCAGATTCTCCAACTCCCAGCAGGGCTTGGCCAGGATGTACGAGCATGTTCCCTGGAAATGGTACAGGAGCCCATCGAAGGTGTGGTAGTGAGGGTCTCCAAACACCACACACGAGGCAGTCTGGGTGGGGACGCAGCGGTAAACCCCGTCCACGGAGTGGCACTGCTCGAACTGCCCGCAAGACAGGTTCTGACAATGAATGGCGTTACCCAAGTCCAGGCAGCGGCACTTGGTTTGGCATTTATCATCCATCCAAAACACATCCCCGCGGCGGAAAAACTGACCTGGAACAGAGGGCGCCAGTCAGAACAACGTTAACCATTAACCATATAACCATATAACAATTACAGCACGGAAACAGGCCATCTCGACCCTTCTAGTCCGTGCCGAACACATAATCTCCCCCAGTCCCATATACCTGCGCTCAGACCATAACCCTCCATTCCCTTCCCATCCATATAACTATCCAATTTATTTTTAAATGATAAAAACGAACCTGCCTCCACCACCTTCACTGGAAGCTCATTCCACACAGCTACCACTCTCTGAGTAAAGAAGTTCCCCCTCATGTTACCCCTAAACTTCAGTCCCTTAATTCTCATGTCATGTCCCCTTGTTTGAATCTTACGCATCTATTTTCAGGCTTCTGAATGACTGGTCCTTCTATTCATCTCTACCCCTTTGCAGACTTTGGACGTTGTCTATGGAACTGATGCGCTACAATGCTGAGAATGAGGTCCTGCTGGTAGCCATATCTTCTGGTAGATACAAAATGCTGGAGTAACTCAGCGGGTGAGGCAGCATCTCTGGAGGAAAGTAACGGACGACGTTTCGGGTCGAGACCCTTCTTCAGACCTCGAAACGCCTCCCGTTTCTTTTCTCCAGCAATGCTGCCTCACCTGCGGAGTTACTCCAGCATTTTGTGCCTACCTTCGATTCCAATCAGCATTTACATAACCATATAACAATTACAGCATGGAAACAGGCCCTTCTAGTCCGTGCCGAACACTTACTCTCACCTAGTCCCATCTACCTGCACCCAGACCATAACCCTCCATTCATTTCCCGTCCATATACCTATCCAATTTATTTTTAAATGATAAAATCGAACCTGCCTCCACCACTTCCACCTGAAGCTCATTCCACACAGCTACCACTCTCTGAGTAAATAAGTTCCCCCTCATGTTACCCCTAAACCTTTGTCCCTTACTTCTCAAATCATGTTTGAATCTTCCCTACTCTCAATGGAAAAAGCTTATCCACGCCAACTCTGTCTATCCCTCTTATAATTTTAAAGGCCTTTATCAAGTTCCCCCTTAACCTTCTGCGCTCCAAAGAATAAACCTTTCTCTGTAACTTAGGTGCTGAAACCCAGGCAACATTCTAGTAAATATATTCTAGCTTCTATGTTTAATTCTAGCATCTGCAGTTCTTTCTTGCTCCATAGCGTCTCCTTTGTTCAGTCTGTCGTACTTGAGTCCGTATATATTGTACTAATGTGCAGTATTATCTGATTGAATAACAATGCAAAACGAAGCTTTTCACTGTACCTCGATACATATGACAATTATAAACCTAAACCAAGATGGACCCGGTTACTGGGTCAGTTGGTGTGTAGTGTAGAGTTAGAGACTTTGAGTTTAGAGATAGAGTAGGGTTCACCAGACTGAACAGGACTGTCTTTCAGAAAGATCGAGTCCACTCTCTAGAATTTAGAAGATTGAGAGGGGACCATCGATAAGGGGTTGGACCCTAGATTCACACGATGTTAGGGAGTCCAGGACAAGGGGTTTCTCAGGGGAAACCCTCTATATTTTTCACGCGGCCAATTAACCTGCCACAAAGCCAGTTCTTGCCAACATGTTGATGTGGCCCTTGTTCAGGGGATCAGGGGGTATGGTCAAAAGGTACGGGAACCTGTGATCAATGACGAATGGCACATCGAAGGGCCGAATGGCCTACCCTGCACCTAATTTCATGTTTCTATGTTTCTATGAAGCTTTTCACTGTACCTCGATACATATGACAATTATAAACCTAAACCAAGATGGACCCGGTTACTGGGTCAGTTGGTGTGTAGTGTAGAGTTAGAGACTTTGAGTTTAGAGATAGAGTAGGGAAACAGGTCTTTCACCCCATCGAGTCCACTCGGACCATCGATAACCCGTTCACACGTTAGACCATTTTCTCACCCACCCTCTATATTTTTCAGCGGCCAATTAACCTACAAAGCCCCTTGCCAACATGTGTTTGTTCAGAACCAGTCAAAAGGAGAACCTGTAAACTCCACATAGCCAGCACCCCAGGTCAGAATCGAACCTGCGTCTCTGATGTTGTGAGGCAGCAGCTCTATCAGCTGCGCCACTGTACCGGGGATGGTTCTATGCACCATCTCCACGGATGCGGAGCCCGTTCACAGACCTCTGGAAAATGTGAACCAAGTTGCAGGATTAGGCACTAGCAGGGCAAAACACAGCGTGGCGACGCATCATGCGTTCCCAGGTCAGGACACGGCGAACAATGGGATGGCAACTCAGTCCGGGGCGACAGGCCTTCCACACACGGTGGCGAAGGGAGATCTGGAATACGGTTGAGGCAGGTGTAACCCCACCGTGTTTTGTTTTCCATGTTTGTGACGTTACATTTGTGACACTTGCAAAAACTGCAAATGTAGTTGAGGGCCCAATGCCATTGCTGAACCCGTTATATTGTCTATCATTTAGCACATTCTCTACAACATAGAAGGAAGCCATTCGGCCCATTGGCTCTAAACAGATTCTCAGTGCGATCCCAGCAGTCTGAACACCCCGTTATTTCCCGTTTGGTGATGGATTCAAACTATTGGGATCGCACTGAGAACCAGTTTAGAGTCAATGGGCCGAATGGCGTCGTTCGATATTGTAGGGATATGTATTGTCCCTCGCTGGAGGTATTACCACGAATCAGCTCACCGTTCAGGCTGCAGCCACTCGATGGGTCAATCGCCTCCCCGTCTATCTTAAAGATCCAGCGGCCGGGGAAGTTCACGTTGCTGGTTTGTTCGATGTTCAGCATCTCAGTTGTCCGAGAGGTTGGCAGGCTGAAAAAGTGACTGAGGTCCCCGCCGTTGAACCCCGTCTGTGCATCGCGGGAGGGGAGAGAGGGATGGTTATTTTTTTTTAAAGACACAACGTACTGGAGTAACTCAGGGATCAGGCGACATCGCTGGAAAACATGGATAGGTGACATTTCGGGCGGGGACCCTTCTTTAGATCGTGTCACACACACACGCGAGCGATAAGCAACAATTGATCACAGGTTAAGATAAATTTAACTGAGACACGCACAAAATAATGTGTAGAAAGGAACTGCAGATGCTGGCGTATATCAAAGATAGAGACAAAATGCTGGAGTAACTCAGCGGGTCAGGCAGCGTCTCCGGTGATGCTGTCTGGCCCGCTGTGTTACTCCGGCACCGTGTCTAAAGTAACAAGGTGAAACTGAGATAAAAAGACTGGCAGCTTCACTGCCAGGCTGCATTTGGAGTAGTGCGAGCATTTTAGGTCGCCCCTTTACAGGAAATATGCGAAGGCGTTGGAAAGGCTGCAGATGAGGTGCCTGCATTACGGGGTATTAGCTGCAGGGGAGGTTGGACAGAATTGGATTGTTTTCCCTGCAATGCAGGAGACTGCGGAGAGACCTGATAGAAGGCCAGTGTATAGAAGTATATACAGTGTATATAAGGGATGTATGTTCAAGAGAGTCCAGGCGAACAACACGTCTCTTTAACCCTCTCTTATTTGCTGTTGCTCGATTTGTATTGGTATTTGTATTGTATTTGTATTGGGACTCAGCTATACCAATTTATCTCAAACCACTGCCACCCATTTTCTTGTCATCATATTCAGAAATGTTACCGCTCATTTTGAAAGGATCTGAAGCAATTCAGAGCCGACTAGGAAATGGGAAGATCCAACCTGTGCTGCTGAGCCACCAACACCAGTCAGAGGGTCGCCTCCACTTGCAGTCCCTGTGGTCCAGGAAATATCAGCGTAGTTAAACATGGCAAAGGAATTCCTTTCATCTGTCACCAGCACACACTGAAAGGTGTTCATCTGTAGAGCGGGGATGACAGGGTTAGAGAGAAGTAACATGCTCACACAATCCAACCTTGGTGAAGGCTGATGGGAACAGGTGAAATGAAAGCAGGCATAGGCCAGTCCCTTGTACTTACTCCCCCGTTTAATAAGGTCTTTATTGATCTAGCTATATGGCTCTTAACGATAGGGGATATGGGGAGAAGGCAGGAATTGTG